>NC_059503.1:43176000-43805000 GCF_914767665.1 Harmonia axyridis
AGGATTTTCTTTAGTTAGTTTATAGCGGCAATTTTTTTCGTTTATTGATTTTAGCAGTGCTTTTGTAATCCATGGATGTTTGGGAATGCTTTTGTTATTTTTGATGACTACGTTTGTATTTTTTTTTTGTACGTTTGTATTCACAAGCAAGAAGAAGGAATTTCCAAATTTTGAAAGTCTGAAGGTGGGAAATACTGAAATATTCAAAACAGATGACATTAAATATTTGGAAGTTCACATAGATAATCACTAACGATAGGAAATACAATCAGATTATATTGTTAAAGAATTACGACAACTGCTACCTGTGTTCAAAATGTTGAGAGATATATGTGAAATGAAAGAGCTCAGGCGAGTATATTATGCGTTGGTAGAACCACATTTTAATTATGGCATTTTGAGTTGGGGCGGCCTGGCGGATTTTTATTGTAGACCCCTTGAAGTTATACAAAAATGGATTTTGAAAGTATTATATAGAAAAAATATGACTTACCTTACTGATATTCTGTACAGGGAAGCTGAGGTGATCAGCATAAGGCAATTATATGGAAGATCGCTTTTGTTATACCAGTATGAGCGACAACAGATAATACCTAAACATTATGAGTCAGGGGAAATCCAGTACAGCGATCGCAAGTCGGAAAGACATTTGGATTGCGAACTTTAACCTACCTTGCACCGGTTTCATATAGCATCTTACCTTTAAACCTAAGGGCAGTAAATTCTCGAACACTTTTCACCAGAGGAATCAAGACATGGATCAAGTCACAAGATAACTAATTTTGGAGGAAAATTTTCAACAGGGTTAACTTTGTTTAGAACATTTGTTTTGTTGTACTTATATTGTATTTGTTTTATCTAAACTCATTGGTAGTTGTTTTTTTGGAGTTAATGGTTTTTATATTATTCCCCTTCGAACAAGTATATACTTTTGTGGGTTGTAATTTGTTTATTGATGCGTACCTTAAAAATTAATTTATTTCAGAAAGTTTTTTTTGTTATATTTTTTAGCTTCAATAAACTTATTTCTTTATTTATTTATTTATATGTACCCTACTGATAGATATGTCAACGTCTTAAATTAGTCCCAATATATTTATGTATCAGCTTAACTACTATACTGAACTAATCTTTCTAAGTGGTGAGGTATTCCTGAAGATAAAGAGGTATTGAAACGTCGGCTCATAGAAATTTGAATTTCCCCACCTCAACCAAATGCCTGCTTTCCAATGCAAAAACTCATAATCATAACTAGGCTTCGGATAAATATGCATTGAAGAAATTCATAAATATAAAAATAAATATATATTTACGCCTATTATCGCGCATGAAAGATCAACTATGTCCGTAGGATTCGAATTACTGGCGACAATTTCCTCATTTTGTTACTCAATATACTCAACCTATAAAAAACATTTTCAATAATTTATATAATTTTTCTGGAAAAAGTCTTCTGGTTTTCAATGCTTAAACTAGTCTCGGAAAAACAAATGATATTGAATTCGAAATTCATTAAAAATATGGGAATCATGAAATTGTTCAATTTTTTAACATGTTCATCATTAATAGAAACGATTTTTTCTTCAACTCGAATTCCCAAAACATTATGTGCATCGCATCTATCTTCTTCAAGCGTTGTTTGTTATTTCATTGAATGATTGAAAGTTTTATCTTTAGCTTTTCCTTACAGCTTTTGTGTAGTGGAATTGTATAATGTCTGAACATAGTTTTTTCGCAATAGAGGTTCGTCTGGAGTATTTTCCTTAATATGTTAAAAAAAAGGTGTGAATTTTTCAATGTCGCAAACATAGTGTCCGCAAAAATTAGAGCTTCACTCAATCTTTCGGTGAACGACTGGGACGACAAACGGATTCTAGCGCCACTCATTTAAAAAAAAGATAAAAATATAGAAAAATACAAAAACATCGAGTAAGTATACAGGGTGATTTAAAATTCCGTAGCAATATATCGTATTTTTCAGGTCGAAATAACTCTTTTTCTCAATAAATTGTACCCGCAAACGCTTCGTTACCGAGCTACAGGGCATAAACATTTCAAAATTTTTTTAGTTTTTTCTTAATAGCTCTCTCAGTTTTTGAGCTTGCAAGATCAAATTAGGACTATAGGTTATGTTTTAGGCTTCACAGCAGCCGACTGATTGAAAGAAGCTACAGCGATATATTTTTTCGCCTCATAAACTTTTGAAGTACGGCGCTGTTGAATTGCAATATATGAATGAATGCTATATTATATTCATGAATTTTTTTGTTTGTGGTACTTTTACGCATCTGCGATTGTCATCAAGAAGAAAGTGAAATCATTTCTCCTAATTGGCTGCATTTAATCACAATTTTTACTGAAGTTAAAAACCTATTGTTACATTGAAAACAAAAAATTTTTTTTTGGTTAGAATACTGCCAATCGCGATGATGGGGACATCAGATTGGACTCAAATTTCAAAGGAGCTTCACTCCCAGAAATTGAACTACAACCGCGCTACAGTGGTAAGAGACGGAATTAAAATCCTCGCGTCGTCTGTAGATGACAACAGAAAAATAATAAAATTCCTCGACCAACGCGGTAGGGAATATTATAGCTTTCAACCAGAAGATGAGAAGAAAGTTCATGCGGTTATTCAACATCTCCCTCTTGATGCCGATATAAATATGATTTGAGATCTGCATAAGCAAGGAATACAAGATGCCGAAGTCACTCAAATGACTTCTAATCAAACAAAGAAGAAAATGCCCCTATTTCTGGTTTTAACCCAAAAAAGAGAAATTTTCGCAATCACGACGCTTCAAATCTTTGTATTGTAATAGAACCAAAAAAGAAGACAAAGGACCGGGGCAAAGCCATCGATTCCAGAGATACGGACAGGCACAGAATAAGTGCACTTTTCCATGGAGATGCGTGAAATGCTCAGGAAATCACAGCAGCCAAGAGTGCACTCTAGCCAGGAAAGACGAAGAAAGAAATGCTACATGTGCACTTTGTGGCGAAACTGGACACCCAGCAAGTTACAAAGGTTGTAGCGAAGAAAAGGACAAAAACCAAAATATCTCCAACAAAGGAAAAATCAACAGAAAAAGAGCAAAAAACCACAACTGAGAATAAATCAGTTGAAAAGAAACCCGTTGAAAAGAAACCAGTTGAAAAGGAACCCGCTGAAAAGAAACTTGCTAGAACGACTTGTACAGTCAAGCCACGGTGTATAGAATTTATACCGTCGTCAAACATGACTATTAGATGCGGCGCCACTGTGCTCAACATGGCAGCCTGGCAAACGCCCCCCCTGTCTCAATGATTACACCCCTAGTAGGAGAGACTGAGAGAGTCCTTCTTCCTCTCTGGTCTCAACCGTCAAGGGATCAACACGTTCCCGTAAGTAACCACGCGCCGCACACCACAGTTGTAAACCTTGTCCCCAAGCAAAATATACACGTAAACCCGATACAGTCTATTTCTCGTTCCCGAAAGGGTGGTCCTTCATGCACGCATATTCATGGTCCAATCGAGCCGAATATAAAAAAGAACCAGTATCTCGCCACGTGTATTTCTAGTTTTCTCTTATTTCAAGTATTTTCGCGACCCAAAAAGTGCAGAACAGTTCGGCATATTCGTCGTCAAGATTGCAGCTGTAGCGTAACAAGGCAGAAGAAGAAGAAATTCAATTGCAGAGAAGACAGGAGACAGTTTGGTGCCAGCAACCGACAAGAAATTCAACGAACCGATCCTGAAGTCAAGAAGGGTAAAAGTGAGTCATCAGGTAAACATCTTTCTGTCATTATTGTGTACACTTCTCAATTTCTCACGATAGAAGCAATAAGTAACGAAATTAAAGAACTAAAACAGACTCGCGGTAAACTTAGAGCTCAACTTACACGTTTTCAGACATATTTAAAATCCGGGGTGGACACCATAGAAATAGAGGTAAGATTAAAAAAGATTGAATCGTGTTTTGATGAATTCGAGATTGTCCAATCATGACTTGAAATGTTAGATTCACAAGAAGAAAGACAACGGGAGGAATTAGAAACGACATTTTTCAAAACTTTTTCAAAACCATAGCACTCGCAAAAAGCATTGTCGCAACTAATAGAAGTAGTCACTCGCAGAGCATTTCCGAAAGTAGTAATCCTAGTAGTCAATTAAAACTGCCGACCATAAACTTACCTCATTTTTCGGGCAACTACGAAGAGTGGATAAACTTTCACGACACGTTTTCACATTTGGTACATAACAATAGCAATATGTCAACCATTCAAAAATTCTATTATCTGAAATCTTGTTTAAAACACGATGCATCTCGATTAATTCACTCATTAGTGGTCTCGGATAATAATTACTTTGTTGCATGGAATTGTTTGGTCAATAGGTAACAGAATAAAAGGATCATAGTAAACAGCCATGTTAGAGCGATATTCGATCTTCCTTCGATGGCAAAGGAATCTGCAAGTTCATTAAGGAGTCTCACAGATGATTTGCAAAATCATATTGGAGCGCTACAAAATCTCAAATTGCCAACGGATTCTTGGGACATTCTTCTAATTCATATAATTATATCTAAATTAGATCACGTCACCAGCAAAGAATGGGAAATCTCATTAGACAACGAAAAACTACCTACATATAAACAATTGATAGATTTTTTAAGCAAAATATGTATAACTTTAGAAACCATAGCCGAAAATAACAAAAAACATCTAAATTTTGAACATAAATTCGCGAAGGATCAGAGTCAAAGACCACGTTCACAAATGCAAACGTCCAGATATAAAGCTCACGATTATACGTTAACTGTAACTGGTCAAAGAGAAAATGCATCCACATGTCCTTTCTGCAATAAGGTAAATCATTTTATTTATAACTGTGCCGATTTCATTAAACTAACTCTACAAGAAAAATATGATGAGGTGAAAAGATTGCGTTTATGCGGTAATTGTTTAAGACCTGGACATTTCAAGTGGAATTGTCGATCTGGAAAATGTAAAAAATGCCACTTGAATCACAACACATTACTGCACAACGCGAATAATCAATCAAATATAGGCACCGATCGAGTAGAAACATCGCCGACTCAGACAGTGGCTTCAAGCCAATATTCGAGTAATTATCCGGTTTCCCAGAATGATAATCAAATGGTTCTTTTGTCAACTGCCCAGATACTAATATCTGACATACAAGGCAGAACTCATGTGTGTAAGGCTTTATTGGATTCCGGCAGTCAAAGTAATTTAATAACACGAGATTTATGCAAAAACTGAAACTTCCTCTAGAAAGGAGCAAGATAGCAATTGTCGGCATAAATCAAAAATCAATCACGATCTCGGAAAAGGTAAACGCAAAAATTAACTCGCGAACATACATTTGAGGCAAATATTACATTATTAGTTTTACCGTCAATAGTAGAGAAAATTCCGAATACGCAGTTCTGCACACTTCTATTTAGGTTACCAGCCGACAAAAAATTGGCTGATCCGAAATTCAAAGAACCCGAGAAAATAGACATTTTATTAGGAGCGAACATATTCTACGATTTATTAGGTCCCAATAAATTAAAATTAGGAACGGGATTACCAATCCTACAAGAATCCACATTAGGATGGTTGGTGACGGGTTCAATAAGTTTGAGTAGTCCACACAACAATATTTTCTCTTGTAATTTCTCGCACGATATAACAAACAGAATGTTGGATGAATCATTGACAAAATTCTGGAAAACCGAAGAAGTTCATAGTAAGATAAGACACACAAACTGAAGAATATTGTGAAAATTTCTTTGAAAAATCTACAGTTTGAATAACTGATGGTAGATTTATGGTCAGATTGCCCTTTTCAAGGCAAATTTCCGACTTCGGCGATTCTTACTCAACCGCGATAAAACGCCTGCATTCTCTTGAACGTAGATTTAAACGAGATAAAGAACTAAAAACGGAGTGTTCTGATTTCATGAAAGAGTATGAAACGTTGAATCATATGAAGGTAATCGAAAATTATGACAGTAGAACGGAACAAAATTCCTTCATATTACCACATCACGCGGTTATTAAAAAGGAAAGTACCACGACACGTTGCCGAGTAGTGTTTGACGGATCCGCGAAAACAAACACAGGTATTTCGCTCAATGATGTTTTGCTCGTAGGCCCAAACATTCAAGATGATCTATTTTCCGTTATAACGCGGTTCAGACTTCATACATTTGTTCTGAGAGCCGATATAAAAATGATGTTCAGACAAATTCTAATGCATCCAAAAGACAGCAAATACCAACGTATAATTTGGCGATATGACGAATCTGAGACAGTTCGTCTCTTCGAATTAAGCACAATAACATACGGAACAGCGTCTGTAAGTTATCTGGCCACAAAGGTGCTACAGAAACTAGCCGCCGAATTCGCGGACAGGTATCCTCGCACCTGCCAGATCATACTTAACTCCTTTTATATGGATGATTTTCTAGCAGGCTTTGATATAATCGAGGAAGCCTTAACTGTTTATGAAGAAATCACGTTAATATTAAATAGCGTCAAACTTCCGCTGAGAAAATGGTGCTCCAATGAAGGTACAATTTTAGACTTCATACTGGGTGACAAAACGAACGTGGACAAACTAATTCAATTCCACAATGACAAGGAGTCGAAAACATTGGGAATTTCATGGAACCCAACAAGAGATTTTTTCGGTTATTTGGTCGACCTAAGTTTCGAGAATCGACTAATGACGAAGCGATCAATTCTATCGACAATTTCCAGAATTTTTGACGCACTAGGTCTAATCGGACCAGCTACGATACAGCCAAAATTGTTCATGCGACAATTATGGCAAAGACAAATCAAGTGGGTTGAACCCTTACCTGTGGACATGAACCAAGAATGGTCAGCCTTTCTTAAGGGGATTACCTCAATGAACGATATCAATATCGAAAGGCAAGCGCGGTGCAACAACGCAATATCGGCAGAATTACACGGTTTCAGCGATGCGTCGGAAAAGGCATATGGCGCATGTATTATTTAGTTTCTGAAAACGATAGGAGTGAAATCGCATCAAAATTGCTATGTGCTAAATCGAAGGTAGTTCCCCAAGGCAAACACACTTTACCGAGACTAGAGCTACTAGCGGCTACTCTACTGGCAGACCTTATGAAAGTCATTAAGAGTACTTTAGATATCGATATAAGATCCACGTTTTATTACTCCCATTCAACGATAGTACTCGCATGGTTAAGAATGGACCCAGGAAAACTAAAAACCTTCCTTGCCAATCGTGTTTCAAAAATAACAGAAATCTCACCCGCGGAGCAATGGAGACACGTCCGATCAAAGGATAATCCTGCGGACGTAATCTCAGGAGGAATACAACCTCATGAACTAAAGGATCTAAAAATATGGTGGATCGGACCAGAGTTTCTAACTCAGCCACAAAACATTGAGTACAATTCGAATGACACGCGTGAACCAAACGAAATTCCCGAAATTAAAGTCGCGACAATTACCATGAAGATTATCATAAGTAATAATAATAATAATAATAATAATAATATTTATTTCACAGTATAAACATACAGGAAAACGTCGAGAATAGCAATAATATCAAAATGTCAAAAAGGACAGTTTAACAGTTTCACAAATAACAATATTTTGTACAAACATGAAATATCAAATATCAAAAATATCACAGTCGAAAAGTTCAGTCACCTCATACATCGCCGTCCTCAATAGCACCCTCTTCACCTCCGTGCTGAAACGTTTTTCATTTAGAGCCTTTATACGATCAGGTACCATATTGTAAAATAAAGGACCCCAGCGATCGACAAATCGCTGAGTAGATGCCAGACGATGGAAAGGTGTCTCCAGGGCTGCCTTGTTTCGCGTATCATAGGCATGCCTGCTTGAATTTCTGGGAAACTGGTGGATGTTTTTGTGTACATATTTGAGGCAGGCGTGAATGTACATACATGGCACAGTCAGAATTTCTCCGGTTACAAAAGTTTCCTTGCAGCTATCCCTAGGTGCAAGACCATATAGTGCTCTTACTGCTCTCTTCTGAAGTCTCAACACCCTTAATGCCTCGGATGTCGCTCCCCATAGAAGGATACTCTGGGAGGCTACTGCGTGAAAGTTGGCAAAATACGCTTGACGAGCTACTACAGTTGAAGCACACATTTTCATTCTTCGGATTGTGAAAACTGCCACTGATAATTTTGACATCAGAGAATCGATGTTGGTCTTCCAACCTAACCTATTTTCCAGATGGACTCCGAGAAACTTGATGGGTTGGTACCGAATGTGAAAGCAAGAGGTGTTGTGTTTTGCTCTCATTCACCTTCAGTTTGTTGGCCCGAAACCACTCCGCCATGCGCTCCAAGACTGTTGCCACATGATCTCGTATTTCCGCAGCGTTCGCGCCTCTGACCATAATTGAAGCATCGTCAGCATATAGGGTGCCTCCATAAGTTTCAACATTGCACATCAAATCATTGATGTATACCAGAAATAAGATCGGCCCAAGCACCGAACCTTGTGGAACACCTGTCCTGACACTTCCAACACTCGATCTTTGATCTAACCACGTTACTATCTGATCCCGATTTGACAAGTATGAAGTTATCAGTTTATGTGCCACCCCTCTCACTCCATAATGGTGTAATTTGTCGAGTAGCACATCATGATCGACGGTGTCAAAAGCCTTCGTTAAATCTAGACACACCAATTCCACCATATCATTATCATCCCAAGCTGATGTTGTGAGCTTTATTACTTCCCAAATCGCGGACATTACTGATTTTCCTTTCCTATAACCATGCTGCCGTTGTGAAAAGAAATTGTTTTTTTCAAAAAAATTTACCAGCCTCTTCTTGATCACCACCTCTACCACCTTGGAGAACACCGGCAATATTGATATTGGCCTATAATTCTGCTGTAGACCCGCATCTCCACTTTTATATACAGGAACCACTCGTGCTCTCTTTAGGCTACTCGGAAATATCCCCTCCTCTAAACATTTATTTATAACCTGTGCCAGGGGGTATGATATCTGTTGTTTCACCCTCTTTAATAATTTCGTCGAGAGATCATCTATATCTTTCGTTTCCTTTGCTTTAAGACCATCTATAACTAGCTCAATTTCATCAGGCGTGGTAGGATGAAAGAAACATGAACGTGAGTTATTGATTTTAGTATCTCGTAGATATTCCTGTGCTGTTTTAGTTGTAGGTAGTATTTCCTTCGCAATAGTTTCTCCCAACTCGCAAAAATAATTATTGAAATCTTCTGCGTTGAGAGCCGTATCCGGTGTTTGCTTTTGCCCTCTTGTGGTTTCTTTCCTTATGACGTTCCATATAGCTTTCTGTTTGTTACTGGCACTTTCAATATGTGAGGCATTTCTTTCTTTGGTAACTATCGTAATCTCTTGATGGTATTTTTGTTTATGCAGCCTGTACACCTGATAGTCTTCTTCCCTCTTTGTTGTCACCGCTCGAACGGCCAGTGCATCCAGATTGTTTTTCATTTTTTCCAATTTCTCTGTCAAGTAAAATCCATCGCATTTCTTTGTAGCATATTTGTAAGGAAAACACTCATCGAATTCTCTAATGAGGATGTTGTACATCTTATCAAATACATCTTCTGCTGATGCTTCTGTTGAAAAGTCCTGCCATGAATATTGAATCAACCTTTCTTTGTATGCTTTTATGTTGTCGTCATTAATTATCCTCGTTTTTTTTCTCTCTTTGGCACACACTTTTCGGTTTTTCAATATTGTGAGTATTTGCGCTTTGTGGTCGGAGAGGTGCACTTCTGTAGTTTCCATCACAATATTTTCTATACAGTTATTGATAAATATATTATCTATGCAGGTAGAACTAACCCTAGTTATTCTTGACGGTAGCAATGTTGTTATTTTCAAGCCATAAGACTTCAAGAGTTCTGTCAAGTCTTTCACTTCAGCGTTATCTAGCAGAAAATTTACATTGAAGTCACCAGCAAGGTAGACATCGTGCTTGCTATATTTTTCCGATATCATCGACAATATTCCATCCACCACTTCCATAAATACTTCATAATCTCCTGTTGGTGGTCTGTACACTGCAATGGATTTCTGTTTCATCAACTCGACCGCAGCAATTTCCACATGTTGTTCTATTGTGGTATTTACTATTTCTGGAATATTTCTGTACTTCAATTTTTCATTGACCAATATGACTGCTCCGCCATGTCTTGCATTTTTCCTGCAATATGCGGAACCTACTCCGTAGTTTTTTACTTTTAATGCATTCATTTCATCGCCTTTTAGCCAGTGCTCCGTCAAACATACCACATCTGCTCTTTTCTCCGCTAAACATACATTTAACGAGTCAATTTTTCTAGAAATACTTTGTATGTTCAAGTTCAAAAGTTTGAAATTGCGGCTCAAATTCTCTGTTCTTTTTTTTCTTTGTGGTGAAAAAACCTATATTTCCTAACTAAAATGCCTTTTGGCCATATTTCATGTCGTCTTACCTCTTCCAACATTTTCGCATCAAACCCAATTTTGAAAGATTTATTTTTACTGTGGTTGTTCTCATGCTTTTCAATTTCATCTACTATAAATTTATTTTCAGGAAATTGACTTTCAATGAAATTCTGTATGCTGACTAGAGTTGTATTTTTGTTAACGTTTCCCACATAGAGCCATGCCAGACGATCAGCACCCCTAAATTCACCCTCAACATTTCTACTACCTATAATTGAGCCAGTAGCATTTTTTCTATTTAGTCTATCTTGCAAGAATCTATCATTTGCACTGTGCATTACATTTGGAGCATTCTGTGATCCGACTGGTTTTTGTTTTCCAACATGCTCTATATCTGTAGTCAGATTTGAATCTCGATCAGCGGATGGTAAACAGATGTCGCCCGACCGAACTCCTCGACTGTTTCGTCCATTTTCCTCTACATTATCGAATGTATTCTTCTTTCTTACAATGTTTCCACTTTTGAAATTCTTATTTTCATTTACAGATGGCGCTTTTTTTAAGTTTTCATTCACAATAAGAGATGGTGCTTCTCTTACAGGATTTGGTTTTGTTATTGGGTCGGTAATTCCTGCTTTTTCTGACAACATTTTTGTTTCCAGTTTTTCTAAGAGATTGTTATGCCTTTTCAGTATACTTATTTTATCCTTAAGTTCATCAATCAATATGTTCTTTTGTTCAATGATTAGTTCTTGGTATGAAGACTTACATTTTTCTTTTTCGTACTCAACTATTATCGATGGGTTATAGTCGCTATTTTCCTCTGCTTCCAAGTCTCCATCTACATCTTGCATAATGGATTTGTCATATAATGATTCGTTTATGTTGGATATTCTCATTTTTAGCAGTTTTATTTCTTCATCCTTGTTTTCACATTCACATTTTTTCTTGGTTATGTTATCACAACAAATAATAATACCCTCTGAATCAACGTATGTACCTTTTATTTTAAGTACACAACTGGGATGATACTTTAAGCTACATTTTCCACAAACAATGAAGACTTTTACCTCCTTTGAACACTTTCTACATGTTATATCAGAATTCACACTACCTTTCGACGCCATCTTATATATATATTTTTTTTTTTTTTTTTTTTTTTTTTATTGCACAAGTGCATCAAAATTACCGATAATTTTGCATGACAGCGTGTTGTCATAAAAACTACATGAGTTCATTTTCATTTTTGGAGAAAGATCCCGACACCGAAGGTGGAGGGCTCTTTCTCCAAAAATGAAAATGACCGAATGCAGTTTTTCAAAGAAAACACGTTGGAATGCGAAATTATCCGGTCATTTTGATGCACGAGTGTAATTCGGGGGAATATTTCCCGAATAAACTGTTACATTACTTGTGAAACTGATATAGAATGGAATTGCCATAGATTCGATCTGTGTAAGATGCATAGAAACTATGCATCTATGAACAGAACAATTATCGCAGTGCAGTTTCGCTTCCTACAATGCAATTATCGCTGTAATTTTCGATAATTGTTCTCCATATACATAGAATTTTTGAGAGGAGGGCAATATTCGATTGTAGTATTTTCGATAGGTTTTCAACCCTCGCGAAATTACAGCGTATTATAGCGTACTGCTTCCGATTCAAGGAAATAGCCTTATATAAGAAGAAGTTAAGACCCAATTTAACGATTAGTGAATTAGAACACTCTCTGAGAGTCATAATAAAACTTGCGCAAGCTGCCGAATTTCATCAAGAAATTCACCTGCTCAAGTTAGCTCGACCGGTGCATTCCAGCAGCAGACTAATCAGTCTCAACCCTTTTTTAGACGCCCATCATATACTCAGAGTCGGAGGTAGATTGAGTCATTCTGACATACCATTCTCACAAAGGCACCCGATAATCTTGCCAAAGCAACACCAGTTAACTAAATTAATTTTAAAATCTGAGCATATGAAGCATTTACATGCAGGTGTCCAAAACTTACTGTCGCTGATTAGATTAAATTATTGGCCAATCGATGGAAAGAATTTGGTAAAAAGAGTAGTAAGGGAATGTATTAAATGCTTCAGAGCTAATCCAAAAACCACGAGATTTCTAATGGGTGAATTACCTAGCGCTAGGGTCACACCCAGCAGACCATTCTCGCACTGCGGAGTTGATTATGCAGGCCCAATAATAATTAAAGAAAGAACACTTCGCAGAACCAAATTCGTGAAGGCATACATATGCATTTTTGTATGCTTCTCAACACGTGCTATTCACATCGAACTAGTGAAAGATTTATCCACCGAGAGTTTCAACAACGCGTTGAATAGATTTATAGCAAGAAGAGGAAAACCATCAAAAATATATTCGGATAACGGCTCCAATTTTAAGGGAGCCCGTAATTATTTTCTAGAATTGCATGATTTGTTAACGAACAAGGTCCACAATAAAAAATTATTTAACTTCCTTACGCCACACTCGATTGAGTGGTCGTTTATACCTGCGAAATCCCCACATATGGGAGGTATTTGGGAAGCAGCCGTAAAATCGACAAAGTACCATTTGAAACGAATTTTAGGCATCGCTTCAATAACGTATGAGGAAATGTACACAATTTTGACGCTGATTGAGTCGTGCCTCAACTCGAGACCACTTTCCCCCCTGTCGTCCGACCCAGACGACTACCTACATCTAACCCCAGCGCATTTTTTAATTGGCGACTCTTTAGCCGCTCCTCCACAGAAAGATGTCCGAGACATTAATCTAAATAAATTGTCTCGTTACCAATGTACTCAGCAGCTCACGCAGCATTTTTGGTCACGATGGTCCAAGGAATACTTGACACAGCTGCAACAGAGGCATAAGTGGAGGACACCAGATGCTACACCCAAGATAGGCGACTTAGTCGTTCTGAAGGAGGACAACATTCCACCACTTCGCCGGCTCATGGGACGTATAGTCGACATCCACCCAGGAGCTGATAAGGTGCCCCACGTTATGTCCGTAGGGCTATCTAATGGAAGTGTGTTCAAACGTTCCACGAACAAGGTGTGTGCGCTCCCGATAGACAAAAAGGACTTGTTGTATTCATGAAGTGTGAACTCTCGAAAACATTTGTACATTATCTTGTAATCAATAATTATTATTGAGTGATTTCAATTGTATATATTGAGTTCATGTAATGTTTCTCTAAATTTAATATTTGAAATCGATTCTTTCAAGGTGGGCGGCCTATGTACAGTCAAGCCAGGCTGTATAGAATTTATACCGTGGTCAAACATGACTATTAGATGCGGCGCCACTGTGCTCAACATGGCAGCCTGGCAAACCCCCTCCCCCTGTCTCAACAATTACACCCCTAGTAGGAGAGACTGAGAGAGTCCTTCTTCCTCCCTGGTCCCAACCGTCAAGGGATCAACACGTTCCCGTAAGTAACCACGCGCCGCACACCACAGTTGTAAACCTTGTAACCAAGCAAAATATACACGTAAACCCGATACAGTCTATTCCTCGTTCCCGAAAGGGTGGTCCTTGTTCGTTAACAAATCATGCAATTCTAGAAAATAATTATGGGCTCCCTTGAAATTGGAGCCGTTATTCGAATATATTTTTGATGGTTTTCCTCTTCTTGCTATAAATCTATTCAACGCGCATATTCACGACTCAGCCCACACAAAAGAGAGTGGAACAGAATGAGTGTGTCGATGAATTAGATAGAATCACCGAAAAACTGTTCAGTAGAATAATGAAGAAATTCGAATCCGTAATAGATTCGAAAATGAACAATTTATTTGGTAAAACGAGTTAATGAACCTTACGAAACAAAGGAAGAATATCAAGATAGTGTCATGGAACATAAATGGCGTGAAATCACGAAAAACCCAATTAGAAAAACTGATAGCAGAAGAAGATCCAGATATAATTGCCTTGCAAGAAATAAGGCTAACATCAAAGGATAAAATATCGTATCAAAATTACGTGGTACATAGAAACGATACACCGGATACGGTAGATGGAAGTGGCGTGGCATTGATTGTCAAGAGAGGCATCAACCATAACGTTGAAAGAGCCACCCCCGATATGTAAATAGAAACAATAAAAGTCAACCTAAAATTGGACAAAGAAGAAATAAGTATAATCTCAACTTAAAAACCGCCAGATGTACAATTACTTGAAGAAAATGCGCAGAGTCTATTAGGAGGACAACACCCGAGGATAATTATAGGAGACCTGAATTGCAAATCACCAGAATGGAATAGCAGAGTAGAGAATCTCAACGGAAAGAAATTGAAAAAATATGCTGAAAAACATGGAGCAATTGTAATCGGACCAGATACACCGACATACCTCCCAAAAAGTCCAGGATTACCGGATGTGATTGACATAGTATTAATGAAAAATGTCAGACAAGATTTCACACTGAGAACCATAGAGGATGGAATTTCTGATCATAACCATATTGAATTTATTCTAGGAACAGGACCTTGTAATGAAAAAATGCAAACGAGAGATTATACGGACTGGAAGAAATTCAGTAACAATTTGAAATTGAGAATTACAAAAATACCACAGATTGACACGCCAGAAGAACTTGAAGATAGAGTGAAAGATTTAGAAGAACACATACTGAAGGCATATGAGGATTGCACGAAAAGAGTAATCAAACCAACAACAAGACACAAAGAAGGAGAGAACCCTAGAGAAAAAAAAAAGAATTAATCAAAATCAACAGAAGACTGGGGAAAACCTATATAATTTATAAAACAAACGCAGTTAGGCTGATACTGAACAAACATAGCCAAATCTTGAAAAATGCACTCATTGAACTGAGGAAAAGAAGATGGAATAAGCAAATAAGCGAACTAAACACAATGGATCATTCCGCATGGAAAATACAAAAACAACTTAGGCAAAATTACGACAAAGCAAATGCCTTAGCCGACACAATTGAAAAGGAATATAGGATTAATTATAGAGAAGACGACGATAATGAAGAACTCGAAGAAAACATAGAAGAACATGAAGAGGAAATGAAGACACTATCAGAAGAAATAATGACGAATCCAACCTCTCCTACAGAAATCAAAGAATTTATCAGGAAACTGAAAAATAGGAAAGCGCCAGGAAAACATAAAATCAAAAACACCATGTTGAAGAATCTGCCTAAAAAAGGGATAGCTGCAGTAACTAACATTGTAAACGCAGTACAATTCGGAATCAGAGATAAATATTCAACTGAACAACAACTTCTCCGACTAACAATGTATATCACCCAGGGCTTTCAAAACAAACAAACTACTGGACTGCTACTACTAGATGTAACAAGACCATTTGACAGAGTATAATATTCCTGCCATACTCTGCCTAGGACTAGCCTATAAGATGAGAACAGTGGGATACTGAATTGAGATGTGCCGAATCATCAGAAATTACTTGAGGGATAGAAATTTCTACGTTAAATTAGAAGATGAAAAATTAACGCTAAGACACTTAGGAGCAGGTGTCCTACAAGGCTCCTATATAATATATACATCTATGATATACCAAGGAATCCGAGAAATTTGCTTACCCTTTATGCGGATGACATAGGAATAGCAGTCAAACACAGAAGAGCAAATATCATACACCAAAGATTACAATAAGCAGCAGATGAAATAACCAAATGGTGCATTAAATGGAAGATTGAAAGAAATGGACAGAAAAGTCAAGCTATCCTACTACAAAAGAGAAGATTACAAATGGAGAAAAAATTATTAATTGACGGCAACGAAGTTGAATGGCAAAAAGAAGCAAAATACCTAGGTGTGATCATGGATACGGGATTAACGTGGAAACAACATGTTAAGTATGCGGTGGATAAAACCTACAAAGCGATGAAACGTCTATACCCAATCATCGGAAGAAGAAGCCGAATGGACATAAACACCAAACTCAGGATAATTGAAGCCGTTGCCAGACCCCAACTCACGTACAGCTCAGTGGCTTGGGGATACGCGGCAAAGAATCACATCAAGAGAATTCAATTAACGCAAGATAAATATCTAAGATGGGCAATAGATGCCCCTTGGTTTGTTAGAAACATCCAAATGCACAGAGACCTAAAATGGGACAGAATAATTGGCTTAATGAAGAAAAAAGCCGAAAGAATATTAGAAAAATTGATAGAACATACCTGTTTATTGGTTGAATCGATCAACTGTAATTCTATTAAATTGAGATAATGAAACACCGGATTTCTTAACTAATATATTGAATTTGGCTGTACAAGTTATATGTTTACAAGGTAACAGCTACTTGCGTACTGGTGGTCTATGGTACCCCAATTTCCTGGGGATGTTAATTTTCGCCTTGGATTCTGCATACAAAAGCGCCATCCAGGTCCCCGATTGGTCAACGTCTTTGTTCCTTTGTTCCTTGCCCTAACATGTAGCTTAACGATGACCATATGTGACGACAATCTGACGCCAAGGATGCTCTTGTTCTATTTTTAGCCGTCGCTGTACCTACAGGGGTAGGTTTTTCGACCTAGATGCGTCTTTGTGAATATTCAACTGTCCGTAAAGTTTGTGTGAAATTCACTTGATGCAACATACCGTCCCCCTTGAAAGCTCTGCCTTTCAACAACGTCCGAAACTGCAGGCAGAGTGCCCTAACACTCAAAAAAATGTCAATTTTCGATCGGTAAAACACAGTCTCGATACCGGTCGTTTAAATAATCCTTTAGCCGTTCTCACTGTCACAACACGCACTATACTGTCCTTACCAGGATGCGTTTCGATGATTCTGGCTAGGTCCCATTTTTGCGGAGGAGAGTTGTCCTCCTTTAATAATACCATTGTCCCTGGTTCCATGTTGCTAGTTCCTTGATTCGATCGCCACCTTGTTCTACCTTGAAGAGTTGATAAGTAGTCCTTGGACCACCTGGTCCAGAAATGCTGTACGATTTGTTTCAGGTGGTGGTACTTCTTGATTCGATTTGGATTCTCGAATCGTAGGTCTTCTTGCGGTGTTGATAGAAGTGGTGATCCAATAAGAAAATGACCTGGTGTGAGCACATTCAGGTCCAAAGGATCATTGGAGAGGGGTGTTAAAGGTCGTGAGTTCAAGCACGCCTCTACCTGTACAATGACTGTATAAAACTCATCATAAGTTATCCTCTCATTGCCTAAAATTTCCTTGATATAACATTTGGTTGAGTTTACTGCCGCTTCCCACAGACCGCCAATGTGCGGAGCTCGTGGAATTATAAAATGCCATTGTGTCATATGACTTGAAAAATACTCCGAAAATTTAGCCTGACTTTTGTACGATTTCAGAAAATCATCTAATTTCAGTAGTTCCCGCTTTGATCCAATGAAATTCGTCCCGTTATCCGAATAAATATTTTGAATCAAACTTCTAATTGCAATGAATCGCCTAAAACCATTCATAAATGATTCCCTGCTCAAGTTCGGAGCTGGTTCCAAATGAACTGCCTTTGTCGAAATGCAAGTAAATGAATATGAATATGAATTCACGTATTTTTTCCCTGATAGATCGCCCATAATGTAATTCGATCTTGAAGGTTTGATGCAAAAACAAGTTAGAGATTTATGTCTCTTTCGATTCTTTCTTGTTCCTGCAAGTCAGGATGATTGATGTCGAGTTCTTCGATTTGTATTTGCAGATTTTCGAACTCGTTTCACAACTCTTTGCATTTTTCTAACCGTGCCGGGATTTGGCCTGCCTTTTCTGACTCGATAGTCTTCAAAAAGGATTCAAATCGAGTTATTTGAGCTTTAACTACACCTCTGCGTTTAATCAAAACATTCAATTCCGACATTTTTTGAGAAATAATGAGAGTCTAATTTATTTAATAAGTTCAACCAGTCAATGCACTGATAAATCGTACCAAAGTGAATGAGGAAGGAAAGGAAAATGTACTCACAATCCGTCCTTTTTCTGTACCTTGAATGATTATAGCTAGCTACCAATCTGCTGCTGGGTAACCAGTAATCCTATGTGTCCGTTTGTATTGTCCCCCAGGTGGAACTTCTACAAATGCCTTGAAATCGCCTTTATTGTAAGTTTTTTGTTGCTGTGTCGTCCCCCTAGTGGAACTCCAAAAAACTTCCTTGATTATGCTTGATTGTGTTGCTGTGTTCTCCCCAAATGGAACACCAAAATGCCTTGAATACGCTGAACTCTGCTACCGTTTGCACTTGTACACCTTAGCGTTGTTTCCCGATTTTACAACACTACCCGTCGAAATCTTTCGCGATGTTCAAAATCCGGCTCGAAGGACCAATGGTTAGTTGGTTGAATCGGTCAACTTCAATTCTATTAAATTGGGATAATAAAACACCGGATTTCTTAACTAATATAATGAATTTGGCTGTACAAGTTATATGTTTACAAGGTAACAGCTACTAGCGTACTGGTGGTCTATGGTACCCCAATTTCCTGGGGATGTTAATGTTCGCCTAGGATTCTGCATACAAAAGCGCCATCCAGGTCCCTGATTGGTCCACGTCTTTGTTCCTTTGTTCCTTGCCCTAACATGTGGCTTAACGATGACCATATGTGACGACAAGGATGCTCTTGTTCTATTTCTAGCCGTCGCTGTACCTGCAGGGGTAGGTTTTTCGACCTAGATCCGTCTTTGTGAATATTCAACTGTCCGTAAAGTTTGTTTGAAATTCACTTGACGCAACAATACCAACGAAGAATTGAGAAGATTAATTGATTACGACCCTGCCGAAGATGCAAGAAGAATGAATACATACCGCAAAAGACCCAGGGATCAATTGCGAAACGATGACCTAAATATATAGTAACCTCAAGAAAATACATCAAATTGAAAAAAGAATTCGAATAAAAAGGACTCCCGAATAACCCAGCACAATAGTGTGCCAGTAGAAATTTATCCGACCTAGAGATAAATGGTTTATAGGCTTTATGCCCGAAACCTAAGAAGCAGCAGGGTAGGTTTAGTGAGTATTGTTACAAAAAGTTTACAGAGGTGATTAAATTGATGTGCTGTTCTTTAATGGCCCTTAGTTCGGAATATATTCGGTCCATGGCGACCATAAGGTCTCTGTTACTCTTTCCCTCATAGTTGAGAGAAGTCGCCTAGTGGGTGGTGATGGAATACAGATAGACGAGGCCAGCGATCGTCTCGAACCGGCTACGGGACAGCGACAATCCGGGCAACTCCAGGAGATTCCGTCCATACGAAGACTTTCTAACTGTTTATTAGTCAAACCAACACATTTAACGTGGAAAAAACGATCGCATGACGCACCACATTGAATACCGGGGTTCTTACGATTAACGATCTCATTACAGATTTTACACTGTTTATTCATTGTTCTGAGAATTACCAGAGAGCTGATTAAATTTTTTCTCGAAATCGATAGCAAATACGACAAAACTACAACAAACCGAAAAGTGTTGTACTAGACCAGAGTTTCTCTTCACATTTTCCCATAGAACCAGTGCTTCACCAAAAAATAGTTCTGGTGGAAAGAAGCAGGTACCCTTCCAGAAAAAATATCATCCTGTAGATTTGCATACAAAATAAGCATATCACAAGATGAAAACTTCAAATCGGATGATCTATGCTAATTCAAGTTTAATATCTTGTGAAGGGAAGGTGCTATGAGAAAATAAAACACCGGTATCTCAAAACCAAAGCGTTTGCAGATTCATGTTATAGGACTTTTCTCTCAAAATGTTCCGAGAAATCTGACATTTTCATTTGTACACAACAGGAATACCGTTTAAATATAATCAATTCAAAACTGATATCTGCACAATTGAATTGCAATTTGAATGAATCACAATCAATTGTATAACACGGCCCAGACAATTTCTCGATGCGAATTACTCAGTTCAGTACTTTGATAACTACAGTATTGAAATTTTGTGACAAGAATGATATTATTATCTTTAAAGCGATAATAAACTCATAAACCTTAAAAGGGTCCGTTTTTGTGCTCCGTGTCGATTTCAGAGGAAAGTAAAATGATTTTCTTCTTATTATGGAAAAATTTCCCTCTTTCAGAGAATTCTGAAATGTTATATTTTGGGAATCTTGGGGGGGGGGTAAGTACCCCAAGTCCCCCCTCTATTTCTACGCCCTTGATAATAATTGTAGGTATTCACAGCAATGAAGGTAGCTGTTGCGTCAAGTGAATTTCACACAAACTTTACGGACAGTTGAATATTCACAAAGACGCATTTAGGTCGAAAAGCCAACCCCTGCAGGTATCAGCGAGGGCTAAAAATAGAACTGGCACACATCCTCGGCGCCTCGTAGACGCCACACATGGTCATCATCTTAGGGCAAGGAACAAAGGAACAAAGACGTGGACCAATCAGGGACCTGGATGGCGCTTTGGTATGCAGAATCCAAGGCGACGATTAACATCCCCAGGAAATTGGGGTATCATACACCAGTGCGCTAGTAGCTGTTACCTTGTAAACATATAACTTGTACAGCCAAATTCATTATATTTGTTAAGGAATCCGGTGTTTCATTATCCCAATTTAATAGAATTATAGTTGATCGATTGAACCAATAAACATTGGTCCTTCGAGCCGGATAGTGAACATTGCGAAAGATTTCGACGGGTAGTGTTGTAAAATCGGAAAACAACGCTGAGGTGTACAAGTGCAAACGGTAGCAGAGTTCAGCGTATTCAAGGCATTTCGGTGTTCCATTTGGGGAGAACACAGCAACACAATCAACGCAACAGCGTAATCAAGGCAGATTTCGGAGTTCCACCTGGGGGACAATACAAACGGACACATAGGATTACTGGATACCCAGCAGCAAATTGGTAGCTAGCTATAATCATTCAAGGTATAAAAAAAGGACGGATTGTGAGTACATTTTCCTTTCCTTCCTCATTTACTTTGGTACGATTTATCAGTGCATTGACTGGTTAAAATTATTGAATAAATTAGACTCTCATTATTTCTCACAAAATGTCGGAATTGAATGTTTTAATTGAACGCAGGGGTGTAGTTAAAGCAGGGCCCCCGCAAGGGTCATCAACGCCCGCGTGCCAAACATATTTTGGCGCTCCTTAAAGGGGGGAGGTGGAGAAAAGCACTGCTGGGTATTCGGCAAATTTTTTTTTAGGTTTTGTTGAGAATTTAGTGTAGAATGGTTAAAAATCTATCAGCAACTGTCATTGCCTTAAGAACCTTATGCTGTCAGTTGTTACATAATACATTTCTTGAATTTTTCATTATTTCATTTTTGCATTCGACTAAAATTGCATTATGTTTTAATTTTGTTATGAAACTACAGATGTTTCAAAACTTAAAATTTATTCTTCTATAAATTATTCATAAAAGCATAAACATTGCTCTTTCTCACGAGCAGCCACTAGTTTTCCAGCTGCAGCAAGTTTTTCCTCGAAAACATTATCATCTATATAATTTTTGAAATTATCAACTTCTTCAAATAGTTTTGGCACACTTAACACTTTAATGTCAATTGATACACTTTGCATCATTTTGCTTGAAATATTAATCTGGAATGAAGCATCATACCAAATTATTATACTACAAATAAATTTAAAAGATTGAATATCAAATCAATTCAAAAGATTGAATATTTAATAAGAGTGAACTTGCTTTATGTCTAGTTTCCATGTTAAAAGTATCATTTTCTGCTATTTCTAAAAGGCTATAACATATTTGAATAGAATAAAACTTTAGCATCAATTCTTCTTGACCATCTAGTATCACTTAGGGGTTTTAGATGTAACTGAGATCATACTTTTTTATAACATTCCAATCTTCTTGTGGATGAAATGATGAAATATATATAAAGTTCTTGTACAATATCAAAAGAGTCCACTGTTTCATTTGAAACCTTAGCAGCATCATTTTCAGTTGAATTTAAGCTGTGTGCAGCACATGGCGCAAAAAATGCCCTAGGATAAGCATCGAGTATGCGTTTTTTTAAACCAATATCTGGCTATTTCATGCCTATTGCGACGTTCGGAAACTTGTATAAATTGCAAAAAAGAAGTTTGGAAAGAAAAATTGTTAAAAAAATTTGAAAGAATCTTTTTCGAAAACCTTTGGTCCCTCGGTTCTTCATGCGGTCTATAAGAGGTTTTGGCGCCCTTTTAGAATGGCGCCCGCGTGCGGTGCACGCGTTGCACGTGCGGTTGCGGGGGCCCTGAGTTAAAGCTCAATTAACTCGATTTGAAGCTTTTTTGAAGACTATCGAGTCAGAAAAGGCAGGCCAAATCCCGGCACGGTTAGAAAATTGCAAAGAGTTGTGGAACGAGTTCGAAAATTTGCAAATACAAATTGAAGAACTCGACATTAATCATCCTGACTTGCAGGAACAAGAGAGGATCGCGTTTCAGGATGCGTATTTTGAATCAATTGCTCTCGCGGATACAAAGATCTCACAATTCATGAAGGGTTCACTTTACTCAAGTGAAAATATTATTGCAGAAAGGAATGTTAAATTGCCCACAATGCAAATTCCAGAGTTTCGAGGTTCGTACAAAAACTGGTTAGAGTTCTACGATAGTTTCAATGCGCTAATTCATTCAAACAAAGGTTCAACAGACATTCAAAAATTCTATTATTTGAAGAATGCTCTTAAAGGCGAAGCTGCGGAAGTCATTCGGTCTTTAGAAGTTTCGTCTGACAACTATAACGAGGCCTGGTCATTGCTCAAGACCAGATTTGAGAACAAAAAGATGATCGCATTGACTCACATAGAATCTCTCCATAAATTTCCGCCCATATTGAAGAAATCATATGGTCAAATCAGGAAATTAGAAGGGATTTGAGGGCTCTTAGGTCATTGGGTCAACCGGTAGATCATTGGGAAACTTTACTGATTTTTACTCTCGAAGCCAAACTAGATCCTGTCACAAGAAGGGAACGGCAAAAATCGGGTAAAGTAAATAAATTTGCGAGCATGGAAGAGTTTTTTCAATTTTTAGAGGAAAGGTGCGTTCTTCTTGAAACAATAGTCAAATAGAACAGGGGTACAAGGCGATAAACCAAGGTTTGAAAGAACATCGACGGCGTTCATGTCATCTTTCAAGTCATGTGCAATATGTAAGGAAAACCATTCTCTATTTATTTGTGAAAAATTCTTGAGACTATCAATCAGTGATAGGAGAAATGAAGTAAGACGGTCAAATTCTTGTTGGAACTGTCTTCAACAGGACATAGGGCGCAAGACTGCAAACGCGGCGGTTGCAGGCACTGCGGAAATAAGCACAACACATTGTTGCATGCAATTACTCAACCACAAGAATCACAACAAAGTGAAGATATTCTGGCAAATGAAACTTCAGGGGTACCTCTCACAATTATTCATGTGTGACGGTAAGGCATCCCTCAATTCGGGGTCTTGAAAATACAGATGGTCAAAGAGTTCCGAAGGTCGTTAAGGAAGAGTCGGTACACAATTTCACGGTCAGACAAGGATCAGACGTTCTATTGTCAACGGCAATTGTTTACTTTGCGGGTTCGGAAGGAAATCTACATCTGGGCAGAATACTTTTAGATTCAGGAAGCTAGTCGAATTTTGTAACTAGAGAATTCGCTGAAAAACTAAACCTGTCACGGAATCGGGTAAATATACCAGTTATTGGTATTGGAAACGTAATGTCTCATACAAGATCTTCCGTTAACATGTCGGTTCATTCAAGGTTCAAGAACTTTAAATTCAATTCTACATTTCTAGTTATAGAGAAAATATCTGACAGTATTCCAACAAGAAAAATCGATACAAGCCGATTTACTATTCCGAAACATGTCAACTTGGCAGATGAGTCGTTTGCAGAACCCGATAAAATCGATGGGATATTGGGTGGCTCTGTATTTTGGAATTTAATCTGTGCGGGTCAGATCAATTTTGGCAAGGGAAAACCAACATTACAAAAAAAGAAGTTGGGATGGATAATAGCAGGGCAAATAAAAGTAAAAATGGGGATTCACGGACGAATAAAGTTGTTTGCAATTTTTCAACTAATGTTGTTTTAGAAAAGCGAATTCAACAAATTTGTGAACCTGAAGAATTCGGTCATTCGGTTAAGCATTTAACAGAACTTAACTTCAAGCATGAGCATAACGGGAATATGCATCTGGGAGCGCAATCTCTTCTTTCATTGAGACTAATTAAATATAGGGTCAGTACCGTCAGAAAGAAGCAGAGATTTAAATTTCTAACTTGTTTTTGCAATAAACCTTTAAGCTCGAATTACTTTATGGGCAATCTATCAGGGAAAAAATACATGAATTCATATTTATATTCATTTGTTTACATTTAGACAAAGGCACTTCATTTGGAACCAGCTCCGAACTTGAGCAGGGAATCATTTATGAATGATTTTAGGCGATTTATTGTGCAATTAGAAGTTTGATTCAAAATATTTATTCGGATAACGGGATGAATCTTATTGGAGCAAAGCGGGAACTCTTGAAATTAAATGATTTTTTGAAATCGGATAAGATTCAGGATGAATTTTCGGAATATTTTTCAAGCCATATGACAAAATGGCATTTTATACTACCACGAGCACCGCACTTTTTGAGTTTTAGGTAATGAGAGGCTAACATATAATGAGTTTCAAACAGTCATTGTACAGGTAGAGGAGTGCTTAAACTCTCGACCTTCAAAAACCTCTATCCTATGATCCTTTGGTCCTGAATGTACTCACATCAGGTCATTTTCGTGTATCAACACCGCAAGAAGATCTACGATTCGAGACTACAAATCGAATCAAAAAGTCTCTTCAGGTGACGATCGAGTTTGGGAACCAGCAACCAGGGACAATGGTATCATTGAAGGAGAACAACACACCTCCTCAAAATTGGGAATTAGCCGGAATCACCGAAACGCACCATTGTAAGGACAGTATAGTGCGTGTAGTGTAGTGACAGTGAGAACCGCTAAAGGATTATTCAAACGACCGGTATCGGTACTTAGTGTTTTACCGGTCGAAAATTGACATTTTTTTTTAGTGTTAGGGTACTCTGCCTGCAGTTTCGGACGTTGTTGAAAGGCTGAGCTTTCAAGGGGGGCGGTATGTTGCGTCAAGTGAATTTCACACAAACTTTACGGACAGTTGAATATTCACAAAGACGCATTTAGGTCGAAAAGCCAACCCCTGCAGGTATCAGCGAGTGCTAAAAATAGAACTGGCACACATCCTCGGCGCCACGTAGACGCCACACATGGTCATCATCTTAAGGCAAGGAACAAAGACGTGGACCAATCAGGGACCTGGATGGCGCTTTGGTAAACAGAATCCAAAGCGACGATTAACATCCCCAGGAAATTGGGGTATCATACACCAGTACGCTAGTAGCTGTTACCTTGTAAACATATAACTTGTATAGCCAAATTCAATATATTAGTTAAGAAATCCGGTGTTTCATTATCCCAATTTAATAGAATTACAGTTGATCGATTCACCCAAAAACAGTAGCACTAGATAAATCGCATATGCAAACAAGTAGTAACGTCATAGAGGAGAATAAAATGTTTCTCAAGAATAAAACAAAAGAGATCATAGCCATGGGGGATTCGAATAATTATTGCTAATTGGTAGGTCGGTAGGGTAAATGCACTGGTTAGCCGACCGGCACTGGTTCTCGACCATTCCGTGATTTGAGATAAAATAATAATAAAAATATATCATGTAGTGCGAAATATTTTCGCGGTATTGGTTCTCGACCATTCTACCCTTCCAAGATAGTTTGCATAGTAGGGGTATAGGTCAAAGTTTTCGCGCTAAAAATTAGTTTATAATCGTCTATCATAGAAGAGGGTTCTTTCTCGTCTTCTCTTAGAAAAGTGCTTTGTGATAAATGACCAGGAAATAGTTATTATTTCTTATTTTAAATGAATTATGTTTGTATATTTTGTTCCATATCAACTATAAGATATATCTTTGATTGTATTTCAATCAAGAAGCAGATAAATGTATATTTTTTTGTTAAATATTCGGCGGTCGCGAACAGGTATTGGAAAATTTGTATCTTTTATTTCTCGACCAAAGTGGTCGAGAACCAATGTTACTTCAATAATTGTTTATGTCAACCGATATATTTCTGTTGGATCATTTTCGTTTTTATTTCGATACCCTGATTCATTTATATATCTACTTTCTGAATATTAGTTTGCGACCACCGAATTAACGTTGAAACACTTATTTCTACCCTTTGTTTATTCGCGGTCGAGAACCAATTTGATTGTAGGGGAAAGTCGGGTAGTACGGGACACCTAAGCTTTTTAATTTTTTTGAGGAAAAGTACATACAAAAAAATGGAAATTGGCATAACTAGATCATCCCAAGAAAAGGAGAATCAATATTTTAAATGAAATAATTTTTAAGAAATGACCCCAATCCAGTTTTCAATGCATAACAAAACGCTACATTTTTTGAGACTCTTAATTGTGGAGGGTAGCATGGGACAGGTAATCAAAGATGAAAATGTATCAAATAACTTTATTGAAAGAAGCAATTTAACTGGGTTAATCTTTACAAACGTCACATGTATAAAAAAATGACTTCAAATCGAGGTCTGCGCAGTCTTCATGTGCCCATTCTTTACATTTCTGAGATTGTATCCAATCTTCTCCGAAATTTTCCTGGCAAATTAAGCAAGAATAATCTTTATTTGAACTATCATTATTGTTGTTCATATAATTTTCTTTATTCAGTGTTGTGCTTTTATTCATCATTTTTGTTGTTTTATTTTTAGCTGTAATTCCATCGAATTTAACTTTTTTTGATACTTTTTTAATTTCGACTTCTTTAGATCGCACCTGTTTCTCTTCTAAAGAATTTTTGTAAGGGGTAGATGTAAGAATTTCACTCCGTTGGGCTTTCCTTCTTCTCTTGTCCAATCTTCTCTTGCTACAGCCCGGAATAGATGATATTTCTTTTAAGAGCGTTTTAGCCGTTTCAATATTCAGCGAAAATGAAGATGTTCGCCAGTTAGAACTTCGATTATTTTTAGCAGGAGATGACGGTGGTTTTTATGGTTGACAGATTGTCTACATTTTGAAGGTAAGGGGTGAATTTCAGCAACAATGGTCTTAATTTGTGTATTAATCGTAGATCCCGAATCTCCATGCTGGAAATCCATCCTATCCATTTGCTCCATTTCGATAGAGCCTTCAACTGTTTTATGATTGGCGGCTTCTTTAGATATTGATGGTATGGAATGAACTTCGGCAAAACTGGTAATTTGTTCATTGATCGCAGATTCTGAGTGTTCATGCTGCGTGTTTATCTTTTTCTTTTGTATAGAAGGTTTATCGGTTTCATGATTTGCTGGATTGGCAATATCTTCTTTTTCAAATATTTTGCCGGTGGTTGGAACATCAGTGATCATAGATGGAAGGAAATCCAAGTCTGTAAATATGTTCCTATGAAATGGATATATTCCAGTACATTGAAAGCCCTTCTGTGCAATATCTAAGCGAGCAGTCTGGGAAAAAGCCTGCGCAACTAAACCTGCTATGTCATATTGCCCTATCCTCGCACCAGGATGGGATCTCATCCACATAGAACAAGCTTCACTGTAAGATAGTTTGAAAGGTTTCATGAATGTTCTATCCAATGGCTGTATTTTGTGTGTAGTATGAGGCGGAGTACTAAGCATGTGGAATGATTTTCACGAGCATACAAAATTACCTCAAGATCTTTGTGGCTACCATGCCCATCCAAAATTAGAAGAATGGGATTAGATTTAGTTGGGTGAGAATATTTTACAAAATGTTTAAGCCATATTAGAAATACGGAACTGTCCATCCACCCATTAGTTTGTGCCACACCAATAGCTTCATTTGGTGCACTGAACATTAACCTATAATTCATTCTTTGCCTCTTAAATATAAGTAGTGGAGGGATGAAGGTACCTGTGACATTCATACAAACCATAACTGTCACATTGTGTCCTCTTTCAGCTGATGTCATTTTTCCAACTTGTCTTTTTCCTTTTTGGGATAATACTTTCTCATTTTTATGGACACATGAGACGCCTGTCTCATCTGCATTGAATATACAAGATGGAGGGAAATTGTGAGTATCCATAAGAATTTCAAGCTTGTCAAAAAACAGATCAACTTGTGGCTTATTGAAACCAACAGCTCTGGCCAAGCTAGTAGCTTCTGGCGATCTCAATGACAGATCAGGATGCCGCTTCACGAATCCGTAATAAAAATCCTTTCCTGCAGTCTTTTTATGAGTATTGAATCTATGTTCAATTTTTGAATTTACTGCTAAATCAAAAGCGAGTTTGAGAAATTCTTTTTTTGTAAATGGCATCAATCTATTATCCATATCTTTGACATGTTCAACAAGAAGATTTTCATATTTCAAAGGAAACGTGGCTTCATACCTTCCAATTTTAGGTTTTGAATGTATTTCCAAACCATTGTTTATAGCTGTGACTCGTCTGTGTAAGGTATATTTTGGTAAATCAAACCTTTTAGCTGCATCTCTTATCGCGTGGTGCTCTTCTGTTACATATTTTATAGCCCGAATGAGGTTTTCTTCAGTCGAGGAACGACGATCAGTCGGCCTGCCCTTGAATTTTGGCATTCTGTAACAAAAATACACAACTAAACATTCTTTGAATTGTCCCAAGGTACCCGAATTCAATATGTCCCAGGTTACCCGAAATGCAAAAAATCGTTAGGGCAGTGACGACTTCTAACCACTCGATTTTTTGGCGGATTTTAAATACAAATCGATTTTAGGATCCCTAAATTATAATCTACATAAGGTAGAAACACATTAGCTCACCTGACCATCTCCTAACACACACCAAAAGTTTACACTGAACGATCAAAATTGCGGGGAAAATGTAAAAATATTGTTAACTTCACACTCGCTTGCCCCAGCTACACCAACTGTCTGAGACTTGTTTTTCAATAGTAAAAGTACATCCCGCCAAGCACAGATTGTACTATTGGACCTAAGAACGTAAAAAAATTTGAATGTCCCGCGATACCCGATGTCCCGGGGTACTCGACTCGGACTCTCCCCTACTTAAGAGTCTGTTTACACCACACTGCTTGGGAAGCACAGGGGTCGCAACGTGAAGGGGCAAGAGCGGGTGGGCGTGGTCTATCGTAGTAAAAATATAGAGAACGTATTAGCCCCTCAGCCCAGATTGAATGAATTTGTAACGCATTGGGATGATCTCGTTTCTTTCTCGAGTTCTACTAGTGCGTGTCGGAATATGCAGCCGCATTTTCGACATTTTGATGAAATGAAATGATTGTCAAATGGTCACCTATGATTATGGTTGTAAAGACGGTTTCTTTATAATAAGAACAGAGTTGAGAAACAAGAACTGTCTTTTAGGTTTTGAAAATATCCTCATTTTTTGAATTGTTAAAAACCCTTATGAATTAAATGGAATGAATTTTGAATATCTAATCCGAAATAAAAAAGTGTCATTGAGAATTTTGATGAACTCATTCCATAAATATCTACAGTTTTAAGGAATAGTACTTTGTTATAATTAAAAAAAAATCAGCTTGGTTCATAAGGATATATTTCTAATTGCCTTCTGTTTTCTTCAATTTTTCTTATCCTGAAGATCTAGTTTGTATTGAGGATCCTTATTTTTAAGCCTCTATGTCTTAGGTCAATTATTACAGGTAAAACACAGTTCTAATGAAATTTTCCTTCGAAAAACTCTTCATCGATGTTGACTTCGATGAAAAAAGGTCCTTCAAAGTTTACACGGCAAAAGCATTTTTCTCTTTCAGCTATATTTAATTGTCCTTGAAAATAATAATTCTGACTTTGTTTCAATCGATATTCCTGATCATCATTTTTTCCAAATATGTGATTTGTTTCCTTTCAATAGCGTCTTTTATCATATTATTTCTTGCTGAAAAAGGGCATTTGATTTTAATTGAATGATTACTTTTTTCAAAAATGCCATCTGGAGAAGGACCTAGACCTTTTTTTATTAATAAAAAGGCCACTGTTTGTGATCTTCGAGCACAATTCATTCTCTAATAGACGCTTCGCTCGATCTTCATTATTTTTCCCCAATCTATAGGTTTTGCAGAAAAATGTTTATATAAAATGCTTTCAACTGTTGAGCAATAACTTGACATAGGAGGCATTTTACACAAACAAAAAACAAAATCCTTCAGCTGCCATGGCGGTCGAAGATGAATTCCAATTTTTATAGCATGTATGCTATGTTGGTGTGTCATTGTTAGTTTGAACTCTTTGACATATTATGCAATACTTTTGTTCACACCCAAGTATAAAATTTTTCCAGTTTGCATCCCAACAATTGTAGGAACTCCGGGAGTTAATTATAATTTCCCCAGTTTCGATAAGATCGTTTAGCCCAACTATCATCACAAAATACCGTTATTGAAGGTGTACCATTTATGTCGATACTTCCACATTCGATCGCTTATTTCACTTCTTCTGCTGCGGCTTCTTCCATAGATTTCAACGCTATCTGTTCCCAGGCATTACATACATACTTCATTGTGTACTCTTTTCTTTTGAAATTATTATAGTTATGATCATTGTAAAAAATTTTGAATGATTTTCTGTTACCTACTTCTGAATAAACTTTCTTTCTTCTTCTTTCTTTATTACAGTGAAAATGAAAAACAAGGGAAATTCATATCATTTCTATTTTCTTCAGCTGTGCATAACCATCACCAGGATTCATGACACTACTGACGGCGGATGTGCTTATATCAAGTATTTCTGGATGTTCTGGACAAGTAAATATTGTTTTCGAAATTCTACACATATCACGTATAAAAACTAATTTCGACTGAAACCAAATTTTCATTTCCTTCACCAAACGAGTGATTAGAAAGTTCTTTCAGATAATCTATGAATTGCAGAATATAAACCATTCGGAATTCATCCAAAGATATTTCCCAGCAAAAAATGTTCGATTCAATACACATTACCAAAATATAAGGAGAACTGCACAGGCCAAATAGATATGAAAACTTCTATTAATAGCTCATCCCTAAATTGAAAATACCATTCTCGAAATTTCAGTTTGAAAATGCGTTATTTTAATGTCAGGTATAGTTAATATTCTTCATTTCTACATAAAATCATTGATTAAGTAGAAATATACGTATCGGTACAAAAATAGACCATTTGAAATCTTTACTCCGAAATTGCCTTCTTTCAGGTACCTGCAATGCTGAACCTACCTAGAAAGTGTCAAATTGTCCAGCAATGAAATAATACGGTACACAAAAGAGTAGGTACCGAATATCCTTTATTTACAACTGATGTTTATCTTATGTGGCAATAAAATCGTGAAATAACTCAAATAAATTTACACAAAATCACTTCTTGTTAACTTCCAAAGTATTATCCTCAAGCACAATACCGAATCTAAGAGAGCTTCAGAACTTCCCAAATTTTGTATTATATGAAATATGGTAAAAACAAGGTAATTTGCCAGCCATCATTACATCCGAATCGCTTTCCTTCATAATAACAGACATTTACTTTTTCCCAAACTTACGAAACCTTCGGTCCGAAGTAATTAATTGACTATTGGATCCAATCCAAAACTGTCCATGAGGAATCCATTTTTTCATTCGAGAAAGTTACATGAAAATCGGTCGTATGGCTCTAAAGATAATCAATGCTACAATAGGAACATGCAGGTATAAGCGACAAATAATTTTTTTTGTTTGTGACAAATAATTCAGGTTTTCAAGAATATATTTCCTAAGAGACGATCCTGATAGCTACAAGCCACGCCCCTCAGGGAGGAGCAACGATTTTTAGTTCACAATTCTGGCACTCGAAACAGATTTACAACGTCTCAGAGAATTTTGAGTAACTATGATGTAATATATTTCTAATTGGTATCATTGGAAAGAAGAAGAAATAGGCTATGACCAATTTGTATTAGATTCTCGAATTTAGGTCAACTGAAGCGACAATAAATTATTCAAAATTGGTATTGAAAATCGTACTTTCTACTTCAATAAAACAATTAATTTGCAACTTAAAGTGAAATTATTACCTAACGAACATACAAGGGATTAAGACCTTCCAATATTGTTTTGAATCATCTCGATAGCGTTTACCGTTCCTGAGAAAATCAAGACCGAATTAGTTAAGAAAACGCCTGAATTTGCGCCGCGTGAACGGACTCTTAATTCTCGACCACTGGTGGTCGGTGTTTTATATTTTATTTACTCATTAGTTTCTAAATAGATATTAAGAGCAAAATAACCAAATAATGTTGTATGAGTTACTATTTTGAAATATTTTTAGAAAGTGGAAACTTTTGCAAAATAATTTTTTTTTACGTTTCGAGTGTTTCTTACTTGATTAGCTCATCTGAAACCCATCTTAGTGATAGGTAGTGGTGTCGATGGTACGGTACGAAATTAAGTACTAATCACTCATCTCGCTCTAAAGTTTTTTTATAAAATTTTTAAGTGGAGCGGCCACTATTATTAGTGGTCGAAAACTAACACAAAAATGGTCGAGAACTCTGCGGCGTGGTCGAGAACCGAAGGTTATTGAGATTTTCTATGTTTCCACATTTCAAAGGTTAAATGCGGAAAGAACGTTTAAAATTATATGACAAATCATTCAAAACTCGCCAAAGAATCGATGAACACCAACACATTGATATTTGATAAGTTTATGTGTGAAAAAATCGTGCTCGAAATCGATGTTTCTGTTAACTGGTCGAGAAGCAGTGCATTTACCCTACCATATTTGGTAGGTAGGAATGTTTTTGTTAATTAATAAATGAATAATTAATTGGCATTATTTTCCCTTTTCCCACTCATTTTCTGTCATAAATAACAATATTCAGTTGGCTACAGAAAGACTCATTCAACGCATTTCTGCATTTCTGATTCCATTCCATGATATAAATGAGGTAATAATTTTACTCCTGATATCGCCAAGCTTGCCATTCGCCTTATCACATCAACTGACCCGCCCATGGCCAGTGATGAACCTGCCATTGGACGGAGTAGGAGGGGCTTTACTCGACAGTGAGGAGACGTTATGAATGTCTTAACACGTCAACATTGTTAACACTTAGTAGCTGTAAAAGCGGTTATGATCTAAAACGATTTTCACAACGCACGTGGGTTCATAAAATGTACGACCCAGATAAGTATCTACATTTACCAGCATTCCTTGAAATGGATAATGAATTTGTTTTCTCTCTTCATTTCAAGAAATAATAAAAGGTCAACACAATTAAGGTAGGTCTGTTTGAGAAAATTAGATTTAAACAAATTTGCTCTGATTGCCAATAGTATTGTTATTACCACACCAAATTAGATAGATATATTACCCTTTAATATAATATAATATAATGGTGTATTTTATACAGCAAATTGGCGCAGAACGTAAGCAATCGGATACGAATGCTCAATCAGCATTCATCATTCATCTCACCATTTATTATCAAAACAATGTTTCTTCCTTGCGCATCTGCAGTAACGATCACATAATCGAATGTTTAAGTAGTCGCAGCTTAAGTTATATTTTATGGTGTACTGAATACACCAGAAGCAGTAACTATATAAGTATTTTATCGAGTTTCTATTTGCAATTGCTTGCAGTTATATTTTCAAGAATTTCCGATTCGTAGATCTTATTTTTCTCGAGATTTTTCTACTGTCCAAACAATGACGCAGGGACAGGACGAGTTGCAGAAACTCTCTCAAGCCATATTAGACATCGACTCCGAAGAAGGAGTAGGATGCGAATCTGACAACTCAAATGAGGAAATCATATCAGAGAATAACCATAATTCGAGCTCAGAGTAATCATTGTATAAAGGTGCGTCAAGTTGGTGATCCACTCCTCGAATTTTGATATCAAATTGTTTTGGGTATTTTGTGCCCATTTTGTGCCAATTTTTGCCGTATGAAAAAAATTTTGTGCCCATTCAGTTTTCGAGATATTTCGATTTTTTACCGTGAGTCACCAACTTGCCGCTGTGACTCATACATGAAAATTTTCATTTTTTTTTATTTGGGTATTTTGTGCCCATTTGTGCCAATTTTTGCCGTAAAAAAAATTTTGTGCCCATTCAGTTTTCGAGATATTTCGAGTTTTCCCCGTGAGTCACCAACTTGACTCTGTGACTCATACATATAAATTTTCAATTTTTTTTATTTGGGTAGTTTGTGCCCATTTTTTGCCAATTTTTGCCGTATGAAAAAAATTTTGTGCCCATTCAGTTTTCGAGATATTTCGAGTTTTCCCTGTGAGTCACTTACTTGTCGGACGGAAATTTTCATCTTTAGATAAATTGTGCTCGTTTTGTGGCGTATCGTATGGATTTTGAGCCCCTACAGTTTTCGAAATATTTGTAGTAATTTCAGTGAGATGGATAAATGTAGCACAATTCAGCGACGAGCATTGTATTATAAAATTATGCTTCGGATAAATCTGCATTTGCTTAACTACATATGCTAATGCGTATAAATATACATTTTTGTGTCTCGAATGAGATATTTTTGCCTTGCAGTGCATATTTACTAATTTTCTGTTTCATCTGCATATTTTCAAAATAAAATTTGTTTTCAAACAAATAGAAACAAGCCAAATAAAACCGTACGTCGAGAATATATTTGACAAATCCCAACCAACTTTTATGAGCTTTTGTCTACTCAACCTCTAAGGAATGGAGTGTTTGGAGAAAATATTTATCCCGATTGCTAATTTTACTAACATCTGGTGAGAATTACAAGGGAACACATAATCGATGTTAACTTGGTCGACTTCAAAAACAAAACAGTCGAACAATCGCAAAACAGATTGAACGAAACTGAAAGTAAATTAAGAGAATTCAAACGATGTGTCAAAATAGCATACCTGAATACACCGTCTAAGAATCGAACACACAGAACCATAGACAAACTAATTTATCTATGCACATAACAAACACATCCAGGGCCGTAGTGACCGGGTGGGAAGGAAGTTGAGCTTTCCTCGGGGCATATTTCAAGAGCGCCAAATTGACCCTAGATCGTTCAAAAACTATAGCAAAATTTCATGATGAAAATAGATTGTTTTTGAATCACTAGGTACCAGGGCTGGCGCTAGCAATTTTGGCGCCTGAAGCGAAGAATTTTTTAGCGCTCCCGCTGAAAAAGTATCAATCAAACCGTAAAGACGAAGAACTAAAATTTCTCCATAAAATGGACCAATAATGATCATTTCACTCTCCTTTGGAAACAAGCCGTCAGTAAAAAATCGGAATTCCTCATTTTCCTTCGTAACTTCAATTCAGGAACATCCAGTATAAGTATAAGATAGAAACAATTCAATTATTAATAAAAAACAAAATTATTTCGAATAATTTGGTTCAAACTACGTTATCAAACCTCTTTTTCCCACATTATAGATATAAGTAAACAATGTCGACGATAAACCCCACAGGAAAAAATAGATCTACGCCCTTGTAAGTAATATATCTGATTTTCATATTCACAAGACACAAAAAATATCAACTGCGTACGATCACACGCAGAACTTCGAAAACTAAATGGGAAAACATATGTTCCGCCGAAAACATTTGGCATTTAATAGTAATTAGTTTCGAATGCAGAATCGTAGGAATTTCCAATATGTTGAATGAATAAACAACTTCCACATAATTCGAAAGCGAAGATAGTGTTTTCTTTCGTCTTTGTGAAATACATTTCATCCCTCTTTCAATTAGGGTAATAGTCAATGCGTATATTGGTTGGGTTGCCATGTGTTATTTATTTAACAGGCGGCTTAGTAACGACGGTCTGGAAATTTTTATTGCAGGGAATGTTGATGAACGCAGCGGAGCGGACCAACCTCAAGTTGTTTTTCAGAATCAAGACTATATTTTTATAGAAATACACTCTGGGCTAAATTGCTGCCCCTCGAATAGAGGCGCCCGAAACAGTCGGTTTCACCACTAACGCCGGCCCTGCTAGATACTTGCTAGAGATAATAATTGTGGGGGTGATTCAGAATCCAGTATCAAGATTTCAGATGCGTATTTTTAAGGTCAAAATAAGACTTTTTTACATGAACATATGTCCGCAAACGCTCAGTTACCGAACCAAAAACGTTTAAGTTCTTATTTTTAGTTAATGTCTAAGGAAACTTGTAATTTGCTCTTAAACCAAAAGTTTTTTGTTTTCAATGTAATACTAGGTTCTTATCATTAGTAAAAATTTTAATGAAATGCAGCCAATTACAAAAAATTTTTTCACTTTTTTCTCTATGACGATCGCAGATGCGTAAAAGTAACAGAAACCAAAAAATTTATGAATATAATATACATTCATTTCATATGTTACAATTCACCAGCGCCGTACTGCAAAAAGTGTATGAGGCGAAAACATATTCCCCTTACAATCAATTCTTACTATCTTAAGAGCTCTAAAACTGAAAGAGCTGTGAAGAAAGGACAAAAAAATCTTTTATGCCCTGTAGTTCACTCTGTATACACTTACTCGATGGTTTTGTATATTTATATATTTTTTTAAATGGGGGCGTTAGAATCCGTTCGTCGTCTCAGTCGTTCACTAAAGGTTTGAGTGAATCTCTAATTTCAGCGGACTTTCTGTTTGCGACATTGAAGAATTTACAACTTTTTTTTTTAACATATTAAGCAAAATACTCTAGACGAATCTTTATTGCGAAAAAACTATGTTCAGATATTATACAATGCCACTATACAAAAGCTGTAAGGAAAAGATAAAGATAAAACTTTTAATCATTAAATGAAACAACAAACAACGGTTGTAGAAGAAAGATGCGAAGCACATAATGTTTTATTGGCCAACGTATAACATAAATTCATAAAATCTCGAATAACTCTTGAATTATTGAATTTGAGAGCATAATCATGTTCGGACACTACCCTTATTTTTCACCGTAGAATTCAACGAAATCACAAAAAAATAGGGTTCAAATTTGGAAATCGAAAGTTATAATCAAATTTTGTTCACAATTTTTAGCACAATATTTGAAACACCCTGTGATGATATTTCTCAAATTCAAGATATGCATGATATTCCAACATCATTCTAGTTTGAGGAAGTTAATTGAGTATACGCATAGGATATTCACAGTAAAAATAATTCACGTAATTGTGACTGAGGAAATTCTCTATTTTTTCGTTTTTTTCTTGATATTTGAAAGCTATGAGGACTAACGCAATAATTTTAGCAAAGAGTATCTGAAAATGGAAATTTTGATAATATCTGGAACATAAAATGAAAAAAAAAGTTCTTTTTGAAAAAATTTTTTCTTAATTCCTGTATAACCGGAAGTGCAGGAACTTCGAAAATATTTTGGCTGGATAGAGCATCATAAACAATGTCATACTCCGAATTTTCAGATTTCAAATCTAATGTCTAATAGGCCGTCGAACTTGAAACACCCTGTACAGTATGAATTTTTTCAATGCATATTTATCGGAAGCCTAGTTATAATTATGAGTTGTTGCATTGGCAGGCAGGCATTGGGTTGAGGTGGGGAAACTCAAATTTCAATGAGTCGTCGTTTCAATACCTTTTTATCTTCAGAAATACCTCATCACTTAGAAAGATTAATTCAGTATAGTAGTTAAGCTGATATATAAATATATTGGGATTAATTTGAGATGTTGACATATCCATTAATGAGGTACATATAAGTTTGATAAAATAATAATAATATTCTAATTTCATGTTGAAGGATACCACGATAGGAATGTTCAATAAAACAGACAATATAAAAATATAATATAATATAAATGCGAATTTACTATGGAAATAACGCGTTTTTAATTTTTTTTGGAGAAATATTGAGTTTTTCGCATGAGTTGATTATTGAAATAGCTAAATGGCTATGGGAATAAAGTGTTTTAATTTTTTTTAAGGAAAATTTTGAGATATTCGGATAAGAATAGTATTGAAATAGCTAAATGAATCACATTTAGGAATTGTATGGTACAGATTTTCATGTTATCTAAAATTTCTTTCAGAAAAAAGTGAATTTCATGAGTGCTACCTGAAAGAAATTTTATTTTGATTTCTATTCCAGAGTTTTAAAAAAATTTGGTATATCAATAATATTATAGATAATTAAATTTATATAAACAAAATGGTGGCTCCAAGATGGCGGACGAGATGAGTCATTATAACCCGATTCTCAATAATGAATAATTCTTGTTATCACGATACCTACTTCATCGGAAATAGGTACTTAGATTAATGATATATTTTCATTCCTATATATTCTTCTTCTCTTAGATCTATTGTTTAGTCTGGTCTTATAATTTCGTTATAATTAATTTTTTTCGTCAATTCACTGATAATTAGAAATGTATGAACATGTATTTCAGAGTAAGCTGCTTCACGTACAAAGTTTCAAGATCTACTTTGAAATAATGTGAGGAATAAAAGCTTGGAGAGAAAAAAAATCTCATTCCAAGTGATAGTTGAAGTTGGGAAATGTAGGTATATGGAACACTATTTTTGCCCTCTTTATTAGATCCTTCATTAGGTATTGGATAGAGTAGTCCGTTACTTTGTGATAGATCATTTTAATTATAATTCAAAACGAGATTACTTTATTTACTAACACTAACTTCATTTGAAAATCTTTAAAATACAGTGAAGAAAACTGTTATCTTTTCATAAAATAAAACATGAAAAATAGAAATGTTTTGCCCTTACTACTTTAGAATATTACTATGGTAAAGTAATATGTAACATCTCTTATGCGTCACAGCATCAAGTTGGTGACTCACGGGAAAAACTCGAAATATCTCGAAAACTGAATGGGCACAAAATTTTTTTCATACAGCAAAAATTGGCACAAAATGAGCACAAAATTCCCAAATGAAAAAAAAATGAAAATTTCCATGTATGAGTCACAGCGTCAAGTTGGTGACTCACAGGGAAAACTCGAAATATCTCGAAAACTGAATGGGCACAAAATTTTTCTCATACGGCAAAAATTGGCACAAAATGGGCACAAAATAGCCAAATAAAAAAAATTTAAAATTTCCATGTGAGAGTCACAGCGTCAAGTTGGTGACTCACGGGAAAAAATCGAAATATCTCGAAAACTGAATGGGCACAAAATTTTTTTCATACGGCAAAAATTGGCACAAAATGGGCACAAAATACCCAAAACAATTTGATATCAAAATTCGAGGAGTGGATCACCAACTTGACGCACCTTTATACAATTTGGGCAGTTGGAACAGTTGTTTATTGAGGTCAATTGAAACATAGGTATACGAACATATCGAGTCTTTGACTTGTGCAGGGTAGGCAAATTTCGATGTTTCAGCACTGCAACTTTTAAACCAGAGGACATAGGCAAAATCTGATACCCCATTCTCGATCTCTTTTTCTGAGAAACTAACAAGGGTAGTATTCATTTTTGGCCACCTTCTTTTGTTTTCGAGTTATAAGCAAAAATTGGAAAAATGGCGATATCGAAAAACATTTATATCTTCGCTAATACTTATGATAGAGCTCTGAAATTAAAACATTATACAGGCACTTTTTTACGTAGAATCCAGTGGCGTGCTCGTATTTTCGACAGTATTTTCAATTACGAAGCTATGACCCAAAGTTTTGTTTTTTCAAATAGGAATACTAGATTTCTGTGTCATTTTTTGAAACCTCAATTTTTCCTGATTCCAAAAATATTTAACATCTTATGGTTTGTATTGAAATAAATAACAGAAAATATTCAAACACCTTTTTTTTTATTTAAGTTTAAGAGTCTCAATATTTCTATGGTTTCAACTGTTGATGAGCACAGAAATTGAGCTTTCTATAACAGCTGCAGTGTTCTTCTGTCAATCTAATTATTTCTATGCTTTTTACTAATTCCTACCAAATTCGAATCTAGATTTATTTTATAAAAATAGTTTCGAAAATATGAATGAACTCGGAAAAAATTTCCTAGGTAGCTTGAACACAGTTTCAAATATTCATGTATTGAATTCTGTGCATTGTGCAATTGGCACTGTGCATTATTAGGTTAAATATTATTTCTTGTTTGTTTCCTTGGTAATTGAATTGTTGAGCTCAATCATATATATGCTATTTACAAAGGATTGGTACTTGTGCGCATGGGCATAACGAGGAGGGGGGTTATTGGGGACGTAACCCCCCCATTGATCAGAAGGAAATTTTTTTTTGGCAGAACAATAAAAAAATAACTTGGAAGATTTTGCTTTTTCAAAGTTGTTATTGTGGAATTACAGAAGTATCATTGTGAGAAGAAAAATAAAATAAGCAATTTTTTCATTCATCAGCTATTTAAGCAAGATACCAAAATTCCCTCTCTTTTCAGTATTATTTCTTACTTTTACAAGTAGAATAGTCTTCTCGCCCAGAACCGCGCCTAACCAAGAGCGAATAATACTATCATTTGTAGGAATCGGGGCACCGTAAGTGCTCCTCAACACTCGGCGCCTCTGGGCCTAGCAAGTCACGTGACCCGTCTGTTTAATTATGTTATTACTCATTGCAATCATCCAAGGTTGTCATGTTTTATGTTGGGGTATTTTCCCCCAAACTTGGGGGATTTTTGAACACTCTGGGGAAAATTTGGGGGACAACATTTCTTGGGGTATTTTTTGGGGGTTTCAGTTTTTCACTTGGGTGTTTTTGGGGTGAAAATTACAAATTTCTAATTCGATATTATATGTATTCCCCCACAACGGCCACAACAGCTCACATTCAGAATTCAAAACTAGTGTTGCCATCTGTTTGTTTCCAAGAGAACTTATAGAAGCTTCTCGCATTAGGTGGACAACGCTGATGGGGTTCCCCGAATGTTTGCCCCAGGAACTGCAAAATTGAAATTAGAACTAGTATTGCCATCTTTTGGTTTTCAAGATAGATTGCACATTATTAGCCCCTCAGATCTCGATGAGGGGTTAGGGGTTTTCCCGAATGTTCGCCGGGCCTTCCCCTAATTCAAAGCATATCTAAGTATATATAAAACCGCTTGCACATATACGTCAAACTTTAAACGTAAAATCACAGCCCAAACGGGACCATCTAGAGCAAAAATGACAAGAATAAGACCCCCCTCAAAATCGTCTGGAGATCCCGGGAAAAATCCCAAACCTTCGATTCTCCCCGCGGTTTTCGAGTATACGGGGTGTTTCGGATCATTTTGACATTTCAAGTCCCATATTTCTGTGGTATCTGTGGACAATTTGGCTGTCAGTGTCATGTTAATAATAAATATTCCATTTCCATATATGAAAGTTCTTGAAAAAGTTTGCAGTTTCCAAAATTGTTATTCAATATTTAAATAAATGATAAATGATAAAATGCAAAGTCTTCGGCGAATCGAAAATTCGATAGATATTTGTCAAAATTTGGAAATGAACATTGATATCATCGAATGCATTTTCCTCAATTCAGGTTCGTAATATTGATTCAATTGGATGAATGTTACTTCATTTCAGGAATTTTTAGTTTATTTTCCACAAACTATAAAACTACATTCTCTTTCGTGAGAATTTGAATCTATTGCGACAGAAGATGGAACTACAAAAGAGAACAGAAGTTTCATCTGATCATCAATAGGAATACCGATATTCGTAAATTGTAAAATTTTAATAAACATGAATCACCCAGTCAATTCAGTCTTGGATTGGAGTAAAAGTTGTACTACCATGAAACAGTATTAAACAGATAGAAAAACTCCTTATAGATAATTCACAATTGGCTTTATTACTGGAAAAAGAGCGAAGTTAGTCAGATGACATTCAAAAATTTCCATGTGATTTTTGAATATCTAAAATATACACTTTTACGACTGAAGAGTGCAAAAATATAAGTGACCTATCAGTTTTTGAAGAATTTGAGTGCAGTGTTGTTGAATTTATAATGAAGAAATCAAATCGTTGTGAAATCTTTCATACGAATAATTTCAACCATATATACCCTGTTATATTATCATAATATTATTTGTCGTTCAACTGAAACCTTGGAAATTAAGAGACTCTCAAACTTATAACCTGATTTCTCAAAAAGGTTCTATCTAGATATTAAATTTGCTTATGGGTATTCGAAAGGCAAGTCTATTCATTCTGTCTCTTTTCAGGTTGTTCATTTATAGCTATACTATATACATATATAAAATCAGTTCAAATTTTTCACTTGAATTACTAGTCAAAATGTTACGACAGAAATAAAATTTGAAGGATCATTCAGTATATGAAGAATTTTGACATGGCAGTTACTTTCGAAATTGGTATAAATTTTCCAGCAATTCAATGTAGGTATAAAATGCTTTAAAAGGTAACTATTTATTAATACTTGCCATGTCATGAATGAATGATTAAACTTTTATAAAAATGTATATACCTATTTGTTCACTAAAGTTTCCAATCTTTTAATCGTTATAGGAATAGGTACTATATGGCCAGTTCAAAAATGCTATCCTACTGATTTAGTAATTGCTTTTCATTTTGGTAAAAATTAAATTATTCATTGATTCAGATCCAAAGTTAACATTTGAAAAAATCAAGTCACAATTTTAGTACCGAGGCAGTCATTTCAAATACTGAACACAGGTCCTGAAGTAAACATTGAACGATGATCTTTTTTTACTTGCATCTTGAAATGAGTTTTGCACTTTTCCTGTGTTCAATAATGAGATAATTATTAAATTGAATCAAGAGATTAACAAAGTGTGCTTTATCAGGATTAGTTAATACTGCTAAAGACGTTGATAAACCTATTAATTTTTTTATATGGTTCATCATTACAACTCTCTTATGTTGAATCAATTTTCAATTAAGTTTTCAAAGGAGTTTTCATGTGTTTACAATCAGACATGTTGAATTATTACAATACATATTTGAAGAATATAAACAATTACTATACTACCTTTTTCATAATTTCTAGGGATATTCATCCCTAAACATTTTTTAGCGTTCCCTTAATTCTTTATGATAAAATTATCACTTAAATTTTCTATCAGATATATTCATTCAGAATAAACATTAGTTAAAACAAAGAAATCATCCACGTACAATGCAACAACAGTTAGCAAGTTATTTTTGGATTGTAAATACAATACTCAATTGTTGATCTTTTTCTACTAATATCTGTCAAAATTTTATTTACTATATAGGACATAAATTGCCCTGTTCAATTTACTTCTGAGTAAAACCCAGAGCTACAAGCTGTCCTCCACTGAATGAGAATTATCTAGTGAAATTTCTATATCATCCCTTATCTATGATAACTACATCTTGACTGATGACATTGTTACCTGTATTCTGTATCCCTTAGATCGTTCACCAGAACCCACAAGAATCATTTTTGTCCATATACCTTCAAGAAATATGCAACAGAAGAGTAAGCAAAATAGAAATCACTATTTGGTATTCTAAATCTATGCGACCTACCTTTATAATTGCAAATTATATATTGTATTAGTTTATAAATTATGAAAAATAACCTACTATTAACCAAATTTTTAGATTTCAAAAGGTGTCCTTCCTTGTATTCTAAATATATACACCCTATATAATTGTTGATCATATATTCAATTCAATTCAATTCAATTTATTCATCAATAAGTATAAATATACATCAAACAAAAACTTCACTTGCAGAAATATACAGCCTAAGCAAGCTTGTATGCTGTCATTATCTGCTTCTACAACTGATGAACATTCTCCCCAGTTATACAAAAAATCAATACATTTATTGAAAGAGAAACAACAAAAATGTAGATTACCAATTGAAAGGCATAACAAGCCTAAGAAATATAAAAAAACAACAGATAACAAAAAATTATGTCGATAGGATGGCTTCGAACCCATCAGAATTAACAAATACATAAATTCGGAGACGATATCTGAAAATTTTACTTCTTACATTGTTTTCTGATTTAAGTTCTTGGGAGAGGAGGTTATAACATTTTTTTTATCAAACTCCAAGGCCTTTAAGTATAACATCAAATCATTACAATTTTTTGGTATACTACGTATATTAAAATTTACCATATTCATATTCGATAGACATATCGAATTCAATCTCCTTTCTAGCATCATCAACACCAAAATATTTGTTCTCTGTGTCATCCAATTCTGATCCGAAGCAATCCATTATACAACTACAATAGCAAAAGAATAGTAAAAATATAGTAAAAAAAAAAAAAAAAAAATTCCACGATCAAACTCTACAACAATTGTAGGCAGTATATACAGTGAAACTACCCCGATAAGCGTATAAGAACTAAACCTATATAGAAATCACCTACATCATACAACATAATAATACAATTCAATACAATCATTATCAACTTATTTAAACTAAGGAATCTACGTCCTGTTTATCATTAACTGAAATTACACCTTTTTCAGTTCTAACCTTAATTATACCATCAACAGTCCACACATTCTTGGGAAATTTCGCTATGGCATACTTGAATATATCGATTCTTTTTCTGATTAGATCTTCTTTCACAAATACCTTTGATCCCACAAAAAGTTTTCTTGATGAGTAAAATTCATTACGATAAGATTCATCTAAAAATTTGACAATAATCGGACGTATTTTGTTTTTAACTCCTTTTCCTAAACGGTAGCAGGATTTTATAAATCGTGCATCAATGTTTACCATTTTATCTTGACACATGGCTATAAGTTTTTTCTTCAGATCCGAATTATCACATTCCGGAATTCCAAAAACAATAACATTGTTTCTTTTATTTTCTTGTTGTAAATGTTCCAAATTAGACTCGGTCTTGTGAAGCCTTGATTTTAGTTCTTCCAAATTTCGATCAGTAGAAGGAAACTCATCATTTTGCAATCGAAACTTCAGCTGTTCAAACTCCTCCTCCATTCTGTCTTTAATCTTGAGCATTATTTTCTCAGTAATGGTATCTAAATAGCAATCCAATACGGCCACTACTGTCTCTTTAACGATTCCTTTCAATTCTTCTATATTTCCTCTAGTTAAACCCATTTTTGAAGATTTCTATCGATTATTATTCGAATGCGGAAAACTAGTTATCGGAGCAATGAAATGCGATCTAATCGCGACGACACATGCGGAGAGAATGAATATATTATTATACACATGCGGAGAGAATGAATATATTGTATTTATTAATTAATTATGGAATAGAAGAATAATTTGTTGCTCAACTGAAAAATGTATTGATGAACCTTGGAAATGAGGGACTTCTTATAACCTGATTTCTCAAAAATGTTACGATTGCTTGTGAGGCAACATAAGCCATGGGTTTTTGAAAGGTAGATCTATTCATTCTGCTGCTTTTCAGTTTATTATAGCTATACTGAATATTCCTAAAACAAAAATTTCACTGTAGGTCTTTTCATAGATCTTATCGAATGATTAAGAAAATTCAATATTTGTCAAAACTGAAAATAAACATTGAATGCAGTTTCTTTTTCAGGTAGTATCTTTATTGACTGATAATAACTCTCACATTTTGCTTATGCATTTTTCCCAAATTTTTTAAAGAAGAAAGAAATTGCCATTTCTAGAGAAATGAGAATTTCAGATTTCAAAATGTCTAATTACTACTTCAAATATATATACACCTTATATAATTGTTGATCAAATATTGTATATTTCTTTACAAATTAGTTAATAATTTGAAGCTTTAATCTCAATTTTCAGACTCAAATTGATCCAACATCTCTAGATACTTCTAATTGATATTCGACAAATAAATATCCTGTATAATTGTCCATCCAAACGAGAATAATCCATCTTCTGAAAAGAAAAACAATGTTTACTATATAGAATTAATTTTAATAATGATTGTAATTGTGCTCTGCGGGATACGCCTAGAAACGTGAATATTTCTCTTATACCACCGGGTATAAATTTGGATCTTTGTTGTACGCTCTCAATTGAGTACCCTGAAATGGCCACTCGACAAAAATTTGATTTTGAGAAATCATTAATTGAGGCTTTGAAGTCCGATAATGTGATTAAGGAGATCTCGAATGCCATCATCAATTCCGTCACCCGATGTTTTGCGGAGAGGTTCAATGATTATGAAGCAAAAATAGCTGCCTTGGAGACCGAAATTCAATCTCTGAAATCCAACTCTCAGAAGAATGCTGATGACTCATGCGACAAATCACGTAAAAAGATGGAACAAAAAGTCGATAATATTGAACAGAAGTTAAAAAACAATAACATCCGTCTTATCGGAATTAAGGAAACCGACGGTGAAGATGTGTTGACCCAGGTTAAGAATATCTTTGAAAAAAGATTGAACATTCCCGTTTCTAATGAGATCGCCTATGCCCACAGGGTTGGCAGAAAAAATAAGGAAAAACCTCGTCACATAGTTGTTTCATTCAAGGACAATAACTTCAAAAATACTGTTCATGGAAAGAAGAAATTACTGAAGGGCACATTCATCGTTATTAAGGAGGACCTGTCAAATGGAAGATGGAAATTAGTTCATGAATTAGCGGAGATACATGGTGTCAAAAATGTTTGGACTTTTAATGGTGCTGTTTTCGTCAGGTCTGGAGAAAATGTTAAGAAACTTATATCTGGTGTTTGATTATTATTATTTTTGTATTTTTTGCTTGTTTCGCTGGCTGTATCGTTGAGCACTTGTCGCATCGAAGCGTAGAATTTTTATGTTTACTTTGGGACATATAAATGTGCAATCCTTAATATCTAAACTCGATGAGCTGAAATTTTTCAATAGACGAAACTATTTTGATGTTCTTGCTTTGTCGGAGACTTGGCTGAATGGATCTATTAATTCTTGTAATATAATGATTGAAAATTATAATGTTGTTAGACGAGATAGAAATACTGGTGCGAGAGGTGGCGGAGTTTTGTTGTATGTTAACAGTAGACTCAAATTCGAGATTATTGATGTTCCAAATTTTTCAAACATTGAGCAATTGTTTATCAAGGTAGGGTGTGGGGGGATTTCATTTGTTGTAGGTGTATTATATAAACCACCACATGTATCATATAAGCTCTTTAGTGATGCCTTGGAATCTAGTTTGAATCATATATTGTTGTTATGTGAGAATGTAATCTGTGTCGGCGATATTAATATTAATTTTCTTGATAAACATTCACCTTCACTCAAATATTTTGACTCGATGCTACGTTCCATAGGTATGCAACAACTCATACGGAGGCCGACTCACACCTCAGCTACTTCTGAATCCCTGATTGATGTTATTTTGAGCAACAATGATGAAATAATTTCTTCTACCTTCACTCTCCCTTCTAATTTTTCGCTGCATGAATGTATCGGTTGTAACATAAAAATTGACAAACCTAAAATGAGACCTCGAATTTTCACCATACGAGATTGTAAGAATTTTGATGAAAAGTTATTATTTGATGATATTGTTGTTTCTGATCTACGTAAAATATTTTATATGAACGACGTCGATGAGAAGGTTCAGCTCCTTACCGATGTATTGATAGATTTGTTCAATAAACATTTTCCGCCGAGAGAAATTCGCATTACAAAACGACATGCGCCATGGATGACGAATGAGATTAGAAAACTAATGAAGAGTAGGGACAGAGCAAGAGGGGTACACGGAAGAATCAAAACGCCAGAGGCTTGGGATGAATATAAGCGGTTGCGGAATGCGGTCAATATTTTCAATATGTTACATCGCACTCCTCCAATAAGAATCTGTGGAGGGAAATCCAATCATTGGGCATTTCTAATAAATCGCATGTTGATGTTAATCAGAAATTGGAGGACCCCGATGTAGTTAACGATTACTTTCTCAGCTCTTCTGGCGGTACTACTGACAACTCTCTCATTGATTTTTACAAGAACAATCCTATTTGCGCTGATAAGTTTTCTTTTAGGCTTGTAGATGAAGAAACTGTTTTTGGTTATCTGAGAAGGATCAAGAACAGTGCTGCGGGATGTGATAAAATTTCAATTTCCTTTATTAAAATTTGCTGTCCCTATATACTTCCTTTCATTGTGAACATTTTTAACTCCATCTTGTTGGATTCTAAATTTCCAAGCTCATGGAAGTGCGCTCTGGTCACTCCCATTCCTAAATGCAATATGCCTATGGGAGTATCGGATTTTAGACCAATAAGTATTTTATCGGGATTGTCTAAGTTAATGGAAAAAATAATGGCGGTACAACTCGAAGAGTTTCTTGAATTAAATAAGATTATTCCTGATGTTCAGTCCGGTTTTCGTCCGGGTTACAGCACCACCTCTACTCTTTTGGGTGTAACCGATGATATTCTTGGGTCAATCGATGAATCTAAATGTGCTGCATTACTGTTACTCGATTTCAGCAAGGCCTTTGATACTGTCCGACATGATATTCTTATTGCTATACTGAGGTCTTGTGGTATATTTGAGGGCGCACTCGATCTCTTCGAGTCTTATCTGATTGGTCGTTCGCAAATTGTTAAATTGGGTACTAAAATATCTAAAGCTAAAAGTGTATCAAGTGGAGTCCCTCAAGGCTCGGTTCTTGGACCCCTGCTCTTCATTTTGTATACCAGTCAATTTGTGAAGTATATTCATCACTGCAGGGTGCATATGTATGCCGACGACTTTCAGCTCTTCATTGATTTCTTCATTGATGAGCTAAATAATGCAACCATCCGAATCAATGAGGATTTACATCGGTTATGGGACATTGCTAGGAGACATGGCTTGTCTTTAAATGCAAAAAAATCATTTGCTCTTGCATTCGGCTCCAAAAACAATAGACAACTCGTTAAGGATAATATCAAAATCGTGGTTGCGAATGATGTTGTTACTTTCGTTGATAGTGCACGTAATTTGGGGTTAATTATGGATGAGTCGCTGAGGTTTCGCGAGCATGTAGAGAATACGGTTGGTAGAGCTTATGGAGCGTTAAGAATCTTATATCCGCATAGATCGTATTTACCTATCCATACTAAAAAACTTCTGTGTGAGAGTCTGGTATTATCGAAGTTCAATTACTGCTCCCCTGTGTTCAGCTTCTGCTTGGACCAGGACTCTCTTGGTCGAATTCAACGGGTACAGAACAACTGTATAAGATTTATCTTCGGTATTAGAAAATTTGAACATGTATCCCATAAACTGGTGGAGTTGGGTTGGCTTCCTATGAGAATTCGTTTCAACTATCATGCTCTCTGTACTTTTCATAAAATAGTTGTGAAGAGAAGACCACCTTATCTCTTCAATAAGTTGCAATACAGAGCTGATGTTCACAATGTTAATATCAGATATAGAAATTTGCTTACATGTCCTCATCATAGAACCTCAACTTTTCAAAGAGGTTTTAGATACAACATCTGTAAATTGTACAATGTTATACCATATGAATTGAAACAACTTAATGATCACAGATTCAGGAACAAAATCAGAGAATACCTGCTCAGCTCCTCCTAGCTCACCTTCTATCTCCGAGAGGGTAAAAAAGGAAATTATTATTTTTCTTTCAATTTTTTATGCTCTATAATTGTTTATTTATCAGTGTTATTGGATGGATTGCACACAATGTATATATGTATTTGATTTTTTTTTTCTTTCATGTATCAACAAGGGTTAAGTGGTAGAACACCTATGGGTGAACTTCCCCTTGGGATTTCTATAAAGAAATAAAGGCCTTATTATTATTATTATTATTCAAAAGTGATGAAATTTTGCAGACTTACTTATTTTGGGTCTTAGATCACGAATCCGCTGTCATAAATTCCTTAATTCAGCTAGTTTTTTTTTTTTAATTGTGAAATTGGCCTAATGAAGGTGAGGTTATCCACATTAATAGCTAGTTTTCTTGTATTTTATTAACTGATTCTCGTTAGAAATGATTAATTAATCACATTTCAAGCTTTCCCTGAAATAAAAATGCCTTTTTTTCGTCAAAATCGATGGTTTTATCGATTGTTTATATATGGCGGCGGCCATCATGTTTAATACGTAACGTCTGTCAGATGCATAGACCTAATATTAGGTCTAATAATCTAATAATCTGTAACGTTGCCTGTACGCCAGATCTTCTTGATGGGATCGGTTTTTTACTTGGTGGAAATTCATATTAATAGATTGTTTGAGATTATGACGTATTATAAAACTGTATGGAAACTCATAATTTTCGCACAGCTATTCGAGCAGAAAATTCGGCAAGTTTATTTTCGAAATGAATAAATGGTAGTTCATATGGTGTTATTCTGGTTTTTTCGATATTGGCATCGGATTCAGTTTAGTACTCCTGAACATATACAGGGACATTGATGTTGACGAGGACGCTGTGATTACAAGGTTTTCAAAGGGTTCACAGACCAAATTAGATGTTGTGTTATACTTGCCAATTGTCTTCTCTTTTTTTCATATGAAACAATAGATTTACTATTTTTTTTTAATTTCTACCTGAATAGCTAAAACCGTGATAAGTAAATAAATATATTATAATATAACAAATACATAAGCGTACAAATTTTTTTACCGAAATTTGAGGCTTTATTGTAAAACACTGGTTAAACATTTATGATTCGAAATATTTCCCATCGCTGGTCACTTTACTTTCTCACATCTTTCGAGCAGCGTACGAATTGAAAAAACTGGTCATCTTTTGAAGCGATCCACGAATCGATCCAAGTTTTTAATTCTTCATAAGATAGGAAGTGCTGGTCAGCCAGGCTGTGTGCTATTGATCGAAACAAGTGATAGTCCGAGGGAGCAACGTCTGGAGAATACGTCGGGTGGGGTAGGAATTCCCATTTCAACTTTTTCAAGTATATCTTGACTTTCGCAACATGGAGTCGAGCATTGTCATGCAGTAAAATCCATTCATCTACTCTCTCGTCGTATTGCGGCGGTTTGTCTCTCAATGCTCGACACAAACGCATTGATTGCGTTCGATAACGATCGCCTGTGATCGTTTCAGACGGTTTTAACAACTCATAATACACTACGCCGAGCTGGTCCCACCAAATACTGAGCATGACCTTAGAACCGAGAATATTCGGTTTAGCCGTCGACGTGGAAGCATGGCCGGGATATCCACATGATTTTATGTGCTTGGGATTATCGTAATGAACCCGTTTTTCGTCTACAGTCCCAATCCGATGCAGAAATTCCTTCCGTCTTTGCCTCGAAAGCAGCTGTTCACAAACAAACAAACTCCGTTCAAACACCTCCCGGCTTCAACTCGTACGGCACCCACTTTTCTTGTTTCTGAATCATTCCTCTGACTTTCAAGCGTTTTGAAATGGCTTGTAGTCCTAATGATCCTGTCAATTATTGTTGCGTTTGAAATGAGTCTTGATCAAGTATTGCCTCCAATTCTGCATCTTCAAAAACCTTCTCTCTTCCACCGCGATGCTGGTCTTCGACATCAAAATCACCATTCTTGAAGCGTTGAAACCACTCTCGGCACGTTCTTTCACTAATAGCGGCCTCACCATAGGTATTTGAGAGCATTCGATGAGCCTCAGCCGAAGATTTATTCATATTTCAGTAGAAAATTAAAACCTCCCTCAAATGACGAGAATTTGACTCGTAAGCTGACATGGTTAATCGTGAATAACTTTATGATGCAGACACAAATCGACTAACATGTCGATGGCGTTATGTTCACAAATAACTAAACTTATTGTATGACATCTACGATATATTCATTTCGACTACCACTTACCGTTACAGCCAGCTATTGCAAAACGGCAAGAGCAAAGTTGTACGCCTAAATCTAAAATTTCGGAATATGACATTGTTCAGCTAAAATATTCTCGAAGTTCAGGCGCTTCCGGTTATATAAGAATTAAAAAAATTTTTTTCAAAACAAATTTTTTTTTCATTTTATGTCTCAAATATTATCGAGATTTCCATTCTCAATTACTCTTTGCTAAAATTATTGTGTTAGTCCTCATAGTTTTCAAAATATCAAGGAAAAACCGTAAAAAAGAGAGAATTTCCTTAGTCACAATTACCTGAATTATTTTTACTGTGAATATCCTATGCCTATTTCAATTCACTTTCTCAAACTAAAATGATGTTGGAACATCGTGCATATCTTGAATTTGAGAAATATCATCACAGGGTGCCAAAAATTGTGAACAAAATTTGATCATAACTTTCGATTTTCAAATCAGAACCCTATTTTTTTGTGATTTCGCTGGATTCTACGGTAAAAAATAAGAGTAGTGTCCAAACGTGATTATGCTCTCAAATTCAATAATTCAAGAGTTATTTGAGATTTTATGAATTTATGTTATACGTAGGGTCAATTTTATTCGATCTGTTTCCAGACAGACTAGCATGACCATAGAAATTTAAATATCTAATTACTTTACATGTGACAGGTATTTTCATTATCAAAGCTTCACTAATTTGATTTCACGAATTGAATTTCCGATATTCAAATGACAAAATTCTGGATATACTTTTCTCTAATTATGTGGCAAATCAGTTCTTTCCGGCACATTTTGTGGAACAAAATAGACTGGAACGGATTTATCTATTATTTGTCAAATTTGTGATACAGAAAACTGTTCTACCAACCAACATTTTTCAATGCAAAAATCACTAATAGATATTTATGGAAATTTCCATCAATTTCAATAAGAAGGCAGTGAATTCGGGAACATAATGTTTAAAACTCGTACAGAAGGCTCATTCTACCACTCGGTCATTCTGAACTCTTGGAAGAATATCAATAAGTTCTGCACTTGTATTATAAATATCTAATTCCATATTCACGATGAATGCAATAGAATTATTGGTAGAACTCATCAAATTTTAAATCAGAAATTTCCTCATCTTCTTGAAAGGATGTTGGTTACTTCATGAATATCCATTATACTGGATGGAGTACCTACCTAGAAGAAAAAAACCTCTACCTACCAAATGAAATAAAATCATGCAGGACTCTTGTGTGCCAATTCTATTCATATGAAAAAGCGGTAGAATACATTTTATGAATTCAGGAAAAAATCAGCGTGGTGATGAAAAGGGAGTAACAGAAAGTTTGAAACATCCTTCCGAATTATCTTCTCGTCAATTGGTGGTAAATGTGGATATTTCTGATTGAATGCTCGACAAGTTCTCGAAACAATTCTGTTGCATTCACCGTGGATATGGAATAGATCCAGAATTTCATTATTTGAATAACGGGGATTCATATCATCAAATTATAATCTACTAGATTCAATAATGAGTACACCTGTCACTTTGAAATAATTGAATATTTGAAACGCACTCTAGAAACAGATTGAATGAAATTGACCCTACGTATAACATAAATTCATAAAATCAGGAATAACTCTTGAATTATTGAATTTGAGAGCATAATCATGTTTGAACACTACCCTTATTTTTACCGTAGAATTCAACGAAATCACAAAAAAATAGGGTTCTGATTTGAAAATCGAAAGTTATGATCAAATTTTGTTCACAATTTTTGGCACAATATTTGAAACACCCTGTGATGATATTTTTCAAATTCAAGATATGCACGATATTCCAACATCATTCTAGTTTGTGAAAGTGAATTGAGTATACGCATAGGATATTCACAGTGAAAATAATTCACGTGATAGTGACTATGGAAATTCTCTCTTTTTTACGGTTTTTTCTTAATATTTTGAAAACTATGAGAACTAACGCAATAATTTTAGCAGAGAGTGATTGAGAATGGAAATCTTTATAATATCTGAGACACAAAATGAAAAAAAATGTTTTTTTCGAAGAATTTTTTTTTAATTCTTGTATAACCGGAAGTGCCAGAACTTCTAAAATATTTTAGCTGAATAGGGCATCATGAACAATGTCATATTCTGAATTTTCAGATTTCAAATCGGCCCCGTTCTCCAGAAAAGTCTAATAGGCCTTCGAACTTGAAACACCCTGTATAAATATTCATATAAATATCTAAATATAAATATTTTTGAGAGGTTAAGCTCGATATCGGTGTAATCTGGGATTTGGTCCCATAGAAAAACTCGAAACCCTTAACGGCGAACCCCCTCAAAATTTAAGGCTAGGACCGCCCTTGGTTTGTCGTCATGGAAAGTTATTTGCATCAAATATTTTCATGTGAGCAAGGGCGAATAGGCTACCGAGTGAATCGTCTAAAATCAGCTAACGATACATGGTTTCCGAAAAAAATCTTTTATTTTCTAGAGGGATACCCAGTGAAGGATCTACCGGCATAGTGACGGGGTCCAAGGTGCGGAGCCCCTTCGGCGAGCAGAGCGAGTCTAAGTATATATAAAACCGCTTGCACATATACGTCAAACTTTAAACGTAAAATCACAGCCCAAACGGGACCATCTAGAGCAAAAATGACAAGAATAAGACCCCCCTCAAAATCGTCTGGAGATCCCGGGAAAAATCCCAAACCTTCGATTCTCCCCGCGGTTTTCGAGTATACGGGGTGTTTCGGATCATTTTGACATTTCAAGTCCCATATTTCTGTGGTATCTGTGGACAATTTGGCTGTCAGTGTCATGTTAATAATAAATATTCCATTTCGATATATGAAAGTTCTTGAAAAAGTTTGCAGTTTCCAAAATTGTTATTCAATATTTAAATAAATGCCGTCAGATAAAATGCAAAGTCTTCGGCGAATCGAAAATTCGATAGATATTTGTCAAAATTTGGAAATGAACATTTATATCATCGAATGCATTTTCCTCAATTCAGGTTTGTTTTAAGCGTTTGTATCATTCAATTGGATATGAATGTTACTTCATTTCAGGAATTTTTCGTTTATTTTCCACAAACTATAAAACTACATTCTCTTTCGTGAGAATTTGAATCTATTGCGACAGAAGATGGAACTACAAAACAGAACAGAAGCTTCATCTGATCATGTATTAAACAGATAGAAAAACTCCTTACAGATAATTCACAATTGGCTTTATTACTGGAAAAAGAGCCAAGTTAGTCAGATGACATTCAAAAATTTCCATGTGTTTTTGGAATATCTAAAATATACACTTTCACGACAGAAGAGTGCAAAAATATAAATGATCAATCCGTTTTTGAAGAATTTGAGTGCAGTGCTGTTGAATTTATAATGAATAAGTCAAATCGTTGTGAAATCTTCCATACGAATAATTTCAACTATATATTATCTCTTATATTATTTGCCGCTCAACTGAAACATGTATTAATAAACCTTGGAAATTAGAGACTCAAACTTTTCACCTGATTTCTCAAAAAGGTTCCACCAAGATATTAAAATTTCTTATAAGGTAACATAAGCCATGGGTATTTGAAAGGCAAGTCTATTCATTCTGTCTCTTTTTAGTTTGTTTATTAAAGCTATACTAGGATATACATATAAAAAATCAGTTGAAATACTAGTCAAAATGTTACGACAGAAATAAAATTTAAAGGATCATTCAATATATGAAGAATTTCAACATGGCAGTTACTTTTGAAATTGGTATCAATTTTCCAGCAATTCAATGTAGGTATAAAATACTTTAAAAAGTAACTATTCATCAAAACTTTCCATTTCATGAATGAATGATTAAACTTGTATAAACATGTAGATACCTATTTCACTAAAGTTTTCAATCGTTATAGGAATAGTTGCTCTATGGCCACTTCGAAAATGCTATCCAACTGATAGCTTTTGATTTTGGTAAAAATTAAATTATTAATTGATTCAGATCCAAAGTTAACATTTGAAAAAAATCAAGTCAATGTAATTATCGAACCCACTAACATGGGTCAATAGTATTGGCTGATACAATTTTAGTACCGAGGCAGTCATTTCAAATACTGAACACATCTTCTGACTGAAGTAAAACTTGAACAATGATCTTTTTTTACTTGCATCTTGAAATGAATTTTGCACTTTTTCAGTGTTCAAAAATGAGATAATTATTAAATTGACTCAAGAGATTAACAGTATGCTTTATCAGGATTAGTTAATACTGCTGAAGACGTTAATAAACCTATTAATTTCTTATATGGTTCATCATTACAACTCTCTTTTGTTGAATCAAATTTCAATTAAGTTTTCAAAGGAGTTTTCATATGTTTACAATTAGACATGTTGAATTATTGCAATACATATTTGAAGAATATAAACAATTACTATACTACCTTTTTCATAATTTCTAGTGATATTCATCCCTAAACATTTTTAGCTTTCCGTAAATTCTTTATGATAAAATTATCACTTAAATTTTCTATCAGATATATTCATTCAGAATTAACATTTGTTAAAACAAAAAAGTCATCCACGTACAATGCAACAACAGTTAGCAAGTTATTTTTTGATTTTATGTAAATACAATGCTCAATTATTGATATTTTTTAACTAATATCTGTCAAAATTTCATTTACTATATATATTGCCCTGTTCAATTTACTTCTGAGTAAAACCCAGAGCTACAAGCTTGCTCTATAACGTAACGAACCATCACGATTAAGCTTTAATTCAGCTGTCCTCCACTGAATCAGAATTATCTAGTGAAATTTCTATATCATCCCTTATCTATGATAACTATATCTTGACTGGTATTAATGAAATTGTTACCTGTATCCCTTTGATCATTCACTAGAACACACAAAAATCATTTTTGTCCATATACCTTCAAGAAATATGCAACAGAAGAGTATGCAAAATTCATCGATACAATTTTCAGATTTTAAAAACGCCTTAGTTCTTCAGGAATGTCCAATTGGTCTTTCAATATTATAAATTATGGAAAATAACCTACTATTAACCAAATTTTTAGATTTCAAAAGGTGTCCTTCCTTGTATTCTAAATATATACACCCTATATAATTGTTGATCGAATATTGTATTTCTTAATAAATTATGAAATAGAAGAATAATTTGCTGCTCAACTGAAAAAAGTATTGATGAACCTCGGAAATGAGGGACTTCTTATAACCTGATTTCTCAAAGATGTTACTGATATTATTATGATTGCTTGTAAGGCAACATTAGCCATGGGTTTTTGAAAGGTAGATCTATTCATTCTGCCCCTTTTCAGTTTATTATAGCTATACTGAACATTCCTAAAACAAAATTTCACTGTAGGTCTTTTCATAGATCTTATCGAATGATTATGTAAATTCAATATTTGTCAAAACTGAAAATAAACATTGAATGCAGTTTCTTTTTCAGGTAGTGTTTCTATTGACTGATAATAACTCTCACATTTTGATTATGCATTTTTCCCAAATTTTTTAAAGAAGAAAGAAATTGCCATTTCTAGAGAAATGAGAATTTCAGATTTCAAAATGTCTAATTACTACTTCAAATATATATACACCCTATATAATTGTTGATCAAATATTGTGTATTTCTTTACAAATTAGTTAATAATTTGAAGCTTTAATCTCAATTTTCAGACTTGAATTGGTCCAACATCTCTAGATACTTCTAATTGATATTCGACAAATAAATATCCTGTATAATTATCCATCCAAACGAAAATAATCCATCTTCTGAAAAGAAAAACAATGTTTACTATATAGAATTAATTTAAATAATGATTCAAAAGTGATGAAATTTTGCAGACTTACTTATTTTGGGTCTTAGATCACGAATCCGCTATCATAAATTCCTTAATCCAGCTAGTTTTTTTTTTTAATTGTGAAATTGGCCTAATGAAGGTGAGGTTATCCACATCAATAGCTAGTTTTCTTGTATTTTATTAACTGATTCTCGTTAGAAATGATTAATTAATCACATTTCAAGCTTTCCCTGACATAAAAATGCCTTTTTTTCGTCAAAATCGATGGTTTTATCGATTGTTTATATATGGCGGCGGCCATCATGTTTAATACGTAACGTCTGTCAGATGCTAAATAATCTGCAACGTTGCCTGTATGCCAGATCTTCTTGATGGGATCGGTTTTTTACTTGGTGGAAATTCATGTTGATAGATTGTTTGAGATTATGACGTATTATAAAACTGTATGGAAACTCATAATTTTCGCACAGCTATTCGAGCAGAAAATTCGGCAAGTTTATTTTCGAATGAATAAATGATAGTTCATATGGTGTTATTCTGGTTTTTTCGATATTGGCATCGGATTCAGTTTAGTCCTCCTGAACATATACAGGGACATTGATGTTGACGAGGACGCTGTGATTACAAGGTTTCCAAAGGGTCCACAGACCAAATTAGATTTTGTGTTATACTTGCCAATTGTCTTTTTTTTTTCATATGAAACAATAGATTTAATATTTTTTTTTTTAATTTCAACCTGAATGGCTAAAACCGTGATAAGTAAATAAATATATTATAATATAACAAATACATAAGCGTACAAATTTTTTTACCGAAATTTGAGGCTTTATTGTAAAACACTGGTTATACATTTATGATTCGAAATATTGCCCATCGCTGGTCACTATACTTTCTCACATCTTTCGGGAGCGTACGAATTGAAAAAACTGGTCATCTTTTGAAACGATCCACGAATCGATCCAAGTTTTTAATTCTTCATAAGATAGGAAGTGCTGGTCAGCCAGGCTGTGTGCTATTGATCGAAACAAGTGATAGTCTGAGGAAGCAACGTCTGGAGAATACGTCGGGTGGGGTAGGAATTCCCATTTCAACTTTTTCAAGTATATCTTGACTTTCGCAACATGGAGTCGAGCATTGTCATGCAGTAAAATCCATTCATCTACTCTCTCGTCGTATTGCGGCGGTTTGTCTCTCAATCCTCCATGATTGCGTTCGATAACGATCGCCTGTGATCGTTTCAGTCGGTTTTAACAACTCATAATACACTACGCCGAGCTGGTACCACCAAATACTGAGCATGACCTTAGAGCCGAGAATATTCGGTTTAGCCGTCGACGTGGAAGCATGGCCGGGATATCCACATGATTTTATGTGCTTGGGATTATCGTAATGAACCCGTTTTTCGTCTCCAGTCCCAATCCGATGCAGAAATTCCTTCCGTCTTTGCCTCGAAAGCAGCTGTTCACAAACAAACAAACTCCGTTCAAACACCTCCCGGCTTCAACTCGTACGGCGTTTTGAAATGGCTTGTAGTCCTAATGATCCTGTCAATTATTGTTGCGTTTGAAATGAGTCTTGATCAAGTATTGCCTCCAATTCTGCATCTTCAAAAACCTTCTCTCTTCCACCGCGATGCTGGTCTTCGACATCAAAATCACCATTCTTGAAGCGTTGAAACCACTCTCGGCACGTTATTTCACTAATAGCGGCCTCACCATAGGTATTTGAGAGCATTCGATGAGCCTCAGCCGCAGATTTATTCATATTTCAGTAGAAAATTAAAACCTCCCTCAAATGACGAGAATTTGACTCGTAAGCTGACATGGTTAATCGTGAATAACTTTATGATGCAGACACAAATCGACTAACATGTCGATGGCGTTATGTTCACAAATAACTAAACTTATTGTATGACATCTACGATATATTTATTTCGACTACCACTTACCGTTACAGCCAGCTATTGCAAAACGGCAAGAGCAAAGTTGTACGCCTAAATCTAAAATTTTGGAATATGACATTGTTCAGCTAAAATATTCTCGAAGTTCAGGCGCTTCCGGTTATATAAGAATTAAAAAAATTTTTTTCAAAACAAACTTTTTTTTCATTTTATGTCTCAAATATTATCGAGATTTCCATTCTCAATTACTCTTTGCTAAAATTATTGTGTTAGTCCTCATAGTTTTCAAAATATCAAGGAAAAACCGTAAAAAAGAGAGAATTTCCTTAGTCACAATTACCTGAATTATTTTTACTGTGAATATCCTATGCCTATTTCAATTCACTTTCTCAAACTAAAATGATGTTGGAACATCATCACAGGGTGCCAAAAATTGTGAACAAAATTTGATCATAACTTTCGATTTTCAAATCAGAACCCTATTTTTTTGTGATTTCGCTGGATTCTACGGTAAAAAATAAGGGTAGTGTCCAAACGTGATTATGCTCTCAAATTCAATAATTCAAGAGTTATTTGAGATTTTATGAATTTATGTTATACGTAGGGTCAATTTTATTCGATCTGTTTCCAGACAGACTAGCAATAATAATCTATGACCATAGAAATTTAAATATCTAATTACTTTACATGTAACAGGTATTTTCATTATCATAGCTTCACTAATTTGATTTCACGAATTGAATTTCCGATATTCAAATGACAAAATTCTGGATATACTTTTCTCTAATTATGTGGCAAATCAGTTCTTTCCGGCACATTTTGTGGAACAAAATAGACTGGAATGGATTTATCTATTATTTGTCAAATTTGTGATACAGAAAACTGTTCTACCAACCAACATTTTTCAATGCAAAAATCACTAATAGATATTTATGGAAATTTCCGTCAATTTCAATAAAAAGGCAGTGAATTCGGGAACACGTACAGAAGGCTCATTCTACCACTCGGTCATTTTGAACTCTTGGGAGAATATCAATAAGTTCTGCACTTGTATTATAAATATCTAATTCCATATTCACGATGAATGCATTAGAATTATTGGTAGAACTCATCAAATTTTAAATCAGAAATTTCCTTATCTTCTTGAAAGGATGTTGCATACTTCATGAATATCCATTATACTGGATGGAGTACCTACCTAGAAGAAAAAAACCTCTACCTACCAAATGAAATAAAATCATGCAGGACTCCTGTGTGCCAATTCTATTCATATGAAAAAGCGGTAGAATACATTTTATGAATTCAGGAAAAAATCAGCGTGGTGATGAAAAGGGAGTAACAGAAAGTTTGAAATAATTCTGTTGCATTCACCGTGGATATGGAATAGATCCAGAATTTCATTATTTGAATAACGGGGATTCATATCGTCAAATTATAATCTACTTTATTCAATAATGAGTACACCTGTCACTTTGAAATAATTGAATATTTGAAACGCACTCTAGAAACAGATTGAATGAAATTGACCCTACGTATAACATAAATTCATAAAATCTGGAATAACTCTTGAATTATTGAATTTGAGAGCATAATCATGTTTGAACACTACCCTTATTTTTACCGTAGAATTCAACGAAATCACAAAAACCTAGGGTTCTGATTTGAAAATCGAAAGTTATGATCAAATTTTCTCCACAATTTTTGGCACAATATTTGAAACACCCTGTGATGATATTTTTCAAATTCAAGATATGCACGATATTCCAACATCATTCTAGTTTGTGAAAATGAATTGAGTATACGCATAGGATATTCACAGTGAAAATAATTCTCGTGATAGTGACTATGGAAATTCTCTCTTTTTTACGTTTTTTTCTTAATATTTTGAAAACTATGAAAACTAACGCAATAATTTTAGCAGAGAGTATTTGAGAATGGAAATCTTGATAATATCTGAAACATAAAATGAAAAAAAATATTTTTTTCGAAGATTTTTTTTTTAATTCTTGTATAACCGGAAATGCCAGAACTTCTAAAATATTTTAGCTGAATAGGGCATCATGAACAATGTCATATTCTGAATTTTCAGATTTCAAATCGGCCCCGTTCTCCAGAAACGTCTAATAGGCCTTCGAACTTGAAACACTCTGTATAAATATTCATATAAATATCTAAATATAAATATTTTTGAGAGGTTAAGCTCGATATCGGTGTAATCTGGGATTTGGTACCATAGAAAAACTCGAAACCCTCAACGGCGAACCCCCTCAAACTTAAGGCTAGGACCGCCCTTGATTTGTCGTCATGGAAAGTTATTTGCATGAAATATTTTCATGTGAGCAAGGGCGAAATGGTATGTTCTAGGAAAGAAGTCATATAGAATTCAACCCTAGAATCAGCATAGGATACCGAGTGAATCGTCTAAAATCAGCTAACGATACAAGGTTTCCGAAAAAAAACTTTTATTTTCTAGAGGGATACCCAGTGAAGGATCTACCGGCATAGTGACGGGGTCCAAGGGGCGGAGCCCCTTCGGCGAGCAGAGCGAGTCTAAGTATATATAAAACCGCTTGCACATTTACGTCAAACTTTAAACGTAAAATCACAGCCCAAACGGGACCATCTAGAGCAAAAATGACAAGAATAAAACCCCCCTCAAAATCGTCTGGAGATCCCGGGAAAAATCCCAAACCTTCGATTCTCCTCGCGGTTTTCGAGTATACGGGGTGTTTCGGATCATTTTGACATTTCAAGTCCCATATTTCTGTGGTATCTGTGGACAATTTGACTGTCAGTGTCATGTTAATAATAAATATTCCATTTCGATATATGAAAGTTCTTGAAAAAGTTTGCAGTTTCCAAAATTGTTATTCAATATTTGAATAAATGCCGACAGATAAAATGCAAAGTCTTCGGCGAATCGAAAATTCGATAGATATTTGTCAAAATTTGGAAATGAACATTGATATCATCGAATGCATTTTCCTCAATTCAGATTTGTTTTAAGTGTTTGTATCATTCAATTGGATATGAATGTTACTTTATTTCAGGAATTTTTCGTTTATTTTCCACAAACTATAAAAATACATTCTCTTTCGTGAAAATTTGAATCTATTGCGACAGAAGATGGAACTACAAAAAAAAACAAAAGCTTCATCTGATCATGTATTAAACAGATAGAAAAACTCCTTATAGATAATTCACAATTGGCTTTATTACTGGAAAAAGAGCCAAGTTAGTCAGATGACATTCAAAAATTTCCATGTGTTTTTTGAATATCTAAAATATACACTTTTACAACTGAAGAGTGCAAAAATATAAGTGACCTATCAGTTTTTGAAGAATTTGAGTGCAGTGTTGTTGAATTTATAATGAAGAAATCAAATCGTTGTGAAATCTTTCATACGAATAATTTCAACCATATATACCCTGTTATATTATCATAATATTATTTGTCGTTCAATTGAAACCTTGGAAATTAAGAGACTCTCAAACTTATAACCTGATTTCTCAAAAAGGTTCTACCTAGATTTTAAATTTGCTTATGAGGTAACATAAGCCATGGGTATTCGAAAGGCAAGTCTATTTTATCTGTCTCTTTTCAGGTTGTTCATTTATAGCTATACTATATACATATATAAAATCAGTTCAAAATTTTCACTTGAATTACTAGTCAAAATGTTACAACAGAAATAAAATTTGAAGGATCATTCAGTATATGAAAAATTTTGACATGGCAGTTACTTTCGAAATTGGTATAAATTTTCCAGCAATTCAATGTAGGTATAAAATACTTTAAAAGGTAACTATTTATTAATACCTGCCATGTCATGAATGAATGATTAAACTTTTATAAAAATGTATATACCTATTTGTTCACTAAAGTTTCCAATCTTTTAATCGTTATAGGAATAGGTGCTATATGGCCAGTTCAAAAATGCTATCCTACTGATTTATTAATTGCTTTTCATTTTGGTAAAAATTAAATTATTCATTGATTCAGATCCAAAGTTAACATTTGAAAAAATCAAGTCAGTGTAGTTATCGAACCCACTAATATGGGTCAATAGTATTGGCCGATACAATTTTAGTATCGATTTCAAATACTCAGGTCCTTTTGACTGAAGTAAAAATTGAACAATGATCTTTGTATCTTGAAATGAGTTTTGCACTTTTCCAGTTTTCAACAATGAGATAATTATTAAATTGACTCAAGAAATTAACAGAGTATGCTATATCAGGACTAGTTAATACTGCTGAAGATGTTAATAAACCTCAATTTTTTTGTGAAACAATCAAATTATTCATCAATGGCGAGGATATACATATAAAAAATCAGTTGAAATACTAGTCAAAATGTTACGACAGAATTTAAAGGATCATTCAGAATAATATGAAGAATTTCAACATGGCAGTTACTTTTGAAATTGGTATCAATTTTCCAGCAATTCAATGTAGGTATGAAATACTTTAAAAAGTAACTATTCATCAAAACTTTCCATTTCATGAATGAATGATTAAACTTGTATAAACATGTAGATACCTATTTGGTTGGATATATATATATATATATATATATATATATATATATATATATATATATATATATATATATATATATATATATATATATATATATAGTCAATAGTATTTCCTTTATTTGGAAGTGTCAGGTTTTTAATGAACTTGTTTATTTCATATAAAAAAAAATATATATATATATATATATATATATATATATTTATTAATATATATATATATATATATATATATATATATATCAACAATTTTAATTCCCAATATACAACAATAGTTATAAGTTAGATAAGGGGTGTGGGAAAATTGATAAGTGTTATAATGTCACTCTTCTTTATTTCATTTAGTCGACGTTTCGATCCCGATGGGGACCTTCTTCAGGACTCTACAATAGCAATAAAAAACAGTCAAAATAAGGCAATCACAAAACATGTAAAAATAGTACATACCGAAATACAGAGTTGTAAAGATCTTATTTGAACACAAATCAATAGCTCTCAAGAAAGCAACTAACAAGAACATCAACAACTTCAGCGAAAAAAGATCTGATACTTCGTTAGTAAAGGAGTAGAAATCAATTATAATAAGTAAATAAGGTAAACAGAATAATCATCAAAATGAGAGGTTGTCAAAAATGTTGTCAACCAGACTTGCCACAGAATACACGCACATGACAGATGAAACATAGAGTAGCATTAAATCACACTGGTCGCAGTAATTCACTCTCACTGAACTCAGAACAAATGCGATTTTTTTGAAAGATTCCATGAACCGAAACCAATCCCCTCTCACAGAAATGGCCTAGAACACAGAATTCATTTTCACGTTATCCCTACGACTGCTGAACTTGTTGAAATTTTTTCTGTATGTGATCCTTCCAATTCTCTCCCACAGAACCGGTCATAATGAATCAAATAAGAATAGATGGAGCTGATATTATTTACATCCCTTCTGTAGTTCATCGAACAGGTTTGACGTTTAATATGATACATCTCTAAGAAACATCTTTTTCTTCCACTAACTTCAATTTCTAGGATTTTGGTGGAATCATAATTCATTGGATGATCTTTGTCCCGGGTATGGTCTGCTAGGGCACAAATCTTACTTGAATTCTTGATGTCGCTTTTGTGTTGAGCAATCCTTCTCTTCAGAAGCTGAGACGTCTGACCAATGTACACCTCACTGCATATTGAACAAGGAATACAATATACCACACCACTCATGTTATCAACAGTCATCCTATCTTTCACTCGACTATATAATCTGTCAATTTTAAAATAAGATTTCTGAATCAGCATAGTTTCTGTGGTCTTTAAGAGGTTAATTAATGCGTTTGTCATACCATTAATTAGGGGAATAGACAAGTAAAGAATTCTACCCGTGTTCTCAGTGTCCACAGTGGTGGATGCGCTCCTCTCTCCATTCGTTGGCCTTGTCGAAGGAGTGGTATTATAAATCAATCTGGACAATAACCTTTTTGGGTATCCATTCTCTAGCATCAACTGCATCAACAACCTCAGATTCTGCCGCCTTAGACTTGGATGGGCAACCTTTTCTATACGATTCTTCAATCCTAAAATCATGTTTACCTTTTGTCCATGTGAATGATTAGAAAAATAGTGTATGTATCTCCCTGAACTTGTTGGTTTTCGGTACCAATCCAGAATCAGCCTATTTTCCAGTGTTCGAATCACCCTTGTATCCAGGAATGGGACTCCATTCGCTGTTTCTTCCTCCAAAGTAAACTGTATACTTTCATGTTCACTGTTAAACTTGTCTAGAACGAAAGCAACCTGGTCTTTAGGTACAGCACATATTAGATCATCAACATATTTCTTGATGAAAGGAATGTGAAAAGGAATACTAACAAGAATGCGGTCCAGAAGGAAATCCATTACTAATTCAGCAATGGATGGACTGAAGTTGGAACCCATAGGGGAACCGAGCACCTGCTTGAAGAACCTACCATTAAAAAGAAAATAGTTTGAAGAAAACAGGAACTTGATGGCATGGATGAATTCTTCTTTTGGTAGACTTGTGTGGTTTCTGATAGTATCCCACTTATTCTCAACAGCTGAAACTGCCAACTCGACAGGAATGTTGGTGAAAAGAGATACAACGTCCAGGCTGATCAGGACATAATCAACAGGTAACTGGAAATCATTCACATACTGGGCAAAAGCAAAGGAATCTTCAATAAAATATCTACTTCTGGTAGAAGAAAGACATTTAGACAGGATGTCTGAAACAAAAACTGACAGTTTGGATGTGGGGGTGTTAACAGATGATATTATTGGTCTCAAGGCAAGAATGGGTTTGTGGATTTTTGGTAAACCGTAGAATCTAGCTGGAACTGAATTGTAAATGTACAGTGATTTACCTTGTATTTGTGTTATGTGGCCCTCACTGACCCATCGTTTAATCAATGCATTACATTTACCTTGTATTGTAACGGTTGGATCTCTGTTGGTAAGAAGTTGGTAATATTGTACATTAAGTAAAATTTCGTTGGAGAGCTCTATGTACTGATCCTTATCCATCAAAACCGTAACATTGCCTTTATCAGCCCGTAACACAAGCAATTCTTGATGTTCACTTAGGTATCTCTTACAGTGGTAAAATTCTCTCTGGAAAATATTATTAGTCCTTTTTCCAGGTTTGATGTAGTTTGTGATAATATTAACAGCTTGGGAACGTTTGATGTTCTTTCCCTCATCTGACAGTCTATCATTAAGATCAATAATGCCCTCCACATCTGACAACAGCCTCGACATGGACACCTCCCTTAAAGGAATATCAATGCCGAATTTGGGGCCCAGTGCTAGAAATTTCAATATTCTATCTGGTACAATAACAGTACTAACATTCTTAATCCACCTTTCCTGTGGTTCTACTCTCTTTAAAAGTTCATCTGACAGAGCTCTCACCTTCATCAGATTTCTCTCCCTAATAGTAGCAAATTCTCTTCTGTACCTTCTGGACTGGTAAGTTTCAAAACGACTTAGCATCTCTGGTGGAAGCAACCCCTCCAAGATCTGCCACAACCTGGAAGAATCACACTCCATTCTTCCCATCCTGCTCACAGTCACAGTGATCTCAAATTGAAGAACGAGACGTCTTGATTTCTCCAACATAGCCTGAACCTGTCTGGACGAACCTGAATCACTTGCTGAGCTGAACAAATAATTCATATTGTTGGAAATATGTTTGGGAAGTAAACCCTGTCTTTTGCATTCCAAAAGGAACACTCTTCGGTTTCTATAAGATGCCAGTTTCATATTATATGACGACCATGACTTCAACGCTTCATATGCTACTCTTCCATAGTTGTTTCTCACTTCTGCATAAAACCCCATGCTTAAATATCAACAATTTTAATTCCCAATATACAACAATAGTTATAAGTTAGATAAGGGGTGTGGGAAAATTGATAAGTGTTATAATGTCCAGACAGGTTCAGGCTATGTTGGAGAAATCAAGACGTCTCGTTCTTCAATTTGAGATCACTGTGACTGTGAGCAGGATGGGAAGAATGGAGTGTGATTCTTCCAGGTTGTGGCAGATCTTGGAGGGGTTGCTTCCACCAGAGATGCTAAGTCGTTTTGAAACTTACCAGTCCAGAAGGTACAGAAGAGAATTTGCTACTATTAGGGAGAGAAATCTGATGAAGGTGAGAGCTCTGTCAGATGAACTTTTAAAGAGAGTAGAACCACAGGAAAGGTGGATTAAGAATGTTAGTACTGTTATTGTACCAGATAGAATATTGAAATTTCTAGCACTGGGCCCCAAATTCGGCATTGATATTCCTTTAAGGGAGGTGTCCATGTCGAGGCTGTTGTCAGATGTGGAGGGCATTATTGATCTTAATGATAGACTGTCAGATGAGGGAAAGAACATCAAACGTTCCCAAGCTGTTAATATTATCACAAACTACATCAAACCTGGAAAAAGGACTAATAATATTTTCCAGAGAGAATTTTACCACTGTAAGAGATACCTAAGTGAACATCAAGAATTGCTTGTGTTACGGGCTGATAAAGGCAATGTTACGGTTTTGATGGATAAGGATCAGTACATAGAGCTCTCCAACGAAATTTTACTTAATGTACAATATTACCAACTTCTTACCAACAGAGATCCAACCGTTACAATACAAGGTAAATGTAATGCATTGATTAAACGATGGGCCAGTGAGGGCCACATAACACAAATACAAGGTAAATCACTGTACATTTACAATTCAGTTCCAGCTAGATTCTACGGTTTACCAAAAATCCACAAACCCATTCTTGCCTTGAGACCAATAATATCATCTGTTAACACCCCCACATCCAAACTGTCAGTTTTTGTTTCAGACATCCTGTCTAAATGTCTTTCTTCTACCAGAAGTAGATATTTTATTGAAGATTCCTTTGCTTTTGCCCAGTATGTGAATGATTTCCAGTTACCTGTTGATTATGTCCTGATCAGCCTGGACGTTGTATCTCTTTTCACCAACATTCCTGTCGAGTTGGCAGTTTCAGCTGTTGAGAATAAGTGGGATACTATCAGAAACCACACAAGTCTACCAAAAGAAGAATTCATCCATGCCATCAAGTTCCTGTTTTCTTCAAACTATTTTCTTTTTAATGGTAGGTTCTTCAAGCAGGTGCTCGGTTCCCCTATGGGTTCCAACTTCAGTCCATCCATTGCTGAATTAGTAATGGATTTCCTTCTGGACCGCATTCTTGTTAGTATTCCTTTTCACATTCCTTTCATCAAGAAATATGTTGATGATCTAATATGTGCTGTACCTAAAGACCAGGTTGCTTTCGTTCTAGACAAGTTTAACAGTGAACATGAAAGTATACAGTTTACTTTGGAGGAAGAAACAGCGAATGGAGTCCCATTCCTGGATACAAGGGTGATTCGAACACTGGAAAATAGGCTGATTCTGGATTGGTACCGAAAACCAACAAGTTCAGGGAGATACATACACTATTTTTCTAATCATTCACATGGACAAAAGGTAAACATGATTTTAGGATTGAAGAATCGTATAGAAAAGGTTGCCCATCCAAGTCTAAGGCGGCAGAATCTGAGGTTGTTGATGCAGTTGATGCTAGAGAATGGATACCCAAAAAGGTTATTGTCCAGATTGATTTATAATACCACTCCTTCGACAAGGCCAACGAATGGAGAGAGGAGCGCATCCACCACTGTGGACACTGAGAACACGGGTAGAATTCTTTACTTGTCTATTCCCCTAATTAATGGTATGACAAACGCATTAATTAACCTCTTAAAGACCACAGAAACTATGCTGATTCAGAAATCTTATTTTAAAATTGACAGATTATATAGTCGAGTGAAAGATAGGATGACTGTTGATAACATGAGTGGTGTGGTATATTGTATTCCTTGTTCAATATGCAGTGAGGTGTACATTGGTCAGACGTCTCAGCTTCTGAAGAGAAGGATTGCTCAACACAAAAGCGACATCAAGAATTCAAGTAAGATTTGTGCCCTAGCAGACCATACCCGGGACAAAGATCATCCAATGAATTATGATTCCACCAAAATCCTAGAAATTGAAGTTAGTGGAAGAAAAAGATGTTTCTTAGAGATGTATCATATTAAACGTCAAACCTGTTCGATGAACTACAGAAGGGATGTAAATAATATCAGCTCCATCTATTCTTATTTGATTCATTATGACCGGTTCTGTGGGAGAGAATTGGAAGGATCACATACAGAAAGAATTTCAACAAGTTCAGCAGTCGTAGGGATAACGTGAAAATGAATTCTGTGTTCTAGGCCATTTCTGTGAGAGGGGATTGGTTTTGGTTCATGGAATCTTTCAAAAAAATCGCATTTGTTCTGAGTTCAGTGAGAGTGAATTACTGCGACCAGTGTGATTTAATGCTACTCTATGTTTCATCTGTCATGTGCGTGTATTCTGTGGCAAGTCTGGTTGACAACATTTTTGACAACCTCTCATTTTGATGATTATTCTGTTTACCTTATTTACTTATTATAATTGATTTCTACTCCTTTACTAACGAAGTATCAGATCTTTTTTCGCTGAAGTTGTTGATGTTCTTGTTAGTTGCTTTCTTGAGAGCTATTGATTTGTGTTCAAATAAGATCTTTACAACTCTGTATTTCGGTATGTACTATTTTTACATGTTTTGTGATTGCCTTATTTTGACTGTTTTTTATTGCTATTGTAGAGTCCTGAAGAAGGTCCCCATCGGGATCGAAACGTCGACTAAATGAAATAAAGAAGAGTGACATTATAACACTTATCAATTTTCCCACACCCCTTATATATATATATATATATATATATATATATATATATATATATATATATATATATATATATATATTATATATATATATATATATATATATATTTTTTTTTTATATGAAATAAACAAGTTCATTAAAAACCTGACACTTCCAAATAAAGGAAATACTATTGACTATTGAAAAGCAGGTAATTACCATGATCAAAATATATATATATATATATATATATATATATATATTTATATATATATATATATATATATATATATATATATATATATATATATATATATATATATATATATATATATATATATATATATATATATATATATATATATATATATATATATATATATATATATATATTCTGTTGTTGACTCTGTTTGTTTGTTGTTTGTTTCAGGTGTTGCTCATCCTAACACTTTTGCACCGTACTGATGAGGGCCTAAAGCCCGAAACACGTGTCTACGGTTAGCATTTCTCTGTGAGGGACTGTCCTTATCCTTTTGTGCTTTGTTTTATGAACAAAAACCCTCGTTATCCTTAACACATGTGATTATCCCGGGACTCGGATGTCAAGCAGGTAGCTATAGCTTCCTACGTGGTGATGTTGGTTGTTTCCCGAAAACCCATTGGGTCTTCCTGCTGAAACCACAAATGGACGGCTGGCTTCTGTTGTTGACTCTGTTTGTTTGTTGTTTGTTTCAGGTGTTGCTCATCCTAACACTTCTGCACCGTACTGATGAGGGCCTAAAGCCCGAAACACGTGTCTACGGTTAGCATTTCTCTGTGAGGGACTGTCCTTATCCTTTTGTGCTTTGTTTTATGAACAAAAACCCTCGTTATCCTTAACACATGTGATTATCCCGGGACTCGGATGTCACGCAGGTAGCTATAGCTTCCTACGTGGTGATGTTGGTTGTTTCCCGAAAACCCATTGGGTCTTCCTGCTGAAACCACAAATGGACGGCTGGCTTCTGTTGTTGACTCTGTTTGTTTGTTGTTTGTTTCAGGTGTTGCTCATCCTAACACTTTTGCACCGTACTGATGAGGGCCTAAAGCCCGAAACACGTGTCTACGGTTAGCATTTCTCTGTGAGGGACTGTCCTTATCCTTTTGTGCTTTGTTTTATGAACAAAAACCCTCGTTATCCTCAACACATATATATATATATATATATATATATATATATATATATATATATATATATATATATATATATATTTTTTTTTTCACCATTCAGGGTATGGCTGTTCATGGAAATGCCGGGTTAGGTTCACCAAGGCATTCTCTCATTGACTGGTTAAGAATCCGCGTATTATACGTGTTGACCACAAGATGACCTCTCGTTGTGCATCGCTGATTAACCTTTCTTCCAGTCCAAGGCGGTTAGTATTTTCAACCAAGTGCTTCTCAACAAGACCGTTCGTAGTGATTATAAATATATTATAATATAACAAATACATAAGCGTACAAATTTTTTTACCGAAATTTGAGGCTTTATTGTAAAACACTAATTATACATTTATGATTCGAAATATTTCCCATCGCTGGTCACTTTACTTTCTCACATCTTTCGAGCAGCGTACGAATTGAAAAAACTGGTCATCTTTTGAAGCGATCCACGAATCGATCCAAGTTTTTAATTCTTCATAAGATAGGAAGTGCTGGTCAGCCAGGCTGTGTGCTATTGATCGAAACAAGTGATAGTCCGAGGGAGCAACGTCTGGAGAATACGTCGGGTGGGGTAGGAATTCCCATTTCAACTTTTTCAAGTATATCTTGACTTTCGCAACATGGAGTCGAGCATTGTCATGCAGTAAAATCCATTCATCTACTCTCTCGTCGTATTGCGGCGGTTTGTCTCTCAATGCTCGACACAAACGCATTGATTGCGTTCGATAACGATCGCCTGTGATCGTTTCAGATGGTTTTAACAACTCATAATACACTACGCCGAGCTGGTCCCACCAAATACTGAGCATGACCTTAGAACCGAGAATATTCGGTTTAGCCGTCGACGTGGAATCATGGCCGGGATATCCACATGATTTTATGTGCTTGGGATTATCGTAATGAACCCGTTTTTCGTCTCCAGTCCCAATCCGATGCAGAAATTCCTTCCGTCTTTGCCTCGAAAGCAGCTGTTCACAAACAAACAAACTCCGTTCAAACACCTCCCGGCTTCAACTCGTACGTCACCCACTTTTCTTGTTTCTGAATCATTCCTCTGACTTTCAAGCGTTTTGAAATGGCTTGTAGTCCTAATGATCCTGTCAATTATTGTTGCGTTTGAAATGAGTCTTGATCAAGTATTGCCTCCAATTCTGCATCTTCAAAAACCTTCTCTCTTCCACCGCGATGCTGGTCTTCGACATCAAAATCACCATTCTTGAAGCGTTGAAACCACTCTCGGCACGTTCTTTCACTAATAGCGGCCTCACCATAGGTATTTGAGAGCATTCGATGAGCCTCAGCCGCAGATTTATTCATATTTCAGTAGAAAATTAAAACCTCCCTCAAATGACGAGAATTTGACTCGTAAGCTGACATGGTTAATCGTGAATAACTTTATGATGCAGACACAAATCGACTAACATGTCGATGGCGTTATGTTCACAAATAACTAAACTTATTGTATGACATCTACGATATATTTATTTCGACTACCACTTACCGTTACAGCCAGCTATTGCAAAACGGCAAGAGCAAAGTTGTACGCCTAAATCTAAAATTTTGGAATATGACATTGTTCAGCTAAAATATTCTCGAAGTTCAGGCGCTTCCGGTTATATAAGAATTAAAAAAATTTTTTTCAAAACAAACTTTTTTTTCATTTTATGTCTCAAATATTATCGAGATTTCCATTCTCAATTACTCTTTGCTAAAATTATTGTGTTAGTCCTCATAGTTTTCAAAATATCAAGGAAAAACCGTAAAAAAGAGAGAATTTCCTTAGTCACAATTACCTGAATTATTTTTACTGTGAATATCCTATGCCTATTTCAATTCACTTTCTCAAACTAAAATGATGTTGGAACATCGTGCATATCTTGAATTTGAGAAATATCATCACAGGGTGCCAAAAATTGTGAACAAAATTTGATCATAACTTTCGATTTTCAAATCAGAACCCTATTTTTTTGTGATTTCGCTGGATTCTACGGTAAAAAATAAGAGTAGTGTCCAAACGTGATTATGCTCTCAAATTCAATAATTCAAGAGTTATTTGAGATTTTATGAATTTATGTTATACGTAGGGTCAATTTTATTCGATCTGTTTCCAGACAGACTAGCATGACCATAGAAATTTAAATATCTAATTACTTTACATGTGACAGGTATTTTCATTATCAAAGCTTCACTAATTTAATTTGATTTCACGAATTGAATTTCCGATATTCAAATGACAAAATTCTGGATATACTTTTCTCTAATTATGTGGCAAATCAGTTCTTTCCGGCACATTTTGTGGAACAAAATAGACTGGAACGGATTTATCTATTATTTGTCAAATTTGTGATACAGAAAACTGTTCTACCAACCAACATTTTTCAATGCAAAAATCACTAATAGATATTTATGGAAATTTCCAACAATTTCAATAAGAAGGCAGTGAATTCGGGAACATAATGTTTAAAACTCGTACAGAAGGCTCATTCTACCACTCGGTCATTCTGAACTCTTGGAAGAATATCAATAAGTTCTGCACTTGTATTATAAATATCTAATTCCATATTCACGATGAATGCAATAGAATTATTGGTAGAACTCATCAAATTTTAAATCAGAAATTTCCTCATCTTCTTGAAAGGATGTTGGTTACTTCATGAATATCCATTATACTGGATGGAGTACCTACCTAGAAGAAAAAAACCTCTACCTACCAAATGAAATAAAATCATGCAGGACTCTTGTGTGCCAATTCTAGTCATATGAAAAAGCGGTAGAATACATTTTATGAATTCAGGAAAAAATCAGCGTGGTGATGAAAAGGGAGTAACAGAAAGTTTGAAACATCCTTCCGAATTATCTTCTCGTCAATTGGTGGTAAATGTGGATATTTCTGATTGAATGCTCGACAAGTTCTCGAAACAATTCTGTTGCATTCACCGTGGATATGGAATAGATCCAGAATTTCATTATTTGAATAACGGGGATTCATATCATCAAATTATAATCTACTAGATTCAATAATGAGTACACCTGTCACTTTGAAATAATTGAATATTTGAAACGCACTGTAGAAACAGATTGAATGAAATTGACCCTACGTATAACATAAATTCATAAAATCAGGAATAACTCTTGAATTATTGAATTTGAGAGCATAATCATGTTTGAACACTACCCTTATTTTTACCGTAGAATTCAACGAAATCACAAAAAAATAGGGTTCTGATTTGAAAATCGAAAGTTATGATCAAATTTTGTTCACAATTTTTGGCACAATATTTGAAACACCCTGTGATGATATTTTTCAAATTCAAGATATGCACGATATTCCAACATCATTCTAGTTTGTGAAAGTGAATTGAGTATACGCATAGGATATTCACAGTGAAAATAATTCACGTGATAGTGACTATGGAAATTCTCTCTTTTTTACGGTTTTTTCTTAATATTTTGAAAACTATGAAAACTAACGCAATAATTTTAGCAGAGAGTGATTGAGAATGGAAATCGTTATAATATCTGAGACACAAAATGAAAAAAAATGTTTTTTTCGAAGAATTTTTTTTTAATTCTTGTATAACCGGAAGTGCCAGAACTTCTAAAATATTTTAGCTGAATAGGGCATCATGAACAATGTCATATTCTGAATTTTCAGATTTCAAATCGGCCCCGTTCTCCAGAAAAGTCTAATAGGCCTTCGAACTTGAAACACCCTGTTTAAATATTCATATAAATATCTAAATATAAATATTTTTGAGAGGTTAAGCTCGATATCGGTGTAATCTGGAATTTGGTCCCATAGAAAAACTCGAAACCCTTAACGGCGAACCCCCTCAAAATTTAAGGCTAGGACCGCCCTTGGTTTGTCGTCATGGAAAGTTATTTGCATCAAATATTTTCATGTGAGCAAGGGCGAATAGGCTACCGAGTGAATCGTCTAAAATCAGCTAACGATACATGGTTTCCGAAAAAAATCTTTTATTTTCTAGAGGGATACCCAGTGAAGGATCTACCGGCATAGTGACGGGGTCCAAGGGGCGGAGCCCCTTCGGCGAGCAGAGCGAGTCTAAGTATATATAAAACCGCTTGCACATTTACGTCAAACTTTAAACGTAAAATCACAGCCCAAACGGGACCATCTAGAGCAAAAATGACAAGAATAAAACCCCCCTCAAAATCGTCTGGAGATCCCGGGAAAAATCCCAAACCTTCGATTCTCCTCGCGGTTTTCGAGTATACGGGGTGTTTCGGATCATTTTGACATTTCAAGTCCCATATTTCTGTGGTATCTGTGGACAATTTGACTGTCAGTGTCATGTTAATAATAAATATTCCATTTCGATATATGAAAGTTCTTGAAAAAGTTTGCAGTTTCCAAAATTGTTATTCAATATTTGAATAAATGCCGACAGATAAAATGCAAAGTCTTCGGCGAATCGAAAATTCGATAGATATTTGTCAAAATTTGGAAATGAACATTGATATCATCGAATGCATTTTCCTCAATTCAGATTTGTTTTAAGTGTTTGTATCATTCAATTGGATATGAATGTTACTTCATTTCAGGAATTTTTCGTTTATTTTCCACAAACTATAAAAATACATTCTCTTTCGTGAAAATTTGAATCTATTGCGACAGAAGATGGAACTACAAAAAAAAACAAAAGCTTCATCTGATCATGTATTAAACAGATAGAAAAACTCCTTATAGATAATTCACAATTGGCTTTATTACTGGAAAAAGAGCCAAGTTAGTCAGATGACATTCAAAAATTTCCATGTGTTTTTTGAATATCTAAAATATACACTTTTACAACTGAAGAGTGCAAAAATATAAGTGACCTATCAGTTTTTGAAGAATTTGAGTGCAGTGTTGTTGAATTTATAATGAAGAAATCAAATCGTTGTGAAATCTTTCATACGAATAATTTCAACCATATATACCCTGTTATATTATCATAATATTATTTGTCGTTCAACTGAAACCTTGGAAATTAAGAGACTCTCAAACTTATAACCTGACTTCTCAAAAAGGTTCTACCTAGATTTTAAATTTGCTTATGAGGTAACATAAGCCATGGGTATTCGAAAGGCAAGTCTATTCTATCTGTCTCTTTTCAGGTTGTTCATTTATAGCTATACTATATACATATATAAAATCAGTTCAAAATTTTCACTTGAATTACTAGTCAAAATGTTACAACAGAAATGAAATTTGAAGGATCATTCAGTATATGAAAAATTTTGACATGGCAGTTACTTTCGAAATTGGTATAAATTTTCCAGCAATTCAATGTAGGTATAAAATACTTTAAAAGGTAACTATTTATTAATACCTGCCATGTCATGAATGAATGATTAAACTTTTATAAAAATGTATATACCTATTTGTTCACTAAAGTTTCCAATCTTTTAATCGTTATAGGAATAGGTGCTATATGGCCAGTTCAAAAATGCTATCCTACTGATTTATTAATTGCTTTTCATTTTGGTAAAAATTAAATTATTCATTGATTCAGATCCAAAGTTAACATTTGAAAAAATCAAGTCAGTGTAGTTATCGAACCCACTAATATGGGTCAATAGTATTGGCCGATACAATTTTAGTATCGATTTCAAATACTCAGGTCCTTTTGACTGAAGTAAAAATTGAACAATGATCTTTGTATCTTGAAATGAGTTTTGCACTTTTCCAGTGTTCAACAATGAGATAATTATTAAATTGACTCAAGAAATTAACAGAGTATGCTATATCAGGACTAGTCAATACTGCTGAAGATGTTAATAAACCTCAATTTTTTTGTGAAACAATCAAATTATTCATCAATGGCGAGGATATACATATAAAAAATCAGTTGAAATACTAGTCAAAATGTTACGACAGAATTTAAAGGATCATTCAGAATAATATGAAGAATTTCAACATGGCAGTTACTTTTGAAATTGGTATCAATTTTCCAGCAATTCAATGTGGGTATGAAATACTTTAAAAAGTAACTATTCATCAAAACTTTCCATTTCATGAATGAATGATTAAACTTGTATAAACATGTAGATACCTATTTGGTTGGATATATATATATATATATATATATATATATATATATATATATATATATATATATATATAGTCAATAGTATTTCCTTTATTTGGAAGTGTCAGGTTTTTAATGAATATATATATATATATATATATATATATATATATATTTATTAATATATATATATATTTTTATATGAAATAAACAAGTTCATTAAAAACCTGACACTTCCAAATAAAGGAAATACTATTGACTATTGAAAATCAGGTAATTACCATGATCAAAATATATATATATATATATATATATATATATATATATATAAATATATATATATATATATATATATATATATATATATATATATATATATAAATATATATATATATTCTGTTGTTGACTCTGTTTGTTTGTTGTTTGTTTCAGGTGTTGCTCATCCTAACACTTTTGCACCGTACTGATGAGGGCCTAAAGCCCGAAACACGTGTCTACGGTTAGCATTTCTCTGTGAGGGACTGTCCTTATCCTTTTGTGCTTTGTTTTATGAACAAAAACCCTCGTTATCCTTAACACATGTGATTATCCCGGGACTCGGATGTCACGCAGGTAGCTATAGCTTCCTACGTGGTGATGTTGGTTGTTTCCCGAAAACCCATTGGGTCTTCCTGCTGAAACCACAAATGGACGGCTGGCTTCTGTTGTTGACTCTGTTTGTTTGTTGTTTGTTTCAGGTGTTGCTCATCCTAACACTTCTGCACCGTACTGATGAGGGCCTAAAGCCCGAAACACGTGTCTACGGTTAGCATTTCTCTGTGAGGGACTGTCCTTATCCTTTTGTGCTTTGTTTTATGAACAAAAACCCTCGTTATCCTTAACACATGTGATTATCCCGGGACTCGGATGTCACGCAGGTAGCTATAGCTTCCTACGTGGTGATGTTGGTTGTTTCCCGAAAACCCATTGGGTCTTTCTGCTGAAACCACAAATGGACGGCTGGCTTCTGTTGTTGACTCTGTTTGTTTGTTGTTTGTTTCAGGTGTTGCTCATCCTAACACTTTTGCACCGTACTGATGAGGGCCTAAAGCCCGAAACACGTGTCTACGGTTAGCATTTCTCTGTGAGGGACTGTCCTTATTCTTTTGTGCTTTGTTTTATGAACAAAAACCCTCGTTATCCTTAACACATGTGATTATCCCGGGACTCGGATGTCACGCAGGTAGCTATAGCTTCCTACGTGGTGATGTTGGTTGTTTCCCGAAAACCCATTGGGTCTTCCTGCTGAAACCACAAATGGACGGCTGGCTTCTGTTGTTGACTCTGTTTGTTTGTTGTTTGTTTCAGGTGTTGCTCATCCTAACACTCTTGCACCGTACTGATGAGGGCCTAAAGCCCGAAACACGTGTCTACGGTTAGCATTTCTCTGTGAGGGACTGTCCTTATCCTTTTGTGCTTTGTTTTATGAACAAAAACCCTCGTTATCCTTAACACATGTGAGTATCCCGGGACTCGGATGTCACGCAGGTAGCTATAGCTTCCTACGTGGTGATGTTGGTTGTTTCCCGAAAACCCATTGGGTCTTCCTGCTGAAACCACAAATGGACGGCTGGCTTCTGTTGTTGACTCTGTTTGTTTGTTGTTTGTTTCAGGTGTTGCTCATCCTAACACTTTTGCACCGTACTGATGAGGGCCTAAAGCCCGAAACACGTGTCTACGGTTAGCATTTCTCTGTGAGGGACTGTCCTTATTCTTTTGTGCTTTGTTTTATGAACAAAAACCCTCGTTATCCTTAACACATGTGATTATCCCGGGACTCGGATGTCACGCAGGTAGCTATAGCTTCCTACGTGGTGATGTTGGTTGTTTCCCGAAAACCCATTGGGGCTTCCTGCTGAAACCACAAAAGGACGGCTGGCTTCTGTTGTTGACTCTGTTTGTTTGTTGTTTGTTTCAGGTGTTGCTCATCCTAACACTTTTGCACCGTACTGATGAGGGCCTTAAGCCCGAAACACGTGTCTACGGTTAGCATTTCTCTGTGAGGGACTGTCCTTATCCTTTTGTGCTTTGTTTTATGAACAAAAACCCTCGTTATCCTTAACACATGTGATTATCCCGGGACTCGGATGTCACGCAGGTAGCTATAGCTTCCTACGTGGTGATGTTGGTTGTTTCCCGAAAACCCATTGGGTCTTCCTGCTGAAACCACAAATGGACGGCTGGCTTCTGTTGTTGACTCTGTTTGTTTGTTGTTTGTTTCAGGTGTTGCTCATCCTAACACTTTTGCACCGTACTGATGAGGGCCTAAAGCCCGAAACACGTGTCTACGGTTAGCATTTCTCTGTGAGGGACTGTCCTTATCCTTTTGTGCTTTGTTTTATGAACAAAAACCCTCGTTATCCTTAACACATATATATATATATATATATATATATTTTTTTTCACCATTCAGGGTATGGCTGTTCATGGAAATGCCGGGTTAGGTTCACCAAGGCATTCTCTCATTGACTGGTTAAGAATCCGCGTATTATACGTGTTGACCACAAGATGACCTCTCGTTGTGCATCGCTGATTAACCTTTCTTCCAGTCCAAGGCGGTTAGTATTTTCAACCAAGTGCTTCTCAACAAGACCGTTCGTAGTGATTATAAGTGGTATAATTGAAGTGCTGGTGAGTTTATATATTTCTTTGAGTTCAAATGCTAAGTCGTGATATTCTGTTATTTTTTCAGTATAAGCTCTCTCAGCATTGTCGTCCGCCGGGATAGTTCCCCACCTTTTCGAAAGATAACTATATCAGGTCTATTGTGTGGAATAGATCTATCAGTGATGAGTGGAGAGTCCCAATATAGCTTCAGTTCATCATTCTCAAGTAGTTCCTGGGGTGAGTATTCATGGATTTTCTTGAAACTCTCTATTAATCCTGTTTTGATGGCTATGGCTTGCTGGTAGACTTTAGCCATGGCATTGTGACGGTCTGTTTATTCCCTGGGTGCAAGCACTGGACAGAAGGACGTAACGTGTTGTACTGTTTCAGTTGCACGTGAGCATTTCCTGCATTTATCTGTGAATATGTTCTTACCCACTATATTTTTCAGATAGGCTCTGGTGGGGACCACCTGATCCTGAATGGCCGCCAATCTGCCCTCCGTTTCCAGGAAGAGGTATCCAGCCTTAAGGTAAGAAACTGATTTTTCTTTGTTAAATGTATTTCGTCTCAGGGCAGTAGGATACCTGCCATGGAATGCTTTACCGTGCCATTCTTCGGACAGACTTGTTATTGTGGAAGGCTCAGCTGGTTGATTAGTTGAGGCCAGGTTCAATGGTGTGATCATCCACTTTGAAGAGGGTTTTGAAGAAAGTGGTGTTCTTCTTGAGGAAGTATTGCCTCATCTCTGTAACTGCTTTGTAGTGGGCTGTTTCGATGTTTTGCAGTCCTCTCCCTCCGTCATTTCTAGGAATGTATAATCTGTTTACAGATGCACGTGGGTGATGTATTCTATGTTTTGTTAATAGTGCTCTCACTTGGATGTCAATAGCTTTCAAATCGGTAGGTGACCACTTGATAACTCCGAAGGAGTAAGTTAGAACGGGCATCGCCCACGTATTCATGGATGTGAACATGGCTCTGGCATTTAATTTGCTTTGTAGAATTTTTTTTATTCTTGTAAGAAATTTGTTCTTGAATGTGGTCTTTGCCTCTGTGGTGTTTATGTCTAATCCTTGTTGTATACCTAAATATTTGTATGTTTCTCCTGGGTTAAGCGTTTGAATTGTTACCTCATCCTGTGCCAGCACATGCTCCCCACTCACAATTTTTCCTTTTTTCACGTGTAATATGGCGCACTTATCAAGCCCCATCTCCATTCTGATTGTCTTAGTAAAGTATGCTACTATCTTTAGCAGTCTCGTCAGTTGATCCTCTCCAGCAGCAAAAAGTTTTAGATCGTCAACTATGTTAGCAATTCTCGGTGAGGGACTGTCCTTATCCTTTTGTTCTTTGTTTTATGAACAAAAACCCTCGTTATCCTTTACACATGTGATTATCCCTGGACTCGGATGTCACGCAGGTAGCTATAGCTTCCTACGTGGTGATGCTGGTTGTTTCCCGAAAACCCATTGGGTCTTTCTGCTGAAACCACAAATGGACGGCTGGCTTCTGTTGTTGACTCTGTTTGTTTGTTGTTTGTTTCAAGTGTTGCTCATCCTAACACTTTTTCACCGTACTGATGAGGGCCGAAAGCCCGAAACACGTGTCTACGGTTAGCAATTCTCTGTGAGGGACTGTCTATATATATATATATATATATATATATATATATATATATATATATATATATATATATATATATATATATATATATATATATATATATATATATATATATATATATATATATATTTATAAAATCCCATTTTTACTATTGTAATCTGAGATAAGAGCCTTTTTAACTATAAATTAGACATACTAAATTGTATTTTGAAGTAAAAGGATTTTGCCATTCAATGATTGCACCAATTTCAATTGTTCATTGTATAACCTCAATTTCGGTAATTTACGAGATGATTTTAATTTACGTAAATGTATTAATGTTTTGTATCTGTTTATTTTAGACACCCTGAAGAAGCAATAAAGTATTGCGAAAGCTTGGTTTAGAAAAAAGAGTACCACTTTTTTTTTTCCCATCACAATTGAGCCTCTATTCCCTGAAGCATAGTGTTCATATATATATATAAATATATATATATATATATATATTTTTATATATATATATATATATATATATATATATATATATATATATATATATATATATATATATTTATACGCAGGGTGGTGCGTAGTGCCATCGGGGAGTGACGCCCCCGCGTACCTGAGTGATCCGGATTTCAGGTTAGCAGCCTGGGATCCGTAGAAAATGTTGCTCCTATAACCAGAAGTTGAAATCAGGGTGGTAGGGGACAGCGGGCTGGTCCTCTTCGGAGCCGTCAGGAGGAAGAGCCTGATGGGGTCAGCTATGGTGCGAGCGGCGCAGCCCCCCGAGATGGCACCGTAAGCCAGAATCTCGTCTCACAGAATGTTGGAGGAAAACCTAGTTTGGATGAGAGAAGATCTCACCCCACTGGATCCTCAAATAGACAAGACGCGAGAACGCGATGGTCAGAGGAAGACAACATCCTATTAATGCGCGTTCATTATATTGCTAGGGACATGCAACCAAGAACTGGCAAAACATACAGAGAGCTACTCACTCAAACCTGGAATAACATCCATCCACAACGGCCATCGTACGCGAACTTGCTATCTAATAGAGTCAGGTGGCTACTTGAGAGGGAAAAGTTCACAACCACCGAACTGAAAACCATAGAACACAGCTTTATACCACGTGGTGCTCCGGTGGGTACAGAGGCTGACGAGGTAACGCGAACGGAGACCAGAGGAAACATCCGTTTGAGTATTCGGCCATCGAGGCTAGAGCGTGCATACTACTGCAACCTTCAACAATACTCAGGACTGTCTCCCAGCAAAAGACCTAAAATACCGAAAATGAAGCAATCGAAGGAGATGCTAGACTGTATAAAAAAATTGAACAGTACAATGGAACTATATGTTGAACCGGCCACGACACTTAGGGCAGTGGTCGACTGCGTATATGCTGGTGCAGTCACGGTTTGCGAAGAACTAAAAACAAACATAGGCGAGGCACATCGAAGTTACCATCAAGAACGAACACCGCCATGGAAACTAAGGCTGGAAAAAAAAATTAAAATCTTTAGAGAAAAAATCCGTGCTATACATACTCACCTAAACACTGAAATACCAACCTTACAGAATATTGAAAAAGATTCGGCAAATCGCTTCGGAATCACGCATCAGAACCAATAGCTCGAACCAACTTCTCAAAGAGCAGCTGATGGTGGTCTCCGATATATATATATATATATATATATATATATATATATATATATATATATATATATATATATATATATATATATATATATATATATATATTGTTCAAGATAATGATCGTTGAAAATGATAATATATACTATATAAGGGATATCGATCAGCAATTAACGAGATATATTTACTCTTTATTCATGTAAAGCCTAGCTTTCGAAGCTTATTTTGCTTCTTCTTCAGGGCAACTGTAAAATACAACAAAACACATCATCAACAATAAAACAAAAAACAGAGTACAACAACTTACTGAATGCGAGGTTAATCTCTAAGTCTAAGAATTGTACAAAATCAGACACAAGCATCAAACAGGGTAATATCAAATGATTATCAATTAAGAAACGCAATATCATAATACGCAATAAACAAAGTTAGGTTAAATGTCATCCATCAACTGGACCATCGAAAAATGGTCTGTTAGAAAATTCTATGAGATATGCATATATTGGACTTAATCTCTGCGTGTCCGTTTTCTTGTTAATTTTACTTTTTTGAGTTTGTATGTGGATCATTTCTAGTATACATCTTTTTTTATAATTTACATTTACATCTAAAATTTTTACGTTATTAAAATCAACACTGTGTGAGTACTTATTAGCATGAACAGATAATGCACATCTCAGGTTATTTGTTCTAATATCACTTTTATGTAAGTTCATGCGATTTCTAAGCCACTGAGAGGTTTGACCTACGTAGGTTTCATGACAGTCAGTACATTCCAGTTCGTACACCACATTCGATTTTATTTCTTTTGGTATAGGGTCCTTCAGTTTTGAATATAAATTTGCCACTTTCTTTTTGCACTGTGCTACTATTTTCACTTTTTTATTATAATCTTTAAAACAATTTTTAATTTTGTAGGTAAGGTAAGGGATGTTAGGGATGCTTCTATATTTCACAACTTCTGTTTCTCCCACCATATCAGGTTGTGTTTGACTTTCAGTCGAAGGCAACATTGAAGTAGAATATAGAAGTTTTTTCAACATTGTTTTAGGATAGGCATTCTCAACTAAAAGATCAAACAGTCTTTTCATGCTTCCATCTCTGAATGTTGGATCACAGATTTTATAAATCCTGTTTTTTTGTTCTTTAATGAAATTTAATTTTATGCTCATTGGATGGTCAGATAAAAAATGTATAAACTTTCCTGCAGAAGTCGTCTTTCTATACCAATTTAATTTTACTTTATTATCCACTCGGCATACCTTGGTATCTAAGAACGGAACAGAGTTGTAACAATCTTCTGTTTCAATCGTGAACTTTAATTTAGGGTCGAAGCTGTTGAAAACTTGCAATATCTCCTCAGTTCCCGTTGATGGTAGGGATATTATTAGGTCGTCTACATATTTTTTTATAAATGCAAGTGTGAATGTTAATCTAGGTATACAGGAGTCGAGCACATAGTCCATCACATACAACGACAAAATCGGGCTAAGTCTGGATCCCATAATGCACCCAAACATCTGCAAATAGAAACTGCCATCGAACATGAAGTAACCTGATTCTAGGAGGAAGGTGATAATCTCCTTGAAGTATTCTTTTGATATGTTGCAGACTGCCTCAATCTTGTTCCAATGGAATTCCATTGCTCTCAGTACCAACTCCTTTGATATGTTGCCAAATAGGTTGACTACGTCAAGTGATATCACCACATAATCTGGGGGTAATTCAAAATTGTTAATCTTACTGGAAAAGTCAAACGAATCTTTCACATAATATGCATTATCCTGGTCATAGGCTTCTGTTAGGATTTGTGCAATATAATTTGAAAATTTACATGTGGGACCCTGTACATCAGATACGATTGGTCGCATTGGGATATTTTCCTTATGTATTTTGGGATTTCCGTACATTCTAGGGCTCACTGAATTATATGATTTCATTGATCTTGCAGCTTCTTTACTTAGTATATTTTGGTTTACAAGTGTGGATATGATCTTGTTGGTTTTATTCTGGATAGTGGTAGTTGGGTCTCTAGAAATCTTTTTGAAATCTTCAGTGTCAACAATTGAGTACATCTTCTGAAGTGCGACAGACAACATAAGAAAGCTATATAAAACAACGAAAAACTTTTTAAGAACTAATGATCACCTTGTAGTTCTCGACAGTGACAAAGGTTCAGTGACTGTACTTATGGATAGGGCGGATTATCTTCAGAAGATGTACTCAATTGTTGACACTGAAGATTTCAAAAAGATTTCTAGAGACCCAACTACCACTATCCAGAATAAAACCAACAAGATCATATCCACACTTGTAAACCAAAATATACTAAGTAAAGAAGCTGCAAGATCAATGAAATCATATAATTCAGTGAGCCCTAGAATGTACGGAAATCCCAAAATACATAAGGAAAATATCCCAATGCGACCAATCGTATCTGATGTACAGGGTCCCACATGTAAATTTTCAAATTATATTGCACAAATCCTAACAGAAGCCTATGACCAGGATAATGCATATTATGTGAAAGATTCGTTTGACTTTTCCAGTAAGATTAACAATTTTGAATTACCCCCAGATTATGTGGTGATATCACTTGACGTAGTCAACCTATTTGGCAACATATCAAAGGAGTTGGTACTGAGAGCAATGGAATTCCATTGGAACAAGATTGAGGCAGTCTGCAACATATCAAAAGAATACTTCAAGGAGATTATCACCTTCCTCCTAGAATCAGGTTACTTCATGTTCGATGGCAGTTTCTATTTGCAGATGTTTGGGTGCATTATGGGATCCAGACTTAGCCCGATTTTGTCGTTGTATGTGATGGACTATGTGCTCGACTCCTGTATACCTAGATTAACATTCACACTTGCATTTATAAAAAAATATGTAGACGACCTAATAATATCCCTACCATCAACGGGAACTGAGGAGATATTGCAAGTTTTCAACAGCTTCGACCCTAAATTAAAGTTCACGATTGAAACAGAAGATTGTTACAACTCTGTTCCGTTCTTAGATACCAAGGTATGCCGAGTGGATAATAAAGTAAAATTAAATTGGTATAGAAAGACGACTTCTGCAGGAAAGTTTATACATTTTTTATCTGACCATCCAATGAGCATAAAATTAAATTTCATTAAAGAACAAAAAAACAGGATTTATAAAATCTGTGATCCAACATTCAGAGATGGAAGCATGAAAAGACTGTTTGATCTTTTAGTTGAGAATGCCTATCCTAAAACAATGTTGAAAAAACTTCTATATTCTACTTCAATGTTGCCTTCGACTGAAAGTCAAACACAACCTGATATGGTGGGAGAAACAGAAGTTGTGAAATATAGAAGCATCCCTAACATCCCTTACCTTACCTACAAAATTAAAAATTGTTTTAAAGATTATAATAAAAAAGTGAAAATAGTAGCACAGTGCAAAAAGAAAGTGGCAAATTTATATTCAAAACTGAAGGACCCTATACCAAAAGAAATAAAATCGAATGTGGTGTACGAACTGGAATGTACTGACTGTCATGAAACCTACGTAGGTCAAACCTCTCAGTGGCTTAGAAATCGCATGAACTTACATAAAAGTGATATTAGAACAAATAACCTGAGATGTGCATTATCTGTTCATGCTAATAAGTACTCACACAGTGTTGATTTTAATAACGTAAAAATTTTAGATGTAAATGTAAATTATAAAAAAAGATGTATACTAGAAATGATCCACATACAAACTCAAAAAAGTAAAATTAACAAGAAAACGGACACGCAGAGATTAAGTCCAATATATGCATATCTCATAGAATTTTCTAACAGACCATTTTTCGATGGTCCAGTTGATGGATGACATTTAACCTAACTTTGTTTATTGCGTATTATGATATTGCGTTTCTTAATTGATAATCATTTGATATTACCCTGTTTGATGCTTGTGTCTGATTTTGTACAATTCTTAGACTTAGAGATTAACCTCGCATTCAGTAAGTTGTTGTACTCTGTTTTTTGTTTTATTGTTGATGATGTGTTTTGTTGTATTTTACAGTTGCCCTGAAGAAGAAGCAAAATAAGCTTCGAAAGCTAGGCTTTACATGAATAAAGAGTAAATATATCTCGTTAATTGCTGATCGATATCCCTTATATAGTATATATTATATATTATATATATATATATATATATATTCTTTTGAGAAAGAGCAATACAAAATATTAATTTCAAAAAATCAAGCATATGTGTCGATGAATCTCAGTATTAGCAGAGGAAATGTAACGGGGCATCATACATTTCAACGTATGATACAAGAGAACAGATAAAAACCTCCGATAAGCTAAAACAAAAAATAAAAGCGTTAGGAAACCGTATTAAACGCTACAATGAAAGGGTAAAGAGATATAGAAACAATCAGCTTTATTATAGGAATCCAAAAGAGTTCTTCCGCAAGCTTGACAACGCAAATACAGCACAAGGAGTATACCCGCGAGAGGAAGAAATGTTTAAAGAGTGGAAGGAAATATGGGAGCGAAGGGAAACTCATGATGATGAAGCTTTCTGGATAAAGGATGCAGAAAAGGAGACCGACAACTACACTATGGAAGATCTAACAATTGTGGAGGAAGACATAACATATGTCCTTAAAAAAGCAAATAATTGGGCTGCCCCTGGATCTGACAAACTCCACAATTACTGGTGGAAAAACTTCAGGGCCACACACCGAAAATTGGCCGAATTTTTCCAAAAGCGCTAGCGGAGCCCTCCATCATTCCTGAGTTCTTCACTCTGGGGGTCACCCATATGCTCCCCAAGGGCAACATCATCCCGGACCAAAGGGCATATAGACCAATTACATGCCTCTCAACGGTGTAAAAAATTCTAACTGGAATAATCACCAGGCACCTGTGGAGCCATGTGAGGAAACACAATATCCTAGCAAGAGAACAAAATGGTTGCAGAACGGACGCCCAGGGCTGCAAGGAGCTTTTAACAATTGACCATCTTATAACAAAACAGGCAAGGAAGAAGTCAAGAAACATCTCGATCGCATGGATCGACTACAAAAAGGCCTTCGACTCGGTCCCGCACTCTTGGCTCCTTAGGGTTCTGAAACTCTACGGTGTGTCTGAGAACATTGTCAACTTATTAGAGCACTAAATGACCACTTGGAGAACAAACCTAACATTCGGCTCAAATACAACACCTGAAATAAGAATCTCAACAGGAATTTTCAAGGGTGACAAACTTAGTACTTTATGGTTTTGTCTAGCTTTAAATCTTCTCAGTAAACTTCTGAACAACAATCGCTACGGATACCTTGTGGACACCAGATCGGACATCAAAATCACTCATCAGCTCTATGTAGATGACTTGAAATTATACGCTGCGAATGAGGAACAGTTGAGGAACCTTCTGAGTATTGTAACATCTTTCACAAAAGACATCAGGATGGAAATGGGGTTGAAAAAATGTGCTAAAATACACGTAAAGAGGGGAAAGCTATCACACGGGGGACAAATGCTTGTTAATAATGATGTGGCTATTCAAGAACTAGTCCCAGGAGAGACATATAAGTACTTGGGGATCCCACAAGCCTTGGAAATAAGAACATCAAATCAAAAAGAAGCCTTCAAAAATGAATTCTTCGATAGAATCAAGAAAGTCCTTAGCAGTAAATTGAACTCCAAGTCCATGTTCACAGCGATAAATACATGGGCAATCCCAGCATAGCCTATTCCTTCGGTGTAATAAGCTGGTCGAACACAGATCTGAAGGCTATTGCCACGCAGGTACGAGTGCTGATGACTAAGTATGGCATCCACCATCCCCATGCTTCGGTGAACAGACTTTACATGCCCAGGCACCAGGGAGGCAGAGGCCTACAAAGTATTGAAATGGCCCACAATAAGGCGGTAATGGAACTAAGATAATATTTTCATTCTAAAAACTTACCGTTCTTCCAATTAATCTGCCGGGAGGATCATAATATAACGGCCCTCAACCTGGCATGCAGAAGTAGCCCACCACATACGCCAACCCATGACAGTCTAATGGAGGAATGGCACAGCAAACCTCTTCATGGTAGATATCCGGAAGTTCTGAAAGAAAAAAGAGTAAATAAAGATCTGGCACTCACTTACCTCAAATCTGGATATTTGTTCCCGGAAACGGAGGGACGTCTCATTGCTATCCAGGATCAAGTCGTACCAACGAGGGCATATATGAAGCACATAGCAAAGAAAAACATTCCATCTGATAGATGCAGGAAGTGTTCTCAGGCCACGGAAACCATACAGCATATAACATCTTCTTGCTCGATCTTGGCACCTTGTGAGTATACCCAACGGCATAATGCTATGGCAAAGGTGTTCCATCAGGCAATTGCTATCAGAACGGGACTTTTACTTACCACTCGGAGGGTGCACGAATACTCACCCAAGACTATACTGGAGAATGACGAGTGCAAACTTTACTGGGACAATCCGATAGTAACAGACAGAGCGGTGCAGCACAACAGGCCCGACATCGTGATCTTCGATAAAATAAACAGCAAAGTAACAATCATAGATGTAACTGTCCCGGCGGAATACAACATCAGCAAAGCATACACTGAAAAGTTAACGAAGTATCACGACTTAGCTTTTGAGATGAAAGAGATATACCAGCTGAGAATGGTGAAGGTTCTGCCTCTGATAATTTCCACGAACGGTTTGGTGGAAAGCCACCTGGCGGAGAACACTGAGCTCTTGGAACTGGAACAAGAGCTAATTAGCAAAGCGCAAAAGGAGGTGATACTCTGGACAACGAGAATAGTCCGAATGTTCCTGACAGCAGCCTAGGAAGTCCTTGGTTTTTTTGAACCCGGACTTCATAGCGAAAACTCCCCTAATGGTGAAGAAAAAAAAAATATATATATATATACATATATATATATATATATATATATATATATATATATATATATATATATATATATATATATATATATATATATATATATATATATATATATATATATATATATATATAAATATATATATAAATATATATATATATATGTATATCGGGTGTCCCAAGGTGAGTGGCCTATTAGATTATTATGGAAACTATTGATGGTAAAGATTTCAAATTTTGTGGATAGATATTTGGCCAGTTAAGGTACATTCTTAAAATAATTTCACATTTCCAGTGTTGCCGGATGTACGACAATTTGGCAACAATTCCAATCCCTATCTTCAACGGTTTTTGAGTAATTAATTATTTTTCGAAATTTTAGATCAAATTGGCGTATTACGAAAATGACTCTAGTTCGCTCAATATTTGAGATTTAAGTCAGAAATTTTGCAAGTCGTTAGATATTGATCTGATCTGTGTCACTGCTTTTGAATTATGGTTGTCAATAATACAGGACGGACCAAAAAAAATCATCATTTGCCAAGTTACAAAATTGTAAAAAAGTTATTTTTTCCAAATTAGACACCTAGTATATTTTTCAATTTTTGGAATCAGTACAACACATTCTACAATTTTTCTATTCACTTACACAGACTTTTTTACTATTTTGTAACTTGGTAAATGATGATTTTTTTTGGTCCGTCCTGTATTATTGACAACCATAATTCAAAAGCAGTGACACAGATCAGATCAATATCTAACGACTTGAAAAATTTCTGACTTAAATCTCAAATATTGAGCGAACTAGAGTCATTTTCGTAATACGCCAATTTGATCTAAAATTTCGAAAAATAATTAATTACTCAAAAACCGTTGAAGATAGGGATGGAAAAGTAAGAGTGAATAGATTTAATATTTTATGGAGTATCATAAAAAAAATAGAAATACCGGATGTCCCATTTAAAATAACAAAGTTGTTGCCAAATTGTCGTACATCCGGAAATGTGAAATTATTTTAAGAATGTACCTTAACTGGCCAAATATCTATCCACAAAATTTGAAATCTTTACCATCAATAGTTTCCATAATAATCTAATAGGCCACTCACCTTGGGACACCCGATATATATATAAAAGAAACAATGTGGATCGGAAAAGGTCCCTATCTTACCTCAGAAACGGGTATCTGTATGCGGAGACAGAAGGCAGACTAGCAGCCATTCAGGATCAGGTTGTCCCAACAAGGTCATACCTGAAAAATATAGCAGGATGTAATATACTCAATGATAAATGCCGTAAATGCTCACAGCACGTTGAATCCATTCAACACATCACATCATCATGCCCTGTACTCGCACCCAGGCCATCGCCATAAAATACGGGTTGCTGAAAACATCCAAAAAAATACATGAATACTTACCTCGGGAATTCATGGAGAATGATAAGGTAAAACTCTACTGGGACCATGTTTTCGCCACGGACAGATCGATTGCCCACAACCGACCTGACATCGTCATCTTCGAAAAAGATCCAGAGAAGGTGACAATACTCGACATAACCATACCAGCGGATGATAATGCTGACAAAGCGCATATTGAAAAAATTGTCAAATATCATGACCTTGCTTTTGAGCTGAAGGAAATAAACCAACTTACCTCAACAACAATTCTTCCTCTCATCATCACCACCAATGGACTTGTTGAAGAGCATCTGGCGGAAAACACGGAAAGGCTGGGACTTGACGAAAAACTAATTGAAAAAGCGCAGAAGGAGGTCATCTTATGGACCACCCGAATAGTCCGAAGTTTCCTGACCACCAGCTGATAAATGTCTTGATCCGACCGATCCGGCAATATCGATAGCCAAACCCTATTAAGGTGATAAAAAAAAAAATATATACATATATATATATATATATATATATATATATATATATATATATATATACATATATATATATATATATATATATATATATATATATATATATATATATATATATATATATATATACATATATATATATATATATATATATATATATATATATATATATATATATATATATATATATATATATTATAGCGCTCAGAAACCAAGTTCAAGTTTTATCGTTAATGAAACAAAAAAAATTACCGCAATCAAACCAAAACAAGTTGAAAACGCTAGGAACACCTCGGTTTGCTGACAGTGGAGATGGGGTGAGTTCAGTTTGATTGAATAGGGCGCCAACGTATTTATTTTCCTAGCGATCCAACAATATTGACAAAAAAAAAGAGAAAAAAAAGAAAATTAGCAAGTTGAAAAAAAAATTACTAATTCACTCGAATTATAAATTAATTGAATGATCTGTCTCAGTCAAATACGTAAACTCCGAAACAGAGAAAACAAAATGAAAATAATGATTGGAAAAAAAAAAGGTAAGTAACTCAATACCCAAAGAAATGCGTCACTGTAAAAAAAAAAAAAAAAAAATATCAACAATATCAAAGAAATGTTCCGATGTAAAATTCTATTATCAATTTCCTACAATTCTATTCTGATTGATAATGAACCTTAATTGACAAGTATTTTACCCCCTATGCTTGATCAAGCGTAGTTTTCACAAAATCGCACTAATTATATGGTACACACTATATATTTAATAAATTTAATTCAAGTACTAGAATTTTACTAGTACACACTATATATTTAATAAATTTAATTTAAGTACTAGAATTCCACTTCATTTATAGAATTATCGTTTATGGATGAAAAATAATATATTTTAGGATCTGTTTCAAAATCTGTAAATATGTATTATAAATTTATCTGAAATTTCACTTGTAATGTGCAATGATATTTTCATGAAATAAAAATATACAATCTGAGGTATTGAGTTTTGAAATTTTCTCTATGGGACAGTTTATGAACGGAATGATAACAATATCTGATGTTTTCTGAATGAATGTGAGAACAAGTCCTTTAACTTTCCACTTCAAAAGGTATAATTGACCAAAACAAAACGTATTCCCCTTTCTTGCAAATGGCTTCCTGTGACGTCAACATCAAAAGAAATTCTTTCTACATACCAGACGTCCTGTATATTCGACGAAATTACCAATTCGAGAATCCCAACCAATTCACAATGTTGAAAATCCTTCCAAGATACTTTTCCTTTCTTCAGATGGGGAAATAGGTACGAGAATTTTGTTTATGAAGTTCGTTTCAGAATCGAACGAGCCAGAATCCGTAGAAATGTGTTCAGTCCGAAACAGGAATAAAAGGAATACTCATGAAATAAAAGGCCCTAAAATACAAATTGAAAACAAAACTATTAGGGTCTAGTTTCAAGTGGAAGAAAAATCAAACTCACTCAAGTTGTTGGGTGGCCTTTCAAAGTGAATGCTCTTCGTAGCCGAAGTACGTTTTTAATCCCCAAAAAGGGTAATATTGCTATTCCAACAATCAAATCAGCAATATTTGAATTATAGACGGTTATCTTTATCCCAAAATTTGGATTTTCACAAGAAACAGCAAATAACCTCTATATACGCACAAGCTATTCAGAGTTTCAAAATCGTATTGAAAAATGCCAAGAGTGAACATTCGGGAATAATCTTCAACATATGGTACCTTTACGATAAGGAATGAAATGCGGAAAATCAAAACACGATATTTAGGCAACACATTAAACACAATTAGACAATTTGATGTTGCAGATACTCTGGGGCAATTTTCACACGTTACAAATTCTCCCCCTTCGTCAAGAAATTTTCCCAAAATTTCACAAAAAAAAAAATTACAGAAAACAAAACACCAATGAAACCTTATAAACGATTATCTAACATAATTTAGTCGTCTTTTTCCGTTGGGTCAGACTTGAGGTCCTTCACATGCCAAACTCCTTTATCGTTGCCAACGTTGTCATGCAGTCGGTAAGTCCAAGGTGACAACTTTTTGGCAACTATAAATGGTCCTATCCATTTTGGAGCCAACTTCTTCGTGAAGTGCTTACTAGCATCAGAGAGTACGAAATTTCTTCTATAAACGGGTTGATGAACCATAAACTCCTCATTCCTTCTTCTCAAATTATAATAGTGAGCATTCTTCCCAGCTGCACTCTTCAATCTAGCCTTCAGTTCACTAAATATCTTCTGGAACCCTTTAGACCTCGTTTCTTCAGTCGAATTCAGTGCAGGATCTTCTTGCAGAGTAATATTATAATCGTCGCCAGACAACATCATCCTTCTACCAAAGTTGACAAAATAAGGTGTGTACTTCGTCGTTTCGTTCCTAGAAGTCCTCATAGCGCATGTGAGCTCCGCTAAATTCTCGTCCCATCTCTGATGGTTATCAGAAGCATATGCTGAAAGGAGAAACTTTAGAGTCCTATTGTATCTTTCAGTTGGATTCGCCTGAGCATGAAAATTTGCATTGAACTTAGGACGAATCTTATATTTTTCCAATAGTTTCAGATACTCATTCTTGTATTGGGGACCATTATCAGAAATTATGACCCGTGGAACACCAAAAATTAAAAATACACCCTCCTCTAATGCCTTACATACCGCCGCAGATGTAGCCCTTCTCATAGGAAAAGTTAAGCAAAATTTACTGAAGTAATCATTAACGACAAATATATAAGAATTTCCTCTTTTAGACCTAGGAAGAGGTCCTATGAGATCCGAACTAACAACTTCCCATGGTTTTGTTGCGTCAGGATAATGGGATGCCATTAAGCCAGCGGGCTTTCTTGAATCTACCTTATGTCTCAAACAGATTCGACAATTTCCAACATATCGAGCCACGTCTGAGCGAGACTTCGGCCAGAAATATCTCTCACACAAGCGCGAATGAGTCTTAAACACCCCCATATGACCCGATGTACAAGAATCATGCATATCCTGGATAACCCTCATTCGCAGTTGCTTAGGTACAACCAACTTCCAAGAATTTTCACCCAAATCATTCACGGATGACCCTAAATATTTATAAAGAAAACCATCCTGAATTCTCCAGGTGGGAAATTTTCCTGGACGGTTCTTAACGTTACCTAACATTCGTAAATACCATGGGTCGACTATGTTGTTGAAATCATCAACGGTTATCAGATCTAATTTAGGTACAGAGCGTGACAAAAGATCCGGGACGTGATGTTCAGAACCTTTACGATGTGTCACACTGAATTCAAATTGTTGCAGTCGTACAATCCACCTCGCCAGACGACCAGAAACAGCTTTAATGTTTTGTAGCCACACCAGACAGTAATGATCGGTAATTACTTCAACTTTTATTCCTTCAATATACGGACGTAGCTTTTCGAGGGCCCACAAAACTGCCAAACATCTTATAGTCAACAAATATGTTAACTGCAATTGATTTAATCTGTTAACAACTATTTTTCCCGACATCTTGAAAACCAAATTTCTTCAAAACCAATGAAAACAATATTTTCAAGCAATTAATCAGGCTTAACACAAAATGGCCCCACGTTGGGCGCCAAATTCAATCGAACTGAACTCACCCCATCTCCACTGTCAGCAAACCGAGGTGTTCCTAGCGTTTTCAACTTGTTTTGGTTTGATTGCGGTAATTTTTTTTGTTTCATTAACGATAAAACTTGAACTTGGTTTCTGAGCGCTATAAATTTTGGCGCCCAACGTGGGGCCATTTTGTGTTAAGCCTGATTAATTGCTTGAAAATATTGTTTTCATTGGTTTTGAAGAAATTTGGTTTTCAAGATGTCGGGAAAAATAGTTGTTAACAGATTAAATCAATTGCAGTTAACATATTTGTTGACTATAAGATGTTTGGCAGTTTTGTGGGCCCTCGAAAAGCTACGTCAGGAGGTTCTTGACCAGCTCCTGAGAACAATCTTGGCTGAAGAATCAGCCCGGTTGTCTCACGTACCAACCCGATAAATGGTGAAAAAAAAAAATATATATATATATATTTCGGTTATCAGAAGAATTTTATAATGCTTCTGTTCTTGTGAGAAACAGTTGTGTCAAGGCATTTTCTAGCGATTGGACAGTTTGGTGGATAAAACTGATTTCTCAGGGTGATTTTTCTTGTTTCTTTTTGCCTTCAATTCCATTCAAAAAAAATTTCCACTTTGATTTTGAGTGAGAAATTTTCGGTGGTTTGTAACATCAAAACGTTTTAAGCCTATTCCTTCATGTCAAAATTACAACAAATCTCTTCAGCATCTCTGGTTCTGAATTTTATATTGAAGCCTTTTTTCATAGTTAGATATGTAGTTTAGTCGCCTGTTCTACTAACTCTGTTGTGATATATCTATACATATATAGTTGTCACCGAAAATTCATTATTCTCTTCATTTTGTGCTGTTTCAATCCTTTCATGAAATATTTTTTTCTTTATAAGTCACTATAATTATTTTGGTAATGGTTTACGAAAGAAAACCTTCGACCTCAGCTTTATTACAACTCTGGTCTTCGAGGATCCCTCACCGTTATCTGTTGTTGTCAATGAGATCGCAGTTACGGCCGGTTCGCATGCTAATGTCGATTAAAACGTTTGAGCATTTCGCAGAAACGGCAATTGCCACGATCCAGTGGTCTTGCGATCGCATCGGACCTCCCTAGACGTGCTAAAGGGAACTTTATGACCGGGCGTTGAGTGCCTGTTCGTTATCATGACCAGGACCAATAACTCGAATCGTGCCGAGCAACACGATGAAGAAGAGGATGACACCCCGTCCTCGATCAGGTGTGAACTGCCCCGGTTAATTGAAAGTTGATTCATGGATATACAGAATTCTCTGACGACGGGCAGAGGTATAGTGGACCGTTTGTGATTATGTGTTATACATAGGGAATAATTATATATTTTTCTTTTTTCCAGTTGCTGGGAAGGAGGTCATATATACTGGCATATGCTCAAAAAATGAAGAAGTTCTGATGTTGATCCTATTTCTGTTGAGGTATTGAATGACAAGGTTAATAATGTTGCTGATCATTTCGCACCTATGTATTATAAATTTATTCACTAACAAATAAGAAAAGTTTGGAAATGTTGCACACTATTTTATTTCAATGTTTCAATTTGTGATAATGCCGACGTTTCAAAATAGTTCGTTTCTGTTTCAAGGCTAAAAAATAAATACACAAATATATGTAGCATACAATATGACATGATATGAGAACGCATTACCTCGTTACGACAAACAGAATTGTACGCTCATTAAAATCAGTGAGACAATTTCAAAGGAATCAAAAATCTTTCACACAGCAGATAAGCAACACAAACATCCATCAAGTTATCTTCAATATGAAAATGATTTCAACATAATATTACGATTAAAACATATTAATTGGACTCAACACTCTTGACGTGGCCAGCCTTTGTCTTCTAATTTCTTGGTTAACGGAAAGCTATCTTAGTCTGAATGTGGCGAAAACAAAATTCTTAACTTTTTCTCTCACAGTGAGTACCCAACCAGATGACCGCCTTCTAACTATCCATACAACCCACTGCATTAATAATTCTAGTTGCAACTGTCCTTGTATAAAAAAAGTAGATCATGTTAAATACCTGGGCATCTTCATCGATCAACACCTTAGGTGGGATAAGCATATCACCTATCTGGTGGAAAGACTCAAGGGTATGTTTCATACTTTCTACAATTTGAGATATGTTCTTTCGTTGGCTGGAATTATTAGAATTTATGAATCAATAGTGGTGTCAATTTTGAGATATGGAGTCGTGATATGGGGAAGTGTTCTGAATAGTCATTTGAAAAGATTAGAAATCACACAAAACACCGTGCTGAAGATTATACGTAAGGTAGGAAGAAGATATAACACTAATAAATTGTATTCTGAAAACGGAGAACTTAATATTCGACAAATATACATTTACGAGAACATCTTGAATCAGATTAAGAGGGAGAAGACAACGATTAATCACCCATACCCAACTAGATATGCTAGCAATCAAGCGATTATATTGCCACACTTTAAGAAAACACATGTTCTACACAGTTCACTTTATCATGGTCCTAAGCTCTACAGCCATCTACCCATATATTTGAAAAGCAACATCAATACGAGGAGCAGAAAGTATAGAAGTGAGCTCAAAAGATACGTAATGGAGAATTCAGTCAAATTGTGTGGCATCCTCTGTGGGGGGTGATGGTCGGTATTTTTCACTTTTCGCTTTTGACTTGTGAGAAAATTCCTGGCCGTGTCGAAGTTTATACTGAAAAGGAGATTATCCTAATGAGCAAACTTTTTTATTAGACTTATTTCACCTCTGGCGTCATCTCGGATAATGGTTATTATGATATTGTTGTGTAAATATATGAATGTACAGAGAAGTAATGTATCGAATTTTATTCATGAAAATATTGAGGGCTCTATTGACATACAAGCTTGCTTAGGTCATAGAGTTTCCCATAGTTTTACCTGTGTTTTGAACATGTATTTTTGGGATGAATAAATTTATAATTATTATTATTATTAATTATATTATTATAAATTGTGCTTAGGTGTTGTACATCTTCTCTATGATTAACAAATGCCTGAAAGTACTCAAAAAAGAAGAATATATTACGGAGGCAGAATATAAAACATTTATTAGACATAACAGTTTATCACCTAAACTGAAATGTTGACGTGAGGTCCATAAGAGTGTACCTAATTTGAGGCCAATTCTTAGTCAAATCTTCCACGTATAACATTGGTGAATATGTACATAATATTACAGATCTCAATAAAGAAAAGATCTTGGAATCGGTGGATCTTTGTTCCGAAGAGGTTATTTTGTGTATGAGGAGGAATATTTTAAACATATTTATGGTACTGCAATGAGTGTACCAACAAGCCCAGCTCTCGCTCATTTAGTTATGAATGAGATCTTTTATTATGTTATCGACAAACTTAAAATTTTATATTTCACTCATTGAATTCTATGTAGATGATACATTGTTGTTGGAACCATATGATAAAGTACAATACATTTCAGATGGTTTCAACTCTTATCATTATAAAATACAGTTCAATTTGAAGTAGAGAAAGATAACAGAATTATTAGATTCATCGATAATTAGAGAAAACACTGGTATTGTTACAGACTGGTATAGTATATCCAAAGTCACTTGAACTAGTCCAGGAAAACGCTTGGCCATATATGTCCCTTTGAATTGGATACCGCGATCCGCTGAATTCCGGGGTTTATTTGAAAGTATTGTTAGGCAATAAATTTACTGGTCCCAAAGGAGTTCCTGAAAACATGGACAACCCTTGTATAATCGAAATATTCAGCTTCCTCCAAGTGACTTTGGATATACTATACACTAAACCGATAAGTACTAATAGATGTATAAATTTTCACAGTAATCATAACATGCAACAAAAGATTAATATAATGGAAAATTTGAGAAAGAGATCATTAGAGCTAAGTAACAAAAAAATTTTAAAACAAGAATTTAGATAGGGTTAGAGATATTTTGAAGCATAATAACTATCCCTTATACTTAATAAATAGAACAATAAGTGAATACACTTCTAATGTTAGATATACAGGGTCTTTCACGAGGAAACTCACCCATATTTATACGGGAAACTACTGAACGTATTTTCATGAAATTCAGCACTTATAAGTATTTCACGATGCTGATGCAATCTAAAATATTTTCAAGGCATGAGCACCTCCGGTTTTTCCAGAAATGACGTCAACTTCCATTTTTCAAATTAGAACACCATTTTTTTATTGCAGAAATAGATTCCCTAGAAAATTTCAAGTTATTTTGATGTAACATTTTTCAGTTTTGGTTGGAAAATTCTCTCTGAGCGGGAAAATTCGAAAAAAAAATCGAAAATAGAGCTCCGCTGAAACAAGAATAACTTTGAGGTTTTTGGATGGAAAATTTTCATTTTTGGGATTTTTCAAGATGTAAGATTGATGTATCCACTTTAAAAATCGAAATCGCGATTCATGATACAGAGGGTGAAAAAATCGCTTTCAAAGTTAGGGATGACAAAATCGTGAAAAATCACTCATTTCAAATTAGAACCCCATTTTTTTATGGCAGATATTGAATCTACGTTAAAAAATAATGTGAGTGTATGCATCACACCCTTGCCCTAAAGTGGATATTTTCTGAGTTATTCACAAAAAACTGTTTTTCGTCTTGAATTTTCAGCTATTTCTTTTCCCTTCGCGCCAAAGAGATGAAATTTTCAGGAACTGTTACTTAAACCATGTTTTAGATTTTAGTACCCTAATATGCAAGAAAAAAAAAGTTACAGGTTGTTCCTAAATAGATGGCGAATTTTGATTCGAATTTGTATCGGAAACCTCTTTATTTCAACTAATCGGCCATCGGTTTTCTATCCAGTGATAAATAAATAATTCCTTATGAACCATATGCAAAAACTTACCATGTTTTACATTCTTTTTTTCAATGAAAGATATCATTAATTACATCTTCCAAATTCCTCTTTATTCAGTAGCATTTTGTGTTTACTATTAATTTGGTGATAATTCGTATTAAGTTGTAAAATCGATCACTATGCCTAATTTTACCAATGAAGATTATTTAAATCTCATTCTACTTCATGGAGAATGTAATAAAGTTGTAGATAGAACGATTCGACTGTTCATTGAGAGGTTTCCTGACCGACCCAGACCAACGAGAGATACCATTAACAGAATCATGACAAACTTGGGAAATGTCGGATCTTTCGTTAAGAAAACTATACACAGAGAAAAAAGTGTAATAGAAGATGAGAACAACGAAATTACAGTTCTTGCATATTTTCGTGTGAATCCTCAAAATTCTCTCAAAGATGCCGAGATTGATCTGGGATTATCTCAATCGAGTGTTTGGAGAATATTAAAAAAACATAAAATGCACCCATATAAATTCAATAGGGTACAGCATTTGAAGGAAACTGATTTCGTCAGGAGAACAAAGTTTTGCGAAGCTATGATGATTCGATTTCAAGAGAATGAAAACTTTTTGGACTGTATAATTTGGACAGATGAATCTAAATTCACAAAGAATGGTTCTTTCAATAGGCATAACAGTCATTATTGGGATGAAGAGGAAAAACAACCACCACTTCAGACAATGGAACTTTCAAGAGACCTGGAGTTTCAATGTTTTTTGCGCCATCAAAAATAATGCAATTCTCGATGTTCACATTTATGATGGGACTTTAACTGGTAAGATAGAACACTACACATGTTTGCATTATTTGAAGAATGTTCTCCCTTAAGAGATAGATATTCTGACATATTGACTCAAATAATTGAGCCACTAGTACAGAACCATAATGACTTATGGTATCAACAAGATGGCGCGCCTCCACACAATTCACTCAATGTGTCAAATATCCTCTACAGGCTATTTGAAGATCGATGGTTGGCGAACAATGGTCCACATCTTTGGCCACCACGTTCTCCCGATTTAACTCCTTTAGACTATTATGTTTGGGGTAGGATAAAAAATATTGTCTACTCAACTCCCCTGACTGATAAAGAGGACTGCATAGAACGAGTCAGAAATGCGTTCAGGTTTGTTTAGATTTTTAGATTCATAGTTTTGAAACTCAATTTGGTTTTTAAACACTTTTGCAGATCTCTTCCTCCCGATGAAATAAGAAGAGCAACGCACGAAGCATTTCTGAGACGTATAAATAAATGTCTAGAAATTAACGGTCAAAACTTTGAGCATCTTCTCTAGTTATAACTGCGAGAGTTTGCCATGGTTCTCCTAATAGTAACTTGAAGTCGGTTTCAAGAAGGGGTGAAAAATCTACAGCATGGTTCAAATAACAGTTCCTGAAAATTTCATCTTTTTGGCGTGAAGGGAAAAGAAATAGCTGAAAATTCAAGACGAAAAACAGTTTTTTGTGAATAACTCAGAAAATATCCATTTTAGGGCAAGGGTGTGATGCATACACTCACATTATTTTTTAACGTAGATTCAGTATCTGCCATAAAAAAATGGGGTTCTAATTTAAAAAAATTGATTTTTCACGATTTTGTCATCCCTAACTTTGAAAGCGATTTTTTCACCCCCTGTATCATGAATCGCGATTTCGATGTTCAAAGTGGATACATCAATCTTACATCTTGAAAAATCCCAAAAATGAAAATTTTCCATCCAAAAACCTCTAAGTTATTCTTGTTTCAGCGGAGCTCTATTTTCGATTTTTTTTTCGAATTTTCCCGCTCAGAGAGAATTTTCCAACCAAAACTGAAAAATGTTACATCAAAATAACTTGAAATTTTCTAAGGAATCTATTTCTGCAATAAAAAAATTGTGTTCTAATTTGAAAAACGGAAGTTGACGTCATTTCCGGAAAAACCGGAGGTGCTCATGCCTTGAAAATATTTTAGATTTCATCAGCATCGTGAAACACTTATAAGTGCTGAATTTCATGAAAATACGTTCAGTAGTTTCCCGTATAAATATGGGTGAGGTTCCTCGTGAAAGACCCTGTATAGTTGATGTTCCTTACAGCACGGTTGATACTTCAAGTATCTCTTTTCACCAATATTCCTGTCGAGTTGGCAGTGTCAGCTGTTGAGAACAAATGGGAGACTATCAGAAACCACACAAGTCTACCAGAGGAAGAATTCATCCATGCCATCAAGATCCTATTTTCTTCCAATTATTTTCTTTTCAATGGTAGGTTCTTCAAACAAGTACTCGATTCCCCTATGGGTTCCAAGTTTAGTCCGTCCATTGACATTCACGTAGAGTTCGTCAACGAAACCAGACGTTATGCATAATCGATCGCGTATGTAAAATTTCCGTTGTAAAAAGTGGTGCAAACTGCAAGATGTGTCCCAAAATGTTTCACCGAAGTTATGCCTAAACGATAAAAAGATGTTGTGATGAAGAGATAACATTTGTCAATATCACTATTAAAGCAGTGAAGATGACATATTGAGAGTGCTAATAATTATGATTCTAATATAGAAATCACAGAAAAATCTTCTCATCAGGATCTATTATTGAAAATAATTCATGAGCTTGAGAGCAAAAATCGTCTCTTAGAAGAAAACACAGTGTTATTGAAATACAAAATTTCAGTTTTGGAAAATGAAATTTCGATAAAAGATAAAATATGTCAAATAGGAAAGTGTACCCATTGTGTGAGTTAAGATTGAAATACACTGCGCAAAAAAATTAACGCACATTCTGAAAATCTCAATTTTAATGAAAGTTAACTCTACATTGACTTTATAACTTATTTCTTATGTTCTCTCGGGAAGGTTTTGAACGAAACAAGTTACATTAAATGGAAGAAAAATTTAGGATTTCACCGAATCTTATGTGCAAGAAGAGAAATAAACAATTTTCAAAATACTGGAATGCTGATAAGTGATTTAGTACTTGGTATTTTCACTCCTTGCGTTAATTACAGCTCGGCAACAACGGTTCATACTCAAAATAAGTGATCTTGAAATGTTCTGATCTAATCCTTCCCAGATTTCTCTGAGTTGGATTCCTAAGTCATTAAGAGTACCTGGATGATTTTCTGAACTTCTCAGCCTTCTATTGAGGTTGTCCCAAAACCTGCTCAATCGGATTGAGATCTGGACTTCTTGCTGGCCATTCCATTCGAGAGACTTCAACCTCTTCAAGGTACTCCTGAACGATGCGCGCCCGATGGGGTCTGGCATTATTGTCCATAAAAATGAAATTTTCACCAATGTATGGGGCAGATGGCATTACATGCTCTTCAAGAATGTTCCTTATATACCTATCAGCATTCATAGCTCCATTATCAACGACTGGGTCTGTGCGAGCAGTCAGAGATATTCCACCCCATACCATAATCGATCCCCCCCCGAAACCAGTAGTATTCAGGAAATTGCACTGAGCATATCTTTCATGTGGACGTCTGTATACAAGGGAACGTCGATCACAATGGTAGAGGCAGAATCTAGACTCATCTGTGAAGAGAACTCTTTCCCAATCAGTCTCTTCCCAATGGATATGCTCTCTCGCAAAAAACAAATGCGCCCTTCGATGGGCTGGGGTAGGAGCTGGGCCTCTTGCCGCGACACGAGGCCTTAAATCATATTCTCTGAGGCGATTTCTTATTGTCTGAGTGCTAATTTGCACCCCATGAGTTTGCTCAAGCTGATTTTGAAGGAGGCGAGCGGTTGCAAACCGTTGTTTCAACGAAGAAACTCTCAAGTAACGTTCTTGAATGGCTGTTGTTACCCGTGGTCTACCCTGTCCTGGTCTTCGGACATTCATATCTGTCTCCCTGAATCGCTGCAACATTCTGGACACACTTGTATGGGAAACTCCAAACCTTTCTGCAATTCTTGTGTATGTCCACCCTTCTTCTCACAAAACTACCGCTTGGGCACATTCCTCTTGGGTAAAATTGCGTGTTTCGCGTTGCATAGCAATCGAGTGTAGAAAATCAAACGGAAGAAAAACTATTGATCACTAGAATTGATCGAGAACAATTGATTTCAGAATGGAGCCAATACATTCAAAATCTAATAATCACATCTTTTTCTATTCCTGCTGGGAAAAAACATCTGTATTGAAGAAAAACGTTGAAAGTTGGTAAAATATGCATGCATAATTCTGATAAAAATAATTATCATTGAGAACACCTTCAGTTAAAGAATAAATTTGAGATTTCCATAATGTGCGTTAATTTTTTTGCGAAGTGTAGAAACAAGTAACAAGGTTCTCAATCTCACAAATTCAACAGTTAACATTTTTTAGCATTTAAATTTGTGAGATTGAGACCCTTGTTACTTGTTTCTATTTTGATAAAATATGTATCCGCTCAAAAGCTATATTTAGCATTTGACAGTTGGTTTCGATCATTTTTTCCCAACCTTTTACGATTCTTAGAGTTAGGTATTTTATTATTCGACTGTAATAATATTTTCTGACCGAAAAATCAGCCCATGTTTTTATGAATATTTGAAGAAAAGTTTACCTAAAACAACCAAATTATATTGAAATATCTCAATGATGTTGAAAATAAATAAAATCATGTTTTATTTTTATATTTACCTTATATTTAAAATTGAAATGAATATTTTCGGGTTGTAGTTTGTGGATTGAACAAATCAATGGATTTTTCATATAGCTCAGGAGCTTGAAATATTAGAGGTTTCTTAGTTATACATCTTTTTTGGTAAAAATGAAGGAAAAAACTTGAAAATTGGAAAATTCAGTTTTAATATCAAATAAAAGAAATTTTATGAAGAAAAGTTCAAGAGTTGGTAGAGACAGATGGAATTTTAGTTCTTCTATACATACTAAGCAAATAGCCACTCTTAGTGCTGTGCAGTTTTTTTTATAAAGTAAATAAGCTACTTTATTAAATCCAAGCTCAACCATTAACGAAGAAAGAACTGAAAAGGATTTTTTAAATCAGAATCGTTGTTATCCGTGTTTAATTAAAACTCTTAGCTCTCTGGTTAACATCAGTTCTACAAGATCTTGTTCTAAATCTGTTATTTATCCAGCATTTGAGAAAGGACCTATTGCCTCAATCCCTTCAATATTCAAGTAAATGCTAACAAGTGAGGGTTCTTTTTTATTGCGCATCTGAAATAGCTTCTGGATGGTTCAAGTATTATTTTTTTTTTAATTATCCAATCAGTTTGTTGATTCCTCAGAGGAATGCAAAATATACGAGAAACAATTTCATTTTTCATTTCACGATTTCTTTCTTATCCTTTTCAAGAAATATAAGAATAGGCAAAAACAGCAAAACCATTATTTCTGGTATTTACCCTTATTCTTATAAGAAGAATAGTGAAAATAGCATATTTACCCAAGTACATGTTGAATTCTATGGAAAAACTACCGCTCAATTGATGTCGGCAACTGGACTGAGAGGTGGTTTTTGTTCCAACAACCTGACCTTCAACCCTGTCAAGTAAATCAGAACTCAATTATCATATTTAGACCACAAAAGTACCCAAACAGTAGCATATTTTGTATCAGCTTATGGGGTGCGTCGTTATTTCCTATCATTTGAAAAAACATGATCAGTCAAAACTCACAACTATAAACATAGTTCTATTAAGTACCTACTAATCAGAAACTTTTTGGAAATTCGGGGAGCGATCTGATAGTTTTTCTATTTTTATTCTACACCACTGTCTTTTGTTCGAGAAAATTATTACATTTCTAAAGTTTTACTAAAAAAGGGTTCTTTTTTATTGCGCATCTGAAATAGCTTCTGGATATTTCAAGTATTAGTTTTTTTTTCAATTATCCAATCAGTTTGTTGATTCCTCAAAGGAATGGAAAATATATGAGAAACAATTTCATTTCACAATTTCTTTTTCATCCTTCTCAAGAAATAATATAAGAATGGGCAAAAACTTTGAAGCACTTTGAAAATTTGCCGCCTGGCATTTCCTTATCATTTTAAGATAAATATAGTTAGTATATTTCAGGGTATACTAAAATACAAATTCAATTTAATGCATCCTCAAACCCCAAAACAATTTTCATTGAAAAAATTGCATAAAAAAATCATCCAAGTAGACTAGCAGTATCATTCATTATCGCTCATTGTTCCAAATTATCAAGAAAATTAATACCGATCATCCAAAGCGGAGCTTATTTTCGAGACTAATTCTCAATCAAAAACCTCATTTTGGAAATCCATAAATAATTTTCATTACATGACAACGTTCAAAATACAATTATAGATCCTTATGTAGACGCAGTAATCCTACGCTGGGACACAGCAATACAATCTAAATGCCATAAATAGATTCATTCTCATTACAGGTATACAGATACAAAAAGAATGATCGAGCGGATTTTGAGAACATTAAATCCTCCAAGAATACACTTCGTCCTCAATTCTATGAATGATTCAAAACACTTTGTTTTTCTGATTCAGTTTAGTTAGAGGAGGATGTATGTACATTTCAAGACCCCAGGTTCAAAAGAATAGAAAGATTCGTCGGTTCTCAATTCAGAATAAAAAAATTTTTGACCACTGAAATAGAGAAATGTCTAAAAATCACAATGCATAGGGAACAGAAAAGCAAGGTTTCAAATGAAAAAACATTGCCAACGATTTAAAAGACGGCATTACATTTCGAATGTGGAATCTTATATTATTATTTTTAGAACTCTTTATTGCTAAATTCATATGTTTCAATCTTATATTAAATTTTTAAATTTTTTTCATTGATAATATCCCAATTCTATTCATATTTCTTCGGATGAAACCACTTTCTACTATTATATGAATAATTTTTATTCAATTGTATCTATCAATTTGTTTTAATTATTCCTGAATAGAGAGTTAAGTGATCATTCAAACTTTTATCGTAATGCAAAACGCAATTATTCGAATAAATATTCAATGAATATTCGAATATTCAAATATAGTCGTAACTTAATAATAACATAAAAATTGTTGGCAATGTCATGCGACCCCTTTTCAACCCCGCCACAGAATGAATTATCGTATTATTTCTGCGCCATCTATAGCTCATGATTCAGCGCCATCTATTATCGGGTTACTTCTCCACTTTGGGTAGTCAATAGTGTTCGATATATGCAACCCGTAAAACACCGGTTCCAACTACAGTAGCGACCCCAAGTGACCAGTTCCTTGCCGTCAAACGGCGGTTGGCTTACTATCCATTCCTTATACTATGGTACCAGATAGTGACTTTGAACTTTTTCTTGAGAGATTAGCCTTTGTTTTGCAGCACTATTTCAAGTTAGCTGACATTTTATTTTTCTGTGGTGATCTCAAGATTAATGATTTAATGTCAACTTGTCCACGTAAGCAACTTTTTGACGATTTACTACAATGTTTTGATTTGAGGGTTACTTCCTCAGATCCTACTAGATTGTACATCAGTGTTAACAATGTAAAATCTGCATCCAAAATTAACTATATTCTGACGAATGCACCGTCAGACTCCTGCAACTCAAGAACTTTTGAGGGTCATTTAGGTGTTCACAAAGTCATTTCCTTGTATTATATTGATGAATCAACTGCAAACGCAAAAACCGTTCATGAGCGAGGATTTGTCAGAAATGTATCACCTCGTTCATTAAATATTCTTGCTCTGTTTATGGAAACTGTATCCTTTGATAATATTCTCTTGAGTCCTGATATTGATGTGTGCTTCAGAGCTTTTTTAAAATTGTTAAATATTGAAGAGACTTAAGTTGTCCAATGATTCACTCTAGATCCCCAAATGAAATAAATAAGATCTGGATAAATGATGAGATTAAGAAATTCATTATAAATTTGAAAAATTTGAATTGGCTTAAAAAAAAATTGAGATCGAGTGAATCATTTGGAATTTACAAGCAAGCTAAGACTAATTTCAAGAATTTGTTAACAAAAACAAAATGTGAATTTCTTCAAAATGCCATTGATTCATCCACCAATAAAACTAAAACTGTTTGGAATTTGGTCAATAGAGAATTATGTAGAAGATGTGCCTCAAATAATACTATAGGTCTGAGTATAGATGGAACATCCTATACTGAGCCTACTGTTGTTGCCAATATATTTGCAAATTATTTCAGTTCCATTGCGCAGGTCAGTCTGTTAAATCACTTTGGTAATTCTGTGTCTCAGGTTTGCACCACATCTGCACTTTTGATGAACACTTTCTCATTTTATTCAGTCCTGAGAGAAGAGGTAATTCAAATTGTGAAGACTTTGAAAAACAAGGAAAGTACAGGAATTGACCAGGTATCTGTTAGCATATTGAAGGCGATGGTTGATGTTGTTGCCAATCCTTTGGCTGATCTCCTAAACTTTTCTGTCAACACAGGCAAGTTTCCTTCTATATTAAAAATTGCTTCGAGTATACCTGTTTCGAAGAAAAACGATCCTAGCAATATAGCCAATTGTCGACCCATTTTACTCTCAAGTTTGTTCTCCAAGGTGTTTGAAAAAATCGTGTATGGTCGTATGATCTCATTTCTAAACCTTTTTGGTGTGATAAGCGACTGCCAGCATGGCTTTAGAGAGGGTAGATCCACAGAGACTGCAGCATTCTCCTTTACTGATTACGTTTACAAGAGCCTCGATAGAGGCCTTCATGTTGCAGGTCTCTTCTTCGATCTCTCGCGTGTTTTCGATGTTCTTCCTTGGAAATTCATCGAGAGCAAGCTGTATAACATTGGTTTTCGCGGTGTTTTTCTTCAGTGGATTTTGAGCTACATTACCGATCGGTGGATGACTGTTAAAGTAGATAAATGTTGGTCAGAGAAATTTAGTATCGATTTAGGAGTGCCTCAGAGCTCGGTCCTTGGTCCGTTGCTATTTTTTTTGTTCATTAATGACTCACCTGAACACATTATATCCAAATTAATGATTATAGTTGCTGATGATACGTCAGTGTTGATCTCGACTGGGAGTCTTGAGGAGCTGTCTAAGCTTTGCAATATATTGATTCTCAATTTTGTGAATTGGTGTCGTTTAAATGCGCTCATTCTCAATGCAAACAAACCCGAATGCAATTATTTCAGTATCAAAAATATTGGTAATAATCTATTAGTTATTCGATGCCTCAACCAAGATGTTGTCTCAAAAGAGACTATAAAGTTTCTAGGTATTCATCTGGACAGTTCTTTGAGGTGGAATTTTCATGTGTATGCTGTTTGCAAAAAATTGTGTAGTTCCTTCTATGCGATCAGTAGGATATTTAATTCATTACCATTCCAGTCGGTTATATCTGTTTTTTATAGCTTGGTATATAGTCATATGAACTATAATATTCTGTTGTGGGATAACTCTGTCGATTCCAAAAGGGTGTTTGTTATTCAAAACAGAATTATGCGTCTGATTTTCCAACTACATCGTCGTGATTCCTGTAGGCCTTTCTTTCGTCAACATAAGATTTTAACGCTACCTTCTTTATATATTTATAGATGTTTAGCCTATATCAAGGAACATCAACACTTAATGCAATAATGACATTATCTAGTTTTCATGGTTACTCTACCAGAAATAATGCTACTTTGTACATTCCATCACATGCAACAGCCAAATATGAAACTTCCCCAGTATATCAGGCCATAACATTATTCAATCATCTGCCTTATACTGTAAAGTTGCTCAATTAAATCAAATTTAAAAAAACTATCAAATGTATTTTACATAACAAATGTTATTATAGTGTTAAGGAGTATCTGGCTGACAAGTATGTTGTCACAGCTTAATTGAGTTTTTCGTTGAAAAATCAGTTTCAGAAAATTCATTTCCTTTTTTCCAAAAAAACACTTAATGGTAACATTATCCAGTTTTCATGGTTACTCTACCAGAAATAATGCTACTTTGTACATTCCATCACATGCAACAGCCAAATATGAAACTTCCCCAGTATATCAGGCCATAACATTATTCAATCATCTACCTTATACTGTTAAGTTGCTCAATTAAATCAAATTCAAAAAAACTATCAAATGTATTTTACATAACAAATGTTATTATAGTGTTAAGGAGTATCTGGATGACAAGTATGTTGTCACAGATTAATTGAGTTTTTCGTTGAAAAATTAGTTTCAGAAAATTTATTTCCTTTTTCCAATTGAATTATCCTATGCATTTTGTATGCATTAAGGGATCAATAAATATATTATTATTATTATTTTTATCATTGCTGAAGAAGTAATGGATTTCCTTCTGGGCTGCATTCTTGCCAATCTTCCTATTCACATTCCTTTCATCAAAAAATATGTTGACGATCTTATATGTGCTGTACCTAAAGATCAGGTTGCTTTGTTCTAGACAGGTTCAACAGTGAACATGAAAGTATACAGTTTACATTGGAGGAAGAAACAGTGAAAGGTCTCCCATTCCTGGATACAATGGTGATTTGAACACTGGAAAATAGGCTGATTCTGGATTGATACCGAAAGCCAACAAGATCAGGGAGATACTTATACTATTCTTCTAATAATCCACATGGACAAAAGGTGACCATGATTTTAGGATTGAAGAATCGCATCGAAAAGGTTGCCCATCCATGTCTAAGGCGGCAGAATCTGAGGTTGTTGTTACAGTTGATGCTAGAGAATGGATACCCAAATAGGTTGTTGTCCAGATTGATCTATAAAACCACTCCTTCAAGACAGTCAACGAATGGAGAGAGGGGCGCATCCACCACTGTGGATACTGAGAACGCAGGTAAAATTCTTTACTCTTCTATTCCCCTTATAAATGGTATGACTAATGCATTAATTTACTTCCTAAAGACCACTAAAATGTGATTGATTCAGAAATCCTATTTTAAGATTGACAGATTATACAGTCGAGTGATAGATAAGATGACTGTTGATAATATGAGTGGTGTGCTATATTGTATTCCTTGTTCAACATGTAATGAGGTGTATATTGGTCAGGCGTCCCAGCTTTTGAAGGGAAGAGACACAAAAGCGACATCAAGAATCCGGGTAAGATTTGTTCCTAGAATGTGAAGTATGTGGAAAGAAAAGATGTTACTTAGAAATGTATCACATCTAACGCCAAACCTGTTCGATGAATTACAGAAGGGATGTTAACAATGAAAGCTCCATCTATTTTTATGTGATTCATTATGACCAGTTCAGTGGGAGGGAATTGGCTGAATCGCATGAAGGGAGAATTTCCTCAAATTCTGCAGTCGTAGGGATAACGTGAATAATTCTTCTGTTCGCGTATTGAACCGGTTCAATGAGAGTGGATTGGATTTCGGTTCAGTGGGAGTGAATTGAAATATAACATCCCTTTCATAACAAACTCCAAGTCATTGAGATTAAGTGGCATCTTTCAACGATCGCGTTTGTACTGAGTTCAGTGAGAGTGAATTACTGTGACCAATGTGATTTAATGATATTCTGTGTTTCATCTGTCCTGTGCGTGTATTCTGTGGCAAGTCTGGTTGACAAAATTTTTGACAACCTCTCATTTTGTTGATTATTCTGTTCACTTATTTACTGATTAACAATTATATATATATATATATATATATATATATATATATATATATATATATATATATATATATATATATATATATATATATAAACAATGGTTTAAGGGGTGTTGGAAAAACTTCAATTGTTGCTATCTTCTTTATTTCATCAGTCGACGTTTCGATCCTTGGTTGGGATCTTCTTCAGGACTTCTATAAAACAAACAACATACAAATATAACACAAACATTGCAGAAAAGACAACATGTTAAAACGCACCAAAATGCGAAGAGTTACCAGATCTTAAGTTGCACTGAATCTTATACAGATTTGGAGGAAAAATTATTTTTGAACACAAAATAGTCTTTAATACAATAACGTCTTTGATATCACACACTTCTTTATTCTCTTGAAAACTTCTTTTTGAAAAACTTCCTTCATTCATTTGACAACTGCGTAAAAACGAAAGGGGTTAGGTCGGGTTCATAGAACATCATAGATCTTCAACTGACATTCGAGAACATAGAACTTGAGATCAACAACTCACTCTCACTAAGTTGGTTTGAATGTATTAGATATGAATAAATGTTACTTATATTCTATATATTCTGCAGTTCATGGAATTTTCATGTCGCTTAATGTGAATCATCTCCAGGATACATCTTTTCCTCATATTCTCCTCGTACTCCAAGACTATCACCGAATCATAGTCCATTCGATGGTCAACTGATCTTACATGTTCTGCCAGTGCACATATCTTTCTAGGATTCTTAATGTCGCTAATATGTTGGGTTATTCTTCTTTTAAGTTGTTGGGATGTTTGTCCGATATACACCTCATCACAATTTTGACAGGGTATTCTGTATACAACACAGCTTTTCTTTTCAGTTTCTACCCTATCTTTCAAATTACTATAAAGTCTCTTCAATTTAAATTCAGTTCTAGGTATCACTTTGATATTATCAGTTTTTAATAAGTTTATTAAGGATTTTGTCATTACATTAATCAGTGGAATGTAAGTAAATATAATTCTCTGATCTCAATTGGTGGATGCGATTTCATCGTTATTCTGTAGCTGTCCAGAATTCGATGAATTGTGTATCAATTTCTTTAAAAGGTTCTTGGGGTAACCATTCTCAAGCATCAACTGATATAATAGTTCCATATTCTTCTCCTTTAGAGTGGGGTGTGATATTCTTTGTATACGATTCTTCAATCCTGTAACCATATTGATTTTTTTGTCTCTGAGGGTGGTTGGAAAAATAATGCAAGTATCTACCTGAGCTAGAGGGATTTCTATACCAATCAAGAATCAGTGTATTGTCAGGTCTTCTAATGACTAGGGTATCTAGGAAGGGCACACTATTGTTATTTTCTAATTCTATGGTAAATTTTATAGACTCACTCTGTCTGTTGAACCTTTCAAGAGTGTAAGATGTCTTATCACTGGGAACTGCACAAATGATGTCATCTACATATTTTTTAATAAAAAAAAAAAAATATATATATATATATATATATATATATATATATATATATATATATATATATATATATATATATGTCTGGTGCAGGAATACGAGATCCGTATACAACCAAGTTATCAACGCTACGAGATCATGAGATCCGATGGCCGGATCTCGTAACGTATTTCGTTCATTTTCGGTATTCTAAGGTAGTATATATCATTCTGGCGAAGTTTGAGATGGAGCTCATAGCGGTCACTAATTACATGCAAATTGTACAAATGAAGTTCGAGAGAATTGGCGCTGTCATCGAAAATGTATATCGTGGTAGAGGTGTCATACGAACTTTGAGAGATCCGTAAAATGCAACAGTGTGTGGATCTCGGAAAGTCGAAATTTTTTATCACTTTGAAGAATTAAATACATACCTATTATGCATGTCGGGTTGATTCACGTACGTGAATGTTTCCGAGAAGGGTTTGAAGAGACACAGGTATATTTCGCTCCTTGGGATTCGAATTCTCGACGACGCTTGATAGTCTTACTAGCGCAGTTTGAGCTGTTTTTCCGATAAGTGTATTTGAAATGAGTTTCTACCAGAAGGTTTTTATTGGGAATTTCTAACTTCTGAATGTACATGTTCAAATACATCATAAAAGTGAAATTGACCGAAATTAATAGAAGTTAATATCTAATAACCGAAAACTAACACTTTTTGAAAGATATGTATTGAAGTGCTTTATCTTTATAAGAAGAAATATCACTTTTTTTCAGAATCAATAATATAAATGAAATCCTTCAAGACGTACCATTCTTTTCCATAAAAAAGAAAAATATTGAGTGTTCATACATCTGCATAAAATTGTGGTAGGCATTGCGCAAAAAAAAATTATTGGTAGAGCTCAAATTGAGGAGATTTAATGTTGAATTGATTTTATGAAATAAAACACACTCGATTCGCCGAATGTTTACGACTCTTTGAAAACCTGTAGATGTGAGTCAATAGATGTTTGTCTTGGATTTTGTTATTGTTAATTCATAATTGCAAGAATGGATATCATCATTACGGATGGCATGCCAATTTGTTTGAGACCAAAAGTGAAATCGGTGATTTTTTTTTAGGAAAAGTTGTGTTACATTTTCTCAAGAAATATTTTCCATGAAAATTGAAATGTTACATTAGCCTACTGAAGAGGATTATGTTTTCAACAACGAACGGAAGTACCTACTGAAAATAAATGTAGGGAGAACGTAAAATATCATAACTTGGACAGGTACTAAACGATTTCGAATAACACACGGCAGATTGTAGATATCGTTAAAAAGCTTCAATATAATTTCTCATATATAACCAATATTCGTGTATGTTTTTTTGGGAAAAATTTGGGATTGTTGAATTATATTTTCATTGCTTTGTTGTAATTTTCAATAAGTAAATTGTAAGGGAAGAAGATTCCTTCTCACTTGGTGTTCCCCAAGAACCTCCTCTTCTTTTTTGAAGAATTGATTTTTCTCTAGAAGATGAATGACAATTAAAATGAATTTAATGCAAATATAGGTGCTAAATCTTTTCACTTCCGATATACAGGGTGTTGAAGATGAGAATATTTCTAACAAGTTACTACAAATTTGAGCCCAATAATTGTATCGAAAACATCAATTTTTTATTAGAACATCTTCATCGAATTGCTTGAATTCCAATTTCAAAAGAATCAAATCTTAAAATTCCGTTATCCGTTTATCACCAAGTTTATGTATCAAGATTATTTTTCAAAAACAATCAAATAATGTTGTGATCACATTTGTCTTTAACAATTTTTTAAACAACGAATAAAAAATTTGTACTAGGACTACTAATTCGTACTTATTGAACGCGGCGCTAAAATAGTTAGCGGCGGGCATGTTTAACAGAGTACCCACCCTATACAAAGGTATAGTTTTTCTATTATTTCGTTTTTTTTCCATCTCATATGTTATTTCTAGAATATTTCCTTTATATCACGTAGTGGTTGGAGGACATCAAAGATTACATACGAGTAATTAACAGAAAATAAAATTCATTCGTCATCAAGGTAATTTGATGGTGGTAGATGAAAGTGGGCTTAATACATATATGACAAGAATGTCTTGGAACTCTATGCACTTCGGAAATTCTCGTTGTATGAAGAGAATGTCTTGTAATTATATCATTCGCAACGGGATTGTCCTTTACGTATAAATATAGTTATATGAAGAACTTATTGGGGAACTAATAACTTTAAGTTCTATCATATATCTACGAGGTGTCCTAAATTTGATCCTCACTGAAAGCATCTCGAAAACTATAAGACAGAGAAAAATATTCAAGAATCATAGATATCTCGATTGTCGAGTTACAGGGCGTTTCTGAAAAATAATTGTTTTAAATATTTCGGTATATCTTGGTTTCTGTTCGAGATGTTCAAAAAATTCTGGAACGTATTTTCCAGGAGGTTTTATGATTTATTATATGATACTCATAACAAATCATAGAAATTAATTATCGTTTTGTACATAGTAGAGTACATAGAAAAAGTTGGTGTTTCCTAAAAGTTTCCATTTAAAAACGCAGTTCTTTAGCCCCAGATTTGTCGAAAATTATTCCGTTATCGTTTTTCCAAAAATGTCAACTGTTTGGAAGAAATTGAAATTTTCGTCTGAATTTTTTCATGGGACACCCTATATATGTCATTCATTTGGAGATGTAATTCATTTCGTCTTCATCGTAAAATTGTAATCCAGTCATATAGGGTGTCCTATTTTAAAAATACCAACACTCCTTCATTTATTTAACGATATTTCATTTTTAATTAAATGGGAAAACCCTATATATTACATAATAACAATAACACGATGGGTACAAAGTGAATTGAATCTCGAAATGAATGAAAAATATTTACAGGTTGAGTCAAAAATGCTCCATCAGTCGATAATTCCGGTAAATTTTGGAACAAATCAAAGAAATCATCGAAATATTCAAAACATATTCAGGCAAAATGAAATGGAGACCATATGAACAAACAGAAATATAGTTCATGAAATTTTAGCCTAGTGAGTAGTATTCAAATTTCATCTGGACAATTTGTACCTAAAATGAAATATTTTCAAAATGCTTCGCATTTCATGTTTTGTACTGGGACTGGCAGTATGCTTTTCCCGCATTCAATTTCAAGGTATAAGATTGCTTAACTCTATATCACACCAAATAATAATATATATTGAAGATAAGCCAAATCAAAGAAATCAGCAAAATAGACCACTTGAACTAACAGAAACAGACACAATTATCTTAGGGAGTTCGCAATGACTTCATATTTTCAGCTGAAAAAGTGTCATCGAAATTATTTATCGCTTATGTGAACTGCTCAGATGTCTTGAATCTTTTTTCAATTCGAACTGCAATTATTAAAAAAGTTTGCAGACATCTGAGCAGATCATATGAGCGATAAGTATTGATGACACTTTTTCAGCTGAAAATATGCAGTCATTTCAAACTCCCTAAGAGAATTCTGACTATATTTCTGTTTGTTCAAGTGGTCTTCATTTCATTTTGTCCAAATATCAGTACAGAACACGAAATGCGAAGCATTTTGAAATTAATTCATTTTAGGCACAAATTGTCCAGATAAAATTCGAATACTACTCACTGGGCTATTCGACAGGCAAAAATTTCATAACCTATATTTCTGTTTGTTCACATAGTCTCCATTCCATTTTCTCCGAATGAATGTTTTAAATATTTTGATGATTTCTTTGATTTGAGTTATCGACCGATCGAGCACTTTTGACTCACCCTGTAAAAATTTTTCATTTATTTCGAGTTTCAATTTATTTTGTATCCATCATATTTTTGTTATTATGTAATATATAGGGTGTTTCGATTCAATTAGAAATGAAATATTGTTAAATAAAGGATTGTTGGTATTTTAAAATTGGACATCCTATATGACTGGATTACAATTCTACGATGAACACGAAATGAATTAAATCTCCAAATGAATGACAAATATATAGGGTGTCCATAAATTTGCAGAAGACTTAAATATTTGTTGGGAATCCAATAAAAAATAAATCCTTCAATTAAGTCGAACGCTTTCCAAGATGATATTCAATTGAAACCATCAAAACCATTAAATTTTTCGAAGAAAATGACCTTTGTCAAAAAGTACCATAGATGAATGATTACAAATGGGGTATTATATGAAAATTGGCATTCCCATTTGAAAAATAGGGAGGTATCGTGTTTCACCACTTTCAGACCGGCCTATAGAGTCAAAAATAATTAAAGCTTATGCGATGAGTGCTGTCGATTCCGTCAAAGTTTGAATAATTTTCCTAGCCCAAAATTAACAGGAGTTATCGACCGATCGAGCACTATGGACTCACCTTGAATAAGGTGTCCCATCAGAACGGTGTCCCATGTTTGAAATGGATAACTTAATTTTTTCGATTGAATATATTTCAATATGTTTCATTTATTTCGAGATCTAATTCATATTTTGTTCATTGTATAGTTTTAGTCAAGTCTTATGTAGGGTATTCATTTGAAAAAGACCTACTATCCTCTATATCTCTGAAACGGTTATTAATTTCTATGATGTTTCATGCATAAAATATGAACCATAATATCACTGAAACAACACAAAATGAATTAAATCTCGAAATAAGTGAAAGTTATTCATATAAAAGGTGTTCTATCAAAACAGTGAAAACAAAAAACTCAATATCTTTGAAACGGATGACATTTTTTGAAAAATAACTTGATTCTTCAAGACAAATCTGCGGACAAAAAACTGCGTTGAAAAATATAAGGTGTCCCATTGAGAAACATCAACTTTGCTCTGTGTCTCTAAAATTAATTAATTTCTATGATATGTTATCAGCATCATATGATCTGTTACCAGTATCATATAAACCATAAAAATTACTGAAAAAAATATTTTAGAATGTTTTTAATATCTCCAACAGAAACCAAAATGTTGCGAAATATTTGTAACATCAACTTCAGAACGAAGCAAGATATCTATGATCAGCTTTCTGATATCATCTGATTATTTCGAAAAAAGACATCAGGGACGGAGGTCCTTGAAGATTTTTTTAAGTCTTATGAGTCTCGAGATATTTTCAGTGAGCATCGAATTTAGGACACCCAGTACATACAGGGTGTCCGGAAACTATGGTGCCAAATTCAAAAGAAAAAAAATTCCTTGAAAAATAAATGAGAATCCTAATTTTTTTCCAGAAATCGATCATTGCACAGAATATAAAAAATTGAAAGTAATTTTACACATTACTTTCACAATTCTCAAAATTTTTCAATTGGATTTGAAAGTACGTTTGTGTTCAAAAGGTGCTTCATTTTGAACAAATAATCACATTTTCAGATGCCACCAGTGGCTCACAAGAAGGACATCATGGTTCCTTTTCTTCTCTATTTCTCAAGCCACTGGTAAAATCAGAAAAATTTCGCTTTCTTTATTCAATTTTCAGTAAAAATTATATATTTGTTCGGATCCGGAAAAACTAACCGTTCAGGAGATGATTGAAAAATTATGGAAATTTCACAATTGACCAATAGAAATTACTTATAATTTATTATATTCTCTGCAACGAATGGTTTTTGAGGAAAAAACATTAAAAAAGTCTTATTTATTTTTCAATGGGAATATTCTATTTCAATTTGGAACCATTGTTTAGGGTCACCCTGTGTATTCAAACAATCGAAGTTTCATGTGAATTTGTTCTACTCGAAATGAAACATGTTCCTATTCTTCACGATTAATTGATAAAAACATTTTTTTATTATTATCTTAGAAATATGTTCCGTATATACCAAAAAGGTTTATTAACACTACGTTTGAATTATGTCATGAATATTTATTAGGACTTGAAGGTAACGTAACAGAATATCAAACCATAATAATTATTCTGTGGCTCGAAAGTTATGGCGCTTGAATATTTTCGTATTTTCCGAAAAATATCATGCAGAGAATTAACAAAACGTTTGACGGCCTATTCTGAAGTTACATGAATAGTATTAGTTCCTAAGAGCTATTCTGAAGTTCTAAGCTATTCTGAAAAATTGATGGACACTCTGTATATCAACGTTTTAGGAAAAGAAGCAATAGTTAGTGTTATGAATAATATTGACGTGTCTCCATTCTAACACATCGGCCTTAAGTGGTGATGTAACATCTCGAAAAAAGGCCGATATGCAGGGGGGCACTTCAAGCGTTGGCAGGTATAACCCAATTTGCCCAGACCAAGATAACTTTTAACGCATTCATATCGGTTTTTTAACTTAACACTATCAACACTTGGTCGGCCAGCCGATAGGAAACTTCAGTCATGATACTATACACGACCTACGGCTCACGGTGTTAGCGACTGTGTAGAAAGAAGCCATACCTTGACTTCCGGTCTGTTCTTGATACATAGACGGTCGGTCGAAGCAATTTGAGACCCCCTAGCATTTTGTTTTCGCCGGAATGATTATGTTTTCACAGTTTTGTATTGTTGTGACATTATTTAATTATTGAATAATAGGAATAATTTTATCGAATCTCTAATGTTTCAGTGAAATCTTCTGGGACCTATGTACAATAATGTATGAAATTAATGGTTAATTATAAAATATCAGGTTCACTGAATAATGTATTCGCACCGTTCAACGATATTGAGTGATTATCGAACCATCATTCTTAATGGTAGGTAACACTTATTTTCATACAACATTTTCATTGATCACATGAATAAGAAAGCAATAAAAAATCACTGCCATGAAATCCATCTCGTAAGAAATATTTCTGTGTTATCGAGAAAATATGTTAATATGAAAACTCAGCTCTGAAAATATCATTCTTGAGAGAATATGCAAGTTCGAGCTTGAGTTATCAAACTCGAACTAGAAATATGAAGACAATTTCAATTGTACACTGGGTTGAGTGAAGTCGATGCGGCTTATTTGGAATTCTTGGATTCATCGGTCAGCCGATCAAGAGGGTGGGGACAATCTAGAATCGAATCGCTCATTAGAATTAAACGATAAAATGCGAGAAAGTCAGGGGTGTACATATTTTTTTATTTCTTTGCTTCATTTCGTTAATCTAAGTGAATTCTGAATTTCTTCGGTTATCGAATTATGAACATATGGTGGAGAGTGTCAAGTAACAGTGACTTTGTAAGGTTTTCATAATGGAGAATACAATTCCATAATTTTCATACGACGACAAAAATTTTGTGACAAAGTTACCATTTTCTAGGACCCTCAATGTCAAGACTGGTTCAGCGCCTGAGTCAGAATCGTACTTTTTCAAAAACTATTCGCGAAAAATTCAGTTGGTTAACCGGTAGCAACATTCAAATCCAACTTTTCTGTTGATACTGCCTGCTACATTCCTATCAAAAAAGGCCTTTCGTTTCGACTGGATAAGATAACTTGTAGTTTCTCGCGCTACGGGTATAAACCAGAAATTTCCAAAGAACATAGTCATCCGGCTATGAAATCGAAATTGTTCAGAATAATGTAAATACATTGTACCGTTCTCAACGCGAATTCATCAACAGTGTTAATAATGAGTAAAGGGAAAAGCGTAGAATGATAAAATAAATAATGAACATTTTCATTCTACTATCGATACAAGAACTTTTAGGGGAAACAATGAAAGTGTTTATTCGGAGAATTAGGAACATTTTTAGGAGCTTGCTCAATTCGCCGTGACGTTATACGAAGATTTTGAGAAGTATATATTTTCGTTCCATCTGTTTGGTGTGAATTATCGAAAACCATTCAGAACGATTCAATAGATTCGGTGACTAAAATGTTGAGGAAAAAATTTATAACGAAGTTGACAGTATTTTTCTTTGGAATTTTGAATATATTCATTCAAGTACTAACTGATACTGTTTTAGGTTCTTATCTCTTTTATTACCATAAAATAAATGTTTTTGTTACTGAAAGATATATTTTTGATTATGTTTCAAATATGGCCTAGTGAAGGGCCACTTCTACTTTTTGAAAACATTTTTAGTTCTAATTTATACATAAATGAAACTATTCGATCTTCAATGACCTTTTGAAAACTTAAAATATTTTCACCTAAATTCAATTCTAAAACTAGATTCAAACCAAAATTATTGAAATAATCAAAACTACAATTCAGATAATAGCTTACCCGTTTATATAGGTGATACCTATTTCTAACGAGCCACTCACGTGCATTCAAATCATCTAATGAGTGTCCATTATTTTTCACAATAAGGTTTGTAGTTGTAATAATAAACTGAGATAATGATTGAGATTTCAGTTGAACATAATGAAAATTTGAAAATTTAGAAATGATAATTGACATCTGATGAAATCAAAACTATCTACTGTCCACTGTCTTCCTTGTTTTTAGTCATTATTTGTACTGAAATATTGTGCACATGTCTGAGTCTCCGCAAATCATTTCTCGGAAAACGAAAGTTGTTCAAATGAAATTTCTTCTCTATTATATTATCATTACAAAAAACGGGTTCACTAGGTTTTAATGCCTTTTTTACACCAACTGTATAATGAAGATTCAATCAAAATATTTTCTCATATAACCTCTGCTTCCAGGACATTGTTATAAAATATATAGTTCCAAAATAATCTGAATTGTGAACACCATTCGACATAAAACGTTCAGGTCAACTATGTTGCTGAGTCGAACTTTTTTTGAGAATTTGAAATTCTTGTAAAATTTGTTTTAATTCAAATTTTTTTCCTCCAATGTAATGGTTCTGTCATATGTTCGAAATCAAAAAATAATTCAAATTTCTCGAAAAATTCACATTATTATTTCGTTTACTTATACAGTTACAACTATTCGTTCATTAGTTCCTGTTGAATAATGGAGGCAAATATTCACCATGAACTCTATTCCTTTTGACTGACCTGACATCATGTAGGATTTAGTCAATAAACATTATTATGATTATGATTGAAAGTTTCTTTGAATAAACATTGGTCGCTCGTATCTTAATAAAATGAGGAAGATCTGTATTTGAAATCCTTAAAATAGAACTCAACGCGCGTACATATTGAAATAAAGGATACTCATCAAAATATCGTTGTAATAATTCTCCATTACATAGTTTAATTATTTTTTTAAAATACAACCTCTGGTTGTTTCTGCTTCATTAAGTAAAACAAACATAAGGAAGAAAACCAATTGTTCATAACGAATTATTTATTGAATGAACAATTCAAGTTTGAATGTAATTAATATTTTTCATATGAAAGAGCAGGATAAACTATGAAAGGGTTAGTTAGTTACTCGAAAATAATAATAAGTCGAATAAAACTTTTGTTTATCAACAAATACGCTTCTTAATCTTAATATGTTTCAGAATCAATTTAATTAAGTTGCAAACAACGCATTTGTCTATAACAATCTTTTAAACAATTGACATAAAAAACTTGTATTTGGACTAAACGATACTTAATGCTCTCGGCGCCAAATGAGTTAGCGGCAGGCCTGTTTTGAACCAATACAGAAAGCTGATTTTTTTTTTCATAAACTACATTTCAATTCCGAACAATTTGATTTTTAACTGGCTTTTGAAGCAACCTTCAAATTGAATATGAAATTGAAGTTGACGTATGATGAAATCTATTAATAATGAAGTAATGATACATATGTACTTTTTGTACTATGTCTCTGAAGAAAAGCCAAGCGAAGCGTTTTTCTGATTATTTCGCATCTAACTGCAGGTTGATTAAGTTAAATTTAATTCCCAAGAATAACCAAGATTTCCACATATATGTGACAATTTAAAATAACATTTCAATTCTAGATGGAAATTTGTGGAATACTTTAATGAAATCGCATTTGCTTCTTCACGTCTGCTTCTTACAATATTCTACTTTAAATCACGAAGCGTTCGTATAAATTCAGATTTCACTCGTTAATATTCGATTTCAAAGAATCGAATATACCCCTTTACAAGTTAATGCTCCGTTTCAGGATTCCGTTTATATCATAATTATTCCCATCAAATTGCACTGCACATCTTGTTTCTAGAATATTTCTTTTAAAACACGTAGTGGTCGAGGAACATCAAAGATTTCATATGTGAAATTTACCGAAAATTGAAAAAAGTCATTCGTTATCAGGGAAATTCGATGGGGACTTTATTCTAAACGAAAAAGTATATTTTTATTCATGCACTTGTTACTGCACCTGTCGTTTCCAGAATATTCCCTTTATTTCAAATAGCGTTCGGAGGACATCAAAGATTTTATACGAGAAATTGACCAAAAAAAAAACAAAATCATTCGTTATCCAAAAAATTTTATAGAAAACTTATTCTAGGTGAAAAACAAAATTTTTTTTTATTCCGTTTGATTCTATCGAATTGCACTTGTTTTTTCCAGAATATTTCCTCTATATCAAGTAGCATCAAAGATCTCATAATATGTTAAATCAACTGAAAATAACTAAAATGTCATTCGTTATGAATGAAATTTGATGGGGAACTCATTCTAGGTAAAAGACAAAATTTTTTTGTGATTCCGTTTGAAAAATTGCAATAGATTGACCTCATTGATTTGATGACCTCATTGATTTAATTTTAGAGGAAGAACGGCTACTAGACACGCAAAAGAGTCAAGAGAAAGAGAGAGTCGAATAATTCAAGCGATTCTGAGGAGAAGGGTAATTAATCAACAATATCAATGATATGGAAACTTCTTATTTTATCTTAGAAACACCAAAAGTGAAACATCCGAAAATAAGATGGACCAAACAACGAAAGAATGCAATAGAATGTTCTCAAATTAGATAGAGCAAAGTATAAAGTCTGCTAAACTGCATCTTGCGAGATCCGACGAATATGCGATTTTGACCCTTATTGATATACAAAGATTTTGATACTCATCTCGCATCTCACGAGATCCGTCTGTGTGGCAACGTCGAACGGATCTCGTTGCCTCGCGGTATACCATGTATATAGGGTATATAGGAGAGGATCTCGGATTGTTGGTTTATAAGACATGGACCTCGTAGCGTTGAAATTTCACAGGGATCTCGTAATCACATTTTCGAAGTATATATATAATTACAGGATTCCATCCCGTTCTGATCAATTGACGTAATATTGTATTGTTCATTTAGATTCACATATCAGTGTGCTGCATTTTGCTTACACCAGCATAATGCAGGTGGTTCGACACGTGGCGTCAATTAAGATAAGAAAATATAATGTTATAAATAAGAGACAATATGTTATTGTCAGTCAGTCAGTCAGATAGATAGTCAGCTTTAGAATCATCTTAGATTCATCCTATTGTTCATTTCCATATTTCCTGTAAATAAATTCGTTTTTAAAAACGTGGTTTTCTCAACGAAAAACATAATTGGCGACGAGGATGGGATCTCTTTAAATATTTCGGAAATAATAGTGCGACGAGAATCTCGCGACGTATTATCTGAAATATTGTGCCGGTCGTAGAAGTGAAAACTAAAAACTTTCTTTCGACTATCAGTTTCAACTGTTAAGGTGAGAAGCAACCCCTAAGAAGAAAACCAAACCAGAGGCTCGATCACTGGAGTAGCGCCCAGGACAGTTTCAACTTCAAACAAGGAATATCAACGAGGTGAGCAATCCTTTCTAACTGACTCCCAGTTTACCTATTCTGGCCCAAAAATAGTCAACCTTTTCCCAAGTTTTGAGCGTAAAACTTGTATAAAAGTTTTTTCTAGGTTTCTTATAAAAAACCGATCACAAAGTTTTTCCTAGGTTTCTTATCATAAAAAACCGATCACAAAGTTTTTCCTAGGTTTCTTATTATAAAAACCGATCATTAAAATTATCAATATTACTTCTTTTAAACAGTTCCACGGTAAGAAAGAAAAGAAAGTAGCTAGAGTTAAAATGGATTTATCAACTGCAGAAAAGTTTGGATCACTCCTTCCTAAATTTTCAGGAATAGAGAACGAACTCCATTCTTTTATCAAAAACGTAGAAAGTTATTTAAGTATGTTCAGTAACGAAAATGAACTTATTAAAAAATACTGTTTAGCTTTAGTTAAATCAAAGTTAGTCGGTAGAGCACTTGCTGAAGTTTCTACCTCAGATATCCCCGATAATTGGGATCATCTGAAAAGATTTTTGAATAATAAATTTGGCGATCAAATCAATTTAGATGTGTTGATTCACCAATTACAATTCTTAGAAAAGAAATCAGATATGATTAGCTTTATAGATGAAATAATTTCGATGAAAATAAGAATTAACTACAGAATAGATGCTGACACGATGCCAGCTCAAGAAAAACAATTGTATAAGACTAATATATTGAAAATTTGTAAAACGGTGTTAATTTCGAATGCACCAACGGAACTTAGAACTTATTTAATCGCGAATAATGCCTTAACGTTTGACCAAACCATAAATGCAATTAAAGATTATTTGTCAAACATGGAGCAATATGATTTATTAGATAAAAGTAGAAAACATAATTTTCAATCGCGAAGGACGAAAAATAATTTTCAAAATAATAATAATATTAAAAGAAACTATATTCCAAATAATTATAGAAATTTTTACTCAAATAATAGTTACGGAAATAATTATAATCCTAACTCCGTTCCTAACTTTCCTTCACAACCTATTCAGTACACTCAGAGACCAGTAAATAATAATTATTATCCTACAAACAAACAAGTGTTCGGATATCCAAAGACGGAACGATATAATAATCAAAATGTTTTTAAACCAAATCCCAACCAAAGAATTAATACACCACCGGAGAAAATGTCAGTCCAAACTAGGAACTTTGCACAGAAACGCCCGAGTTATTCGACTCAATTCCCAACAAATCCAAATAAGAAATTTTATTCCAATGAACAAACTCCCAATTATACATTTGAGGAATTAACACAATTAGATTCGAGTCAGAATAAAAAGAATTATTATGAACAAAATGATAGAGGTCGTTGGAAAACCTCGAATTCAAATAAATCAAAACAATTTCCCACAAAATTCGTAATTGGCGACGCTTCGACTTCAAAAAATTTTGAGGAACGAAATTTTTGCGAACTAGCCTCGGGAAACGAATCGACTTAAATAATAGTATTGATCATTCAAATCAACTTCCCTATATCGAATTTAATTATCCTAAATGTAAACTTTTGATTGACAGTGGATGTTCAGTTTGTTTAATAGACCCCAAATTTGCGTATAATAATTGCCCAAATAATATTTATCAAGAAAAAACCACTTTAACCGCGTGTATGAGACAAAACACTTCAAATGAAAAAGTCTTATTGCCTTTATTTTCTGAATTTAACGTAGAAGATACTCATCCATTTGTACTTTATAAATTTCATAGAAATTATGATGGCTTAATAGGAGCAGATTTTTTGAACAAGTATGGAATCAATTTGAACTTTCAAGATCAAATTTTAGAAAATGAATTTTGCAACATTCCTTTTAAATACCAACAAGTATGTCAAAATCCAACGAAAATCCCAGTGGATCTTTCTCATTTAGAATCAAAAATAAGTAATCAACTTATGAAAATTTTACAAACAAACGAAAATGTATTGCAATTACCCAATCAACCTTTATCTTTTTCTAGTAGAATCAAACATAAGATTCGAACAACCGATGATGTTCCGGTTCATTGCAAAATTTATAGATATCCCGAAGTACACAGGGAAGAAGTCAAAAAACAAATAAAAGATTTATTAGATAAAAATATTATTCGACCAAGTATTTCCCCCTGGTCTTTCCCAGTAGTTATAGTCCCAAAGAAAGAGGACTTATCAGGAAAAGTAAAATGGCGAATGGCCATCGATTATAGAAAACTGAATGATAAAACAATTGATGATAAATATCCTTTACCCCAAATTGATAGTATCCTAGATAAATTAGGAAATAAAAAGTATTTTACGACACTTGACCTTGCCTCAGGCTTTCATCAAATCGAAATGGACGAAGAATCAATAGAAAAAACGGCTTTTACTGTAGATAATGGACATTACGAATTTTTAAGAATGCCATTTGGTTTAAAAAATGCGCCTGCTACATTTCAGCGATTGATGAATAATACTTTGAAAGATTATATAGGAAAAATTTGTCATATTTATATGGATGACATAATTATTTTTTCAGAAACAGTAGAACAGCATTTGGCTGATATTCATACTATATTGGAAACACTTATGAGAGATGATATGAAAATTCAATTAGATAAATGTCATTTCTTCAAAACAGAAATCGAATTTTTAGGTCACATTATAACTCCAGAAGGAATAAAACCTAATCCAAAAAAATTAGAAGCAGTAACTAAACTTCCAATTCCTAAAACACCGAAAGAAATCAAATCTTTCCTTGGTTTAGTAGGATATTATAGAAAATTCATTCCAAATTTTGCAAAGATAGCAAAACCTTTAACTGCGTGTTTAAAAAAAGAAGCGAACATTAATATTGATGATATAAAATATGTAGAAGCTTTTCAGGTTCTGAAACGTAACCTTTTAAACCATCCAATCCTATGTTATCCTGATTTTAATAAACCTTTCGTACTTACGACAGATGCATCCGGATATGCAATCGGTTCAGTTCTTTCTCAAGGTACTCCGCCAGGTGATTTACCTATAGCGTATGCTAGTCGTACTCTCAGCCAATCGGAAACAAAATATAGCACCATAGAAAAGGAGCTTTTGGCTATTTTATTCAGTTGCAAATTTTTTAGACCCTATTTGTACGGAAGAAAATTTATAATTTATACGGATCATAAACCATTAACTTGGTTATTTTCATTAAAAGAACCAAATTCTCGCCTTATGCGATGGCGAATTAAATTAGAGGAATTTGATTATGAAATTAGATACAGAAAAGGTTCAATGAATAATGCAGATGCATTGAGCAGAATTGTTATAGAAAATGAAATTAATTTTGAAAATTTTATAAAGCTTAATGAAATGAATGAAATAACGGATTCTCCAAATGTAAAAGAGAAAGAAGGTAATTTATTTAAAGCCCCTAAAAATTATGCATTAGCGCATTGTGTTTCTAAAGACTTCCACATGAGTCGAGGTATAGCCGTCTGTTTTAAAAATAAATACGGAAATATTGAAAAACTGAAATCGCAAAATAAAATGGTAGGTCAAGTTGCCAAGATTCGAAAAGATAATAGGAATATTTATTATTTAATAACGAAAGAAAATTATTATGATAAACCTACGTACGAAAACGTATTCAAATCTCTAAAGGAACTCAGAGAAATTTGTGAAATGAATAATGAAAAATATTTAGCAATACCACGTATAAGTAGCGGATTAGACCGATTGAAATGGTCCACAATTTTTAATATGATAAAATATATTTTTTTGAATTTGAATATAAAAATTACTATATTCTATTTACCAAATAAGAATGGTAATGAAATAAAGCAAATCGAAGCATCAAATATGCAAATGAACGATTTGAACGAAATCGAAGAAATAAATAATGGTATTGAAGATGACTTAGTGTCAATAATTAATCAAGTTACTGACGAAGAACTTGATGAATGCTTAGAATTACTAAATGCAGGTGAATGTGAAAATGACGATTCCAATGAAAATGAAGATGAAAATATAATTGATTTCGAAACTTCAAACGTGATTATACACGATGATGTAACTATTCACAGTAGTATAGAAAACCCTATCTTCGAAATACCTTATACGGAAAGAAGTATAAACTCCGCGAATTTACAGGTCATATTTAAAAAAGCATCGAATTATGATGTTACGAAAATTAAATTATTCGGAGAAAAATTAAGATTTCTTGTATCAGTAAATTCTGTCGAAATAGATTTATGTAGATTCATTCGAGAATATCTACGTCCAAAAAGTCCTTATACAATATACTTCAAATCATTAGAATTAGAAAAACCTCTTATACGAATTTTGCAAGAGAAATTCGATTATAAGAGCCTTGATTTGAAAATTTCGAGAACATTAGTAGAAGATGTCGAAGACAAGGAGGAACAACTCCTTAGAATGAAACAATTCCATGAAACCAAAACTTCACATCGTGGATTACGCGAAAATTTATTAAGTTTGAAAAGAAAGTATTATTGGCCGAATATGAATAAAGATATTCAGAATTATATAAATACATGTGAAATTTGTCAAAAATCCAAATATGAAAGAACTCCAGTTCAACTTCAATTCAAACCAAATCCCGTCGGTACAAAACCTTTTACTCATGTCTACTGTGACACGATTAAATTTAATCAAACAAATTGTTTAAGCGTGATAGATTCTTTTTCCAGATTTGGACAATGCTATCCTTTGTTACAAAAGACAGGATCAGAAATTATGGACAAATTATTAATTTATTTTAGTCATTATGGAATCCCTAACAAAATTACTTGTGATAATGGGATCGAATTTAAAAATAATGTAATACAAGATTTTTGCAAAGTCCATAAAATCGAAATACATTATATCACGAATTATAACCCAAATTCAAACGCATTAGTTGAAAGATTTCATTCTACTCTCATAGAACAATTGAGAACAATTGGAAATAAAAATTTGACTTTTCAAAATAAATTAGCTCAAGCCTTATTAAGTTATAATAATTCAAATCATTCGAGTCTAGAGATGACTCCAATGCAAATCATCAAAGCCGATTTAAATTATTCTTTACCCATTGAAAGAACTCATAATGAACAAATTCAAAATTATGTTGAAAATTACTTAGAAAATTTCAACGATATTTCAAAACATTTAGAAAAACGACAAGAGAAAAACTTGGCCCGTTTAGAAAAAACAAATAAGAAAAGATCTGCTGATCGTCCCTTAAATGAAAATCCAACGTATATTAAAAATCCGAAAACAAGAAAACTCGACCCAGCGTTCAAAAGAATCGATGCAAGTGAAATAGACTCACATCGTATTCAAGATTCGAAAAATAAACATATTTATCATAAGAAAATTATGAAGCAACGAAAGAAGTAACTTTCAAATTTTATTTTCAGATTCAACATGGATCACCATTCATTTACATTGATAATTATGATTTTAATGATAACGAAGATAATTAATTCACTAGAAATTATTCCAATTGAAAATAATGTATTGCCCATTCAATTAGGAAAAGCTTACATAACAAAAAAGAATTTACAACTAATTTATCATATTGATTTAAATAAAATAGAAAATGTAATTTTGGCATATCAGAAAGAAATAGATAAATTTAAGAAGGAACCATTAGGTTTTTCGCAGACTGCAAACTATAGATATTTGCAAGAGTCTAATAAAATAAATATTGAATCGTTCGAAGAAATAGTTAATGAAAAAATACGGACTAAGAGAGGATTGATTAATTTAGGAGGCAAAATCTCAAAAATACTCTTTGGAACCTTAGATTCTGACGATGAAGAATTATACAGAAATTATTTTAATAGTATAAAGAAAAATGAGGAAACCCTCATAAGGAATCAAAAGAAGATCGCTACTGTAGTTAATGACTTGAAAAACAAATATATCGATAAATTTCAGAAAATGCATGATAATCTTGAATTATTAAAAATCGTACCAGCACTCGAAGAAGTTCAGCAAATGCATCTTATGACTTTTGAACTCAAAGACATTAAAAATACTTTGGATGAAATTCAAACTGCAATCAGTTTTGCTAGGTTACATTTGTTGCATGAATCCATTTTACCCTATTCAAAGTTCTCAGAAGTAATCAAAAATTCAAGTATCATTCCCTTACATCATATAAAAGACTATTATCAATTATGCCATACTAAGGTAATTTTCAAAAATAAAATTCTACTATTTCTTATATCTATTCCAACCATTTATGAAAAGGGATACGAATTATACAAGTTTTACTTTCTTTCCCAAAATAATGAATCCCTTTCCTTAACCGACTCCTACATGCTCTCACAAGAAGAAGAATTACTATGGAGTACGAGTCAATGTCACCCAGTTGAAGAAGACTTCCTATGCGATCAAGATCTACTATCCAAGCCTCCAGAATGCATCAGAAATTTGTTGAAAAATCACAAAGAAAATTGTTCTAGAATTGTATCAGTCCCACAAGCTAACTTGAAACTTCTAGAAGACGGAAATATCCTCTCAATCAAAAATGAAAAAGTCCAAGAGAAATGCCCACAGCAAACGAAACATTATTTCATACCCCCAACGGCAATCCTTCGTTCAAGATGTGTTGTAGGAAACACACAAAAGGAAATTTTTCCCATTTCTACGATTATGGAAGAAAAATACATTGTCCTGCCCAAGATGGCTCATCCAATGAAGAACCAGCCCAGTTCGAACTTCAAGAAAGAAGACATCCCTGACATCCAGTTGGAAGACCTAGAAGAATGGCACATCCAACCTGGATATTCATTAATTTTTATTCTTATGTTTATAATAATATTGATTTTGATATTTTTTCTTATTTTTAAATATTTGAAAAATAATAGACTTGCTAAAGTCACACCTATTAAAGGTGATAACTTTAACTTAGGTGGGGAGGAATTACAGGATTCCATCCCGTTCTGATCAATTGACGTAATATTGTATTGTTCATTTAGATTCACATATCAGTGTGCTGCATTTTGCTTACACCAGCATAATGCAGGTGGTTCGACACGTGGCGTCAATTAAGATAAGAAAATATAATGTTATAAATAAGAGACAATATGTTATTGTCAGTCAGTCAGTCAGATAGATAGTCAGCTTTAGAATCATCTTAGATTCATCCTATTGTTCATTTCCATATTTCCTGTAAATAAATTCGTTTTTAAAAACGTGGTTTTCTCAACGAAAAACATAATTATATATATATATATATATATATATATATATATATAACAATAGTTATAAGTATGATAAGGGGTGTGGGAAAATTGATAAGTGTTATAATTTCACTCTTCTTTATTTCATTTAGTCGACGTTTCGATCCCGATGGGGACCTTCTTCAGGACTCTACAATAGCAATAGAAAACAGTCAAAAAAATGTTTGTTCTCAAATGGAATGAATATTTTCACAGTTCTACAGTCGGGATAACGTAATAATGAAATCTGTGTTCCAGACTATTTCTGTGAGAGGGGATTGGATTCGGTTCATGGAGTCTTTCAATAATCGCATTTGTTCTGAGTTCGGTGAGAGTGAATTACTGCGACCAAGTGTGATTTAATGCTATTCTATGTTTCATTTGTCATGTGCGTGTATTCTGTGGCAAGTCTGGTTGACAACATTTTTGACAACCTCTCATTTTGTTGATTTTTCTGTTTACCTTATTTACATATGATAATTGATTTCTACTCTTGTGCTAACGAAATATCCGATCTTTTTTCGCTAAATTTGTTGATGTTCTTGTTCATTGCTTTCTTGAGAGCTATTGATTTGTGTTCAAATAAGATCTTTACAACTCTGTATTTCGGTATGTACTATTTTTACATGTTTTGTGATTGCCATGTTTTTGACTGTTTTCTATTGCTATTGTAGAGTCCTGAAGAAGGTCCCCATCGGGATCGAAACGTCGACTAAATGAAATAAAGAAGAGTGAAATTATAACACTTATCAATATATATATATATATATATATATATATATATATATATATTTTTTTTATTAAAAAATATGTAGATGACATCATTTGTGCAGTTCCCAGTGATAATATATATATATATATATATATATATATATATATATACATCTTACACTCTTGAAAGGTTCAACAGACAGAGTGAGTCTATAAAATTTACCATAGAATATATATATATATATATATATATATATATATATATATATATATATATATATATATATATATATATATATATATATATATATATATATATATATATATATATATATATATATAGATGTGTTTGACCGCTTATACATTATATATATATATATATATATATATATAATTGCACTGTGAGGTAGGTTGATCTCTTAGATGTTGGGTGGTCCTTTTTGGGACCAGTTCATTTACAGACATATATATATAAATATATATATATATATATATATAGATATATATATATACAGGGTGAGTCTTTGACTTGTACATATATTTTAACCGAAGGTTCTTGAGGTCAAAAGAAACACTTTTTTCATTTACCATTTTTTCCGATTCGGCCCTGTTAAAAAGATATAGCCATTTTAAATTTTCAAAATGAGCTAATTCACCCCTGAAAACCGGAACACTGAAGTTTTCTCAAGCATAAGATATACCTCTTGAACCTTGGAAATAAGCTACTAAATTAGAAAAACCATCATAAACTCACGTTTAACATTCCATTTGTTGAACAAAGTAGTGTTTATAATCAAATAAATGAGTTATTCCAATTTCGTTGACGCTAAAGATTAAATATTCTTCTCTTGATTTCTATTTCATTTTCGATAATTATAACGAATTGAGCTCGCTACCACCCATATTAGCTCTGATACTCATATCCATTCATTCATTATATTTCATTTATATGATATCGTTGTTTATTTTTCGTGCAAGAATTAACCTTAAAATCTCAAATAAATAATATTCATCTATGAAAGATCTAACACAGACTATAGTAATCTGTGGTTTTAAGTTTGAATTTCAAATTTCGAGTGATGCCAAATATAAACACAGCAGTTCGGTTCGAATAATCTATGTTCTAAGTTCTAACCTAAAATTTTCATTTACAGTTTACACTGTTATTGTTATAAGATATTTGTTATGAAATGAAGCATTTGATTTGTTCCAACTATCTCATAAAAATATTGAAATGCATCAATATTTTTGAAACCATCAGTATGAAAATATGGAAATATGTAAAATATTCTGGCTCTGTAATCAATGGAAAATGTTAGACTTCACTTGTAATCAAATTTGTTGTTAATGTGTACCTACATTATAGCCAACTTTACTACTTAATTCATCTTGATTTTGGCATTGAAAATAAATGAGAAGTATTCAATGTAAATATCCACAATAGAATATTTGGTTTCTTTCAACTCACCTAATTTGTTTTCACATTAAAACAATTATGGCCCTCTTGGAAGTATGTCAATCATAAGCTCTTAGGATGAATTTATGGAATAGCAAAAGAATAAAAGTATTCAATCTCAATCACATGAAAATTTGTCTAGTATGTACCTAGTCCTAGTGATATGTTTCGATGTGAGTTTGAATGAGCCGAAGAAGAATACAGTATTGTTCGATAGCAGCAGTCTTTAGTGGGATATTGATTGTTGTCATTATAATGGGACTATTTTGTGAAAACTTTCTTAAACATGGGTTTTATGAATAATCTGGACTTTTCAAAAAGAATGTTGATTTTAGTGAAGTATCTTCTTATTATCAGAGCTGTGCCAAAGCTCAGTGATTTTTAATCAAATCGAGGAGTTGAGGTGAGCTTATTCAAATAACTTCATTTTCAAACTAAGTTGGCTAGTACTTCAATTCTTAAATCTGAGACATGACTTCATAGTAAATATTCATTTCTGTGGTTTTTTTTTCCACAATAGAACAGAGTTGCATTCAGCCAAAGTACCCAATTTTTTGAATTTCACAGATAATTTTTTTTTTTTAAGATCAAGTTATTCGAAAACGGCGCTTTGTACGAGAAAATATGAAGAATACTTTTATTTTTCAAATTAGCCAAATATTCTTCAATGAACGTTCAAATTACTATTAAGAGTTGGTTTCTTCGAATTTCTGGTATTTTTATGGTATGTTATGTTCATAACAAAGAAACAGAAGAATGTGTATGGAATCTGGTGTTCGGAGAAGATGTATCACATAAAAAAAAAGCTTTATTTCAAAAATCATTTCTTTCGATACAACCATTTACGAGATATAGCCGAAAATCACATTTTTTTAATGATTTTCAACAGCCTGTATCTTTTCAACCGGGCCGAATCGGAAAAAATGGTAAAGGAAAAAAGTGTTTCTTTTGACCTCAGGAATCTTGGGTTAAAATATATGTACAAGTCAAAGACTCACCCTGTATATATATATATATATAGATATATATATATATATATATATATATATATATATATATATATATATATATATATATATATATATATATATATATATATATATATATATATATATATATATATATATATATATATATGCTCTACCCTCATTAACAAACAGGGTTGTCCTTGGCGCACGCGTGCCCGGACAATACCAGATAACCCCACGAAAGTGTGAAAAAAAAAATATATATATATATATATATATATATATATATATATATATATATATAATATGGAAAAAATATAATATAATATAATAATAATAATATATATATATATATATATATATATATATATAAATAAAAGAAACAAAGAAGGTGCATGAGTATATACCAAGGGAAATACTGGAGAATGATGGAACTAGGTTATATTGGGATTCTCTACTTACCACGGACAGGCCTGTTCCACACAATCGACCCGACATTGTCATATTCGACAAAGCGAACAGGAAGGTGATAATCATCGACATCACCATTCCAGCGGATGACAACATCGAAAGAGCTTACACTGAAAAAAGGACTAAATATCATGACCTGTCATTCGAATTAAAAGAAATCTACAAACTCACCAGCACTACGATACTTCCACTTATCATCAGCACGAATGGACTGGTTGAGGAACATTTGGTTGAAAATACTCACCATCTTGGATTGGAAGAGAGACTCATATCGGATGCACAAAGAGAGGTGATCTTGTGGACGACAAGAATTGTACGCGGATTTTTGACCAGTGAGTAACAATGCCTTGGCCAACTCGGCCCGGCATTCTCGCTCCTCAAGCCATACCCTATAAAGGTGGTTAAAAAAAAAAAAAAAAAAAATATATATATATATATATATATATATATATATTTTCATATTATATATATAATAATAATAAAATGGTTTATTCTGTAAGCTACAGGGTATAAACATATAGTCACAGAGGCGTGAGCCTGTACGTGATATATATATATATATACAGGGTGAGTCTTTGACTTGTACATATATTTTAACCGTAGATTCTTGAGGTCAAAAGAAACACTTTTTTCATTTACCATTTTTTCCGATTCGGCTCGGTTGAAAAGATATGGCCATTTTAAGTTTTCATAATGAGCTATGCCGAACCTGGAAATCAGCCCACTGAAGTTTTTCCAAGCATAAATTTATACCATTTGAACTTTGGAAATGGGTTACTATATTAGCAACACAAGCATAAACTCACTTTTTCCATTCCCTTTGGTGACCGAAGTATTATTTTCAGTATAATAAATGAGTTATAGCAATTTCGTGGGAGATAAATATGTTGATTATTTTTCTCTTGATTTCTATTTTATATTCGATAATAATAAAAAATTCAGCTTGCAACCAACCATATTAAATCTGATATTCATATCCAATCATTTATTTTCGCTTTTTCACCTCTTTTCGTAGGTACAAGAGTTAACAATTCATATAACCTTTAATTTTCATAAAGGTAAATAAACATAAATGATAATCATCTGTGGACTTTCCACGTTGCCAAGTTTACAGTCACAAAACTGTATAATGACAAAAAACCTACAGAATAATAAGCTAAATCTATGTACCTATGAATACTAATCATCTCGCATCTGTAATGTTATGTTTAAAGGTTATGTTATGTTTTGTCAATAAAATTCAAGAAACCCAACAAACGGTTGAAGTTTTGTACATTACTAGAAATTTCGGCTAATTGAGTATATTTTGTTATCTAGAGGTCAGCAAAAAAGTGGTATTCAAACCAGTGTTCAATTTGAATTCTTATTATCATGGAATCAGTGAGAAAAGTTTTAAATTTTTAGGGTAGCAAGAAGTGTAAGAACGCTTGCATTTTGGATTGAATGAACCCAGAATACTTTATCTAAGTACCTACACAATAACTTAGCTCGAAAATGAAAAGGCAGTTTCATGAATGGATTTATGTGGAAGATGGAATCACCTCTGTATCACACAGAGGTAATTTCGTGATGGAAAAATTCCGATTTTATCTTGTTAAAAATAACAGTAGTATGAGAAGGAATAAGTAATTTCCAGAAGGAAATGAATTTTTTTCCTTTTTCATCCTAGAAGCTTATAAGGTTCATGAATCTTCAATATTCCATTATTGATTAATTATTGATCTTGATTTTTGTATTAAAATGAAATGGTGGTATTCAATATGAATATCCACTATTGAATATTCTGCTTCTTTCAACTCACTGAAGTTTTTTATTTATTTTCACGTTAAAACAATTTTGGCCCTCTTAAAAGTATATCAATCAAATGTTCTAGGATGAAATTATCGAATAGCAAATGGATAGAAGTATTCAATCACGTAAAAATGAAATTTTAGGATGTATTGTTATGTATCGATGAAAGCTCAGAAGACTGGAAGAAGATTATAGTAATGTTTGGCAGCAGCAGTTTTTAACGGGATTTCATATCTTGATTGGTGTTATTTTATAAGGAGCCTAGTTTGTGAAAATTCACTTGAAAATGAGTTTCGATCAGAATTATTCAAAATAGAATATTAACTTTAATGAAATATCTTCATATTATAGGGCTGTGCCAAAGCTCAGTAATTTGTTATCATGAAAATATTTGAAATCCTTTTCTTCTTAGTGTTCACTAATGCCAATATTCTGTCTGAAAATTTGATACCCAATAGGTAAATCCAAAAAATGCTCTCGAGTACTTTCGATAATAAAGAAGCAATTAGTCTTTCCTTAATATTATCAATGTTATAATCAACATCTTCGAAAATTTTATTTTCCTGAAGATGGTAAAATGGTATTCGGCTAGAAAAAAGGAAGTACAACGTACAAGTAAATTTACTTGTTTGTTATCGAACAGATAAACTGAAAATATTATGAAACTTCCCAACAATTATATAATCTTTTTTTTTGTTTTCACATATCAACTACATGTAAAATAAATTTTGAATTCTTGTAAGGGATACCTTTTTTTCAAAAGTACTCAATAAACTGAAGCTTTTGATAAACTTATCGAAAGATTAACAGTGACTTGAAATCATGTATTATTGCCAAATCCACTTTTTTACTATAAATCCAGTATTCAAATCAAAATAGAAAAATATTTCTCTTGTGCCATACAGTAGGTAAACAAGATTCAAAGCAATTTGAAATAAAGATTTTTCATTACTGAAACAAAAAAATGCATATCAAAAAACAGGAATTGAAGTACAAACTACCATAATAATAAATTGTCTTTATTTTCATTTAATTTATAAATAACCAGGTTTAACATTTTTTACTCTTATACTTCTTATGTAGATTCATTTAGCCTCAGATGGATTGTGCGAAATAAAAAACATTCAATATTTAGCCAATAATTATTAAATTAGGTCTGCCATTATTCGAATTAATTCTCAATGATTCCTGATCACAGATGTATTCATTACATTATTATAATATCTATAAACCAAGGACAGTAACTACAAACTATGTAGGTATATGCCTTAAAATATCAATAGCTATTGATTCTGAAACATATGGATTGGATCAGTACATGTACTAGATAATTGGATAGGATCTGCGTTAATTGTGAAATCAGTGACTTAAATTATTTTTCAGTACATCGATGAGTATGAAGTTTGAATAAATATTCATTACAGAACTAGTGCTTCACTTATTCAAGTAGTTGAATTTATCAACAGAATCATTGTATTGTAGATTTTTGGTTATTTCAATTAATCAATTTACTTTTCCATTCATTATATGGAAAAATTATCCTTATGAAATCATGAACACCTCACAGCAAACTGTTTCCGGTTGGATTTAATTTGAAGGGCTTCAAGATTCTCTTTAAATACAGGTCATCTGAAACTTCTCTGTATCTAGTGGGCAATCATCTTCACGAAATAAATCACGAAGGAAAATCGTCGTTCAATTAAATTCATTATGGTGTTTTTCTGAATGATTCGATGAATTATTAGGAGATCTGAAAAAATACAATAATTATTCAATATATTATTTATATTATATAACTTAGTAACTTACTTACGCCGAACTATGTTGTTTCTTATTGAAACACAAAATATTTTCGAATCAAATATCGAATTCCATTTGTTTGCCAAACATAACCACAATTCTTCGACATTTCTCAAATTTTCAGTTTGGCCATGCGCATAGAGTAATAAACTCTGAGGCCATGCGCAATAGTTCAAATCGTTCATAACATACGGTAATCTAGCATATTATGACTTATTTTATTATACAAAATTCGATTTAACATTTTGGATGATACTAATTATTACATTTAGTGAAATTCATAATAAAATAAATTTATTAATTCATAAATTTGATGGTTTGTTCAAAAAATTATTCGAGATTCTTCTATGTTGACCGGTCATGCGCATAGAATGATCCGAAAACAATTGAAATTCGAATTTATGGTATCATGATTTCTGTTGCTTTGTTTAATGTAAATGATAAGTATTAAGTGTATTTAGTTTGTTAAGTGTTACCTAAGTGCGTTTAACTTGTTAAGTGTTAAGTGTGTTTAGTTTGTTTAGTGTAAAGTGTTTGTTTGTGAAGTTCTTTAAGTGTGTTAAGTGGAAATTAGCAGAATGTAATCTAACCAGGAGATGGTAGATATGTTGGAATGCTATTTCACAAATGGAAAAATAGCGAGAAGAGCTAAATAAGCTTATGGAAGGCTGTTTCCAAATAGGAGACAGCCAAATGAGAGAACTTTCGTAAGGATTGTTCAAAGATTGCGTGATCATGGAACCCTCGCTATCAACATGGTGGATAATGGCCGAATGCTATCATGAGACAATGGATGATGTTCTAGATGACGTGCAACAGCACCCCAAAACAAGTACGAGACGTCTCGCATTGCGATATAACATATCGCAATCTACGGTGGATCGCAGCTTGAGAGATCAAGGATTGTACCCATACCATATTCAAAAGGTACAAGCTTTATTGCCGACGGATTTACCAAAAAGAATTGAATTTTATCAATGGGTGAGATTATTCAAATCACTTTATTTTCAAACTAAGTCGGCTGGTTCCCTGACTTGTCAATGCAAATTCAGTGTTTCAATCCATGATTTTTGACCTGACAACGTAGCAAATATTCATTTCTGTGAGTCATTTCTATCAGAGTTGCAATTAGCCAAAGTACCCAATTTTTTGAATTTCACAGATTTTTATTTTTTTTTAAACACATATTACTCGAAAACGGCTCAATATACGAGAAAATGTGAAGAATACTTTTATTTTTCAAATTAGCTAAATATCCTTCAATGAACGTCCTAGTTACTTTTAAGAGTTCGGTTCTTTGAATTTCTGGTATTTTTATGGGATGAAGTGTTCATAATGAAGAAACGGGGAGATGTGGATAAAATTTTGTGTACGGAGAAGATTCATCACATACATGAAAAACTATATCCCGAAATTCATTTTTTTCTATACAACCATTTCCGAGATATAACGGAAAATGACATTTTTTTATCGATTTTCAACAGCCTGTATCTTTTTAACCGGGCCGAATCGGAAAAAATGGTAAATGAAAAAAGGGTTTCTATTGACCTCAGGAATCTTCGGTTGAAATATATGTACAAGTCAAAGACTCACCCTGTATATATATATATATATATATATATATATATATATATATATATATATATATATATATATATATATATATATATATATATATATATATATATATATATATATATATATATATATATATATATATATAAAAAAACTTTTTCATTTTTGAAAATATATTTAATTTTCGAGGTCAGTTTGTTTATATTCCCGAATATAAACAAACTGACCTCGAAAATTAAATATATTTTCAAAAATGAAAAAGTTCTATTGGCAACTTACAACCAAAAAACAATAAAATCATTATATAGTTATCTCAAAGACCCAATACCAACAAAATTAAAAAGTAATGTAGTGTATCAGATAAAATGTCAAGATTGTCAGGGTATGTATATTGGTCAAACTGTCCAGTGGGTTAAAAGTAGAATAGCTCTACACAGATCGGATATCACAAAACAGAAAGATCGATGTGCACTTACAACGCACGCTCAAAACTTGGACCATAAAGTTGATTTTGAAAATGTTGAAATACTCAAAACGGAAAGAGACTACCAAAAAAGATTGATTCATGAGATGATCCAGATTAATAAAAATGAAAATACTATCAACAAGAAATCTGATACAAAAAAACTCAGCAATATTTACAGCTATTTGTTGGAAAAAGAAAAAGAATATGAATTTTACGACGGTCCATTAGATGAATGATAAGAAAATCACGATTAAAAACATTTCAATCTGACTTGTCATCGAGACATATTGACAACTAATTAAAAAGACGAAATAACCCAAATCAAAACAGATCACATTGTTGTTTTTAAAATGTATTCGTGTAAATTTATTATTATTTTCATATCAAATTAGTTTTATACCTGTAATATGCAATGTCGAGCTCACAACTCAATAAGTTTTAAAACATAACCTCAACTTCGGTAATAACAAACAAATTATAGTAGACAAATTTTATTTATATGAACTATATCTGTAATTTTAGAAACCCTGAAGATGCAATAAATAAATTGCGAAAGCTTGGTGAAGAAAAAAGAGTACACTTTTCACCTAAATGATACATGAGTCTCAATACCCTTAAACAAATATTTATATTTCCAAAAGGCTCTTAATCTAGATATCTTATATATATATCAGGTATGTGAATAAGTCTTTCCCGTTTTTTTTCAAATTTCGAGCCTTTATTGTGAAAAAATGGTTACAAATGAATTATTGAAAGTATTGGCCATCGCTAGCTACAACTTTTCCCCATCTTTCTGGCAACATACGAATCCCGTTGCGAAAAAATTCGACCGGTTTGGCCTCTATCCAGTCATCCACCCATTTTTTGGCTTCCTCGTAGGAATGGAAGTGCTGGTCAGCCAGGCCATGCGTCATCGATCTGAAGAGATGGTAATCAGACGGAGCAATGTCTGAACTATACGGCGGGTGGGGTAGGACTTCCCATTTGAGCGTTTCTAAGTATGTTTTCACCGGCTGTGCAACATGTGGGCGAGCATTGTCATGTTGCAAAATAACTTTGTCGTGCCTGTCGGAGTATTGTGACCGTTTTTCTCGCAGTGCGCGGCTCAAACGCATCAATTGTCGTCGATAGACCTCGCCTGTGATCCTTTCATTCGGTTTCAGAAGCTCATAGTAAACCACACCTAGCTGTTCCCACCATATACAGAGCATGAGCTTGGCGCCATGAATATTTGGCTTGGCCGTCGATGATGATGCATGGCCGGGTAGTCCCCATGATTTTCTTCGCTTCGGATTATTGTAACGGATCCACTTTTCATCGCCAGTCACGATACGATGCAGAAAACCCTTTCTTTTATGTCGCTGAAGCAGCTGTTCGCAAGTGAAAAAACGCCGTTCGACGTCTCTCAGCTTCAGTTCGTACGGCACCCAATTTCCTTGCTTTTGGATCATTCCCATGGCTTTCAAACGCTTGGAAATGGTTGTTCGGTCAACTCCCAATGCTTCAGCAAGTTCTTCTTGCGTTTGACACGAATCTTCATCAAGCAAAGTCGCCAATTCTTGATCTTCAAAGATTTGCGGCCGCCCGGAACGCTCCTTGTCTTCCACGTCGAAATCGCCACTTTTGAAGCGTCGAAACCATCCGCGAACACTTGAATCATCGACACAACCTTCTCCATAAGCTTCCTGAAGCAACCGATGCGCCTCGGCAGCAGATTTCTTCAAATTGAACCAATAAAGTGAAACTTCCCGCAAATGACGTCGACTCGGCTCAAATTTCGACATTTTCACGATTTCAAAAATTTATGATGCGAAAAAATTTCAACTTATGTGTTAGTGTGGAATTGTTGGCAGATGAATAAGCTTTGATTATGACATATGTAACCATTAAATACTCGCACAGTATTGGTGGCGCCATCTCTTACAAAAAACGGGAAAGACTTATTCACACATATATATATATATATATTTTGTCATTGTCATATATATATATATATATATATATATATATATATATATATATATATATATATATATATATATATATATATATATATATATATATATATAAAAAAAATATATATATATATAAATATATATTTTTTTTTAATCACCATATAGGGCAATGACAAAATACCCAATATAACCAAATACAAAATTCTTTGAACATCAGTGTTCGACGCACTAGATACAAGATACGTTTCGAAATTGAATCTGAAAGAATTATAAAATATATATATATATATATATATATATATATATATATATATATATATATATATATATATATATATATATATATATATATATATATATATATATATTTTTTTTTTTTTTTTTCCCTTCACACTTTCGTGGTTATATAGGATCAACCGGGTGGGAGCACCAAGGTAAAAATCCTGTCGTCACCTTCAATAGGAGTAAAGCACCTGGCGGATGATGTTAACCGTCCCCAGTACAACGGCCTTCTGCATCCAACAGATAACTAACCTAATATATATATATATATATATATATATATATATATATATATATATATATATATATATATAAATCCTGGTGCTGATAGACGTCCAGTATAAATCTAGGCTTACAACGTCCATCAGAAATAGTCGGCTTTTTGTAAATTTCATCAGGTATATAATGAAGTGTGCCCCTGTGGGTTCAGTAACCGTACTCAGTTTTTCTCATACACCAATTTTTTTTTCAGTTATTTCAGTGCTATCTCATACCCTTTCATCCTCTTTCAATTTGACGACCGAAAGTATATAATGCGTACATCCTGTGTATCTTAGACGTCCCACAGTGTTGCCTTTTAGCGTCTGCACAAGTTCTATTGACTCGGATACGTATATGCACCCAACTGTATTTAATGAGTTCATTTGACGACCAAACGTTTTATTTGTATTACGCATTCGGAGAGGTGCCTGCTTCGTTATTCTGATCCTTCATTAATATTGGGGAGGGGGGGGGTGTTTGTTGTAACGTTATACGATTTTATATGCAGGATATTTTTCTCTAAAAATGAAAACGAAATGCAGTATACATGGACGGTGCCGAGATTTTCACATCGAATTATAACGAATTCAGTTCTGAATGGTAGAAAATAATTATTGTAATTGATTAACAGGTTATGTCATATTTACTCGGAAAGTTCCTAATTGTCATATTCCAAAAAATGAGGTTTCAGTTATGAATAATCATGTATTGTAAACATTTTATAAAATGATTATTATATTTCTGTCAGTTTGCTTTATTGATGAGTGATGGGATAACCGCCTATGAAGAACCAAGTTTTCAAAATATGAAAATGCATAAAAAAAGCTTTTCCGTGTGAAACTTCCTCAAAATTGAAGTTTCTTTTCCTCTAAAATTCTATTGATATTGGTATCTACTTAAAATACCTCTTTTTTATTATCAGTTCATCGAATTTTTTACTTTTTGAGGAAATGGGAATATATTTCATCTAATTTTTCACATTTTTTCATTCTCGAAACCTTCGAAACCTCCATATTTTCATCAAGGATTCATGATTTACAAATTTCGGATCATTATTTATTATGAATATTCTCATTCTTTGTGATGAATTAATAGGAAAAACATAAGTCAATCGTAATTCAATGACAACTAGACTTAGAGAGGAAGAATTAATGAGATGACTTCACCTATCGAGTAACCTCGATTTCAGTCTTCTTCCCTCTCAATTTCCACTTCCTTTGCTCAAGTCAGTTAAGAAAATATTAAGAATAATCATAACAGATAGATTTTATGGTCCATCGCAGGAATTTCTTTCATTTTCAGCTTATAATCAGTAGACTTCATTGAATTCTCACTTGAGAATCATGGAAATTAGGAATATGCTTTCAAACTTGTTCATATGTTCATATTGACCAGCCTAGCTTTCGGATGAACACTTTGCCTTCTTCAGAGCACAAAAATGAACATTGAAATATTACAGGCTGTAACAATGAAGAGGTTAATATGAACATCAAGCTCATTGACTGACAACCCGATACCTCCAGGGTGATTCGCAAAGACCGTTCGTTAGAATATTTCAGAGAAAGACTAAAGATAAACTCTTTTATTTAAGCTCTGTTATAAGAGATAAATACTTGGAAATAATTTCAGATTCGTTCGACTTTCGGTTTAACTGGAATTGATACTAACTTTTATTGATCATTTTATCATTGATAATCAGATTACCCATTGAATTCTACATTGTTTTAATTTTATTTATATATTGTTCTCAGAAAAGTTGTGTGAAATCTGAAAAAACCCCCAAAATTCCAATGTTATCAATTTGCAGATTTTTGCATAAAAATTCCTAATTTTCTAGTTTCTATCAGAAGACATACCAATGCTTCTCCTACGTTGATTGAAAATTCTATTGAACATGCAGATTGTTTCTATTTTAATGTCAGAGTCAGACAACCAAAAATTTTTTTCAAATGAGAACCCATTTTTTTTATTGGTCAGCTAAAATCCATGTTGAGAACTAGTGTGTAAGAGTTATACATAATACTACTAATTTGAAATGCTCATTCTCTAAAATATAGGGCAGAATATTATGGTGCTTCTCGTTTGTATTATTGAAGTTTCATCCATTTTTCAGAAGTATGGTAAAGAAAAACAAGAATTCAATCAATAGTTTCATATATCTAATCTTATGTTCCATATGACCACCGTTTTTTTTTTTGCTTTAAGGGATGACATTTTGATTTAGGAAGGATTGAAAAATGTAAAGTGATCACAGAATATGAAATTGTGTTTCAAATAACAAATAGCATATTCCGTTACTAAAAATGACATCAATTTCAAATCAGGAAATATTCAAAAGACAAAGTTAAATATTTCATTAGCATGGTCTTCATCAAAATGTATCAACTGATTTTAGATAAATTGGATTTTTCAATGAGAAAATTTATGTTCATCTTCATCGAACATATTCAGTAGGAAATTATTGAACAAATACAATAAGTGTCTCACCATCAACTGTCTATTTTTTTTTGTCCAATGACATATGACTTGTTTTCGAAGTATAAGCCAGATACAAGGGTTGAACATCATTCTTGAGAAATATTGAATAGAGTGGAGTCAGTTATGTGCAACCTTTCAAGAAATATCAGATTCAGGTCATATCTCAGTATTTTTGTGTACTCAATACGGAAAGGGTGAGGATTTTTGAAAACAAAATCGAAATGAAAAAAAGCTAGTTTATGATTTGTTTTTGTTTGGCAATTTGAATTTCATATTTTTTTCTGAGATTTTCTTTGAAGAAATTTTTCTAACATGGAACACGATTTTTTTTTAATGTCTTCAGCACAAAATTTTTCTGTTATATTCCTCACGATTTTACTTTCTTTCTTACCCAACAGGAACATGTACACAGAATCATTAAATATCAAACGGTTTCTCCATCGAAGCCATGCGAATAACTCCTTACAAATCCTAACTTACTTTTTGAAGCAAGGCTGATTAGGTTAATAGGGCCAAGACTTTGAAAAAATTTGTCATAAAATACCAGATGTTGATATGAAATAATCACAAAAGAATGCGGTAATTTCATGTAGGTATATGAAATCGACGATCCCCTATTAATGCATAATTTTTCTACAATTATAACCAAGGTGAACCCTTCACAGAAATATTCAAAAAATAACAACATACCTAAACATAAATGTCTTGAACTTGAACGATTTTGTCAGATTTGTCAATAACTTGACGAAATTTTAATTTTTTCATCTAGGGATTTTTTTTTATATCAAATCAAAATGGAGTTGACCGAAAAACCTCTAGGTACTTGAATAATAATATTCAGGAAAATAGGATTACACAGTCAAATTCTGTGAATAACTTAGCGTTGCTTAGTAATGAGAAAAAAATCCTCCATAGTTATTTTCATTACCAAGAATCGGTAAGTAATTCACAGAATTTGAGAGTGCAACAGAATTTCAACGATTATTTTTATGCAAGTTGGGGTTCAGATAGATGATTTGTATATATATATATATATATAGCATAGGCGTAACGAGAAGTGGTTATTGGGGACATAACCTCACCATTGATTAGAAGAAATAAAAAAATTCTAAGTAACAATACAAAAAAAAAACAAAAATTTTTTAAAAAAGAAAGAAACAAAGATTTTGCTTTTCCAAAGTGGGGTTACCCCTCCCATGAGTCAACTCTAGTTACGCCATTGATCTATAGTGAAATAATTCAGAAGGAAGAATTGCCCTAAGTACTAAAAATAAATACCTATATATCATAATATATATTATTCGATACAATGCAAAACCATTCGATGTTGATATGATATAATCCCCATTTTTATTCCCCATCTATCAATAGTTAATCTTCTGGAACGAGTATTTTCCTAATCTGTTTTTTGGAAAAATAACACTTATTTTCATTCGACTCATATTGTTTATTATTCGGCAGTGTGAATAAATTAATCTTGGGGTGGAAAAACGATTGCTTTATATTGAATTATAATTATTCTCGAAGAAAAATTCGGATAGGAATATCAAATGTAATTCAAAAGAAGAATAATATGCCTGGTCAGCTCTAGAATCCCCAATATCCTGACTGAGGAAAAAGAAGAAGAAAAAATGAAACCTCGTCTATTCGTGAACCTTTATTCAAGAAGAAACTATTGAAATTGATACAATTTTTCAATTTTAACCCTTACATTTAAGGGTATATACATTGTGTATGAAAACCTTAATTTTAAGCCAGTCCTTGTTCTTCAATAATTCATTATTCTGGCTTATGAGTTTTTCACACTCGATTCTTTTGGGTGGTACTTTATTTCGGATATTGGTTTGGAAAAATTCTTTAACAACCTTCTTCTGTTCCTCTGTCCACGGCGTTCTTTGAATTTTGTTGTTTTTTCTCTTATTCTTTTTTTTCAGAACCTCATCCTTCTGGTTTTCGTTCTCAGATTCTTCTCTTCTTTCAATGTTAATCTGCCTACTACTCCTTTCAAGTGTTTCGTAGTCCATATTAATATCATCATTCACATCGCTTGGAATGGCATCTTCATCTGGTTCTAGTTCATCTTCTAGGTTCTGTTCCAAATCAACTTCGATTTCATCAAGAGTTTTCCCTTTGAAAGAAGCAGATGTACCTGAAAATATTTCATGACATGCTATATAATTCTTGTATGAATTTAGCTCTGAAGTTTATTAATCTGGGCTAATGCGTCTAGATTTAACAAAATGAATGAATGAATTCCATTGAATCGGTTTTTAATCATCCGAATGAAATTTTTTCAATGCGAAAATGTTTGAGTATTTCAAATTCATAAACCAAATTAACTGATTTGAAGGATGATAATCTTTCGAAAATCTGGCAAAATTGTAGACACTATACTAGATACAGAACTTCAGAGCAAAATCGAAAAGAGGACAGAATCTGAGTCTGACATATCTCGCTTAGTAAAAGAATTCAATAAACAATCTCAGATATGACTATTTTGTTTCGAAATTGGGTTACTACTCGTTTACCTCACCTGGTTTCAGAATGAAAATAGTTTATTCGCGCTCTTTTAGTGCTTTTTTTTTGGGAATTGAAGATAAACGGTACACACAACTTACAACAAAAAATCCATGAAATTTTTTTTAAATTCAAATTGCTCTGAAAAGCTCTCATTATTTTCATTCTGATAGCAAATACATTAATTCACCACCAACAATATTAATCATCATTATTTTACAAATATGCTTATGCATGCATGGTAGGTATAGATCAATTCTTTCTTTAACATCATTTCTTCTTCAATCATGTTGCCATGTGAGAAGTACTGTATTATATAATACTATTTTTGGGATAAAATAATAAAATTCCACGTAGAGATTGTTTCGTAAGTGATTTCTGAACTGCAATGATAAGATAATTGACCAATTTAGTATTGGCTTACTAATAGTTGCAATAATATTTTCAATGAGTTATGTGTTTCAAATACATTACCTTGTTCCATGAGGAGCAAAATTTTCACAATTTTAGATGATTGGTAAACGTCATCAGGCAATCTATAAGAATTCTTATGGGTTCCAGGAGTGTGTCCCATAAATGTTGATAATTGCTCCAAGTCCGAATCCGTCATGCTGAATATCTGTGATAGGGTGGCTAGGTGCTTCCTTAGTCTCGTAGATGTAAGTGCATCGTGTCTTTCTGCCCCACAGGCTTTTGCATATTTCGCCAGAACCTTATAACCCACGATATGTGAATCGCTGTCAGGAAGGGCGAATAAAAATCTGTTTTCCTCTCTGACATATTTGTGTCTTATTTCATTCATTATTGAGATGTCTTTCTGAACTTCTGTGCTGAATAGGACAGGAACGCCGCGATTTCTCTTTCCTCTTATTATCTTATTCTCTTGAATCGATTCATTAAAATTTTTTCCGTAGGTGAAATAGCATCGGAAAATTCTTCATAATTTTGTCTTTTGGATGATTGATTATATAAATCGATTAATAGTCTCTGTAATTCTCCTGGCCTCTTTCTATTAAGTAATAACACCCTACAATAGACAGTTTCAGTTAAAACTTTGTATGCCGATTTGTTTTCATTTTCACTACTTAATTTTTGTTTGGATTTATCAGCTTCAGTAGTCAGGTAATTTTTCATCAGTTTCAAGTCTTTGGCTAAGGGTATGATGGTTATTTTATTCCATCTTTTTATGTGCAGATTATTCGATGCAACGGTTGAAATATCATACCTCCAGTTGGCTTCAATGAGCTGTGCGAAAGTTTTTATTGCCGATTCAGCGTTTGCTGCAGATACCGTTGCATAAATATGTTTTCTTTTTAGAGCGAATACTATTGCCAAGTCACAACATTGCTTTAATGAAGTTGCTATGTTCATGGCGAATGTTGGCGACAGAAAACATTCTGTAGACTTATCATACTTAGTACAAAGTTTGGTAGCTGTTACAACTGTGTCATAATATTTAGGTTGGAGCATATCCATCATTGTGTTGATTGATTTATCGAGTTTCTTGGCTTCGATTAATAATCGGGAGAGTTCCCTAATTTTTCTTGAAGTCACATTTCTGAAATGCTTCTCTCGGTGAACCCTCAAATAACGTGACCCAAAAGCACAAATAAGTGCATCTTGTTGGGCAACTATAGACACTTTATCAGGCCTCATTCTAGGAAATACTTTGTCACGTAAATCAGGATCTGTTTTATGATTTTTGAAGTATAATGCTGAAGTGGAGCTTATGTTATTCTCCAAGTGAGGATTTTCTGTGCACCTCTTCTTGTGTCGCCACAACTGCTTACGAGAGTAAAATCCGAGACAGTAAAGGCAAGGCAAATATTCACTGGTATCTCCACCTGGTGGTTTTTTCATCGGCTTGGAACATACCTCGGAATTTCTCAAATAATTTCCTTTTTTTCTTAGGCTCGTTATTAGATTTTTTCTTTCCTTACTCTTCACAGGCTTCGCAAGTAATCGCTGCACCTCTATCTCAGCTGAGTGACATCTTGCAATGTGTCTACTAAAATTAAGAACCTCAGTCTCACAAAAGTAGCAATTGTCCCTCTCAGGTGCCTTCTTTTTATATATTTTTTTCTGTTTCATATTTTTTTCTTTTTCCATAATTCCCAAGTCCTTTGCTTCAGAGGTCGTGTCGAAATTAAGTATTTCAACTGGTATATCTGAATCCTGGAAGAAGTACCAATGAGATAAGGTGTGTCAATTTGAAAAAGTACCACCGTCAATATCTCGATCCCCATGCAAAAACAGAAAAAACGCATAAAGAGATAAAGTTTAGTTCGTAGGGATTTTTCCAATCGATTTGTATCAGCCCTGCAAAAGTGAAGACATCAAACCCTAAAATCTTAAATGAAAAGGTGGTTACGTGTCACCTTGTTTCAACCGTAATTATAATGCCTTCTTACAAAAACGAAACACTGGCCCTTCCTTGTCAGAACTTCCGAAAAATAAAAACGGTAGCATACCTAGTTACGATAGCAAAAGTTGCAATTACTATAAAAGATTTTGAAAATGTTGTTCATTATTTTGTAGACAAAAATTCGAACCTTAGGTTTTGAAAAACTTGAATTCCTCGGCTTGCAGTGCCTTTTCTTACATTGAATTCATTTACATCTCTGGGATGTGTTTTATACCCAACCACCTTCAAATGTCTCCGGAAAAAGAATTCTAAGGGTGGTAAAAATGGGGAGTGTAGGGAACATTCTACCAATCCAATTTGCTCAAAATTCCATTTTTTTTTCGGAATTACTAACCATAAACGGGATCACCTTTGAAATAAAGTGACATTTAAAGCCCTTCCTATTCAAGATTTTAGCTGTTGCATGCTCACAGGGTTGATACAACTGGATTGAAATCTACCGTATAAAATGTTTCCCATGAAATCCTAACCTAGTTCTTTTTGCATTTTTTCTGATTTTTCATCATGGCCGAGATATTAAAAGTGGCACTTTATTAAATGGCCACACTGTATATAACTTTTATTCATTTTGTGGAAACTCAGAAAGTTTTAATGATGAAAAATCCATTTTGGGAGATTCTAATGAAGTAAAGGAAAACTGGAATTGGGGGCATTCCACGTGAACGAGTCAGAAAAAAAGGAATGTTCTGAAATTTATCAATATTTGGTTCAATTCTAGTTGTTAAAAAAAATTATGAGAAGTCCTGTGCAGAAAATTTTGAGCAATCGTTCATTGTACTATTGCCACAAAATTTTGTATGAGGCTGATGATTGGTGTTAAATATATGACTGTGAAATTTCAGCATGATCGAATTCACAATTTTATGATTATCTGAAAAATCGATAATTTAAAAAAATTTAATTCTATGGTTCTGATCATGCAATCCCTCTGATATTTTGCATGTGCCAATTGATTTCAGTTGTTACAAAAATTGAATTTTTTTTCGATATTTCAATTGAATTTTCTATGGTTCTGGTTAAGCGATTGCCACATAATTTCGTATGAAGCTTGAAATGGATATGGTACAAATGACCTCAAAATTTCAATTTGATGGGTTCAGTATTGTCTAAGATATTGAGGGAACAAAATTTCGAATGCCCACTTTTATGGAACACCCTGATTATTTTGGTCGTTAACGAACTCAACCGCGGTACTGAAAATTTCCAGTCTCTAGGACATTTCCTTTGACAGTAATCGTGTAAACGGACGGCCCTACGGGCGAAATTGAATTTGACTACGGATTCTTCATCAGTGAATCGAACCTTGTTGTTTGAGATGAGACCATTATCGGTTCGAAAATCGAAAATTACAGACATTTAGGCAAAACGATTATAACACTCGTTTAAATAGAACGAGCACTCAAAAAGCGAAAACACAATATTTTTTTCTCTGAGTTGTCCATTTTGGGTATTGAGCTTTTGGAAAAGATCGTTCTTTATTCTATACAAAACCGCAAATGAACATTTCAAAACAATTTTTCGAAAATTTGATCAATATTTTTTTCTTTGTTGTATTTTGAAATCAGCTCTAAGTAATCTTGTAAGCTCGAAATACCACACAGGTTTTTTTCAAAAGCTCCCCATTCCACCGACTGTTAGAAAGTTTGGTTTTCGTATAGTCCGTTGTTTTCGTTCTTGAAAACCTCTTGGCGTTCATTGATCCCTCAGAAAAAATATTTTGTTTCTACTCACCCCATTTTACCAGTATGGCAGTATGGAAGTTTACATAATACAACTAGCACTTTTCGAGTGAGGAGTGCTAGTTGAATCATACTCAAAATATTAATATGTGCATATGAGAGAATAAAAATTACCATAATGAAAAAAAATGTAACATGCTACAGAGAATGCTTCACTAACCTGGGAATTGCAATTATCCTCATTCGAGATCTGAAACATGAAAGCAGTCGTATGAAGTTGCAAAATCTCAAAAAATATTCATACACCTCAAAACTGGACGGAACGTAGTCAACGTCTAAATCCGAAAAGGATAAAGAATAAGACAAGTTTTCTTGGACTCCAGCATCATCTGCCTCATTTTCATTCTCTGGGATTTTTTCAACAAATTCCATCTAGAAAATCGAAGACTTTCAGTTCACATATAAAATCGATAGATCAATATAAAATGATCAATACAAAATTGATCGATTAATTTTTCTAGAGGATATGACAATATTGATACACTGTCACATTGAACTGAGTTCTGATTCTCGATTTAGTTCCATTTTCGAATAATGAATTGCAATTTTCTAAGAAGCTTACCTCTTTTGGTACTTCAAAGTCAGAGTTTTTGAAAGATTCTTTAGGGTCAACATTACAAAACTTTCTCCATGAATTGTTTTTCAATTCTTCATTCATTTTTAGGTCTGCTTCTCGTTCTCCTAAAGAAGTGCAAAGCCAAAATGAAAAAAAAGTTCCGAAAAAGAAAAATATGATGTGAAAATTATCCTTTCATTCTTCAGTAATTAGACATTCTCATTCCATTTTTATTTAGAAAATGAAAGACGATGCAAGCCGGCTAGACTAACAACTTCGTTTAGCCATTATTTGGTCATTTCTCCAAATTCAAAATAGTTTAGGAAATGAAAATTTGTCGAAAGTGATCATATTACTTTGCGAATAATTTTTCCATGTATAGTGTTTCCGAATACCACTCGAGATAAAATCTCAGCAGGTGAAATTTCTCGATTGTTATATTTCAAAATTTCGATAAAACGTCTTCCGCGAAATTGCTAAGCAATATTTATTGCCTATTTCCATATTAAAATCGAGAAACTTTGGGTATAGACTATAGAATTTGGTCTCTGTTGGTATTACATAATATTACTCTCCTATTATATGTTATTATTATATGTTTTCCGAAATTATAATAAAATAGCTACTTACCCAATGCGCTCGATAAAATTTTTCGTGCTCTGGTTAGGTGGCGGTTCATCTTGCACTTTCTTATACCTACACTCTCACAACAACACTGAAACGATATCATAGGAACTCCTCAATTCCAGATCTTTTCCCGCTAAAATTTCGCATTTTTCCGGTTTAGTCCGATCCAAATTAATAGGAATCATCGTAAGAATTAAAATGATGCAATGCCGTATTTGTTTCTTTCAAATGTTCTAGTTAGGGTTTGTTGTTCAATGTTCCAATATAAGAACAGTTTCTGTTTTGAATCATGTTTCCGTTTTCGAATATTTCTCAGAGAAATTCATCAACATAAATTAATTCATAATAACATTTTGTTATATATGGACGTCCAAAAAGCGACTCATGAAAATACACCCTAATGAAATGGACGTCGAAAAAGCTGACTCTGTACGGAGTATATACAGTAGTCGGACCTGTTGATACACTCATTCAAGAGCTGGTAAATTCCAATCAAATTAATAAGAGGGTTGTGAAAGAACAAAAAAGAATGTGGGGATGCATACTTTCTAAAATATTGAAATATTCATAAATGATAAGATTTTTCTGGATGAAAAAATAGTATCTTATGTCAGTATATACTGCTTACATCAAATTCCATTCGATAAAATTCAGCATGCAGAGTTTTTTAATTCGTTCGGAAGATGTAAATCCAAAGTTATCAGAAAAAGCCCTACATGTATATATTTGACTATTAGGAATAGTGTGATAAGATATGTGTATAGTTACGCTAGTAACGGAATATCATAAAAAAAATAAAAACATACGAATAAGTCAAAAGAATGTTTTCCCCAATTCTGATTAATCAAAATAAATTAATATATAGATCTATACAAGTGCCCCTATAGATTCTTTGTAGTTTTGTTAAAAAACCCTAAATCTCTCATTTGGTTGCAATTATTGAATTGATGTTTGTCGTCAAATTGAAATTGAATTGGAAATTTATTCATATTGGTCCCTATATTTTCGCCTAATGTTATTCCAAGAATTAGTTGTATCACATTTTTTTTTTCGTGAAGATGTATAAGCAATAGAATTTAATATATTGTGTTATAATTCATGACCGATCGGAGCATTAATGTATATCAATTCCAATGTGGGTTGAGAATGATGAGATACTAATTCTGAGACAACGTTTTTTTCGAACTAACCATTGAAGTTGATGAACTTTGAAATTTCAACGAGGAAAATATTATATGTAAAAATTCCGTGTTACGGTGATAATTTACGAACTTTTCCGAAACGACTCGACCAATTTTTATGAAAATGTAGTTTGTAGGTATGAAAATAGTCCGCGAGGTATACAGGGTGGAAGGAACGACTTCAAAACTTTCAGCGTAGAATTAAGATTCAAAAAGGAAAGATGAATTCATGAACGAGTAGAATCAAATCAATAGCCCTCAGGGTATTCAAATTGGATTTATCTTTTTCCCAATATAGACAAACGCGCAAAAGCTTCTGATTTCAGGTCAGTGCTTCTTTATTTTTTTTAAATTATCGCCATCAATAGATATGATTATTTCTATGTACTCCTCACACGTTAATTATATTGATGAATATGGATATTGCTTCAATAATATTGACCGTGTGAGGTAGCCTTCAGGAATAAAGGATATATTACTTTCGAAAATACATTCAATCTAGAGAATCAATGATTCGAGTCGTTTGTTTTTATCGACGGTCATTCCAATTTCTGTGATAGATTTTTCTACCACACCCTTATTATTTGTTATTTTCCATTTAATATCAATAATATTTAAAAAAAAATATTTATATAGCAGATCAACAATTTCCATAAAAAACAAAGATATCAATTAAACATCCCATAACGGTTGGTCGTTATGAAATTCACGAAGGTAGTTAATTGATATACTATCATCTCCTTTCTGTCTCTCACATCATCATCACTTCATCACACGGTGATAAGTGGATAGACGATTTTCGTGAGTATTCATAAATGCAGATCCAAGCACTTCATCGAGAAGCGACGCTACGCATGGAAAACAGTTTTTTTTAGATAACAAAGTATAACGGACGTCCCTTGATCGCACTGTATAAGAATTATTATGAGACTATGTTGCCAAACTTTATGTCGTCAAATCCTCTCAATATGAAACGGGGAAGATGTATATAACATATACGCGAGAGGTAGTAGTCAGCGCTACGGTCGTTCGTTGTTTGAACTGAAATATACGATTTTGTACACGATGAGAATACCTGACGTCATCGGCAAAAATTGACATACGCACTCAGGACGTGCCATGAAGTCATAATACATTGAGAATTGGGCAAAACAATTCGACGTCCGTATATCGGACGTCGGATTGCAAGAGGACGTCGAAATGATGGTAAAACGACAATGTATGGCTCTCCAAAGGCGGTTTAATGTATATATATATATATATATATATATAATAGATATATAATATATTTATATAGATATATATATAATATATATATATATATAAAAATATATATTTATATATATATATATATATATATATATATTTTTTTTTATATATATATATATATATATATATATATATATATATATATATATATATATATATATATATATATATATATATATATATATATATATATATAAATATATATTTTTATATATATATATATATATATATATATTATATATATATATATATATATATATAAATATATATTTTTTATAATTCTTTCAGATTCAATTTCGAAACGTATCTTGTATCTAGTGCGTCGAACACTGATGTATATATATATATATATATATGATGTATATATATATATATATATATATATATATATATATATATATATATATATATATATATATATATATATATATATATATATATATATATATATATATATATATATATATATATATATATATATATATATATATATATATATATATATATATCGGGTGTCCCAAGGTGAGTGGCCTATTAGATTATAATGGAAACTATTGATGGTAAAGATTTCAAATTTTGTAGATAGATATTTGGCCATGTAAGGTACATTTTTAAAATACATTCACATTTCCAGTGTTGCCGGATGTACGACAATTTGGCAACAACTTTGTTATTTTGAATGGGACATCCGGTATTTCTATTTTTTTTATGATACTCCATAAAATATTAAATCTATTCACTCTTACTTTCCCATCCCTATCTTCAACGGTTTTTGAGTTATTAATTATTTTTTCGAAATTTTAGATCAAATGGGCGTATTAAGAAAATGACTCTAGTTCGCTCAATATTTGAGATTTAAGTCAGAAATTTTGCAAGTCGTTAGATATTGATTTGATCTGTGTCACTGCTCTTGAATTATGGTTGTCAATAATACAGGACGGACCAAAAAAAATCATCATTTGCCAAGTTACAAAATTGTAAGAAAGTCTATTTTTTCAAATTAGACACCTAGTATATTTTTCAATTTTTGGAATCAGTACAACACACTCTACAATTTTTCTATTCACGTCCCTATACCTATCTCAACTGGATTCCGAGTTATATGCGTTTATTAGATTTCACATTGATTCAATAAGCGTTAATTTCTTTTGTATTGTTATTTTCTCTATGTCGTTCTTAGATCGATATATCAATGAATCAGTTCAATCCATAAATGTCAAAATAAACAATTATTGCCTAACAGGTGTTTTGTTCCGAGGTTTTTCTATAAATAATGGCTCAAGAAAGATATACACATATAACGCATATAACTCGGAATCCAGTTGAGATAGGTATAGGGATGTGAATAGGAAAATTGTAGAGTGTGTTGTACTGATTCTAAAAATTGAAAAATATACTAGGTGTCTAATTTGAAAAAATAGACTTTTTTACAATTTTGTAACTTGGCAAATGATGATTGTTTTTGGTCCGTCCTGTATTATTGACGACCATAATTCAAAAGCAGTGACACAGATCAGATCAATATCTAACGACTCGCAAAATTTCTGACTTAAATCTCAAATATTGAGCGAACTAGAGACACTTTCGTAATACGCCAATTTGATCTAAAATTTCGGAAAATAATTAATAACTCAAAAACCGTTAAAGATAGGGATGGGAAAGTAAGAGTGAATAGATTTAATATTTTATGGAGTATCATAAAAAAAATAGAAATACCGGATGTCCCATTCGAAATAACAAAGTTGTTGCCAAATTGTCGTACATCCGGTAACACTGTAAATGTGACATTATTTTAAAAATATACCTTTCATGGCCAAATATTTATCCACAAAATTTGAAATCTTTACCATCAATAGTTTCCATAATAATCTAATAGGCCACTCACCTTGGGACACCCGATATATATATATATATATATATATACAGGGTGAGTCTTTGACTTGTACATATATTTTAACCGTAGATTCTTGAGGTCAAAAGAAACACTTTTTTCATTTACCATTTTTTCCGATTCGGCTCGGTTGAAAAGATATGGCCATTTTAAGTTTTCATAATGAGCTATGCCGAACCTGGAAATCAGCCCACTGAAGTTTTTCCAAGCATAAATTTATACCATTTGAACTTTGGAAATGGGTTACTATATTAGCAAAACAAGCATAAACTCACTTTTTCCATTCCCTTTGGTGACCGAAGTATTATTTTCAATATAATAAATGAGTTATAGCAATTTCGTGGGAGATAAATATGTTGATTATTTTTCTCTTGATTTCTATTTTATATTCGATAATAATAAAAAATTCAGCTTGCAACCACCCATATTAAATCTGATATTCATATCCAATCATTTATTTTCGCTTTTTCACCTCTTTTCGTATAAGAGTTAACAATTCATATAACCTTTAATTTTCATAAAGGTAAATAAACATAAATGATAATCATCTGTGGACTTTCCACGTTGCCAAGTTTACAGTCACAAAACACTATAATGACAAAAAACCTACAGAATAATAAGCTAAATCTATGTACATATGAATACTAATCATCTCGCATCTGTAATGTTATGTTTAAAGGTTATGTTATGTTTTGTCAATAAAATTCAAGAAACCCAACAAACGGTTGAAGTTTTGTACATTACTAGAAATTTGGGCTAATTGAGTATATTTTGTTATCTAGAGGTCAGCAAAAAAGTGGTATTCAAACCAGTGTTCAATTTGAATTCTTATTATCATGGAATCAGTGAGAAAAGTTTTAAATTTTTAGGGTAGCAAGAAGTGTAAGAACGCTTGCATTTCGGATTGAATGAACCCAGAATACTTTATCTAAGTACCTACACAATAACTTAGCTCGAAAATGAAAAGGCAGTTTCATGAATGGATTTATGTGGAAGATGGAATCACCTCTGTATCACACAGAGGTAATTTTGTGATGGAAAAATTCCGATTTTATCTTGTTAAAAATAACAGTAGTATGAGAAGGAATAAATAATTTCCAGAAGGAAATGAATTTTTTTCCGTTTTCATCCTAGAAGCTTATAAGTTTCATGAATCTTCAATATTCCATTATTGATTAATTATTGATCTTGATTTTTGTATTAAAAATGAAATGGTGGTATTCAATATGAATATCCAATATTGAATATTCTGCTTCTTTCAACTCACTGAAGTTTTTTATTTATTTTCACGTTAAAACAATTTTGGCCCTCTTAAAAGTATGTCAATCAAATGTTCTAGGATGAAATTATCAAATAGCAAATGGATAGAAGTATTCAATCACGTAAAAATGAAATTTTAGGATGTATTGTTATGTATCGATGAAAGCTCAGAAGACTGGAAGAAGATTATAGTAATGTTTGGCAGCAGCAGTTTTTAATGGGATTTCATATCTTGATTGGTGTTATTTCATAAGGAGCCTAGTTTGTCAAAATTCACTTGAAAATGAGTTTCGATCAGAATTATTCAAAATAGAATATTAACTTTAATGAAATATCTTCATATTATAGGGCTGTGCCAAAGCTCAGTAATTTGTTATCATGAAAATATTTGAAATCCTTTTCTTCTTAGTGTTCACTAATGCCAATATTCTGTCTGAAAATTTGATACCCAATAGGTAACTCCAAAAAATGCTCTCGAGTACTTTCGATAATAAAGAAGCAATTAGTCTTTCCTTAATATTATCAATGTTATAATCAACATCTTCGAAAATTTTATTTTCCTGAAGATGGTAAAATGGTATTCGGCTAGAAAAAAGGAAGTACAACGTACAAGTAAATTTACTTGTTTGTTATCGAACAGATGAACTGAAAATATTATGAAACTTCCCAACAATTATGTAATCTTTTTTTTTTGTTTTCACATATCAACTACATGTAAAATAAATTTTGAATTCTTGTAAGGTATACCTTTTTTTCAAAAGTACTCAATAAACTGAAGCTTTTGATAAACTTATCGAAAGATTAACAGTGACTTGAAATCATGTATTATTGCCAAATCCACTCTTTTACTATAAATCCAGTGCCCTACAGTAGGTATACAACATTCAAAGCAATTTGAAATAAACATTTTTCATTACTGAAACAAAAAAATGCATATCAAAAAACAAGAATTGAAGTACAAACTACCATAATAATAAATGGTCTTTATTTTCATTTAATTTATAAATAACCAGGTTTAACATTTTTTACTCTTAAACTTCTTACGTAGATTCATTTAGCAGATGTATTGTGCGAAATAAAAAACATTCAATATTTAGCCAATAATTATTAAATTAGGCCTGCCATTATTCGAGTTTATTCTCAATGATTCCTGATCTCAGATGTATTCATTATATTATTATAATATCTATAAACCAAGGACAGTAACTACAAACTATGTGTATGCCTTAAAATATCAATAGCTATTGATTCTGAAACATATGGATTGGATCAGTACATGTACTAGATAATAGGATAGGATCTGGGTTAATGGTGAAATCAGTGACTTTTAAATTATTTTTCAGTTCATCAATGAGTATGAAGTTTGAATAAGTATTCATTACAGAACTAGTGCTTCACTTATTCAAGTAGTTGAATTTATCAACAGAATCATTGTATTGTAGATTTTTGGTTATTTCAATTAATCAATTTACTTTTCCATTCATTATATGGAAGAATTATCCTTATGAAATCATGAGCACCTCACAGCAAACTGTTTCCGGTTGGATTTGATTTGAAGGGGTTCAAGATTCTCTTTAAATACAGGTCATCTGAAACTTCTCTGTATCTAGTGGGCAATCATCTTCACGAAATAAATCACGAAGGAAAATCGTCGTCCAATTAAATTCATTATGGTGTTTTTCTGAATGATTCGATGAATTATTAGGAGATCTGAAAAAATACAATAATTATTCAATATATTATTTATATTATATAACTTAGTAACTTACTTACGCCGAACTATGTTGTTTCTTATTGAAACATACAATATTTTCGAATCAAATATCGAATTCTTCCATTTGTTTGCCAAACATAACCACACTTCTTCGAGATTTCTCAAATTTTCAGTTTGGCCATGCGCATAGAGTAATAATCTCTGAGGCCATGCGCAATAGTTCAAATCGTTCATAACATACGGTAATCTAGCATATTATGACTTATTTTATTATACAAAATTCGATTTAACATTTCGGATGATACTAATTATTACATTTAATGAAATTCATAATAAAATAAATTTATTAATTCATAAATTTGATGGTTTGTTTAAAAAATTATTCGAGATTCTTCTATGTTGATTGGTCATGCGCATAGAATGATCCGAAAACAATTGAAATTCGAATTTATGGTATCATGATTTCTGTTGCTCTGTTTAATGTAAATGATAAGTATTAAGTGTATTTAGTTTTTTAAGTGATACCTAAGTGCGTTTAACTTGTTAAGTGTTAAGTGTGTTTAGTTTGTTTAGTGTAAGGTGTCTGTTTAGTGTAAAGTGTTTGTGAAGTGTGTTAAGTGGAAATTAGCAGAATGTATTCTAACCAGGAGATGGTAGATATGTTGGAATGCTATTTCACAAATGGAAAAATAGCGAGAAGAGCTAAAGAAGCTTATGGAAGGCTGTTTCCAAATAGGAGACAGCCAAATGAGAGAACTTTCGTAAGGATTGTTCAAAGATTGCGTGATCATGGAATTGAATTTTCTCAATGGGTGAGCTTATTCAAATCACTTTATTTTCAAACTAAGTCGGCTGGTTCCCTCACTTGTCAATGCAAATTCAGTGTTTCAATCCATGATTTTTGACCTGACAACGTAGCAAATATTCATTTCTGTGAGTCATTTCTATCAGAGTTGCAATTAGCCAAAGTACCCAATTTTTTGAATTTCACAGATTTTTTTTTTTTTTTAAACACATATTACTCGAAAACGGCTCAATATACGAGAAAATATGAAGAATACTTTTATTTTTCAAATTAGCTAAATATCCTTCAATGAACGTCCTAGTTACTTTTAAGAGTTCGGTTCTTTGAATTTCTGGTATTTTTATAGGATGAAGTGTTCATAATGAAGAAACGGGGAGATGTGGATAAAATTTTGTGTACGGAGAAGATTCATCACATACATGAAAAACTATATCCCGAAATTCATTTTTTTCTATACAACCATTTCCGAGATATAACGGAAAATGACATTTTTTTATCGATTTTCAACAGCCTGTATCTTTTTAACCGGGCCGAATCGGAAAAAATGGTAAATGAAAAAAGGGTTTCTATTGACCTCAGGAATCTTCGGTTGAAATATATGTACAAGTCAAAGACTCACCCTGTATATATATATATATATATATATGACAATGACAAAATACCCAATATAACCAAATACAAAATTCTTTGAACATCAGTGTTCGACGCACTAGATACAAGATACGTTTCGAAATTGAATCTGAAAGAATTATAAAAAAATTGGTTTTTCGGAAATTTTTCAAAGATCTTTTTATTTCATGATTTCCATGTTATGTAAGGTGCAAGTTTATAGGTCACAAAAATTATTTTAATAATTATTTTTTATTTCAATCGTAACTCTCAGAATCAGAATTAATCAATTCGAATCAAAATTTTCAAAATTTTTGAATGTTTTTCTTTATTTCCTTTCAACAATTGAATATATGCTCCCATAGTTTCATATTACAAAATAAATTTAAATAATTCAATTGATTGCGAGAACAAAGATACGTAAAATTTTCTATAAAATAAAGTTCATAAAAAACGATTCTGTAATGTGAATAAATATCTATAAATCTGAAAAATTCAGTCACTTCAATTTGTCAAATTTTACAAATTCTAGTTACACATTTTTTTTCCGCTTAATAGAATACCTGATGTGAGATAGTGGTATATTTTCAACTGAAGATTTTACACCACTCGTTACACCATCTGTAAGGTTCCCTTCGGAAATTTCATCACCTTTTGTAGTTATTCTAAACCGACAGCCACCAAAGAAGTTTTATGATTTTATTTTGTTTACATCTGTACGTTCTTCTAGAACCGCGTAAAACCTCGATGAACAATGAATTGATTCATCGGAACAATCTAGGTATCCCAATTCCCAACCTTCTCGGTGATTTTTTCAAAACTTATAGAATCTACCAAAATCTCCCAACTGATTTCTCCCTACAAAAAATTTCATGAAAATGCGAAAAATCTACTAAAAATGTAGATTTCTATTAAATCTGTTCACACTGGTACGAAACTTCAGATATTGATTCGTTTGGTCATAAAAATGGTCTAGGTCTACGAACGTCCGGAGTTGCTTCGTTTCCGAGATATGACGATCGAAGAAGTTTTGAAAAAAGCGGTAACTAGTAATTTATAAATTAACCTGCTTATTTTTCTGTAGTTTCTTATTTTTTAGATTGAATGAAACTTTTCGGTATCCTATATCATCTTCATATCAAGCTTCGTTATCGATAAATAAAAATTAGTTCAAATCATTCAGAAAACTATTCATGGTGTCTATGATATGCAATAGAGTGGCTTCAATTTTTTTTTCTCGTAAACGAAGCTAGATATGAAGCATATAGAGGAGTCGAAAAAGTTGTATATTATCAGTTGTTCAATCTTCAAAAATTTCTGAAAAAACCCCAAACAAGTCAGTTGCGTACTCTTTGTCCTCAATATTGTTGACTTTTGTGTCCACTGAGACACCTCTGGACCTAAAAAATTCAATCTAGTAGGAGCTGAATTAGCGCCTTATTACTTTCAATGACTTAACTAAATTTCAACTAAATTTATTCAAATACCCAAGTACCCAATATTTAATATTTCGTAGATCCTTCAGAATACCAATTGATTGGTATTTAGTACTATTTTCTTCACAGTTTGAACACAATTCGTCTGAAACGACTAACCGGCAAGGTGAATGAGTAAACAGGTAAAATTTATATTCGACAGGAAGGCTTTCCAGATTACAATTGATGGATATTTAAAGAGTTTTCTTAACTGCAAGAACAATTGTACATATTTCAATTCCTTATTAGAATGAGGACATACGTTTAACCATAATATTGAAATTCTACAGACCGAAATTAAAAGTTGAGGCTTGAAATTTCTAGAACAACTAAATACAGATTTCGAAAGAAAATCATTTAGAACTCTACTGGGTGTTCAAAATGATAAAATTCATTGATGACGCATTAAAAAGTTAATATTGGACTATTTCAACTGGTACACTCTATAATTTATTTCCTCATTCAGTACACAACTTTTCAAATTTGCTACTACTAAAATTTGCTACCTGATAAGAAAATATAATACATGTTATGCCATTTGGAATAAGCACGATAATAACGTTGTAATGAGTCATCAATGAATTGTTTCAGTAGAGTTCCCAATGATTATCAAAAAGTAAGTACTAACCTCCATTTGTCTAGAATTTAATTTGAAATCTAAATGAATTCATTCATTTTGAAAACGTCAGTTCTTCCAAAGCCTGTTCCCTTCATGAAAAATCGAAATATTTCGAAAAAAGAAGTTTTAAGCATATAAAATCTTGGGTTGATTCATTACATGTAATCTGGAAATTCAATAAAAACAGGTTGTTCTATAAAAAAAATCATTTTGTTCATTCATTTACACATTTTTTGTGAACCCTATGTATTTCGAAACAATTATATAATGTAGCTCTAATGGAGCCTAATGATACTGTGAAAATTTGAAAATTTGAGCCCTTCACCGTAAAGAGCATCGTCATCGCGCCCATGGTGGAACAACCTGTCTCATTTCAATTCATAAGAAATAAGCCATCGCTTTATTTTTATGATTCTCCAACAAAGCTTAATAGTTGTTGTGTTAGCAAAATAAAATAGGATATATTTTAAAGACGTGCCTTATAGGCATCGGAAACAGGCCTGATTTTATTTAAACAATTAATTTCATAATTGTCTATTTTTGTTGCCTTTCGTTCCTAGAGAATGCATAATAAACATTGGATTCAGTAATTGAATACATCGTTAGACCCGAATAACAGAGTAAGATAATTTTAAGGGGTATAAACGTTAAATGAATTTTCGACGTATTATGATGTTTCATGAGATAATTGAAACAAAATTCACTCGGGAATTTTGTGTGTATGTATCTATATTTCGGGATTTTAAAAACACAAGCCCGGATGAAATAAACCTGTTTCGCATCTCGTAGAAACTTCAGTCTTCAGAAGAATTTGTGCAACCGGGTTCACCAATAAAAAAGAGGGGTATAATTAAACCATCAAACGTGCCTACAGGCAATAGTAACAGCGGACAGCCGTATTTACATCTGAAATGCAGTTGAAATATTTTTACCTATACTGAAGATAGAAACTTCTCAAAATGTAAATTCTTCGAATTAATAAATGTAATAATGAAGAAATTCAAAAATTTATCATATTCATCAATATATTATATCTAAATCATTCTTATTCTTGAAATCCTGAACGAAGAATCATATCAATATATGAATTTAATGTGCAATTTCGGATTTCAAAAATGTTATCAGAGGTTGTTTGAAACCTGACATACTCCGATGACCTGAGGTTGAAGTCCGGAAGGTCAACAGTGATATCAAGACCGCCCCTTATCTGAAATATCAGGTCAAACACTTTAAAAAAATTCAGATTTTATATTTATTTCTATGAAAACACTTCACAGAACTATTTTCGGACTCAATTTAATGAAATATATTTCAATAAAAATACTAGCAAGACATCTATTATTCATATACATATAATCAAATATTTCATGTTTGGAATAGCAAAATGTTCAAAAATATGTTATTTCAAGAGATAAAAATAACTTCATTAAAATATGAAAATATAGTTAATAAAAAACTGAAAGGTAGAATATAGGTATTATGTTTCATTGTTTAATACAACGCAAGCATAAAAAGTGAATGATTTAGATAAAGGAATTGTGACCAAGTATTATATAATTCATGAAACATTTATAGTTAACATTCTGGATAATTACGCTGTATTGATCGAACTCTAATAGACTTTCCTCAAATTTCCTTTAAGATTTGTAATGAGATGTAAATTTTCAAAATATTGATAATAATGATATAAAATTCAATTTCATATTCTCTCTTTTCTAAACAAATGTATTAATTTTTTATAGAATTAAATGAATATAAACATAATACGTATTTATTGATATGTTTCAAGGTACATAATAAAACTGATCTGATCTATACAACTGTGCATTAAATTCACACAGAAGTGCCAGCGTCAGATGTTTGTTACTATATTGAATTTAATGTAAAACGATTAAAGGCTACCAAAGCGTCGGCGCATATTTCGGAAGTGCTTAGTGCTTAGTAATCTGCCAAAGTGCTCGCGAGCACTGCAGTGCTCGGGAGCACTTTTGGGATTACTAAGCACTAAGTCTTTTGTGAAAGTGCTTCGATTATTAAGCACTAAGCACTGATTTTAAAAAGTGCTCGGGAGCACAAAAAGGCTTCAAGTGCTTTCGAAAGCACTAAGCACAATGCTTTGGCACAACTCTGATTAGTCTTTTTTCCTTTATACGGACTTCCATCTACCATATAACACGTCGAGGAGTCGCACAACAAAACAATTTTTATTCCATACTTTGCAGGTTTATTCGGTATGTACATGCGGAATGGGCATCGTCCACGAAATCCCAAGAGCTGTTCGTCAATGGTCAGGTAAGATGACGGAGTATATGATGATCTGCAAGTTTCAATAAAAATTTCCCATATCTCACGAACATGTGCAGAAGGATCATTTATTTTTCTTTCCTGTCTTGTTTCTCTTGAATCAAACCTCAAACAGTTCAGCAAAAACACAAATCTGTCACAATTCATTCAGGCTCTGTAAAGGGAACCAGAAATTGTCGTATCAAACATATGCCTGGCAGATAGATGGTTGTCTTTCTTGGCAGCCGAGAGGATCAAAATTGCAATCAAGGCTTGTAATTCTTCTTTAGTGATAGGTGACACATTGTTGTTACCAGTTTAATTTTGCTTTTTCAGTAATATTTCTGCATTTGTGTGGAGTAATATCATATCAAGAATTGGGTCAGAAAAAAAATGTAAAAAATTATTCTCCAGTGCCACATTTTTTTTTGCTTCGCCTCTCGGGCCCGACACAAAATGGATAAGGTTTCTTGAAGCAGTTCTCCTCCTAGTTCTGTTAGGCTGTGTAGATGTTCATTTGTGACCATTCTTTCCTTTCAAACGTACAGTTGTGGATTGAACCAGAAATTTATCTTTTTTAGATGTTTCGAGTTGTAACTGATGTGCCTGATCATCGGCGTTTTCATGACCGACGTCGTCCATATTGTTTGCCGAAGTAGTAATTTCTTGTACAGGCAAATTCTGATCTGAAGACGATTCATCAGTTGAATCATCTGATTCCTCCATGGATTCTATTTCAAGATTATCTTCCTCCCAGTCACTTCCACTATCCTCAAATGGATCTGCTTCACTGTTTTCTCCCTCCATAATTTTTCGGATTTCTTCTTATAATTCTGCCCGAGATAATGCCTGTTTTGAAGCCATTCTGCTGAAACGACATATCCTCAGAATTCCATAAGTAAAAAATTATAAATAATAACTTACATGTCTCCTGAATGCAAAACTGCTGTTCACAATATGAAACCCAAAAAGAACTCGCGCGAAAACTAATCAACGTACATACGGGACTATCGTAAAATTGACGAATCGAGGGCAAAAATCTGCTTTTCAATTGACAATAACGCGATGTTTCGAACACTGGAGTCTAGCTACCAACTAAATGGGAAGGTACTGAGTGTCTCAGCCCGTTGCGGTATCCGGAAACAAACGAAATATCACGACAAATATTGACCATCGTAAATTTTATGAATGTCCCGTTATCTAGGGTTAATGACGATTTTTACTCTTTAAATTCATTCACTATTTTTAGGAGATAACTCACACCTGAATAAATCAAATTTTTCGAACTTTGTCCAATTTCAAAAATTCATAAAAAAAGAATGATAGATGTGACAATTGTGAGTGATACCGCGTATTGAAGCTGAATTTCTGTACTTTTTGAAAATATAAACAATGATTTCAAATCCGAAATACGAAGTGATATTTTCAAACTGATCAGGTTAAATGAGAAATATTAATATCAAAATTATTTCAAGTCTCAAAAAATTCCGCTAATAAGTTGGGTTCTGATGATGATTTCATTATTTCCATGATATGAAAACACCCTGTAATGAAATGAATTTTTAGCAATCAATCTGTACTCTGGTTCTACTCTACCTCTGGTGAGAGTATGTACAGTTACTCCCGGTACAGTTACTCCCGGTACCATCAAAACACGGAAAATATACTATTTCCTAGCAATTCAACTACACGAAATATTAAAAAGCAAGCAATGAGAATGCAATTGGTGTTCCCGAACTGCAAAATGAAGGAATTTTCATGGTCGGTGTGAAAAGACCTCGCAATCATCGGGGCGGTTTGATGGTCTGCAAAAAATCCTAAGCATCAGTAGCCGTAGCACCCATACAATCATACTGAGTCATTTACTAGTCAGAGAGAATCCATGAAACATCTTCGACTAGTCCAATCAAAACCAGAAACTCCGATAAATTGCCTCGAAATTGCATCAAAATAACTATCGGCAATAAAAAATATACATCATTTATTCCGCCCGATATCGTTACGATTCGATAGGAATAACACACACAGACAGATGGACGTAATCGTAATACAAGCTCGATCACGTAGTGATATAAATACAGAGTGGAAGAATTCTTAAAAATCGAATTCCAAAATTATAGAGTCGGACAGCAATAAAAATGGGAAAGAAGCGACATAACACACGCTGGCGTCGGCGGTTGGTACAGGGACGCATCCGGCCCATTCTTATCAAATGTTACATACATGGATCTCAGATTTCAATTATTTAGTATTGGATAAGTCCCTACAGTTATAGAATTAGAGAAATCTATTATTTTTGTTGGAAAGCTTCTTTAAAAGGGGCACTAAATGTTTGACAATTTCATTTGATCCACAAAAAGTACAGTCAATTTGGGCTGAGGTTTTTATCTATTCTCTTGTATCATACGTTGAAATGTATGATGCTTCGTTACATTTCCTCTGCTGATACTGATATTTATCGACACATATGCTTCATTGTTTGAATTTAATTTTTGGGTATATTATTCCGTGTGAAATAATTGGTAACGTATTTATTTCGACTACAATCACATGTGTCTTTTTCAAGATAATATTTGAAACTAATTTGAAATTTATATATATTTTTATATATATTGAATGAAATTTAAGAGTCTTTAGGCTCGGGTTTTGGGAGTAAATGATTGACTACTCTTTATTCTATGCCAAGCTTTCGCATTAATTTAATGCTTCTTCAGGGCTTATATATATATATATATATATATATATATATATATATATATATATATGCAGTGAGAGAATTATTTGCCGAATAAAGTATGTAGGGGTGATTTGGGCATCTTAGCAATTTGAAATTGCCTAGATACCCAAATCACCCCTACATATATATACAGAGTGTTTCATCATAAACTGGACAAACATATATATTCGTGTAGAGAACATCGGGAGAATCATTTTTGCCTTATACAATATATCCCGTTTTCGACGCATAAGCGAGATACAGGGTGTTAAACGTCAATTTTGGGCAAGATTCTTATGGGTGTGGTCAGTTTTGTATAACACTCAAAGAAACGGTTTTCGGTTAAATCTCAGTATTTTTGGGTCCTCTATTCAAAAAAGTTGATGAAATCCGAAAAAAGAATTACAAAATGGCAGAAAACCTGCAACGTTCCTAATTTTTTTTCCGGTGGTCAAAATGATTTCAACAAGAACTCTTTCGAACCACCCTTCAGTGAATAAAAGTAAAACTACTATTTGGAGAGTACTCAAAAGGAACAGCTTCCATCCGTTCCATTTCCAACTTTGCCAAACTTTAGAAGACGGTGATTTTCATAGAAGAAAAGAATTCTGTCAGTTCATTTTGAGAAGAGGGATTTTCTCCATCAAATTTTATTTACGGATGAAGCTACTTTTTATAGGGATGGTTTCTTCAACAGAAAAAATAATATTTTATGGTATAGAGAAAATCCACATGCCACGGTAAAAAAATAGCCAGAAGAGGTTTTCAGTTAATGTTTGGGCGGGAATAAAATATAAATTCATTATCGGACCATACATTCTTCCTCAAACATTGACTGGAAACGGCTATTATCACTTCCTGACGGAGATTCTGCCAGATCTTCTCGAAGATATTCCGCTGAGTCAGATTCAGGGCATTTGGTACCAGCATGATGGTTGCCCTGCCCACACAACTCGTGATGTAAGAGGGTATCTAGATGAAGAATATCCACGCCGATGGATTGGCCGATTAGGACCTATCGCATGGCCTCCTCGTTCGCCGGATCTCACACCACTTGATTTTTATTCCTGGGGACATCTCAACAGTCTTGTTTTTGATAAGAGAGCTCCAGTAAACTCAAAGGAAGAACTTATTCAACGAATTGAATCAGCTGCCGAGGAGATCCGGCAAAACCCCGAAATGATACGTTCAGCGGTCGATAGTGTTGCGAAAAGGGCGAGAATGTGTATTCTTAAAAATGGAAACATCTTCGAAAACGATTTATGAATTGATTTTTCCCCTAATCTGTTTTTTTTGTGTTTATAAAATGTAGAATTATTAGTAAAAAATTCAGGTTTATTCCTTGAATAATTCGTTTAATAATAAGCATGAACCATGACATTTTTTCCAAAAGAGAATATTTCATTTTCGATTCCAAACAAATTCGTGTCACGATACTTGCGAAATTATATTCAGTGAGATTCAAATAACCAGTAGAATTCTTTGAGCTACGAACTTCCGTTGCCTACCAACGAATATTAATATCCTTAGAACTGTCTTAATTTCTTCATTAATACTTACGTTGGAATCGAGGGTTCGACTCCGAACTAAGTTTCACCGATTTTTTTCTGTATAAATACATTTTTGCATCCGGAATTTTTGGAAATAGCAATAATTTAATAATTTTGACTTTAAGAAGCCATTCTAAATTTTTTTTGGAGGTTTGAACGAAACATTTGAATGGCTGTAGTATAGATAATTGAAGGAGTACAATTGTACAAAATTTCATCCATTTCGGGTGGAATTTTTTCATCACTGTAGACATGTAAAAAAAAAATTGTGTTCGATTTTTGAGAAAATTTTTGCATAGAAATTCTTAGGAAATTGTGTTCATTCAGAAGCTAAAATTCAATTTGACCACCGGAAAAAAAAAATAGGAACGTTGCAGGTTTTCTGCCATTTTGTAATGCTTTTTTCGGATTTCATCAACTTTTCTGAATAGAGGACCCAAAAATACTGAGATTTGACCAAAAACCATTTCTTTGAGTGTTATACAAAACTGACCACACCCATAAGAATCTTGCTCAAAATTGACGTTTAACACCCTGTATCTCGCTTATGCGTCGAAAACGGGATTTATTGTATGAGGAAAAAATGATTCTCCCGATGTCCTCTACACGAATATATATGTTTGTCCAGTTTATGATGGAACTCCCTGTATATATATAAATATATATATATATATATATATATATATATATATATATATATATATATATATATATATATATATATATATATATATATATATATATATATATATATAGCTATTTGTAATGAATGGATACCCGATAAAATTACTCAATAAGTTACTTTGCAATACATCATCTTCACCCCCAGTCGAAGTCACCATGTCATTAAACACTGATGCCATGATAGACCGAGCTGACATCGTTTACGCCACTATACCTTACATACCAGTACTCTCTAATAAGATTTCCCTGATTTTCAAAGACCACAAAAATATCAAGATTGTTAAAACTATGAAACATCCATTATTTAAGTTAGTATTCAGCCGCTTGAAAGACAAAGAAAAAGAAGAATATGAATCTGGAGTCGTGTATAGTATACCTTGTGGCAGTTGTGAGAGAACATACATAGAACAGACTTCCAGATGGATCAAAGAAAGAATAACATCTCATAAAAGTGATGCAAGAAGAAATTTAAGAACTTGTGCCTTAGCTATACATGCGAACAACAATGACCATGTAATAGATTATTCTAACACAAAAATACTCTTTAAGGAACCCCATTACCATAAAAGATTATTCTTAGAGATGTTATCAATAGCAGTGACTGACAATACTATGAATACAAAACAAGATACTAAAAATCTTAATAACATCTACTCCTACTTGATAGAATTATCAAAAAATTTCGCATCCACCATTTCGTAGTTTAAACACCTTAAAATAATAAACAAAATTAAGAAAGTGAATATAATTCTGTGGAACCAAACAGTTGTCATTTATATCTCTCTTTGGCGGATGGTGTCATGGTTTGTTTACCTTACATGAATTGATGTCTGACAGAATATATGAGTGTTATCAATGATATTATTTACTTGTTTAATCTTTATTACTGTGAGAGAGTAGTTGGGTTGAACTATTTTGTTTTTTGAATATTTTGAAATAAGATCAACAGGAAGGAATAAAACCACAATATATGTACGTTAGTTTTGTGAACTTGCTATTTGTAATGTTTATATTTAATATATATTGCAGATCCTTGAGAAAGGTAAGAAGTCTTACCGAAAGCTTGGATGATATAAAAGTGTATCACTGAATTTCCTAGATCGAAACATCCTAACATTGTTATCTATTAGATATATTGCGATCAATAATTTTCTTACGAATTATATATATATATATAATTCGTAAGAAAATTATTGATCGCAATATATCTAATAGATAACAATGTTAGGATGTTTCGATCTAGGAAATTCAGTGATACACTTTTATATCATCCAAGCTATATATATATATATATATATATATATATATATATATATATATATTTATATATATACATTTGTATATTTGTATAGAAATCAATGTAAATTCACAAAGATCCTACAATTTCAACCCATCAAAATTACTAGGGGAGTCATAAATACAATGCTTCGAGAGATGTAGAGCAACTGAAACTGAATTGAACTAACTGCTTCTTAGTATTTCCTGACAGAATTCCCTCTTATCTTGAAAACTAAGCTTTTCTTAAAACATATTGCCAAAATAACTCAATTTCAATTATTACTCAATAAATCAACAGTGATGATGCCGTTTTTGAAATCGAACAAACCGATATTGGAGTCTACAGATGGCTTTTTGTGGGTAATTTGTTGCCATTTTGGGACACCAAGAACTGGCAAGAATAGGTGTGTCGTCAGCGTACAGTGCCATGGAGGTTTTCACCGTTTTTGGCATGTCGAATACATATATTGTGAATAATATTGGAGACAGCAGAGATCCTTGCTGTACTCCGGCGGAAACAGACCTCTCGGAAGACAATACTCCGTCAACTCTGGCTCTAAACTTGCGAGAATGCAGTTACAAAGCTGAAATTCGGATCATGGAGAGTGGGAAACCTGCCGCAAGCAGTTTGTATAGCAGTCCTTTGTACCATACTTCATCAAATGCTTTGACTACATCCAAGAACACAGCCCCTGTGACTTGTTTGCTGTTATATCCATCCGTGATTTGTTCCACTACTCGGAGCACTTGTTGCAGAGTGGAATGTTGCCTTTGTAAACTGAACTGTTACAACTGTATCATCTTCCCTTCTTCCGTTATTGTCTTCAATCTTTTCAGAATGACCGCCTCCGTAATTTTCCCTTCGCACGAGAGAAGACTGATCAGACGGTAGTTATGCGGAAATTTAGCATATTTGCCGGCCTTGTGGAATGTGGATTGGAACCACGTTGGCTTTTTTCAATTCCTTCGGAAAGTACTTTAGTCGTAACGTAGCATTGACTATATTTGTCAGTGCCACTAAGGCTTTTCGAGGGAGGTTTCGCAACGTCAAGTTAGTGATGCCGGCCGGTCCTGGTGCCGTTGATTCATTTTTCAAGTCTTCTCACTTTGCGGTTGACGTCCTCAATGTGGCCCAAATCCATATATTTGTAACAACAGCTGCATTAGCTTTCGAGGTTATCTGTGAAAGCTTCAGCCTTTTCTTCTGGACTGTATACCATTCCTCGTAAACCGTGAATCGGCGAGGTTGGTTTCCTATCTGAGCGCAGTGCTTTGGCCATCCGCTGAACACTGTTGTATTCTGTGGAAAGAGAAACTAGTTTCTCTTCTCAACCATCATTCCGGACCATCATGAGAGCCTCCTTGACTCTAGCGTTGAGCTGATTGAACACTCGACGGTCCTCAGGGCTGAGTGTGTTCTGGGCTCTACGCCTCGCTCTGAGCTTCTCTCTTAGAAGCTTCTTGATATCCTCTGGGATCGAGTTCCTCTGACTAGGCAAAGAAGTAATTCGTCTTGAGACGTCCAATGACGTTTTGATGTTCTTCGTTAAAGACTCGACGACTGAGTCTTGTTTCTTGGAGTCATATATGAGTTTGACCGGGCTCATATTTGTCGAAATCTGGTCCTTGAAAACCTGCCAATCTGTCCATGACTTGGTTTTCGACGGATCCTCTACGAATTCATCTCCAAGATGAACTAAAAAAGAATTATGATCGGACCTCAGCTCAAATATGGCTGTGATCTGATGAACTAATGTGATGTTCTTAAACATCCCGATGTCTAATACATCCGGGCGACCTATTGGCACGTAGTGAGTTGGCTCATTCGGTGGGTCCATAACGATTTCTTGGGTATTGTCCGCAAAACCTTCAAAGTTTTTCCACTAGTATTGGTCATTCTGCTATGCCATGCTAGATGCTTCGCATTCAGATGACCTGCCATCATTTCTGGGTTCGAAAACAAGCCTCAAGTCCTCTTTGAGTATTTTTCGACCTAGTCTGTTATAAGCAGCAATTAATCTTATGTCACCGGAGTTGTTGTAAACAGTAATTGCGTTGGCTTCAAAATGCTCAAGATTGGGTAGATCTATTTCCGCGTGAGCAATGGACTTCTTGATCAAGATGGCTGTTCTACCTTTTCTCTCGTCATTCCTGTCGCTACGATAGGTCTGGTAGTTGCGAATTTTAAGAGAGAGGCATGGTTTGAGGTGAGTTTCATACACCAGTGCTACGTCCACCTCCTGCTCATTCAAGAATTCCTCGACTTCTTCTTTTTTGTGGGTGATGATGTCTGCATTCCAGACAGCTATCTCCAGGGATTTAGGTTTCCTTTTGTCACTCAGTATTATTCCAGAAGTTTGATCATCTGGTTCATCATGACCTGGAATGTGGCGATGAGTTCTTCAATTTTTGTCCTATTAGGAGAAAGAAGGGTCCTTGTTTTATTTTTTTGCTCCTTTTTAGGGGGAGCTGTCTTCTTTGGGGCCGAAGCGGGTAAGGCCTGTTCCTTTTGGGAGACGGCCGGTTTCGGAAGGGAAACCGTCAGATGACTGGGGCATCCTTTGTATTTGGCCGAAGGGCAAAAACAAAGCGCGCATTTCTTATCCATGGGGCATTTGGTAACCTCTTCGTGATCTTCGGCACAAGCAACGCACTTTCTAGATATATTGCACCTGTTGGCAGCATGCCCGAATTTTTGGCATCTATGATACTATCCCAGGCCAGAGCTTTTTTGCAGATTGTAATTTCACACAGACATCCACGGTGACGTCGTAAATACGATTCTCGTCTCTGGGTAAGTGGACGAAGACCAGGGGAGTTGGCTTCCTGTCTTTTCCACTCTTCATTCTGAAGGACAGATGGATTGGATGGAATCCTTGTTTTTTCAGATACTCTTGAAAGATTGACATTTCAACCGTTTCGATATTTAGAACATCAATTTGAGATTTCTTTAGACATTTTATGAGTTGTGACCAATTTTCCTTTGTCCGCAGGGTAATTGGCTGCACTCTACATCTCCTGGATACCGAATCTGCCGGTTTGGGATCTACCAGGGATTCGGTATTCTTCCTCTTTTTCCTTGAGATGAGTTGGAATTCCTCGTCTTCATCGGAGACTAATCCAACGTTAGTCTCTTTATCTTTCGGTAGACTTGGCTGATCGATAGCTGCCTCCTCATTGTCCGAGCTTGCTCCAGAGGAGGCGTGTCCAAATTGTTCGTAATGCATAAGCCTCGTTTCGAGCTCAGCGTTTCTATGTTTGAGTACAGTCACAGTCGCACTCAACTCTCTGATCTCACCCATGGAGCCCAAAATGTCTTTATTGGTTATCGCTCTGGTAGGTTTCCTCTTCATCTTGAAAATCTTCAAAATTAGATTCGGACACTGAATATTTACTATTTCGAGCTGCAATGGAACATTGGGGACCACTACACCCAAAAAACTCATTTTTAACAACACACTACAGTACTAAAAAGTACTGAGAACCAACTACTGAAAAAGCAGTAACTGTTACAGTACTGAAAAAGAACTAGGAAACTACTACTAAAAAAACCGTAACGGAAATCTACATTCAAAATACTCACTTACCAAGTATTTACCACGTGTTCTCCCTCTCACACTCTGCGCATCTCGCTGCGCAACTTTCACTTTATAACGACTACCACTCAACTCAATTAATTCTAGATCATGGAAATTAGGCATCGGACTTTCAACATCGTCCGACATTTGAACACGTGGAAAGTGAGACGTATTTTGAATGTAGTGTTCCGTTACGGCTCAAGAAGGTGGAAATAGTAAAGAGATATTGTTTAGCGTCCAAATCAAATTTTCAATATGGAGAGGAAACCTACTAGAACGATAACCAATGAAGACATTTCACGATTCATGAGTGAAATAAGATAATTTGAGTGCCAATGTAGCTGCACTCAAACAGAGAAACGCTGAGCTCGAAGCGAAAATCATGCAGTATGCAGCATAAGGCCTCGCCTCCTCTGGGGCAAGTTCGATCAATGAGGAGGCCGCTATCGACATGGAAGTCGATCATACAATCCAACCGAATAATAAGGAGACTAAGGATGGAAAAGTCTCCGACGAAGATGAGGAATTCCAACTCGTCTTGTTAAATATCTGTCGATATTTAATCGAAATATTTATATAATTTGATATAAATATTATAAATAGGGTCATTCAATTTGGAATGAAACTCTCTACACGTTAACTTTAATTCGTTTATTATACAACTAACTCTGTTACAACTAAACTGCACATCGGCACATATCACACATGCGCAACTGCCGTTGCTATGGATACAATATATAACATTCCCCCCCAGAAAATTCAAAACATAATGGCACTAATTTGAATTCCCATATTACAATTTTTCTTTATTTACAAATATGCAATATAATACATAGGATATACATTTACAATCCAAATCTCTCAGGTGGTTTAACTATTCTTTTAGTTCTCCTAAGAGTTAAAGGTTCTTCGTCAACAGTTTCATTTTTTACAATACCTGTTTGTGTTTCTACACTAATATCAGTTTCTTCTGTCTTGGGAACTTCGTTTTCAAGTGGTAATGACAAATCTAAATGATCTTTACGCAATTGATCAACGTGCTTTTTCAGTACACAATTTCTACTTGGAACCCATACTAAGAAAATGGATTTACTTATTCTACTTCTTATTGTACCTTTTTCCCAATACTCTCTATTCTCACTAAATTTCCTGACAAGAACTCTCTCCCCTGGGACAAAGCATACCGTTCTTTGTCCCTTAAAACATGACTTTTGTTTCAATTGTGAACATTTAACTTTTTTTTTCACTACAGGTGAACAAGGTGGTAATATCGACCTAAATTGACTTCGAATTTTGTGTCGAAACATTAATTCTGAAGGTGTTACTCCAGTCGTGGAATGAATTGAATTTCGATAATCAAATAAAAATTTAGACAAAGCATAGTCTGTATCGTTGAAATTATCTTGGATTAACTTCTTTAGCGCATTTTTGATAATTTTAACTGAGGACTCAGCTTGACCATTTGATTGTGCATGCCAAGCAGGTCCGTCGATATAGGCAATCCCATTTTTTGCCAAAAATGTCTGAAATTGATTGGATTTGAATTGAGTACCTTGATCAGACACAACAACTTCCGGTAAACCGAATCTCGCGAAAGTTTCTCTAAGAACTTTTATAGTCATTTCTGAAGTGGTACTTCTCATAGTAAAACTTCCAACCATTTTGAATGGGCGTCAACAATAATCAAATACATAGTATTTCTAAGTGGTCCAGCGAAATCTAAATGAATACGTTGCCATGGTTTTTCTGGCCATGGCCAAGGACTTAGTATCGACTTCGGTGGATTAGGTTGATTCATTTCACAGGATTCACAATTTTTAATAAAATTTTCAATATCTGTATCGATTTTTGGCCACCAAAAATATGATCTGGCAGTTGATTTCATTTTAACTATGCCTAATTGACTTTCATGTAACTTATCCAACAATTTAGATCTTAATTTCGTGGGAACTACTACTCTATGATTCCATAAAAGAGCGTTACTCTCAATTGATAACTCAAATCGCTTAGAAACAAAATATTTGTAATCATTTTCGTTATAGGCATAACTTGGCCAACGACCATTTTTCACAAAATTCAATATTCTCGATAAAGTTTTATCTTGCTTAGTCCCTCGAACAATATCATTAAATTCAATAATTTTTTCCTCAACATTAGAAAAATAATAAATATAATTTGGATCGACATCCGCCCAATTTTCATCAGGATTATGGACCGGTAGTCGAGATAAAAAATCTGCTTTATTCAAAGAAGACTTGACATAAGAGATTTGATAATTATAGTTAGCAAGAATGGTAGCCCAGCGTCTAACTCGATTCGCTGAAAACTCTGGAATACCCTTAGAAGGGTTGAAAATATAGGCTAAAGCTTTATTATCAGTTTCTAGATAAAAATGATTTCCGTACAAATACTGATTGAATTTACTCAAACCGAAAATAATCGCCAAACCCTCTCTCTCTATTTGAGCATAACGCTTTTCTGCTGTTTTAAGAACTCTTGAGGCATAAGCTAAAGGTCTATCTGAACCATCTTGCATTACGTGACTCAAAACCGCCCTCAAACCGTAATCTGAAGCGTCTACTGTTAATTTTAAAGGTAAATTAGGATCAAACGATACAAGAAGATTATTACCTGTCAAACTCTTTTTGACTTGCTCAAATGAAATTTCGCATTCATTGGACCAATTCCATCGCCTTCCCTTCTGTAATAAAGCATACAGGGGGTATAAAGAAGATGATAAATTTCTGATAAATTTCCCATAATAATTAATTAAACCAAGAAATGACTGTAATTGCTTAACATTGGTTGGTCTAGGTGCTCTCAAAATGGCTTCAATTTTACTTTCGCAAGGGTGAATGCCCTTAGCATCAATTTTATAACCCAAATATTCAATAGATTTTTGGAAAAAGAGACATTTTTCCGATGAAATCTTTAACCCTGAACTTTCAAGAATTTCTAAAACTTTTCTCAACCGAGATAAATGTCCAGCACGGTTTCTACCCGTGACACAAATGTCATCGATAAACAAAACAACACCTTCTATACCTGCTAATAATTTTTCCATAAATTTTTGAAAAATAGATGGTGCACTATTAATGCCAAATGGTAATCTTTTATATTTAAATAAGCCTAAATGAGTTGAAATTACTAAAAGTTTCTAAGAATCTTCATCTACCAAAATTTGTTGATATGCATTAGTTAAATCAATTTTTGAAAATTCGATTCCTCCTCCTAATTTATCAAATAATTCTTGTGCTTTTGGAAGAGGATGTTTATCTAATAAAAGATGGGGGTTGATCGTAACTTTAAAATCTCCGCACAATCTTATATCACCATTTTTTTTTATGACTGGTACCACCGGGGTACCCCATTCTGCATAATCGATTGGTGTTATAATATTTAACTTCAGCAATCTATTAATTTCCTTTTTTACCTTACCTCGTAAAGCATAAAGCACTGCACGAGCCTTGAAGAATTTTGGATGTACCGACTCTGGGTTTTTCAGTAATAACTTAGCTTTACCCTTATTGAAGGTTCCCAAGCCAGAAGAAAATAATTCAGGATACTCATCAAAAAGCTGTACAACTTCTGGAGAAAATTCAGTGCTGAAATGAAATAAACTATCAAATACTATATCAAATGCATTCAAAAACTTCCTTCCTAAAATTGGTGGACCTCCATTCTTAATTACATAAATGGTCAATCTAGAATCTACTCCTCTAAAGTTTACAGGAAGAATGATACAGCCCATTGGCTTAAATTTTTGACCAGTATAAAGAGAAAGAATGGTACTAGTTTTAATCATTTCAAAATTACGAAAATGATCAAAATAAAATGTATCAGAGACTGCAGCTTCAGTATCTAATTGAAAAGAAAATGTTCTACCTAAAATTCGAAGTTGGACAGAAATTGGATTAACCTTATCATTTTCTTTAAGGTTACTCATTGAATATAATTCTTCAGAATTCAATTTTTCAATAAAATTATTACAATTTTTAAATTTGTTACCAGACCTTTTATTCCTCCAATTATTTGAATTGGAATTCGAAAAAGAATTGTTATTCTTCTTGGAATAACACATTGGACCTAAATGCCCTTGTTTACCACATATGTGACACAAACACTTGCGAAATTGACACTTATCAGCTTCGTGATTCTTCCGACCACAAACAGAGCAGCAAACCGCACGTGACCCACTAGCTTCTTCTTGATTTGCTGGTTTCACCTGACTACGGCTGCGTACTTGAAACAATTCCTGGGCTTCTTTCTTGAGCGAAAATGGCGGTGATTTTCCGGATTTTCCTACTGCCGCTTCTCTGCTTTCCGCAATCTTGACTGCTTCAGCGAATGTCAACAAATTGTCTGATTCGAACAGACGATCCCTTATTTGTCCACTAGGTAGACCCATTATGAAACGATCACGAAGACAAATTTGAAGTTCTTCTCCAAAATCACAATGAACGGCCAAAGATCTGACTCTCGCTGCCCAATCTTTGATAATTTCATGAGGTTCACTTTGTGCTTCACAAAATTTTCTTCTTTCACCGAATATACTTCTCTGCCCGCCGAAATGTCCATCAAATAGCTTCACTTGTTCTTCATAACCTAGTTTTTCCGGCGTCTTTGGGATGCATAGGTTGAATATCAATCTATAGGAATCCTCCGACAGGGAGTTTAAAAATAAAGCCCTTCTTCTAGAGACATCTTTGATATTATTCGCCTCGAAATAATTCGTCAATCGAGGACGAAAAATTGTCCAGTCATTTGAATTAACATCGAACTCACGTAAATGACCGACCACATGTTCCGATGGCTGATCTGAGGTCGACATTCTTGATTAATTTATCGAGAATCTCGGTAAATTTCAATTTCCAATATCCTCGTCGCCACTTGTTAAATATCTGTCGATATTTAATTGAAATATTTATATAATTTGATATAAATATTATAAATAGGGTCATTCAATTTGGAATGAAACTCTATACACGTTAACTTTAATTCGTTTATTATACAACTAACTCTGTTACAACTAAACTGCACATCGGCACATATCACACATGCGCAACTGCCGTTGCTATGGATACAATATATAACACGTCTCAAGGAAACAAAAAAGGAAGAGCAAATCCCTGGTAGACCCCGAACCGGCAGATTCAGAACCCAGGTGAAGTAGAGTGCTACCAATTATCCTGCGGAAAAAGGAAAATTGGTCACAACTGATAACTTCCTGAAAGAGTGCCAAATTAAAATTCTGAAAAGTCAGAACATCAAAGATGGTATCAGAATCCAACCTGACGAACCAGATGATCACAGGAGAATCATAAGAATCCTGGACCAAATAGACTTGCCGTACCATTCGTACCAACTCCCGGAGGAGAAAGTTCTGAAAGTTGTAATAAGAGGCATCCCCGAAACGGTTGAAATGTCAACCGATCAAGAAGATTTGAAAGAACAAGGTTTCCATTCAATGGGAGCCTTCAGAATGATTAGCCGAAAGGAAAAGAAGCCATTTTCCTAGTTCTCGTCCACCAGTATTTAGAATCGTATTTATGACGTCAAATTCAGCGCAGATTTTCGTAAGAAAGTGGAGATTCTGCGAAGAAGGATGGAGTGGAACAATGTCACAGATGCCAAAAATTCGGGCATGCCACCAACAGGTGCAATCAAACTCATATATGACACCAAGGAACTGGACTAAGCAGCCAAGTCCTTAACGATTAATATCGAAACATCATTAGACGCTTCAACACAAAATTCTTCTTTGCCTAGTCAGAAGAATTCGATCACAGAGAATATCAAGGAGCTTATCAGGGAGGAGCACAGAGCGAGGCCTAGAGCTCAGAACACATTCAGACCTGAGGACCGTCGAGTGTGTGAACAGCTGAACGCTAGGCTCAAGGGAGCGGAAGGTCCAGAATGATCGTTGGGAAGAGAAACTAATGTCTCTTTCTAAAGAAGACAACGATGTTTGGCGGATGGCCTAAGCACTGCACTCAGATAGGAAACCAACCACACCGATTCACGGTCTACAAGGAATGGTATACAGTCCAAAAGAAAAGGCTGAAACTTGTGCAGATAACCTCGAAAGACAATGCAGCTCTAATTACTACCCTGAGGACCACATCGAGGACGTCAACTGCAAAGTGAGAAGAGACTTGAAAAAGGATTCAACGGAAGCTATTGGTTTCCACAACACTATTATGTCGAGTAAAATGAAAACGACACAAGTACTAGAGGGCATAACTGACATGGCGAAACCTTTCCGAAAAGTCTTAGTAGCACTGAAGAATATAGTCAATGCTAATCTACAACTTAGATACTTTCCGAAGGAATGAAAGAAAGCCAACGTGGTTTCAACACACAAGGCTGGCAAATATGCTGAATTTCCGCAGAAATACCGTCCATATGTGTTCTCTCGTGCATAAGGAAGAATAAGGAAGCGGTCATTCTGAAAAGATTGAAGACAATAACGGTTGTAACAGTTCGGTTTTCAAAGCCAACACTCCACTGTACAACAAGTACTTCGAGTAGTGGAATAAATCACGGATGGATAAAACCGCAAACAAGTCACAGGGGCTGTGTTCTTGGATGTATTTGATGTACAAAGGAAGGATATACTTTCTTGCAGCTGGTTTCCCACTCTCCATGGTTTAACTTGTAGCCGCTTACCTGCATTCTCGAGAGTTTAGAGCTAGAGTTGACGGAGTATTGTCTTCAGAGAGGTCTGTTTCAGCCGGAGTAGAGCAAGGATCTCTACTGTCTCCGTTATTGTTCACAACATATGTATTCTATATGTTTAGAACGGAGAAAACCCCTATGGCACTATACGCTAACGACACCGCCATTCTTGCGAGTTTTGGTGTCCCAAAATGGCAACGATGTACCCACAAAAAGCCATCTACAGACTTCAATCTTCGTTTGCTCGATGGCAAAAACGGCATTATCACTGTTGATTCATTCAGTAATAATTGAAAGTGAGTTATTTTGGCAATATCTGTTAGGAAAAGCTTAGTTTTCAAGATAAGAGGGAATTCTGTCAGAAAATACCAAGAATCAGTTAGTGCAATTCAGTTTTAGTTGCTCTACAGGATCCATTTTATTCTGTTTTTGTATTGAAAGCTTCATGACTTCCAATCAATAAAAAACATTATTAAATGTGTGTTATTTTTCATTGAAGAGAATATTTTTTCAATTCTGCTGAAATTGCATAAATATGCAATTTTAGCACATATATGCAATTCGAGCAAATGCTCAAGATTGGGGTTTGGACTTTGAACGATAAAAAAGGAAGTATAATCCAAGAATGATAAAAATGCTCAGATGTCCCGAGTTAACGTCTATGCTTCTCTAATTTTTTCTTAGATATTCTACTCAAATTTCCTACGATTTCCTACTTCACTATACGCTGACGATACCGCCATTCTTGCCAGTTCGTGGTGTCCCAAAATGGCAACGAACTACCTACAAGAAGCCATCTACAGACATCAATCTTCGTTTTCTCCATGGAGAAATGAGGTTAGCCCTGGGAAGAGCAAAGCAATTCTTTTCAGCCGAAAGAGGAAAGATCCCCAAGGGCACGTCGCGTCGTAATGTTCGGTCAAAGGATTCAATGAAGAAACGAGGCCAAGTATCTGGGAGTGATAATTGACATGAAGCTCAGTTGGAAACAAAACTTCACATCAGCTGTGACGAAGGGAAAGACAGCAGCGGTAGCGTTGCCCGCTACTTTGCAAAAGCAGCAAAATGTCTCTTTCCAAAAAGCTTCTTCTGTATAAGTCCACCATTCGGCCGGTTATGTCTTATGCATGCCCGGCTTGGGGATACGCCGCAAAAATCCAATTGCAGAGACCACAAGTCCTGTAGAATACGTTCCTGATACGAGCCGTAAATGAACCATGGTTTGTCAGCAACGTACGGATACTAGAATACCTCTAATTACCATTCCTAGACGACCATCTAAATGACTAGAGCGTGAAGACATTCAGTAAGATGAAAAATCACACAAACCCACTTATAAGGAATGCTTGTGACTATGATGAAAAAACCCCTAGAAAACACAAACGACCGAAGATGGCAAATTCCCAGAGTGTGTGTTAAAGCCAAACTTCTACTGGCACAGAGATTGTGTAATAACTGCCACCTACTAGAGCAGTTCAAAATAGCTCAGCAGAGGGTAGTTATATTGAGATTGAGCAGTAAAAGGCTAATAGCCTAACTGGAAAAGGGAAAGAAGTTCCAGGTTCCAAGGAAGATAGAAATCCTCGACGCTAGCAGAAGGTCATCTGAAAAATCGGTGAATAATAGTTTTTATAACACTAGTATGTTATTTGATAGCTTATAAGACCTGACATACAATATTATGTGGTAAAAGCTTGGTATTGGACCCATGAATTTTCTTGTCTTGGTATTATATAGGTAAGCTTTTAGAATATCAAATTGTAGATACATCTTCGTGTGTTGGAAACACATTTTTATTAAAAGAGGCCTCATAAACAATTTTTATGATTGAATGTTAGTAATATCACTACTTAAATTCCAAGTGTTCATATCACCAAGAGAATGAAAAGCATATCGAACGTGCATGGAGAATATTCTAGCCCGGTCCTGCGTTCACAGGGACACAAAACGGACGGAGGAAAGATCTCGCTGTATAATATCCGATATTCGAAAGAAATGGAGCGTTCCAAGGAAAGAACTGTCATTATTATTACCAGTCTTCGATATTCAATTATTTTTTCAGATGTTTCCATCGAAAACAAAAGAATAACCTACCGGGGAGCGCTTATTATTGCTTAGAATTGAAATTGATGGGATCGAAGGGTCGTTAACTGTGGTGTCGTCCCCGATTACCGTCGAGTCGTCGGGAAGATATTTAGTACCCAGGGTCACTCCGGATGTCGAGAGGAATGCTACGGTTTTTTCTTCATTCCTCTATTCTATAATAACAAATTGAAATTAATAATTTTGTTAATTACGAAAATCAGAGCTGGGGTGAATGCCCTTATGGAGAAAAGTCAAATTCCACTCTTATAACTCAATCAATGTATTGCCTAAAATTGTACAATCCTGTTAATGCCTAATACTACTACAATAACTAAACTTATTTTCTGTATAAACTCCCAGAATTAAAAAATGATACACAAATTTGGGAAGAGCAAAGCAATTCTTTTCAGCCGAAAGAGGAAAGATCCCCAAGGGCACGTCGCGTCGTAATGTTCGGTCAAAGGATTCAATGAAGAAACGAGGCCAAGTATCTGGGAGTGATAATTGACATGAAGCTCAGTTGGAAACAAAACTTCACATCAGCTGTGACGAAGGGAAAGACAGCAGCGGTAGCGTTGCCCGCTACTTTGCAAAAGCAGCAAAATGTCTCTTTCCAAAAAGCTTCTTCTGTATAAGTCCACCATTCGGCCGGTTATGTCTTATGCATGCCCGGCTTGGGGATACGCCGCAAAAATCCAATTGCAGAGACCACAAGTCCTGTAGAATACGTTCCTGATACGAGCCGTAAATGAACCATGGTTTGTCAGCAACGTACGGATACTAGAATACCTCTAATTACCATTCCTAGACGACCATCTAAATGACTAGAGCGTGAAGACATTCAGTAAGATGAAAAATCACACAAACCCACTTATAAGGAATGCTTGTGACTATGATGAAAAAACCCCTAGAAAACACAAACGACCGAAGATGGCAAATTCCCAGAGTGTGTGTTAAAGCCAAACTTCTACTGGCACAGAGATTGTGTAATAACTGCCACCTACTAGAGCAGTTCAAAATAGCTCAGCAGAGGGTAGTTATATTGAGATTGAGCAGTAAAAGGCTAATAGCCTAACTGGAAAAGGGAAAGAAGTTCCAGGTTCCAAGGAAGATAGAAATCCTCGACGCTAGCAGAAGGTCATCTGAAAAATCGGTGAATAATAGTTTTTATAACACTAGTATGTTATTTGATAGCTTATAAGACCTGACATACAATATTATGTGGTAAAAGCTTGGTATTGGACCCATGAATTTTCTTGTCTTGGTATTATATAGGTAAGCTTTTAGAATATCAAATTGTAGATACATCTTCGTGTGTTGGAAACACATTTTTATTAAAAGAGGCCTCATAAACAATTTTTATGATTGAATGTTAGTAATATCACTACTTAAATTCCAAGTGTTCATATCACCAAGAGAATGAAAAGCATATCGAACGTGCATGGAGAATATTCTAGCCCGGTCCTGCGTTCACAGGGACACAAAACGGACGGAGGAAAGATCTCGCTGTATAATATCCGATATTCGAAAGAAATGGAGCGTTCCAAGGAAAGAACTGTCATTATTATTACCAGTCTTCGATATTCAATTATTTTTTCAGATGTTTCCATCGAAAACAAAAGAATAACCTACCGGGGAGCGCTTATTATTGCTTAGAATTGAAATTGATGGGATCGAAGGGTCGTTAACTGTGGTGTCGTCCCCGATTACCGTCGAGTCGTCGGGAAGATATTTAGTACCCAGGGTCACTCCGGATGTCGAGAGGAATGCTACGGTTTTTTCTTCATTCCTCTATTCTATAATAACAAATTGAAATTAATAATTTTGTTAATTACGAAAATCAGAGCTGGGGTGAATGCCCTTATGGAGAAAAGTCAAATTCCACTCTTATAACTCAATCAATGTATTGCCTAAAATTGTACAATCCTGTTAATGCCTAATACTACTACAATAACTAAACTTATTTTCTGTATAAACTCCCAAAATTAAAAAATGATACACAAATTTGGGGACTTACTGAAATACCATGCACTTAAAACAATGGTCACTATTATTCTATACGGAATAAAAGGTTGTTTTAAACCAGTCAAGAAGTTATGAAAATACATACCAAATGTGATCTCAAAATTACGTCCAACAATTCGACTTCAACAAGTTAAACCGAAGAGAACCATATACAGGGTGTTTCAAGTTCGACGGCCTATAAGACGTTTCTGGAGAACGGGGCCGATTTGAAATCCAAAAATTCGGATTATGACATTGTTCATGTTGCCCTATTCAGCTGAAATACTTTCGAAGTTCCAGCACTTCCGGTTATATAAGAATTAAAAAAAAAATGTTTCAAAAAAACTTTTTTTTTCATTTGATGTCCCAGATATCATTATGATTTCTATTCTCAATTACTCTTTGCTAAATTTATTGCGTTAGTCCTCATAGTTTTCAGAATATCAAGAAAAAACCGTAGTCCTTAGTCACAATTACGTGAATTATTTTTACTGTGAATATTTTATGCGTACACTCAATTCACTTTTTCAAATTGAAATGATGTTGAAATATCGTGCATAGATATCTTGAATTTGAAAAATATCACCACAGGGTGTTTCAAATATTGTGCCAAAAATTGTGAACATAATTTGATCATAACTTTCGATTTTCAAATCAGAATTCTATTTTTTTGTGATTTCGTTGGATTCTACGGTGGAAAATAAGGGTAGTGTCTTAACATGATTATGCTCTCAAATTCAATAATTCAAGAGTTATTCGAGATTTTATGAATTTATGTTATACGTAGGGTCAATCTCATTCAATCTGTTTCTAGAGTGACTTTATTATTCTATACGGAATAAAAGGTTGTTTTAAACCAGTCAAGAAGTTATGAAGATACAGACCAAATGTGATCTAAAAATTACATCCAACAATTTGACTACAACAAGTTAAACCGAAGAGAACCATATACAGGGTGTTTCAAGTTCAACGGCCTATAAGACGTTTCTGGAGAACGGGGCCGATTTGAAATCTAAAAATTCGGAATATGACATTGTTCATGTTGCCCCATTCAGCTGAAATACTTTCGAAGTTCTAGCACTTTCGGTTATATAAGAATTGAAAAACAAATTTTCAAAAAAACTTTTTTTTTCATTTGATGTCCCATATATCATCATGATTTCCATCCTCACTTTCTCTTTGCTAAATTTATTGCGTTAGTCCTCATAGTTTTCAGAATATTAAGAAAAAACCGTAGTCCTTAGGCACAATTACGTGAATTATTTTTACTGTGAATATCCTATTCGTACACTCAATTCACTTCCTCAAACTAATATGATGTTGCAATATCGAGCATAGATATCTTGAATTTGAAAAATATCACCACAGGGTGTTTCAAATATTGTGCCAAAAATTGTGAACATAATTTGATCATAACTTTCGATTTTCAAATCAGAATCCTATTTTTTTTTATTTCGTTGGATTCTACGGTGAAAAATAAGAGTAGTGTCCTTACATGATTATGCCCTCAAATTCAATAATTCAAGAGTTATTCGAGATTTATGAATTTATGTTATACGTAGGGTCAATCTCATTCAATCGGTTTCTAGAGTGCGTTCCACATCAGTATTCTATGATCATAGAAATTGAAATATGCAATTATTTCATAGTGACAGGTGTACTCATTATTGAAGCTAGAAGATTATAATTTCACGATATGAATCCCCGTTATTCAAATAATGTAATTCTGGATCTATTCCACGGTGAATGCAACAGAATTGTTTAGAGAACTTGTCGAGCATTCAATCAGAAATGTCCACATTCACCACCAATTGACGAGAAGAAATTTCGGAAGTATGTGTCAAACTTTCTATTACTCCCTTTTCATGACCACGCAGATTTTTTCCTGAATTCATAAAATGTATTCTACCGCTTTTTTACATGAATAAAATTGGCACACAGGAGTCCTGCATAATTTTATCTCATTTGGTAGGTACAGATTTTTTCTTCTAGGTAGGAACTTCAGTATAATGGATATTCATAAAGTATGAAACATCCTTTCAAGAAGATGAGGAAATTTCTGATTTAAAATTCGATGAGTTCTACCAATAATTCTATTGCATTCACCGTGAATATGGAATTAGATATTCATAACACAAGTGCAGCAGTTATTGATATTCTTCCATGAGTTCAAAATGGACGAGTGGTAGAATGAGCCTTCTGTACAAGTTTAAAACATTATTTTCCCGAATTCACTGCTTTTTTATTGAAATTAACGGAAATTTTCATGAATATCGTTTTGTAATTTTTGCATTGGAAAATGTTAGTTGGCAGAACAGTTTTCTGTGTCACAAATTTGACAGATAATATATAAATCCGTCCAGTCTATTTTGTTCCACAAGATGTGCCGGAATGAACTAATTTGCCACATAATTAGAGAAAAGTATATCCAGAATTTTGTTATTTGAATATCGGCAATTCAATTCGTTAAATCAAATTAGTGTAGCTTTGATAATGAAAACACCTGTCAAATGTAAAGTAATTAGATATTTATTTTTATATTCCTATGAACATGGAGATATAGCAATAATACTCTATAGTGTTATTGCTAGTCTGTCTGAAAACAAATCGAATGGATTTGACCCTACGTATAATATATCGTCAATATATTTGAATGTTCCTCGTTTTACATCCAGATCACATTTAACTTTTCATATCGATGTACCTAATACTCAGCATCATTTTTATTGTCCACTTACGTCAATGTGCAGGAGTTATAATAAGCTTCAGAGTGTAGATATATTTTTCTTGTCTTTATACCAATTTAGGCACTTATTTCAGTGCACTTCAGAATTGAATTATATTTTTAAAAGTTTTTATAGTAGGCTTATCATGATTTGTTTCTTTTTTTTTTGATAGTATAATTATTGTATAATTTTTTAAGATAGTTTAATTATGTACACCTGTAATTCGGCTTTATGGCCTATTGGATGTAATATTTTCAAAATAAAATAAATAAAATAAAATAAATTCATAAAATCTCGAATAACTCTTGAATTATTGAATTTGGGAGCATAATCATGTTTGGACACTACCCTTTATCGTAGTATCCAACGAAATCACAAAAAAATAGAGTTCTAATTTGAAAATCGAAAGTTATGATCAAATTTTGTTCTCAATTTTTGGCACAACATTCGTAATGATATTTCTCAAGTTCCAGATATGCAAGATATTCCACATCTTTCTAGTTTGAGAAAGTGAATTGAGTATACGCATAGGATATTCACAGTAAAAATAATTCACGTAATTGTGACTATGGAAATTCTTTTTTCTTTCGGTTTTTCCTTGATATTCTGAAAACTATAAGGATTAGCGCAATAATTCTAGAAAATAGTTATTGAAAATCAAAATCTCGATAATATCTGAGACATAAAATGAAAAAAAAATTCTTTGAAGAATTTTTCTTTAGTTCTTGTATAACCGGTAGTGCCGGAACTTCTAAAATATTTGAGCTGAATAGGGCATCATGAACAATGTCCATATTCCGAATTTTCAGATTTCAAATTGGCCCCGTTCTCCAGAAACTTCTAATAGGCCATCGAACTTGAAACACCCTGTATATGGTTCTCTTCGGTGTAACTTGTTGTAGTCGAATTGTTGGACGTATGATAAGGAACTTATCTTAATGTCACGATGAATTCCTCTTCCAAGCGAATTGCAGCAAGAAACGATCAGAACGAAAAAAGTTGTCCAAATACGGCTACTAATCATACATAAATATTCTCAGGATGTTTGTACCATTCACCCAAACTTCCGTGTAGATTTTGAGTAGTTCGTGATAAGTCCAAAAGTGAAAATCACCAAAAAAAAATCGGAGAAAATAATATAAAAAATAATTTAGATCTGGAATCAACTTACTCTCGTAGTCGAGGTGTTTCGCTTAATAGCAGCTTGCAAAATTAAATAAAATGTGACTAGGCTATGCAAATTTAATTGATGAGTGCCTCAACAGTAAAATCAATTCAGCTATACCAAAATACATATATATACTCCGTGAAGACTTTAATTGAAAAGAGGGACATTCGATACTCATGTTCATACAATAAAAAGATAAGCAAGATTTGAAAAAAAACTGAACGTATTGATTTAAAAAAGGTACTGCGAGAATGAATTTTACAAATATTAGCGTTTTAATAATATGACATCTATCGGAAATATGACATAACTCCTTATATAAATCATTAACAAAATAACATAACAGAAAACTGCAAACAAATTCTAATGGTATTTTAACTGTATCAGGAAGCAAACTGAGATCAGAAAATTTCAATTTAATTTCGATTCTGAAGATTTGTGTGGTTTTTCAGCCGTCAACAAATTCACAAAAAAGCGTCACTTTAAATAGACATATTCTATTTCATTATGTCCGTTGGGGCAACCATCACGAAGGGCATTTCTTCCTTTTTCCTGTACATTCGGAATTCATTTGGATCCCAAATCTTTCAGTTCCTTAAGAAATTCATTTTCTTCAAAGATGGTTGTTACACCTGCGATGACTACCCTTAGTGGTTTCTCTAATTTTAGAAAAAAATTCAAAAATCCAATGTGCAAGCTTCAACCCAAATATTTTCATTTGGCCTTGGAGGAGATGTAATCTCCTCGTTTGGTTTTTCTTCAGAAAGTCATAGCTCTGTCATTGCAAATCTTTTTGACTAAGTTACGAAATTTACTTACTCATCCTTCGAACTTCAGCTTGAAGCGTCGATTCCGCTCAAATTTCGCTACAACAATATTTTGACCATATTTTCATCGGTCATCAAAATTGTCCTATGATATCAAATTATAACCCCCAATCTCAATAGTACTATTTTTTTCAATAGCTAACAATCTATGGTCCATTATTCTCTAAATATTTATGGACAGTTATAATTCGTGAAACTTCACATATTGTCCAGTAGACAAATATAAAACACATGGGTCTGCTGGAAAAAATTTCGAACTTAATGACGAACTTCTACAGGTTGTTCGGTGGTGTTGTGCGATGACTCTGTCAAGTTATCCAATACGAGGACCCTCTGATAAGTTGAGGGCGGCCAAAGAACCTCAACATTTCCGGACTTTTTTCAGTTTTTTGCTCATAACCATAACGTAAGCGCGAATAAGGGAATTGACCTAAATTTCTTGAATGTTCTTTATTCTTCTGCCAAGCTTTCGGAATATTTTATTCCATCATCAGGGCTACTACAAAAGTAACAATAAATAGATGTATAAAACATAACTCTCAAAATAAACAAAACTTTTCACTTACACAATTTGAAAACTCGAAAAGAATTATAAAAATCGATCTTGTTAGGCTAAGGCAATTCATCAGCATGCCAGTACAAAAATCATTATTTTTTTATACATTCCTGTCTTATTGAATTTAATTTAGGATCTTTTTATCTATGTTGTCAATATGATAAACAATGGTCTCATTCGATTTAAAAACCTAACCATACAATCTCGTCTGCAACACGTAATACATCAATTTCAACAAACACGTAAAAAGACATACAATGACAAACACAAATATAAATTGAATTTTCGTCACTCGTCTCTAGGTCCTTCGTAGTTTGGTTCTCTATTCGGGCATGTCAGTAGGTAGGTATATATATTACTTAAGTTCTGCGTGTCTGATCTTCTGTTTACTGCATCTTTTTCTCTATTTATGTGGTTCATCTCCAATATTAGTCTTTTATTATATTTTGTATGTTTGTCCAGTATCTCCACTTCTTCAAAATCAAATGTATGTTCTTTTTCCACAGAATACTGTGCCAATGCACATCCCTGGTTGTTGCTTCTTATATCAATTTTATGTGATGAAATCCTACTTTTTATCACTTATTACTTTTATTTAGAGTGGATAACAAAATCCATCTGAAATGGTACAGAAAACCCACAGCGTCCAATAAGATCATCAATTATCATTCCGACCACCCTATGAAAATGAAATCAAATTGTATCAAAGAAATAAACACAAGATTATTGAGAATTTGTCACCCAACATTTTTAAAGATCTGTAGAAAAGAACTAAAAACTATTCTAGAATAAAATTCATATCCGAGAAGATTAATATCCAAGATAATGCATTCAACACTACAAAAAAACATAAGTAATGCAGCAGCAGTAATAAAATCAACTGCAAAGAATGCGAGGGTGAATACATCGGACAAACAAAACAATGGTTAAAAAGTAGGATTTCATCACATAAAATTGATATAAGAAGCAACAACCAGGGATGTGCATTGGCACAGTATTCTGTGGAAAAAAAACATACATTTGATTTTGAAGAAGTGGAGATACTGGATCAACATACAAAATATAATAAAAGACTAATATTGGAGATGATACACATAAATAGAAAAAAAGATGCAGTAAACAGATGATCAGACATGCAGAACTTAAGTGATATATATACCTACCTACTGAGATGCCCGAATAGAGAACCAAACTACGATTCGACCTAGAGACGAGTGACGAAAATTTAATTTATATTTGTGTTTGTCATTGTATGTCTTTTTACGTGTTTGTTGAAATTGATGTATTACGTGTTGTTGACGAGATTGTATGGTTAGGTTTTTATATTGAATGGGACCATTGTTTATCATATTCACAACATAGATATAAAGATCCTAAATTAAATTCAAAAAGACAGGAATGTATAAAAAAATAATGACTTTTGTACTGGCATGCTGATGAATTGTCTTAGCCTAACAAGATCGATTTTTGTAATTCTTTTCGAGTTTTCGAATTCTGTTAGTGAAAAGTCTTGTTTATTTTGGGAGTTATGTTTTATAAATCTATTTATTGTAACTTTTGTAGTAGCCCTGATGATAGAATAAAATATTTCGAAAGCTTAGCAGAAGAATAAAGAACATTAAAGAAATTTAGGTCAATTCCCTTATTCACGCTCACGTTTTTAACACTGAATGACCTAATACCAATAGAATTCATAACCATAACCTCTAAACTAAGTAGTTTTTTATCAAAACGTTCATTTTTAAAGTTGAAGGTCATTAAATTCTTTGAGATCCAATTTATATTCCAGTAGTCAAAGCAAAAAATGTGGTAAAAATTCAGAACTTGATGAAACTTCTACAGATTGTTCGGGGGTGTTGTGGAATAACTCTGTCGAGTTATCCAACACTAGGGACCTGTGCTAATTAGGGTAGGGCCTAAGAACACCACTTTTCTGTACTTTTTTCGGATTATATACAATTAATTTTTGGTTATTATTTATTAATTCTTGATTATTGTTCATTGATTTTACCCAGTTGATCTGATTATTCAGGTTCAAAATAATAATGGGTTGATAGGAATTTACAGTAAGGTGATAACATGCCACGATAATATTGAAATATCTACAATTCACCTAAACATAGGCTTTAAGTCGAAGCTACCTTCCCCTTCCTGCTCCCTATGTTTCAATATATCGAGATTGATGAGTAGTTTCTATAATTACCATAGAACGGTTGGTAATTGTTAGTTTGAGGGTCAAAATCGTATTTTGCCAATTTTTGACATTTTGAGAAAATTTCTCTAATTTTGATTGGCTGTCTCTCGGTTGATATAAGGTGTAGAAAAAAGTTTCGGGAAACAAAATTATAAGGAATTCAATTATCTACAACTTTGAAAGTGAGCGTTTTGATCGAAAACTAATTAAGTTCAATGTTATAAGCAAAAAACCGAAAAAAGTCCGAAAATGTTCTTCAGCCCCTCTTCAAGTTACCACAGGGTCCTTGTGTTGTATTAAATTAGTGTATTACTTGAAAAAATGTGACCACGTTAGCCAGTTCAGAGTTGCTCTCAAACTGCTGCCCATTGCATTGCGTCGTAATTGGCGTACTCTGCTCCTGGACTTTAGGGTTTTATTTATTTATTGCCGCTTCGACAACAAGGTCATTAGCGGTTACAGTTCGATTAGGGGTACACTATGTGTAGTATTATATACATGTTACTGTATTATACATTTAAAATGATTAGATTATAAATTTGGTGTCCTTAATGAAAGAAATTGTGTTCAGGCATGCTGGCGAGTTGATGTTGAGGGCTTCTTCCACTTTGGTGCTGACATTGTGCAGTTTTCTATGAGCATCAAATAGTTGGCATTCTATGATCATATGACGCGTGGTGAGTTGTGAATTGCAACTTTGGCACCATGGAGGAGATTCTTGTCTGAGCAAATATTGGTGTGTTTCTCTTGTATGGCCAATTCTGAGTCTTCTGAGTACTACCAGGTCTTGACGTAGTTGAGTAATTGGTGGCTTTGTGTGAATTGTGGGATCTATCAGTGCAAGCTTTGAGCTTTTCGATTGCCAGACTGATTTCCACTTGTCTTTAACTTTATTTTTGCAGAGGTTACTTAGATCGTAGTTAGTCAGTACTTCTGTATAGTGACCATCTATAATAGCTTCCTTTGCTGCTGCATCCACCATCTCGTTACCGTCAATTCCGCAGTGGGAAGGAATCCACATCAATGTCAATGATTTATTATTATCTTGGATGGAACAGATGAGGTCTGTAATGTCATTTACAATCGTATTGTCTTTATAGGTCCTTTGGATGGCATGCAGTGAACTGTGAGAGTCTGTAATTATAATGGGATGAGATGTTCCCAGTTCTGCTATACACTCTAAAGCTTTTTTAATTGCAAATAATTCAGCTGTGAATATGCTACAATCTTTAGGGAGTTTGAACCTTTTTTCTGAGCTCGCTGTGAGGAACGCACATCCTGTTCCTCTGGCAGACTTCGATGCATCTGTGAAAATAATTTCTTCCTTCTTGTAGTGGGATATTCGATCTTTGAAGTGGTTCCTTATGATATCACAATGTGTTTCATCCTTATTGAAAGCTTTCAAGGAAGTATCAATAACTGGACTATTCATTGTCCAGGGTGGGGATCTTGTGTTCCTGTAAGGAAGGCTCTTTGGGAAATTGGTCTCCAGAAGATTATGGTTGAGTAAGTGGTAAAGTGGTTGTCTCAAGTTTGGTTGATTTGTATAGGTTTCACTGTACCTTGGCCTGTAGAGTTGATGTCGGGTAGGGTTATTTGTATCAGCTGATATTCGAGCGGCATATGTTGACTGTAGCATGAGTCTTCTGAATTTAAGGGGTAATTCACCCGCTTCTCTGCACAAACTTTCCGAGGGGCTTGTTATATATGCACCTGTCGCTAATCTAATGGCTGTGTTTTGTATGACATCCAGTTTAGCCAATAAGGTCTTGCTAGCTGTTGAGTATACTATGGAACCGTAGTCTAGTTTTGATCGTATGAGTGTTCTGTATATTGTCAGGAGGGTGTTTTCATCGGCGCCCCAGTAGTTATTAGCTAATAACTTCATTATATTAGTCGCCTCATACAATCGGACTTCAACTGTCTTATATGTTCATGCCACGTGAGTCTGGTGTCAAAGATAACTCCGAGGAAGGTATGATGTTTCACAGTTGGGATTGGTTTATTCCTCAATTTTAAGTTGCATATCTTAAAGCGTCTTCTCGAGAATTTCATTACCTCAGTCTTTGTTTGTGAGAAGATGAATCCTGAAGTTTTCGACCAATCTACTAATTTGTCTATGCAACTTTGTATAAGCTTTGTTGAAGTATCTGAGTTATGTCCACGACACATAATCAACAGGTTATCAGCAAAGATCGAAGGTTTGATGGGAGTTTTGATGAAGTCAACGACATCCTCGATGGCTATGAGAAATAGCGTAGGGCTTAAGACGGAGCCTTGTGGAAGACCGTTCTGTTGTAAGTATTGATCAGAGTATGTGTTTCCTAATCTCACCCTGAATGTTCTTTCATCTAAAAAGTTTTTGTTGAAGTACAGTATATTGCCATCGATTTTCCACTGTTTCAGCTTCCTCAATACTCTATGGCGCCAAGTTGTATCGAATGCCTTATTCATATCGAAAAAAACCGCGATGAGTTCTTGTTTGTTAGCAAAAGCATCCAGAGCTTCTGTGTGTAATTGGACTAAGTTATCTGTAGTCGAGCGATGTTTTCTGAAGCCACTTTGGAATCTGTTTATTAAGTTGCTTCTTTCGAGGTTGAACCATAATCTTCTGTTTATAATTTTTTCGATAACTTTACACATTGTACATGTGAGAGAAATTGGACGGTAACTTTTAGGTTCTATTTTAGAATGGTTGCTTTTAAGGATGGGTATGATTATTGCTTCTCGCCATTTATTCACAAATGTTTTTCCTAGGAAGATTCTGTTGAATATTATAAGCAAAGTATTGTGTCCAGACTGAGGTAAGTGCTTGAGGAAGACTGCTGGGATTCGGTCAGGTCCAGGCGAGCTATTCTTGCAGGAGTCAAGGGCTTGCTATAGTTCATTTATTGTTATAGGTAAGTTGAGGGGATCAGTATCTACATCGTTGATATTGAGTGGTTCGTTAGTTTCTGTCTCTCTTTTATAATCTAAGAAATTAGCGTCATAATTCGTATCAGATGACTGTGCCTGAAAATTTTGAGCTAGGACTTCAACAATATCCATTTTGTTTGTCGTTACAACTTGGTGTGGGGTTTTCAGTGCCGTTAAGCTCTGTTTTTTTCTTTTGCCATTGATAGCATTTATTTTATTCCATACCTGCTTCATATTGGAATCTGTAGATAGTTGTGATAAGTTTTCTTGCCATGAGCTTTTTTTGCTCTGTTTTATTGTGCGCCGTGCCATAGCTCTCTGTTTCTTGTATTCGACCAGGTTTTCTGTTGTAATATTACGTTTGAATTTATAGAAAGCTTGTTTACTTTGTTTGACAGCTTCTTCACATTTTGGATTCCACCATGGGATGAAGTATTTTTCTTCTGATTGTTTACGTTTTCCAACGAACTTCTATGCGGCATCGATAATGAGGGTTGAAAAGACCTCGGTGGCAATATCAACATTATCATTAAGTTGAAAGTCTTTTAGTTTTTCATCTAAGTAACATGTAAAGGCCATCCAATCTGCCTGATTTCGTTTCCAGCTCTCGGTCAAATCACTCTTAGTTTTCCCTGTCTGATAAGTGATTTTTATTGGGAAATGGTTACTACCGTACAAGTTGTCTATTACTTCCCAATGAATAGCGGAACTGATGTTAGTATCTGATAGGGTAAGATCTATGCTAGAGAAGGTTCCGTTAGATTCAATGAAGTGTGTATGGGCCCCTGTGTTGTGGATAACAAGGTCTGAGTTAGTTAGGATGCTTTCGAATATTTTGCCTTTTTTGTTTATATGTTGGGAGCCCCATATTGGATTATGGCTATTGAAATCCCCAAGTAGAATGAATGGTTTCGGCAGTTGACTAATTAGTTGGTTGATTTCGGATTCATGTAGCTCGTAATTAGGTGGTATGTATAAGTTACATATTGTGACCTTGGTTGGTATATAGGCTGAGATTGCAATTGCTTCTAAGTTTGTTTGTAGACTAATTTGTTCACTGTGATATGAATTCCTGATGAAAATGGCCACTCCACCACTAGCTCTTCTTTGGTTCGATCGGTTGAGTTTGAAGGCGTCGAACATTTTAAGTTTTGGTGTTTGATTATGTCTTAGATTGGTTTCTTGTAGGCATAGAAGGTCTGTTTGGTGTTCACTAAGAAGTTGTTGTATTCGTTCGAGGTGAAAGTAAAATCCTCGGCAGTTCCATTGGATTGCGATAAAACTGGTATTTTTTGTTTTCTTAGTCAGTTTTTTTTTTTTGAATATATATATATATCTTTTTTTTTATGTCTTTTAGTCTGAATCTTCTACAATGTCCTGTGAACTTATGCTTATGTTACTAGAAATTTCCAATTCTTCTTGGTTCAGTTGATTTGAGTCTTCTTAGCAATTTCGAGAATTTCATTTTAGCGGTCTTATTGGGCAGGTTTGGATAGATATCTTCCATAATATGAATGATTGCGTGAGTGTCTTCGGAAATATTTTTGGAGTTGGATAGTGGGTCATTATTTTTCATCGAGTCTTCCATAAAGTTTTTAAATTCTTCGAATTTGCAAGGGTACTGATCTGGATCCTTCGCAAACAATCCCTCAATTCCTTCCAAGTTTACACTTGTGTTCTTCTGCTTTATCAATTTGCATTTTTTGTTTTTATTAGTCTTCAATGTGTTATTATCAGGAGTTGCAAATTCCATTGATGACATTATAATGGTAGTACCTGAATATCAAACCCACGCTACTTTTGAATGCTTTAACTCCCACTCAGAAAATCTCCAATTTACTATCGAAATGGAAAATAGCGAACAAGCAGTACCTTTTTTATATACCAAAGCACACAGGCACAATAACAAAATTAAAATAAATTGGCACAGAAAAGAAACACATGCGAATAAAATCATCCACTTCAATCAAATTAGAGAATGAATGTGAAAATAAACACTGTCAAACAAATGAAAACTAGAATAAATAGAATATGTCATGAATTCTCTAAACAAGATAATAAAAAAATTAATGGAAATTCTGGAACGAAATGCATATCCGAATAACATGTTGAATAAACTACTCTTTGCAAATAATGTAAACCAAACATCACAACAAATACAAGACCAAATTACAAGGAGAGTCCATTTTGCATCATACCCGAATATTGACAACTCAACAACAGAATTGAAAAATATATTCAAGGATAAGACTGTAAAAATTACAGTGTATAATCCAAAAACAGTTATATAGTTGAATAAAAGGCCCCAAACCAACTCCACTAAAAAGCAACGTTGTCTACCAAATAGAGTGTATAGATTGCAAACGCAATTACATTGGACAAACCTCCCAATGGGTTAAAAGTAGAGTAGCACTACACAAATCGGATTTAACCAAATATAAAGAAAGATATGCTCTAGCTATACATGCACATAATAAGAACCACTGTGTAGATTTCGAAGGTGTAAAAGTTTTATAAACTGAGAAAAATTATCAAAAGAGACTTATCCATAAATGATTGGGTTAAATGAAAATGAAGAAGTAATAAATCAGAAAACCGATACGAACAATTTAAGTTCCATATACAGTTATCTATTGGAAATATCAAAATACAAAAAACTTCCACAATGAAAAACCAAGAAGATTGAAAAAACAAAGAGGAAAACATGTTGAATATAAATCACAGAGGACTAAAACATAACCTGTGAATTCCATAAACAAACAATGTTGACATAAAAATTATTTTAATATGTATAAGTATGATCTGGCTAATTTCTGTTTACTGTACCTGTGATGTATTAATAAAAATTAATTGTTTTTTATGACGAATGTTTCGAACATGATGCTAGTTCATTTGAAAATCTCACATTCAGTAAGTTCCATGTGAAAATGCTTTCAAACTAAAAAATAATTGTTCGTTTCCGTAGAAGCCCTGAAGAAGCATTAAATTAATAAATGCGAAAGCTTGGCATATAATGAAGAATCCACTTTTTTTTCCTCCAGAAAATTGAGTCGATATATCCTTATAAACTGATTCTACCATAAGACTCTAAATTTAAATTTTTTTTTTCTTCACCATTAGGGGAGTTTTTGCAAGAAAGACAGGGTCCAAATAACAAATAAACCAAGGACTTCCTAGGCTGCTGTCAGGAACATTCGGACTATTCTCGTTGTCCAGAGTATCACCTCCATTTGTGCTTTGCTAATTAGCTCTTGTTCCAGTTTTGACAGGAGTTATAAGAGTTTATATATATATATATATATATATATATATATATATATATATATATATATATATATATATATATATATAAGTAAGGCATACACTGAGAAGCTCACAAAATACCATGATTTGGCTTTTGAAATGAAGGAAATGTATAGATTGAACACAGTTCTTATTCTCCCACTGATCATTACCACCAACGGATTGGTGGAAAGTCACCTTCCAGACAATATAAAACTCCTTGATCTAGACCTTGAGTTGATCAGCACAGCTCAGAAGGAGGTAATACTGTGGACAACAAGGATTGTCAGGATGGTTTTGACAACAACCTAGGAGAGCCTTGGTCGTGAGTCGACCCGGCTCTTTTCTACGGAGCTAACCCATTATGGTGAAAAAAAAAAAAATATATATATATATATATATATAAATATGTTTTTGTGGTGGAAAACCTCGTTTTTAAAAACAAAACAATTTATTTCGAATACAATGCGAGTATAGTTATTTATAATACAAGTGCAGAAGGCATTGATATTCTTCCACGAGTTCAAAATTCAAAAACGAGCCACGAAGTGGCGAGTTTTGGAATGAACGAGTGGTAGAATGAGCCTTCTGTACGAGTATTATACATTATTTTCTCTAATTCATTGCATTTTCATTGAAATTAATGAAATATTTCCATAAATATAATTTAGTGATTTTTGCATTGAAAAATGTTGCTGGCAGAACTAATTTCTTTAAGGCAATTTGATGAATTGACAGATAAAGCCGTAGCGGAAAGTTCGGAGTGCCAACATAGAATAATAAAATATAACCATGAAAACTGTGCGTTTCTGATATATTCTCGCACGATTTTGTTCTACAAGATGTGGAAGAATGAACGGAATAACCACAGAATTAGAGAAACAATCTTTTCTTTATGGATACACAATCAATTCTTAATGAGTACACAGATTCAGTCCCCTCTATAGATTTTCTTATCCAAATTCCTAGGTGAATAACAATTCAATAACAAGTGAAACAAAGGGCTATTCATAAAGATGAAATGCTGAATCTGCAATTAGATACATTGTAATATGTAGTACTTATGGGATTGAAGGAAAGGATCTATTTATTTAGTGAGGGTTCATATTATGTAATTCCTCCCCTTCTTGGAAAAAGGTATCACCTTGCTGAGGTGTACTTTTAAAAATACATTTCTTTTGAAATATCTAAAAGCAAAAGCAATAATAATTATTATTATAAATATTATTGAAATAAATGTAAAAGTTATTCCTATGGGTTGAAGATTCCACTGGTCTAAGTCTTCTAAGACGATGTCTGGAATATCTTCATTCTCGATATTTTCTTCTTTGGAATTATTCTTCATAAAATGGGTCTGCTTAGGTAGAATAATGTATTTTTCTTTATTTATGGTGGTTAGAGGGAAAATCTCTTTCTGTAGGTTGCTTATTTCACATTTTGAATGAAGGAGTGCCATCGAAGGAGTAAAATAATATTTAATTTGTTGAGGGCATTTCTCTTGAACTTTCACGTTGTCTATCGATAGAATACTTCCATCTTCTAACAATCTGATATCTGAATGTGAAGTAGTTATAATTATAGGACAATTTTCTGTATGATTTTTCAAAATGTTCCTGAGACATTCTGGGGGTTTATTTAATGATTCTTGATCACATAAGAAATCTTCTTCCACGGGATGACAATTATTTGTTGGAGTTGACCATTCCAATAGTTCTTCTTGAGAGAGCATAAAGGGATTGGTATGGGAAATGGTTAAATTATTCTGAGGTAGGAAGTAAAACTTGTATACAGGGTACCACTTTTTCAATGGGATTGTATTGGTAACTTTTAAACCATAAGAGTTAGAAGGTCGGTCAAATGGAGAAAAACTTGCATGCATAGAAGCATTATCAAGCAGTTCAAACAAATCGAGATTATCAGTGCCGGTTTTCGAGATATCATAAGAAAATTAAATTATGTCATTTTGATTTTTCTTATTTTCCCACTTTATTTCTAATATTATCAAAAAATGTTACAGGAATTTTTTATTCGACAGTAAATTATCCTCAATTGGACGTAATCAGATTTCGTATCCAACGTTTCGTACTCTCTGGGCCAACCTCAACCTCATTTTTTTCAATACGGACCTGCATATTTTATGACATTTTTCGAAATATTTTTTAACGCTGAATTCAACGATATATCATACAATGTCATTCAAAGTTGATTTTCTGGTGATTTTCACCCTCATCCAAATTTAATGGTGTGTATGTAAAAAAAACAAGTTTATTAACGATATCAATGTTCTGACCCAAATTCAATCGAACCCAGAAAAAAATCGAGAACTAGGGCCAGTGAATGGAATTTTTCAAAAACTGCTGTTAATAAAATAATCAAGAGACGCCTATACAATGATTTTAAATTTGAATACCAAGCCTTGCAAAAATTATATCGTAATGATCTCAAAATAAAGTTCGATTCTGTGATTTGTTTCAACGGAACAAATGACAAATACAACAATAGTGATACCTCGCGAGAAAATTGAGAATGTTTTGGAAGGTATTCAAGGAGACCAAACAAGCAAATGTATAAGAAGTATGGGTGCCAGAACCGTAAAGTGCATTTTACAAAATGGTGGACATTTCGAACACTTACTTCATCAATTTTCATTTCCTTTCGAATAATCATTTGATTTTCTTTCACTAAATGATACTTTCGTTCAAAAATTATGAATTGAAATATTTAAATGATTATTATAAAAGAAGAACCAAGAAACCAGTATACTGGTTTCTTGTTTTGATTCTAATATGTTCCATTTAGTTCAAGATGGGTAAGTTGATTTTCTTATCGAAATTTATTGCATATTGCATGTTGTTAATTAAACTAAATGAAGGTAATACAGATCCGACCCAAAGAAAATTGGATAAGGGTCAAAATCACCTGAAAATCTACTTTGAATGCCATTGTGTGATATATCGTTGAATTCAGCGTTAAAAGTTATTTCGAAAAATGTCATAAAATATGCAGGTCCGTATTGAAAAAAATGAGGTTGAGGGTAGCCCAGAGAGTACGGAACGTTGGATACAAAATCTGATTACGTCAAACTGAGGATAATTTACTGTCAAATAAAAAATTCCTGTAACATTTTTTGATGATATTTGAAATGAAGTGGGAAAAAAAGAAAAATCAAATAAACATAATTTAATTTTATTATGATATCTCGAAAACCGGCCCTGATAATCTCGATTTGTTTGAACTGCTTGATAATGCTTCTATGCATGCAACTTTTTCTCCATTTGACCGACCTTCTAACTCTTATGGTTTAAAAGTTACCAATACAATCCCATTGAAAAAGTGGCCACCCTGTAGATCATAGGCTTTCTGATAAACAGTGGGAATTGAAATCAAAAAGAGTAATATTTTGTTTTGAGAAATAATCTTAGTATCATAATTGATAATAATCTTTAAGGTGATGAACAGATATTATTGTGACATTCTTGATTAATTCGACAAATTTAGCATAAGGTAAAATAGATTCGTGTAAAAGGTGTAATCTTGAAAAACTTATTGCTGTTTGAATTTCATCAAGGGTGTTTTTAATATCTTTAATTTCAAATGTCATGAGATGCATTTGCTCTACCTCACGTAACTCTGGAACAATTTGTAATAATTTCAGATTTTCATTCATATTTTTGAATTTAGTGATATATTTATTTTTCAGATCGTTTACAACAGTAGCTATTTGCTTCTGATTTTTCATGAGCGTTTTCTCATTTTTCTGTATGCTATCAAAATAGTTTCGATATAATTCTTCATCATCTGAATCTAACGTTCCGAATAATATTTTTGAAATTTTACCACCAAGATTAACTAATCCTCTTTTAGTTTTAATACTCTTATCAAGAATCTCTTCAAGGGCTTTGAAGTTTATATCATTTGAATGTTGTAAATATTTATAATTTGCTGTCTGAGCAAAACCTAATTTTTGGCCATTCAGATTTTCAATTTCCTTTTGATATTTGAAAATTATTTCCTCTATCCTATTTAAATCAATGTGATAAATCAATTATAGATTCTTATTCGTAACATAGGCTTTTCCTAATAAAACGGGTAATATATTATTTTCTAAGGGAATGATTTCGAGTGCGTTTATTAGGATAATTATTTTTGTCCATAGGATTATCATTATAAGTAAGTAGTATACCATTTGTTCGGTCCATTTTTGAATCTGCAAATAAAATTTGAAACTTATTTTTTTCGTTGTTTCAATATTATTTATTTTGATATTTATATTATGATTTGATAGGTAATTTATAAATTTATTTGATGAAGTGGTTTTTCTGTACCAATTGTAAATGTATTGTAAAATTAAATTGGTACAGAAAAACCACTTCATCAAATAAATTTATAAATTACCTATCAAATCATAATATAAATATCAAAATAAATTTTATAAAAGAAATGAAAGAGAGAATAAACAAAATATGCCATGAAAGCTACAGACAAGATGGATTAAAGAGATTATTCGATATTTTAAGACAGAATGGATATCCAACATCACTGATCAATAAATTGATATATGCGTCAAATGAAACAACTGAATCGAACCAACAAAATCAAGTGAGAAATGAACCAACAAATAAACTTTACGCCTCTTTTCCAGATATCAAGCGGCTGACATCAAAGATCAAATCCATTTTTAGAGATGAGGAAGTGTTAGTAACAACTTACAACCAAAAAACCGTTAAATCATTATACACCATACCTACTCAAGGACCCTATACAGAAGACATTGAAAAGTAATGTTGTGTATCAACTAAGTTGTCAAGATTGTCACGGTATTTATGTTGGCCAAACTTCCCAATGGGTGAAAAACAGAATAAATTTACACAGATCAGACATTAGAAGCGGTAAGGATAGATGTGCATTGGCGACACATTTGCATAACCTAGACCATCAAATTGACTTTGAAAACGTAGAAATTTTAAAAACTGAAAACAATTATCATAAAAGACTTATCCACGAAATGATCCAAATAAATAAAAGAGAAAACTCCATAAATAAAAAATCTGATACTAAAAAATTAAGTAATATATACAGCTATCTGTTAGAAAAAGAAACTGAATTCTATGACGGCCCACTCGATGAGTGATTAGACATAAGGACAGATGACATTCCGTCAAAAAAATACGACCCAGTAAAGAAATATAAGTTGAAACAAGATTGCCATAGTACTTTTTAAGTTAAAATTAATTAGACATACTAAATTGTATCTTGAAATAAAAGGATTTTGCCATTTAATGATTGCACCAATTTCAATTGTTCATTGTATAACCTCAATTTCGGTAATTTACGAGATGATTTTAATTTACGTAAATGTATTAATGTTTTGTATCTGTTTATTTAAGACACCCTGAAGAAGCAATAAAGTATTGCGAAAGCTTGGTTTAGAAAAAAGAGTACCACTTTTTTTTTTCCTATCACAATTGAGCCTCTATTCCCTGAAGCATAGTGTATCTATATATATATATATATATACAGGGTGAGTCTTTGACTTGTACATATATTTTAACCGAAGGTTCTTGACGTCAAAAGAAACACTTTTTTCATTTACCATTTTTTCCGATTCGGCCCTGTTAAAAAGATATAGCCATTTTAAATTTCCAAAATGAGCTAATTCACCCCTGAAAACCGGAACACTGAAGTTTTCTCAAGCATAAGATATACCTCTTGAACCTTGGAAATAAGCTACTAAATTAGAAAAACCATCATAAACTCACGTTTAACATTCCATTTGTTGAACAAAGTAGTGTTTATAATCAAATAAATGAGTTATTCCAATTTCGTTGACGCTAAAGATTAAATATTCTTCTCTTGATTTCTATTTCATTTTCGATAATTATAACGAATTGAGCAATGAGCTCGCTACCACCCATATTAGCTCTGATACTCATATCCATTCATTCATTATATTTCATTTATATGATATCGTTGTTTATTTTTCGTGCAAGAATTAACCTTAAAATCTCAAATAAATAATATTCATCTATGAAAGATTTAACACAGACTATAGTAATCTGTGGTTTCAAGTTTGAATTTCAAATTTCGAGTGATGCCAAATATAAACACAGCAGTTCGGTTCGAATAATCTATGTTCTAACCTAAAATTTAATTTACAGTTTACTTTACACTATAATTGTTATAAGATATTTGTTATGAAATGAAGCATTTGATTTGTTCCAACTATCTCATAAAAATATTCGAATGCATCAATATTTTTGAAACCATCAGTATGAAAATATGGAAATATGTAAAATATTCTGGCTCTGTAATCAATGGAAAATGTTAGACTCCACTTGTAATCAAATTTGTTGTTGATGTGTACCTACATTATAGCCAACTTTACTACTTAATTCATCTTGATTTTGGCATTAAAATAAATGAGAAGTATTCAATGTAAATATCCACAATAGAATATTTGGTTTCTTTCAACTCACCTAATTTGTTTTCACATTAAAACAATTATGGCCCTCTTGGAAGTATGTCAATCATAAGCTCTTAGGATGAATTTATGGAATAGCAAAAGAATAAAAGTATTCAATCTCAATCACATGAAAATTTGTCTAGTATGTACCTAGTGGTATGTTTCGATGTGAGTTTGAATGAGCCGAAGAAGAATACAGTATTGTTCGATAGCAGCAGTCTTTAGTGGGATATTGATTGTTGTCATTATAATGGGACTATTTTGTGAAAACTTTTTTAAACATGGGTTTTATGAATAATCTGGACTTTTCAAAAAGAATGTTGATTTTAGTGAAGTATCTTCTTATTATCAGAGCTGTGCCAAAGCTCAGTGATTTTTAATCAAATCGAGGAGTTGAGGTGAGCTTATTCAAATAACTTCATTTTCAAACTAAGTTGGCTAGTACTTCAATTCTTAAATCTGAGACATGACTTCATAGTAAATATTCATTTCTGTGGTTTTTTTTTCCACAATAGAACAGAGTTGCATTCAGCCAAAGTACCCAATTTTTTGAATTTCACAGATAATTTTTTTTTTTTAAGATCAAGTTATTCGAAAACGGCGCTTTGTACGAGAAAATATGAAGAATACTTTTATTTTTCAAATTAGCCAAATATTCTTCAATGAACGTTCAAATTACTATTAAGAGTTGGTTTCTTCGAATTTCTGGTATTTTTATGGTATGTTATGTTCATAACAAAGAAACAGAAGAATGTGTATGGAATCTGGTGTTCGGAGAAGGTGTATCACATCAAAAAAAAACTATATTTCAAAAATCATTTCCTTCGATACAACCATTTACGAGATATAGCCGAAAATCACATTTTTTTAACGATTTTCAACAGCCTGTATCTTTTTAACCGGGCCGAATCGGAAAAAATGGTAAAGGAAAAAAGTGTTTCTTTTGACCTCAGGAATCTTGGGTTAAAATATATGTACAAGTCAAAGACTCACCCTGTATATATATATATATATATATATATATATATATATATATATATATATATATATATATATATATATATATATATATATATATATATATATATATATAAACAATGGTTTAAGGGGTGTTGAAAAACTTCAATTGTTACTATCTTCTTTATTTCATCAGTCGACGTTTCGATCCTTGGTTGGGATCTTCTTCAGGACTTCTATAAAACAAAGACAACATGTTAAAACGCACCGAAATGCGAAGAGTTACCAGATTATAAGTTGCACTGAATCTTATACAGATTTGGAGGAAAAATTATTAATTATCTTGAACACAAAATAGTCTCTAATACAATAACTTCTTTTTTTATCACACACTTCCTTATTCTCTTGAAAACTTCTTTTTAAAAAACTTTCTTCATCCATCTGACAACTGCGTAAATAACGCATATATATGCCATTTAATGATTGCACCAATTTCAATTGTTCATTGTATAACCTCAATTTCGGTAATTTACGAGATGATTTTAATTTACGTAAATGTATTAATGTTTTGTATCTGTTTATTTAAGACACCCTGAAGAAGCAATAAAGTATTGCGAAAGCTTGGTTTAGAAAAAAGAGTACCACTTTTTTTTTTCCTATCACAATTGAGCCTCTATTCCCTGAAGCATAGTGTATCTATATATATATATATATATATATATATATATATATATATATATATATATATATATATATATATATATATATATATATATATATATATATATATAAACAATGGTTTAAGGGGTGTTGAAAAACTTCAATTGTTACTATCTTCTTTATTTCATCAGTCGACGTTTCGATCCTTGGTTGGGATCTTCTTCAGGACTTCTATAAAACAAAGACAACATGTTAAAACGCACCGAAATGCGAAGAGTTACCAGATTATAAGTTGCACTGAATCTTATACAGATTTGGAGGAAAAATTATTAATTATCTTGAACACAAAATAGTCTCTAATACAATAACTTCTTTTTTTATCACACACTTCCTTATTCTCTTGAAAACTTCTTTTTAAAAAACTTTCTTCATCCATCTGACAACTGCGTAAATAACGCATATATATATATACGCAGGGAGGCTTCGGCCTTCGGGGAGAGACGTCCCCGCGTACCTGAGTCACCCGGTGTTGAGGGTCAGCAGCCCTCCCACCGTGAATCCTTTTCGCTTTCGACATGAATGATGAAGCCTCGGATACCGCCCCCAGCGATGAGGTTGCGCTTGGGGGAAGACTGACACAACCTCTAGCAGAGGCAAGCGGAGCAAGTGGCGCTCCTCTGCGAAACGGAACCACAAGGCCAGGCGTCTCAACTAGGATTACAAGAGGAAACAGCTTGGATGTGTTAAGTCAAAGTTCATCAGAACTCGCACAAGACAATCCCGCTCCACCTCAAGCACGAAGGCAGCATTGGACAAGAGCAATGAATACAAGTCTAATAAATGCATATTACGAAGCTACAGAGGGAGGGACTCAAACAAAAAAATACGCAGCAAAATTAGTGGAACTCTGGACGAAAACCTACCCAGACAAGCAGTTCACCGGAAAGCACCTAATCGCGCAGATAAAGAATATTAAGTCGAGAAAACTACTCTCTCCAGATGAACTCGAGGCGATGAAGGCAGACTCAGTGAGAAAATCCCCAACTCAAACAATTAACAACATACGGAGAAGCATCCAACGAAGAAGTTTACAACCACAACAGGAAAGAAGTCCACAACTACAACGAGAAAGAAGTCCACAATCACAACACGAGATAATCTCACAGCCACAACAAGAAGTAACTAAGGATGACGAGGCAACTTTAGGAATACATGCGCTGTTTCAGGAAATCAACATTCAATGGGAAGGAGTAGAGATAACCAGCAAACCGAAAATCTCTAAACTGAATACCAATAAAGAGACCTCTGCAATGATGAAAACCATTGATGAGACCCTTGATGAAACGTTTAACAACTCAACAAGCCTAGAAGAACTGTGCCACAAGGTATACTGTGCCACCATCATGGCAAATACAATTCAACACACCAAGACCACAAATCCAAACCATCAACAACAAAAAAGACCACCTTGGGAGGAAAGGATTGAGAGGAAAATCGCAAAACACAGACAAGTAATAGGAGTCATACACAGTTACTCGAACACCGACAAACCATCCAAGAAACTAGCAAAGAAAGCCCAGAGCTACGCAAGAAGGAAGAAACTGAAAAAGGATGACAAAGAACACCTGAGAATGCACATGGAAACCATGAAACAGAAAATTGCGGCACTGGAGAGCAGAATGCGAAGATACCATAAGAGAACACGGAAACACCGAGAAAATAACCTTTTCTCGAACAACCAAAAAGAGTTCTTCAAGAGGTTAGAAGAGGGTCACAAAAATCAGAGAGAGGCACCCCCAAACCCTGCCGAGATGCAGAAGTACTGGTCGAACATCTGGTCCAAAAACGAGGTACACAACAAGGAAGCCTCGTGGATCAAAACCATACTGAAGAACAAGCCGATCTGGATGAAATGGCCCCAATAACAATCACTGCTGATAACGTGAGTAACACTATCCGGAGAATGAAGAATTGGACCACCCCGGGTATCGACCACATACATAATTATTGGTAGAAGACTCTCAAATCAACGCACAGAGTACTGGCTCGCCTCTTCCAGGAATCACTAAAAAATCCAGGCAAAATACCCAAATACTTCACGCACGGAACTACTAGCATGCTTCCCAAAAACGAAGAATTGTTTGATCCGAAGAACTACAGACCTATCACATGCCTCCCATCTGCATACAAAATTCTGACGTCAACAATAGGATTCAAAGTAATGACACATCTAAAAGACAAAAAACTACTAGCTTGGGAACAAAATGGCTGCAACAAAAAAGGTAGAGGAGCTAAAGAACTTCTGGTGATTGATAACACGATCACTAAACAAGCAAAAAAAAAACTGAAAAACGTATCCATGGCTTGGATAGACTACCAAAAGGCGTTTGACTCCATCCCACATTCCTGGCTGTTAGAGGTGCTCCATATATACAAAGTTAACCAACAAGTGATTCAACTCCTGAAATGTCTAATGTCAACCTGGCGCACAACGCTGACAGTCAGACACAAAACAATATCCTATCAAACAGAGATGATCAAGATAACCAGAGGAATTTTCCAGGGTGACGGCTTCAGCAGCCCGTGGTTCTGTGTGGCCTTGAACCCACTAAGCAGTATGATCAATAGATCAGCGTACGGATACGCGATAGACCAACACACCACACTCTCGCATCTGTTTTATGTGGATGACTTGAAGCTCTACGCTAGAGGTCGCAAGCAATTAGAAGGACAATTAGAACTGGTAAGGAAGTTCAGTGGAGATGTTGGAATTCCATTGGGGCTAGAGAAATGTGCAACCGTTGAAATAAAAAGAGGGAAACTGGAACGACAGCAAAACATCCAACTAGTAGATGGTCGAGAAATAAAAAGCCTGGCAATTGAAGAAAGCTACAAATATCTAGGCATCCATCAAACCTACGAAATAAAGCAGCAAGAGAACAAACGGAACGCTGAAAATGAACTCACCAGAAGGATGCGAAAGTTGCTTGGAACGGAGCTGTCAGCGAAAAACATAATAACAGTAATCAACATGTGGGCAATACCAGCGTTCACTTACTCTGCAGGTGTCTTGACATGGTCAAAAACAGACCTAGAAAAAATAGACAGAAAAATTCGGACAACTCTGACCCAACACGGCCTACTTCACCCGAACTCTGCTGTAGAGAGAATATACTTACCACGAAGAGAAGGAGGACGAGGTCTAAGTAATCTGAAGGAAGCCTGCCGAAAAGAAGAGGAAAATATTAGAGACTTCTTTCTAAAAAAAAATCACCCAATACACCAATGGGTCGCTACTCACCTCCGAACATCCAACACTGCTGAAAGATCACTCATAGAAGAACCTGAAAGACAAAACAAGTTAGAAGAACTGAAACAGAGCTGGAAATCTAAATCATTACACGGTAGATTCTATGCTAGCCTACAACAAGAAGAAGTGGACAAAACAAAAACTCATACTTACCTCATGCAAGGATACCTGTACCCTCAAACTGAGGGAACACTAATGGCTATACAGGACCAGGTTATACCAACTAGGACATACGTTAAGCACATCATGCAACAGCAGATAGAGTCCACTAAATGCCGACTGTGCAACAATGCTGAAAAGACAATCCAGCACCTATCGTCAGGGTGCTCTCAGATCGCTGGAACGAAATACCTGGCCCGGCATAACGAGATGGGGAAAGTAGTCCACCAGCTGATATGCCTTCAAGAAGGACTCCTCCGATGCTTCACCCCACATCATTTGTATACTCCACAAGCGCTACTAGAAAATGATAACATCAAGATTTACTGGGACCTAACTATAGTCACTGACCGAGGAGTGGAGCACAATAGGCCTGATATGGTGGTGTGGAACAAAACCGAAACAACTGCTCTGATAATTGATTTTGCCGTGCCTCTAGACAATAACATAGCGAAAGCATATGGCGAAAAAATGACGAAATACGAAAGCCTTGCACGGCAAATGAGAGACATGTGGAAACTAAGATCTGTCAGAATAATACCACTAATCATAACCGCCAATGGACTGGTTCACCGGAAGACTGCTGCACACATCGAAGAACTGAAGCTGCCATAAAACACCTTAACGTGGATGCAAAAAGCCGTAATACTGGGAACAGTGGGCATAATCCGGCAAATCATATATCCCTACTAACAATTCCTAGTAGCACAGCTTACCCTGGCCCGGGTAAACTGGGAAAAACTGGGAAATAAAATAACCCCACGAAAGTGTGAAGCAAAAAAAAAATATATATATATATATATATATATATATATATATATATATATATATATATATATATATATATATATATATATATATATATATATATATATATATATATATATATATATATATATATATATATATATGACAGTTCTAGAAAGTTCTAAGAGGTTTATATATATATATATATATATATATATATATATATATATATATAAACAATGGTTTAAGGGGTGTTGGAAAAACTTCAATTGTTGCTATCTTCTTTATTTCATCAGTCGACGTTTCGATCCTTGGTTGGGATCTTCTTCAGGACTTCTATAAAACAAACAACATACAAATATAACACAAACATTGCAGAAAAGACAACATGTTAAAACGCACCAAAATGCGAAGAGTTACCAGATCTTAAGTTGCACTGAATTTTATACAGATTTGGAGGAAAAATTATTTTTGAACACAAAATAGTCTTTAATACAATAACGTCTTTGATATCACACACTTCTTTATTCTCTTGAAAACTTCTTTTTGAAAAACTTCCTTCATTCATTTGACAACTGCGTAAAAACGAAAGGGGTTAGGTCGGGTTCATAGAACATCATAGATCTTCAACTGACATTCGAGAACATAGAACTTGAGATCAACAACTCACTCTCACTAAGTTGGTTTGAATGTATTAGATATGAATAAATGTTACTTATATTCTATATATTCTGCAGTTCATGGAATTTTCATGTCGCTTAATGTGAATCATCTCCAGGATACATCTTTTCCTCATATTCTCCTCGTACTCCAAGACTATCACCGAATCATAGTCCATTCGATGGTCAACTGATCTTACATGTTCTGCCAGTGCACATATCTTTCTAGGATTCTTAATGTCGCTAATATGTTGGGTTATTCTTCTTTTAAGTTGTTGGGATGTTTGTCCGATATACACCTCATCACAATTTTGACAGGGTATTCTGTGTATATCGGACAAACATCCCAACAACTTAAAAGAAGAATAACCCAACATATTAGCGACATTAAGAATGTCGCATAATGAATTTCCGCTGTTTCTTCCTCGCTTCTTATTAGTTGTGGTGCTTCTGTGGTGTCACTTGCATACAATAATTTCTTCAACATTCCATAGGGATATCCGTTCTGTCTTAATATCTCCAATAAATTTTGTATTCCCCCCTGTATGTAAGACTCATGAAATAGTCTTCTTATTAAATAGAATAAGAAGAATATGTCATGAGTCTTACATACAGGAGGGAATACAAAATTTATTGGAGATATTAAGACAGAACGGATATCCCTATGGAATGTTGAAGAAATTATTGTATGCAAGTGACACCACAGAAGCACCACAACTAATAAGAAGCGAGGAAGAAACAGAGGAAATTCATTATGCATCATACCCAAATATACATGGATTAACAAAAAAACTAATAAATATATTTAAACATGAAAAAGTGAAAATTGCTATTTATAATAAAAAAACTGTGGGCAATTTATATACAAAATTAAAAGATCCTATTCAAACACTATTAAAAAGCAACGTAGTCTATGAAGTAAAATGTGAAGATTGCGAAAAAATATACATAGGACATACATCTCAATGGTTGAAAAGCAGATTGGCATTACACAAATCAGATATTGCAAAACATCCGGATAGATGCGCACTAGCAACCCATGCATTCAATTTAAATCATAAAATAAATTTCGAAGAAGCAAAGGTGTTAAAAACGGAAAAAAATTACAAAAAAAGGTTGATATTGGAAATGATAGAGATAAATAAACAGGAAAATATTATTAACAAAAAAACAGACACAAATAAGTGTAGTGCTATATATGGATATTTGTTAGAAAAATCGGAAGAAAATATATACTTTTTCGATGGTCCAGTTGACGAGTGAAAGGAAGAAGGCAGATTACGAAAGTGTCAAAAACAAACAAAACAATATACCTATCTAGCCAGTTGACACAAAGGAGAAAAAATAAATAAATTAAATATTTTAAGTAGTATATTCTGGTTGTGAAAAAAATGTTTTTATTTTGTTGACGTTTCAAAATGAAGAAAATTATTGTCGTTTTAATGTCCAAAGGATCAATGTGAATTGAATTAAGACAAATGTTTTGTAGTTTTGCAAGTTTCCTAAACATAACCTCACATTCTGTAAGTGAATTATTAACTAAGTCATTATTAAACTGAATATGTGAAGGATTTGTATTGTATTTCAGAAGCCCTGAAGAAGAATTAAATAAATTCGAAAGGTTGGCAAGGAATAAAGAGTTTTCTTTTATCCTCCAAAATAATCGAGTCGTTTGACCCTTATCAATATTTCACAGTTATACACTAAAGACTCTTGAAAATAAGTTTGATATATATATATATATATATATATATATATATATATATATATATATATATATATATATATATATATATATATATATATATATATATATATATATATATATATATATCAACAATTTTAATTCCCAATATACAACATTGTTGATTTTTCTGTTTACCTTATTTACATATGATAATTGATTTCTACTCTTGTGCTAACGAAATATCAGATCTTTTTTCGCTAAATTTGTTGATGTTCTTGTTCATTGCTTTCTTGAGAGCTATTGATTTGTGTTCAAATAAGATCTTTACAACTCTGTATTTCGGTATGTACTATTTTTACATGTTTTGTGATTGCCATTTTTTTGACTGTTTTCTATTGCTATTGTAGAGTCCTGAAGAAGGTCCCCATCGGGATCGAAACGTCGACTAAATGAAATATAGAAGAGTGAAATTATAACACTTATCAATTTTCCCACACCCCTTATCATACTTATAACTATATATATATATATATATATATATATATATATATATATATTATAAATGAAGTTAAGAGTCTCATATATATATATATATATATATATATATATATATATATATATATATATATATATATATATATATATATATATATATATATATATATATATATATATATATATATATATATATATATATATATATATATATATATATATATATATATATATATAATTCGTAAGCAAATTATTGATCGCAATATATCTAATAGATAAGAATGTTAGGATGTTTCGATCTAGGAAATTCAGTGATACACTTTTATATCATCCAAGCTTGGATGATATAAAAGTGTATCACTGAATTTCCTAGATCGAAACATCCTAACATTCTTATCTATTATATATATATATATATATATATATATATATATATATATATATATATATATATAAATAAGATGTATCGGCGGTCGGAAAGAAAAGTTAAAGGTTGTTAGTATAAAGTTTTCGGTGTTTATTATAACGGTTTTTGGTTTAATTAACGGACATTTTAAATATATTAGGATTACAGTTCATTAGAAGGTCAGTTTGCATTGTATAAGTCCCATTTTGTTCCATTTCAATCCTTTACCCTGTTCCTTTACTTCCTTATACAGTGCGGTGCTGTGTGGAATAGCAGAGAGCAGTTTATATTGGTAAGATTATTATAACATCATTTTATTGGTTCAAATATAGGGAAAATGCAACATTTTCTTGCCTTGAGACCAATAATATCATCTGTTAACACCCCCACATCCAAACTGTCAGTTTTTGTTTCAGACATCCTGTCTAAATATCTTTCTTCTACCAGAAGTAGATATTTTATTGAAGATTCCTTTGCTTTTGCCCAGTATGTGAATGATTTCCAGTTACCTGTTGATTATGTCCTGATCAGCCTGGACGTTGTATCTCTTTTCACCAACATTCCTGTCGTGTTGGCAGTTTCAGCTGTTGAGAACAAGTGGGATACTATCAGAAACCACACAAGTCTACCAAAAGAAGAATTCATCCATGCCATCAAATTCCTGTTTTCTTCAAACTATTTTCTTTTTAATGGTAGGTTCTTCAAGCAGGTGCTCGGTTCCCCTATGGGTTCCAACTTCAGTCCATCCATTGCTGAATTAGTAATGGATTTCCTTCTGGACAGCATTCTTGTTAGTATTCCTTTTGACATTCCTTTCATCAAGAAATATGTTGATGATCTAATATGTGCTGTACCTAAAGACCAGGTTGCTTTCGTTCTAGACAAGTTTAACAGTGAACATGAAAGTATACAGTTTACTTTGGAGGAAGAAACAGCGAATGGAGTCCCATTCCTGGATACAAGGGTGATTCGAACACTGGAAAATAGGCTGATTCTAGATTGGTACCGAAAACCAACAAGTTCAGGGAGATACATACACTATTTTTCTAATCATTCACATGGACAAAAGGTAAACATGATTTTAGGATTGAAGAATCGCATAGAAAAGGTTGCCCATCCAAGTCTAAGGCGGCAGAATCTGAGGTTGTTGATGCAGTTGATGCTAGAGAATGGATATCCAAAAAGGTTATTGTCCAGATCGATTTATAATACCACTCCTTCGACACGGCCAACGAATGGAGAGAGGAGCGCATCCACCACTGTGGACACTGAGAACACGGGTAGAATTCTTTACTTGTCTATTCCCCTAATTAATGGTATGACAAACGCATTAATTAACCTCTTAAAGACCACAGAAATTATGTTGATTCAGAAATCTTATTTTAAAATTGACAGATTATACAGTCGAGTGAAAGATAGGATGACTGTTGATAACATGAGTGGTGTGGTATATTGTATTCCTTGTTCAATATGCAGTGAGGTGTACATTGGTCAGACGTCTCAGCTTCTGAAGAGAAGGATTGCTCAACACAAAAGCGACATCAAAAATTCAAGTAAGATTTGTGCCCTAGCAGACCATACCCGGGACAAAGATCATCCAATGAATTATGATTCCACCAAAATCCTAGAAATTGAAGTTAGTGGAAGAAAGAGATGTTTCTTAGAGATGTATCATATTAAACGTCAAACCTGTTCGATGAACTACAGAAGGGATGTAAATAATATCAGCTCCATCTATTCTTATTTGATTCATTATGACCGGTTCGGTGGGAGAGAATTGGATGGATCACATACAGAAAGAATTTCAACAAGTTCAGCAGTCGTAGGGATAACGTGAAAATGAATTTTGTGTTCTAGGCCATTTCTGTGAGAGGGGATTGGTTTCGGTTCATGGAATCTTTCAAAAAATCGCATTTGTTCTGAGTTCGGTGAGAGTGAATTACTGCGACCAATGTGATTTAATGCTACTCTATGTTTCATCTGTCATGTGCGTGTATTCTGTGGCAAGTCTGGTTGACAACATTTTTGACAACCTCTCATTTTGTTGATTATTCTGTTTACCTTATTTACATATGATAATTGATTTCTACTCTTGTGCTAACGAAATATCAGATCTTTTTTCGCTAATTTTGTTGATGTTCTTGTTCATTGCTTTCTTGAGAGCTATTGATTTGTGTTCAAATAAGATCTTTACAACTCTGTATTTCGGTATGTACTATTTTTGCATGTTTTGTGATTGCCTTATTTTGACTGTTTTTTATTGCTATTGTAGAGTCCTGAAGAAGGTCCCCATCGGGATCGAAACGTCGACTAAATGAAATAAAGAAGAGTGACATTATAACACTTATCAATTTTCCCACACCCCTTATCTAACTTATAACTATTGTTGTATATTGGGAATTAAAATTGTTGATATTTAAGCATGGGGTTTTATGCAGAAGTGAGAAACAACTATGGAAGAGTAGCATATGAAGCGTTGAAGTCATGGTCGTCATATGATATGAAACTGGCATCTTATAGAAACCGAAGAGTGTTCCTTTTGGAATGCAAAAGACAGGGTTTACTTCCCAAACATATTTCCAACAATATGAATTATTTGTTCAGCTCGTCAAGTGATTCAGGTTCGTCCAGACAGGTTCAGGCTATGTTGGAGAAATCAAGACGTCTCGTTCTTCAATTTGAGATCACTGTGACTGTGAGCAGGATAGGAAGAATGGAGTGTGATTCTTCCAGGTTGTGGCAGATCTTGGAGGGGTTGCTTCCACCAGAGATGCTAAGTCGTTTTGAAACTTACCAGTCCAGAAGGTACAGAAGAGAATTTGCTGCTATCAGGGAGAGAAATCTGATGAAGGTGAGAGCTCTATCAGATGAACTTCTAAAGAGAGTAGAACCACAGGAAAGGTGGATTAAGAATGTTAGTACTGTTATTGTACCAGATAGAATATTGAAATTTCTAGCACTGGGCCCCAAATTCGGCATTGATATTCCTTTAAGGGAGGTTTCCATGTCGAGGCTGTTGTCAGATGTGGAGGGCATTATTGATCTTAATGATAGACTGTCAGATGAGGGAAAGAACATCAAACGTTTCCAAGCTGTTAATATTATAACAAACTACATCAAACCTGGAAAAAGGACTAATAATGTTTTCCAGAGAGAATTTTACCACTGTAAGAGATACCTAAATGAACATCAAGAATTGCTTGTGTTACGGGCTGATAAAGGCAATGTTACGGTTTTGATGGATAAGGATCAGTACATAGAGCTCTCCAACGAAATTTTACTTAATGAACAATATTACCAACTTCTTACTAACAGAGATCCAACCGTTACAATACAAGGTAAATGTAATGCATTGATTAAACGATGGGTCAGTGAGGGCCACATAACACAAATACAAGGTAAATCACTGTACATTTACAATTCAGTTCCAGCTAGATTCTACGGTTTACCAAAAATCCACAAACCCATTCTTGCCTTGAGACCAATAATATCATCTGTTAACACCCCCACATCCAAACTGTCAGTTTTTGTTTCAGACATCCTGTCTAAATATCTTTCTTCTACCAAAAGTAGATATTTAATTGAAGATTCCTTTGCTTTTGCCCAGTATGTGAATGATTTCCAGTTACCTGTTGATTATGTCCTGATCAGCCTGGACGTTGTATCTCTTTTTACCAACATTCCTGTCGAGTTGGCAGTTTCAGCTGTTGAGAACAAGTGGGATACTATCAGAAACCACACAAGTCTACCAAAAGAAGAATTCATCCATGCCATCAAATTCCTGTTTTCTTCAAACTATTTTCTTTTTAATGGTAGGTTCTTCAAGCAGGTGCTCGGTTCCCCTATGGGTTCCAACTTCAGTCCATCCATTGCTGAATTAGTAATGGATTTCCTTCTGGACAGCATTCTTGTTAGTATTCCTTTTGACATTCCTTTCATCAAGAAATATGTTGATGATCTAATATATGCTGTACCTAAAGACCAGGTTGCTTTCGTTCTAGACAAGTTTAACAGTGAACATGAAAGTATACAGTTTACTTTGGAGGAAGAAACAGCGAATGGAGTCCCATTCCTGGATACAAGGGTGATACGAACACTGGAAAATAGGCTGATTCTAGATTGGTACCGAAAACCAACAAGTTCAGGGAGATACATACACTATTTTTCCAATCATTCACATGGACAAAAGGTAAACATGATTTTAGGATTGAAGAATCGCATAGAAAAGGTTGCCCATCCAAGTCTAAGGCGGCAGAATCTGAGGTTGTTGATGCAGTTGATGCTAGAGAATGGATATCCAAAAAGGTTATTGTCCAGATTGATTTATAATACCACTCCTTCGACACGGCCAACGAATGGAGAGAGGAGCGCATCCACCACTGTGGACACTGAGAACACGGGTAGAATTCTTTACTTGTCTATTCCCCTAATTAATGGTATGACAAACGCATTAATTAACCTCTTAAAGACCACAGAAATTATGTTGATTCAGAAATCTTATTTTAAAATTGACAGATTATACAGTCGAGTGAAAGATAGGATGACTGTTGATAACATGAGTGGTGTGGTATATTGTATTCCTTGTTCAATATGCAGTGAGGTGTACATTGGTCAGACGTCTCAGCTTCTGAAGAGAAGGATTGCTCAACACAAAAGCGACATCAAAAATTCAAGTAAGATTTGTGCCCTAGCAGACCATACCCGGGACAAAGATCATCCAATGAATTATGATTCCACCAAAATCCTAGAAATTGAAGTTAGTGGAAGAAAGAGATGTTTCTTAGAGATGTATCATATTAAACGTCAAACCTGTTCGATGAACTACAGAAGGGATGTAAATAATATCAGCTCCATCTATTCTTATTTGATTCATTATGACCGGTTCGGTGGGAGAGAATTGGATGGATCACATACAGAAAGAATTTCAACAAGTTCAGCAGTCGTAGGGATAACGTGAAAATGAATTTTGTGTTCTAGGCCATTTCTGTGAGAGGGGATTGGTTTCGGTTCATGGAATCTTTCAAAAAATCGCATTTGTTCTGAGTTCGGTGAGAGTGAATTACTGCGACCAATGTGATTTAATGCTACTCTATGTTTCATCTGTCATGTGCGTGTATTCTGTGGCAAGTCTGGTTGACAACATTTTTGACAACCTCTCATTTTGTTGATTATTCTGTTTACCTTATTTACATATGATAATTGATTTCTACTCTTGTGCTAACGAAATATCAGATCTTTTTTCGCTAAATTTGTTGATGTTCTTGTTCATTGCTTTCTTGAGAGCTATTGATTTGTGTTCAAATAAGATCTTTACAACTCTGTATTTCGGTATGTACTATTTTTGCATGTTTTGTGATTGCCTTATTTTGACTGTTTTTTATTGCTATTGTAGAGTCCTGAAGAAGGTCCCCATCGGGATCGAAACGTCGACTAAATGAAATAAAGAAGAGTGACATTATAACACTTATCAATTTTCCCACACCCCTTATCTAACTTATAACTATTGTTATATATATATATATATATATATTTATATATATATATATATATATATATATATATATATATATATATATATATATATATATATATATATATATATATATATATATATATATATATATATATATATATATATGTGTTATATATATATATATATATACAGGGTGAGTCTTTGACTTGTACATATATTTTAACCCAAGATTCCTGAGGTCAAAAGAAACACCATTTTTTCCGATTCGGCCCGGTTAAAAAGATACAGGCTGTTGAAAATCGTTAAAAAAATGTGATTTTCGGCTATATCTCGTAAATGATTGTATCGAAGGAAATGATTTTTGAAATATAGCTTTTTTTTGATGTGATACATCTTCTCCGAACACCAGATTCCATACACATTCTTCTGTTTCTTTGTTATGAACATAACATACCATGAAAATACCAGAAATTCGAAGAAACCAACTCTTAATAGTAATTTGAACGTTCATTGAAGAATATTTGGCTAATTTGAAGAATAAAAGTATTCTTCATATTTTCTCGTACAAAGCGCCGTTTTCGAATAACTTGATCTTAAAAAAAAAAAAATTATCTGTGAAATTCGAAAAATTTGGTACTTTGGCTGAATGCAACTCTGTTCTATTGTGGAAAAAAAAAACCACAGAAATGAATATTTACTATGAAGTCATGTCTCAGATTTAAGAATTGAAGTACTAGCCAACTCAGTTTGAAAATGAAGTTATTTGAATAAGCTCACCTCAACTCCTCGATTTGATTAAAAATCACTGAGCTTTGGCACAGCTCTGATAATAAGAAGATACTTCACTAAAATCAACATTCTTTTTGAAGAGTCCAGATTATTCATAAAACCCATGTTTAAAAAAGTTTTCACAAAATAGTCCCATTATAATGACAACAATCAATATCCCACTAAAGACTGCTGCTATCGAACAATACTGTATTCTTCTTCGGCTCATTCAAACTCACATCGAAACATACCACTAGGACTAGGTACATACTAGACAAATTTTCATGTGATTGAGATTGAATACTTTTATTCTTTTGCTATTCCATAAATTCATCCTAAGAGTTTATGATTGACATACTTCCAAGAGGGCCATAATTGTTTTAATGTGAAAACAAATTGGGTGAGTTGAAAGAAACCAAATATTCTATTGTGGATATTTACATTGAATACTTCTCATTTATTTTCAATGCCAAAATCAAGATGAATTAAGTAGTAAAGTTGGCTATAATGTAGGTACACATTAACAACAAATTTGATTACAAGTGGAGTCTAACATTTTCCATTGATTACAGAGCCAGAATATTTTACATATTTCCATATTTTCATACTGATGGTTTCAAAAATATTGATGCATTTCAATATTTTTATGAGATAGTTGGAACAAATCAAATGCTTCATTTCATAACAAATATCTTATAACAATAACAGTGTAAACTGTAAATGAAAATTTTAGGTTAGAACTTAGAACATAGATTATTCGAACCGAACTGCTGTGTTTATATTTGGAATCACTCGAAATTTGAAATTCAAACTTAAAACCACAGATTACTATAGTCTGTGTTAGATCTTTCATAGATGAATATTATTTATTTGAGATTTTAAGGTTAATTCTTGCACGAAAAATAAACAACGATATCATATAAATGAGATATAATGAATGAATGGATATGAGTATCAGAGCTAATATGGGTGGTAGCGAGCTCAATTCGTTATAATTATCGAAAATGAAATAGAAATCAAGAGAAGAATATTTAATCTTTAGCGTCAACGAAATTGGAATAACTCATTTATTTGATTATAAACACTACTTTGTTCAACAAATGGAATGTTAAACGTGAGTTTATGATGGTTTTTCTAATTTAGTAGCTTATTTCCAAGGTTCAAGAGGTATATCTTATGCTTGAGAAAACTTCAGTGTTCCGGTTTTCAGGGGTGAATTAGCTCATTTTGAAAATTTAAAATGGCTATATCTTTTTAACAGGGCCGAATCGGAAAAAATGGTAAATGAAAAAAGTGTTTCTTTTGACCTCAAGAACCTTCGGTTAAAATATATGTACAAGTCAAAGACTCACCCTGTATATATATATATATATATATACAGGGTGAGTCTTTGACTTGTACATATATTTTAACCGTAGATTCTTGAGGTCAAAAGAAACACTTTTTTCATTTACCATTTTTTCCGATTCGGCCCTGTTAAAAAGATATAGCCATTTTATATATATATATATACAGGGTGAGTCTTTGACTTGTACATATATTTTAACCGTAGATTCTTGAGGTCAAAAGAAACACTTTTTTCATTTACCATTTTTTCCGATTCGGCTCGGTTGAAAAGATATGGCCATTTTAAGTTTTCATAATGAGCTATGCCGATCCTGGAAATCAGCCCACTGAAGTTTTCCCAAGCATAAATTTATACCATTTGAACTTTGGAAATGGGTTACTATATTAGCAAAACAAGCATAAACTCACTTTTTCCATTCCCTTTGGTGACCGAAGTATTATTTACAATATAATAAATGAGTTATAGCAATTTCATGGGAGATAAATATGTTGATTATTTTTCTCTTGATTTCTATTTTATATTCGATAATAATAAAAAATTCAGCTTGCAACCACCCATATTAAATCTGATATTCATATCCAATCATTTATTTTCGCTTTTTCACTTCGTTTCCTACGTACAAGAGTTACCTATCCATATAACCTTCCATTTTCATAAAGGTAAATAAACATAAATGATAATCATCTGTGGACTTCCCACGTTGCCAAGTTTACAATCACAAAACACTATAATGACAAAAAACCTACAGAATAAGCTAAATCTATGTACCTATGAATACTAATCATCTCGCATCAGTCGCATCTGTAATGTTATGTTTAAAGGTTATGTTATGTTTTGTCAATAAAATTCAAGAAACCCAACAAACGGTTGAAGTTTTGTACATTACTAGAAATTTGGGCTAATTGAGTATATTTTGTTACCTAGAGGTCAGCAAAAAAGTGGTATTCAAACCAGTGTTCAATTTGAATTCTTATTATCATGGAATCAGTGAGAAAAGTTTTGAATTTTTAAGGTAGCAAGAAGTGTAAGAACGCTTGCATTTTGGATTGAATGAACCCAGAATACTTTATCTGAGTACCTACACAATAACTTAGCTCGAAAATGAAAAGGCAGTTTCATGAATGGATTTATGTGGAAGATGGAATCACCTCTGTATCACACAGAGGTAATTTTGTGATGGAAAAATTCCGATTTTATCTTGTTGAAAATAACAGTAGTATGAGGAGGAATAAATAATTTCCAGAAGGAATTGAATTTTTTTCATTTTTCATCCTAGAAGCTTATAAGTTCCATGAATCTTCAATATTCCATTATTGATCTTGATTTTTGTATTAAAAATGAAATGGTGGTATTCAATATAAATATCCACTATTGAATATTCTGCTTCTTTCAACTCACTAAAGTTTTTTATTTATTTTCACGTTAAAACAATTTTGATCCTCTTAAAAGTATGTCAATCAAATGTTCAAGGATGAAATTATCGAATAGCAAATGGATAGAAGTATTCAATCACGTAAAAATGAAATTTTAGGATGTATTGTTATGTATCGATGAAAGCTCAGAAGACTGGAAGAAGATTATAGTAATGTTTGGTAGCAGCAGTTTTTAATGGGATTTCAGATCTAGATTGGTGTTATTTTATAAGGAGCCTAGTTTGTGAAAATTCATTTGAAAATGAGTTTCGATCAGAATAATTCAAAATAGAATATTAACTTTAATGAAATATCATCATATTATAGGGCTGTGCCAAAGCTCAGTAATTTGTTATCATGAAAATATTTGAAATCCTTTTCTTCTTAGTGTTCACAATGCCAATATTCTGTCTGAAAATTTGATACCCAATAGGTAACTCCAAAAAATGCTCTCGAGTACTTTCGATAATAAAGAAGCAATTAGTCTTTCCCTAATATTATCAATGTTATAATCAACATCTTCGAAAATTTTATTTTCCTGAAGATGGTAAAATGGTATTCGGCTAGAAAAAAGGAAGTACAACGTACAAGTAAATTTACTTGTTTGTTATCAAACAGATAAACTGAAAATATTATGAAACTTTCCAACAATTATGTAATCTTTTTTTTTTGTTTTCACATATCAACTACATGTAAAATAAATTTTGAATTCTTGTAAGGTATACCTTTTTTTCAAAAGTACTCAATAAACTGAAGCTTTTGATAAACTTATCGAAAGATTAACAGTGACTTGAAATCATGTATTATTGCCAAATCCACTTTTTTACTATAAATCCAGTATTCAAATCAAAATAGAAAAATATTCCTCACAACATTCAAAGCAATTTGAAATAAAGATTTTTCATTACTGAAACAAAAAAATGCATATCAAAAAACAGGAATTGAAGTACAAACTACCATAATAATTAATTGTCTTTATTTTCATTTAATTTATAAACAACCAGGTTTAACATTTTTTAATGTTATACTTCTTACGTAGATTCATTTAGCCTCAGATGGATTGTGCGAAATAAAAAACATTCAATATTTAGCCATTAATTATTAAATTAGGCCTGCCATTATTCGAATTAATTCTCAATGATTTCTGATCTCAGATGTATTCATTATATTATTATAATATCTATAAACCAAGGACAGTAACTACAAACTATGTATATGCCTTAAAATATCAATGGCTATTGATTCTGAAACATATGGATTGGATCAGTACATGTACTAGACAATAGGATAGGGATAGGATCTGAGTTAATGGTGAAATCAGTGACTTTGAAATTATTTTTCAGTACATCGATGAGAATGAAGTTTGAATAAATATTCATTACAGAACTAGTGCTTCACTTATTCAAGTAGTTGAATTTATCGACAGAATCATTGTATTGTAGATTTTTGGTTATTTCAATCAATCAATTTACTTTTCCATTCATTAAATGGAAATCATGAACACCCCACAGCAAACTGTTTCCGGTTGGATTTAATTTGAAGGGGTTCAAGATTCATTTTGAACTGAAATCTGAAACTTCTCTGTATCTAGTGGGCAATCATCTTCACGAAATAAATCACGAAGGAAAATCGTCGTCCAATTAAATTCATTATGGTGTTTTTCTGAATGATTCGATGAATTATTAGGAGATCTGAAAAAATACAATAATTATTCAATATATTATTTATATTATATAACTTAGTAACTTACTTACGCCGAACTATGTTGTTTCTTATTAAAACATAAAATATTTTCGAATCAAATATCCATTTGTTTGCCAAACATAACCACAATTCTTCGAGATTTCTCAAATTTTCAGTTTGGCCATGCGCATAGAGTAATAAACTCTGAGGCCATGCGCAATAGTTCAAATCGTTCATAACATATGGTAATCTAGCCTATTATGACTTATTTTATCATACAAAATTCGATTTAACATTTCGGATGATATTAATTATTACATTTAATGAAATTCATAATAAAATAAATTTATTAATTCATAAATTTGATGGTTTGTTTAAAAAATTATTCGAGATTCTTCTATGTTGATCGGTCATGCGCATAGAATGATCCGAAAACAATTGAAATTCGAATTTATGGTATCATGATTTCTGTTGCTTTGTTTAATGTAAATGATGAGTATTAAGTGTATTTAGTTTGTTAAGTGTTACCTAAGTGCGTTTAACTTATTAAGTGTGTTTAGTTTGTTTAGTGTAAAGTGTTTGTTTGTGAAGTTCTTTATGTGTGTTAAGTGGAAATTAGCAGAATGTATTCTAACCAGGAGATGGTAGATATGTTGGAATGCTATTTCACAAATGGAAAAATAGCGAGAAGACCTAAAGAAACTTATGGAAGGCTGTTTCCAAATAGGAGACAGCCAAATGAGAGAACTTTCGTAAGGATTGTTCAAAGATTGCGTGATCATGGAATTGAATTTTCTCAATGGGTGAGCTTATTCAAATCACTTTATTTTCAAACTAAGTCGGCTGGTTTCCGCACTTGTCAATGCAAATTCAGTGTTTCAATCCATGGTTTTTGACCTGACAACGTAGCAAATATTCATTTCTGTGAGTCTTTTCTATCAGAGTTGCAATTAGCCAAAGTACCCAATTTTTTGAATTTCACAGATTTTTTTTTTTAAACACATATTACTCGAAAACGGCTCAATATACGAGAAAATATGAAGAATACTTTTATTTTACAAATTAGCTAAATATTCTTCAATGAACGTCCTAGTTACTTTTAAGAGTTCGGTTCTTTGAATTTCTGGTATTTTTATGGGATGAAGTGTTCATAATGAAGAAACGGGGAGATGTGGATAAAATTTTGTGTACGGAGAAGATTCATCACATACATGAAAAACTATATCCCGAAATTCATTATTTTCTATACAACCATTTCCGAGATATAACGGAAAATGACATTTTTTTATCGATTTTCAACAGCCTGTATCTTTTTAACCGGGCCGAATCGGAAAAAATGGTAAATGAAAAAAGGGTTTCTATTGACCTCAGGAATCTTCGGTTGAAATATATGTACAAGTCAAAGACTCACCCTGTATATATATATATATATATTTTTTATATATATATATATATATATATATATATAGGTTTGTTCGACTGCTTATACAGACCCGGGTGTGAAAAATCGAATGGTTTTCAGTTGTATATATCAGAAAAATGGAATATCCGATTTACGTGCTCTATAAGAACAAATGAAAAATGTTTTGTATCGACGTCAGTACTATATAGCGGGTTTGTATAAGAAGTGCGGAGTGTGAGATTCAAGTTTATATACAATCTACAGCGTTGCCACATTTATGGTCTGGAGAAGTTAATTGAATATATCAATTATATACAGCGTGTTACTCTCGATATAAGCGCCCTCGCACTGGCGGAAACCTGAAGTTTTCTGCATATATTATAATGTGTCACCGATTTTTCACACCTGGGTCTGTATAAGCGGTCGAACAAACCTATATGTATATTGCACGGATCATACCAAGCCCGCTGAAGTTTTAGGAAGCCCGAATCGGGTTTCCTAAATTTTATTGCATATATGAGTCTATCTTGGCTAGCTGATTCCATCGGTAGTTGTTTCGCATTTCTCCATCGGGCTTCGTAAGTTGGTTTTTTATCTCGATTTATACACCATTAGTTCATCATGGTTGTCACCAGAGGGACCAATGCGCTGTCCGTATATAGTGATATATTTCACGTTTCACGCGTCTTCCGTATGATACGAAGCCCGCTAAGTACTACTGGCAAAGCGAAGCCCGGTTTGGGGGGTTTGGGGAGTCAAGAAATCTTCTCGAGTCTTTCCGTTATTTTATATGTATATACACGTCTGTCGGGTGAATTGCTGATATAGAGATATATTGAGAAGCCCGATTGGAATTCCTACTCGAGATATCCTGATAAATATGAACACATTGAGACTAAGATTGAAATCATTATGACAGACAATTTTGCTTTCAATCTACAACGGGAGTTTTGTGTTGAGTTCGATATAAATTCTAGGAAAAAATTCTCAAATGATTAATCTGCAAGAAGTACAGAGTTATTCAAGAACTCGCTCCTACAGACTCATTTCAGTTAATATGTAAATGAAATTAAAATTCCTTTCAAGAACGATTTCAATATTCACACTTATGAAGAATTTAAGTTCTCAACATTCGAATTTAAACCCGAAAAAATTGAAAACAAATTATAAGTTTGGTTTTACGGGCTGAATTCTAGTTCGAATGTTATTTAATACCCCAACGTGTATATTTTGTGTTGAAAATTTGCATGTTGGAGTATTAGATAATGATCTTTCTCACTAAAATATTTTCAGTTTTTATAGCTTTCAGTGATACCAGAATCATACTACTACTTCACCGTTTCAAATGGCGCACCCAGTATATTATTGCATATCATTGGATAACTCTTTTCATGATTTTTTTTCAATATTTCTGTAGACAATTTTTTTTTTCAGAAAAATTCTGTTTCATTTACGATTCTGCGAATACGACGCATTATAAGACTGTTTGCGGTTTGGACTGAACATTTACAGGGTGTTTATCAGAAGATCATGATCTCTGATAGAAAAAAGATTCGTTGTCACGAATCCCATTAACTCATGAACTCTTGAGTTTTTACCTAGATATAACATATTGCTGAAATTATCATCATAAAAGCTATTTAATGATGCAATAATATACTGGGCGTGTCTTTCTTCATGAAATAAAGTTTGTTATCATTATTATTATTATATGGAGGTTTTTAAGGCCAGAGATAATGATTTTTAGCAAACACTCTAGAAATCAATATGGCGAGTCTTATAAATTATACGCGTTTTGTTCTCATTGTATTGAATAGAGATAAAAACGTACAAGTCACTTATTATTAGTTTCACTTTTAATTGCGCAGTGGTCGTCTATGAAATATTTATTCTTAATTCAAAAAAAAAAAAGGAATGTTGAAGCGCGACAGAAATAACCATGATTATATGTGTGGAAGAGGTAAATAGTGTGAATGAATCTGTATAATTCAAGAAAATGTGTTTATATTGGATTAACCATTATTTAATTGACCAAAGTCTCAATTACTTTTACAAGCATAAAATTAACAGTTCGATTTTCTATTCGAAATGATATCAAATACATGTACCTATTGCTATTTTTATTCCAAGTTCAATAAAGCAATGTCCGCTTTTGAAAAAAACCCGCCTATAACGAAATGATATAGGTAAGAATTGAAACATAATTACACGTGAACTGACGATTCAAATTTTCAGTACCTATACAGGGTGTCCCGGGAAGAATGCGACAAACGAATACCATGAATTAAAGTCATCAAGGAGGACCCGTATCAAGAGGTTTCAATCGCCTGAGTGCCTTCGTTTGGGATATACAGGGTGATGTTCATCTTATGAGTGAAATTTCACTGTTGAAAAACTCTTTAACTAATCTACCGAATAATTTCAAATTTTGAAGTTTTGTCACCCTTTACTATCGCCTTCCTTCCATATTTCTGAATTCGAGTAAATCAGATACGGACTAGGAAAATTTCAGACTTTTTTCATTTTCGTGAATATTGGATCACCCTGTACGTAAACATTATGATGTTTTTCCGTTTTCGGAACCACAGAGAATCAATTCATTATAAAAATTCTAAATCTCGGCTTGGCACGGTCATACAGGGTGATCAATTAACATTCCCTTATGAGTGAAATTTTGTTAGTTCAATAACTCTTCAAGGAATCCACCGAATAATTTCAATTTTTCAAGTTTTGTCACCCTTTACTATCGCCTTCCTTCAATATTTCTGAAATCGAGTGAATCAGATCCGGACTAGGGAAATTTAAGACCTTTTCTATTTTCTTGAATATTGAATCATCCTCTAGGTTGATATCATGATTTTTTTTCGTTTTCGTAATAACAAACAATAAATTCATAATAAAAATTTCAAATCTCTGCTTGGCGCCATTATTCAGGGTGATCGATAAACATTTCTTCATGAAATAAATTTCATGGTTCAAGATATTTTGAATTTATCGATAGAATTATCTCGAAAATTGAAGTTGTTTCACCCTTCACGAATGTCCCACCTGAATTTTCCTCAAATTATTTAGGAAAATCAACAAGCTGGATAAAGAATAGAACAAAAACAGCTAATAAATTGAAAATATTTGATCTTGAAAACAATTAATCAAAAATAAAATATTTTCAGTTCAGCAGATATTGTTCAAAATGATATTCCTCCATTTTAATGCATTTTTGAGCACGTTGATATGATATTGTTGTTTCACAGATTTCGCTATCTTATTCGGTTGAATAGGTTGTACTTCTTTCATGAGGGAATGTTTATTGGTCACCCTGTATGACGGTGGCAAGCTGACTTTTAGAATGTTGATCATGAATCAATTGTTTGTGGTCTCGTTTGTGGTTAGGAAAACGAAAGAAAAAATGTTATTGACGTACAGAGTGATCCAATATTCAAGAAAATAGAAAAAGTCTAAAATTCTGTAAGTCCGGATCTGATTTATTCGATTTCAGAAATATTGAAGGAAGGCGATACTAAAGAGCGACAAAACTTCAAAAATTGAAATTATTCGGTGGATTTGTTGAAGAGTTATTGAACTGAAAAAATTTCATTCATAAGGGAATGCTTATTTATCACACTGTATGAACGTGCCAAGCAGAGATTCCGAATTTTTATAATGAATTGATTCTTTGTGGTTCCGAAAATGGGAAAAAATCATAATGTTCACGTACAGGGTGATTCAATATTCACGAAAATAGGAAAGATCTGAATTTTTCCTAGTCCGGATCTGATTTACTCGAATTCAGAAATACTGAAGGAAGGCGATTGGAAAGAGTGACAAAACCTCAAAATTCGAAATTATTTGGTCGATTAGTTAAAGAGTTATTCAACAGTGAAATTTCACTCATAAGATGAACATCACCCTGTATATCCCCAACGAAGGCACTCAGGCGATTGAAACATCTTGATACGGGTCCTCCATGATGACCTTAATTTATGGTATTCGTTTGTCGCATTCTTCCCGGGACACCCTGTATACAGGGTGTTTCCTAAACATGCGGCAAAAATTCAGGGGGTTGTTCCTTGGACTATTTTAAGCATGTTTTGTCCTTGGATGATTTTTGAAAAACCTCTTTGTTTCGAAGATACAGGGCGAACAACATTTTTCATATTTTTAAAATTAATAATAGATTAAATAAAAATGCGTACCGCACTGTGTTTACTAAGTAGGTACAATTTATTTTTAAATTTGTTTAACAACATTCCAATTACTAAAAACGGCCAGTTTTTTGACTAAAAATTGATAAGTGCAGATGGTAAAGGAAAGGAATACAGATTAAACACGGTTTTCATTTGAATAACTTAATAAGAAATGATCCTGGTGTTTTTGAAAGGGTTCGGCAGTCAATGAGGAGAAGATTGGATGCTTGTATGCTGGCTAGAGGTGGTCATTTTCAACAGTTTTTGTAGGTTGAGTTGAATTTTCATGTAATTTTTCATAATAAAATGTTATTATCTGAAATTTTGTTTCCCCTATATCTTCGAAACAAATAGGTTTTTCAAAAATCATCAAAGGACAAAATATTCTTAGAATAGTCCAAGGAACAACCCCCTGAATTTTTGCCGCATGTTTAGGAAACACCCTGTAGATATATTCTCAAAATTTTTCGATTAAAACGAAATTGATATGATTATTATTTCACCGAATAAGCAGAGGATTTTACGGAATCCTTCAACCTAATGCCAGTCACTACTGTGACAGGTGCTGCCCGTGATTCTGATAATATATTTGGTGTGTTGAAGACGTATAATCATGAGTAATTGAAAAAACACGTGAATTTCTTACTTAGACATAATCAAAATATAGCAACAAGTTTTTGTTCGATATTTGTTTCACAAAAATAAAACAAACCAAACTTCTTAAAAACTGTAGGTACAGTTACATCACAATACCTAAACAGGATGGTTCACGTGAGCGAATGACAGTTTTTTGTGATATATTCCAAAGAATAAGTAACAAAATTTTGCTGAAAAGCAACAATGAAAAGCGAACCATTATCATTATACTCGTAGTATTTTTTACGGGCTATCCCAACTATCGAACGAAAGCATGAGAAGTTATCAAGGAAAAACCGTTATTTCGAACAAAAATTCACAAACTCATCTAGTTTTCTGAATGAAATGTTATAGGAATAATTTTTGAAAAGTATTTTTTTTATTTGAATTTTGTCGAAAATAGTAAATTTTCCCTTGTCAAATATACTCCATGAAATATTCCTATAGTTCTGAATGATCAATCGATTCCCAATTCGAATATTTATATTCATTGTTAGTTCTATATTCATTTCAAGCAATTCCATCCAAATCACCCTGAGGAAATTTGAATTCACATTCGGAAAATAAATTCGTCTATATGGTTTACTGAATACTTAATTGTTAAATTTCAGAGTTTTCGATTATAAAATGAACTTGAAATTTTGACAACTACTAATTCAACCAAAAGAATATGAATATACAAGGTGTCCCGGAAAGAATGCGACAAACGAATACCAAGAATCAAGGTCGTCATGGAGGACTCGTATCAAGATGTTTCAATCGCCTAAGAGATTTCGTTTGGGATATACAGGGTGATATTCATCTTTTTGGTGAAATTTCACTGTTGAATTACTCTAACTAATCGACCGAATTATTTCAAATTTTGAAGTATTGTCACCCTTTACTATCGCCTTTCTGCAATATTTCTGAATTCGAGTGTATCAGATCCGAACTAGGAAAATTTCAGAATTTTTCCTATTTTATTGAATATTGGATCACCCTGTACGTGATTTTGTTCCGTTTTCGTAATCAAGAAGAATTAACTCATTATGAAATTTCTAAATATCTACTTGGCACGGTCATGCAGGGTGATAATTAAACATCATCTCGTGAGTGCAATTATTTTAGTTCAATGAATCCACCGAATAATTTCAAGTTTTGAAGTTTTGTCACATTTTACTATCGGCTTCCTTCAATAATTCTGAAATCGAAAAAATCAGGTCCGGACTAGAAAACTTTTAGACTTTTTCTATTTTCGTGAATATTGGATCACCCTGAAAGTCAATATCATAATTTTTTCCGTTTTTGTAACCATAGAGAATTAACTCATAATCAAAATTCTAAAACTCTGCTTGCCACCGTCATACAGATGCCCAATAAACATTCCCTTATAAAAGGAATTTCATACTTCGATGAATCTTGAATTTATCGGTAGAATTATTTTGAAGATTGCAGTTTTTTCACTCTTCGCGAATGCCTTCCTTCAACAATTCTAAAATCGACTTTTTTCATTTTCACTGAACGTGAAGATTATAATTTTTTCCGTTTAAGTAACCACAAAAAGTTAATTCATTATAAAATTTTAAATCTCCGGCTTGGTACCGTCATACAGGATGATCAATAATCATTTCCCCATGAGTGGAATTTTGCAGTTCGCCATTCACTAGGAATGGAATCAACAGTTCGCATTATTTTGTCGTATGGGCTCAGGATGATCCAAAATCAGTAATTCAAATTCCCAAGTTAAATCTCCGATAAATGTTTGGTGCGGTATCTACAACAATCGTTTGATTAGCCCTAATATTCTTGAAAATAGGTGAACAGGAAATATTTTTGAAAATTTTTAGGAACATAATTCAATAATGGAAACGTGGTTGCAACATGATGGAGCTAATGCGCACTAACCAAAAAAATTGCGCGAATATTTTTGACTGAGACTTTCGGAAACAGATGGATTGGCAGAATGGAAATTTGGCTTGGACTCGTCGATCCCTTCATATGACACCCTTGGATTATTTATTATGGGAAGGTCTATGCGGTACAGACTGACAGTAATGAGCAACTGCTACAAAGAATTATTGATGTTTGCGATATTTTGAATTTTAACCGAATACGATAGCGAAATCTGTGAAACAACTATATCCACGTGCTCAAAAATGTATTGAAATGGAACAATACCATTTTGAACATTACCTGCTGAAATATTTTATTTTCTTGAATAATTTGAGGAAAATTCAGGTAAAGCATTCGTGAAGGGTGAAAAAACTGCAATTTTCAAAAAAATTTCATCGAAAAATTCAAGATTTATCGAACTATGAAATTTCTTTCATAAGGGAATGTTTATTGGTCACCCTGTATGACGGTGGCAAGCAGAGTTTTAGAATTTTGATTATGAATTGATTCTTTGTGGTAACAAAAACGGAAAAAATTATGATATTGACTTAGGTACAGGGTGATCCAATATTCACGAAAATAGAAAAAGTCTAAAATTTTCCTAGTCCGGACCTGATTTTTTCGATTTCAGAATTATTGAAGGAAGCCGATAGTAAAAAGTGGATTTATTGAAGAGCTATTGAACTAAAATAATTGCACCCTTGAGGTAATGTTTATTGATCACCCTGTATGTCCGTGCCAAGTAGAGATTCAGAATTTTCATAATGAATTAATTCTTTGTGGTTACGAAAACGATGAAAAATCATCAATGTTTACGTACAGAATGATCCAATATTCACGAAAATAGGAAAAGTCTGAAATTTTCCTATTCCGGATCTGATTTACTCGAATTCGGAGATATTGCAGAAAGGCGATAGTAACGGGTGACAAAACTTCAAAATTTGAAGTTATTTGATCGATTAGTTAAAGAGATATTCAACAGTTGCACAAACAATGTTGTTGGTATTTCGTGTATGAAATTCGCGTTTTATGGCGTATTCCGAAGAATTTTTGGCATCGACCTGCGGTCTCGTCCAAAAATCAACATTCTCATGTATTTACAATTGAAAAAAAAACACTCATTTGACACACTTAATACAAAAATAACTATTCAATAATGTAATGTAGTGAACTGATGAGGAAAGATGAAACATTATCTTCGCAAGACTGTTAGAATTGTTACTCTTGTCGTAGATCTTGGACATTTTTACTGCATTTATAATTTTGAATCCGAAAATGTCTCAATATTTCATGAAAAATCAAAATATTTTAAATAGTCTGAAAACACTTCAAATCTGTCAGAACTGAATGTATTAAAAAAAGGAAATGAAATAAAACACTTTACTTGACATTTCTCAACGACGTTGACTAACGTCAAATCAAATGTTTTATTATATTATTTTTTATTGATATTAAAGTTATGTTTCACCAAGCGAAATGCGATAATAAAGTTATTCACCGAGCGATTTGCAAGGAACCAATTCCGATTATCAAAAACTAAATACTGAAATGAAGAATAGCGAAAAAATAGTTAATTTTGAGTTTCAATTCAGAATTTTGGACATTAAGTTCTCGTGTTTATATAGGTGAATTATTTCTGAATTTTTCTTATTCTCGGAACACCTTGATTAGTGCTATCAGTGCTACTTCTTTAGTATCAACAAGCAAATCCAAGAAGCCTTACTCGGATTTGAACATTATTGAATATTCACTCAAACATGCTTCAGTATCATCCAAACCTTTACTTTGAAAAATTCTTAATGAATTTAAAAACACCTCTATTTTATTTCAACGAGGATGCAAAAATTATTTGTTCCTATGTTGAGGAGCACGAAATGAATGAAATATCAAAAGACTATCTTTAGGTAATGAAAAGACAATAATTCTCCTCGATGCGAGACGATTAGGTACAAATGGAAAATAGAAAAAATTCTAAAAATGTTCAGAAATGAGTTTTGACAGCGAAATGTTTCTTCACCACTAATTGAGCATTCACTGAACAGATAGTTCTATAATTTCGCCACAGTGTCTGTACTTTTCGAATTTTGTGCCGGAATGATCTCAAACTATAGAGTTTGACTGAAAGTTAGGTAACGAATACCTATGTCCCCTTATTCGGTTCTCTCCATTCGTACGGTCCTAAACATGATATCTGACTTACGAAAAATGCTAAAATCTTGAAATTTTTATGGTTCGAATCTATAATACCGCGATTGAAATTGTGCAAAATCTGAAAAGAGGATCCGAGAATATGGCCGTTAAAATTGTGTGTGTCTATTGATTTTGAAACTGCAGGTTCGAACGAGAGGAAAAGTGACAATAAGAATATTCGTGCTAAATTACATGTTGATCATTCGATTAGAAAAGAGGAAGAATATCGAAAAAATGCTTCATTTCACAAGAGTAAGTAAGATCTCCCCCTACCTATGTTTCGCAACAATTCGCACAAAATCTTAAAAATTTTATCCAGTGACCAGCAACTTAGTAAGATAAGATGAAACCTGAAAGTCTGTTCGCCACACATTTTTGTATCAGAATTTGGCACGAGTTCATCCAAATATCAACTAGTTTTCAATCTCAAGGATTTCAAGAGTAGTTGCCCTATTGACCTGGCCTGGACGAACTTTTGCTTACTGCAATTTAAGTGCTTCATCACTTGGTTACTTTCGAGATCTATATTCATGAATCAATAATTAAAATTTAATAAAATAGGTGGGTGAAATATATTCTTAAAATATAATTCATGAATGATAGACCAAAATTTCACGGGACCGAGATGTCTGCGGAGCCTCTAAAGACTCCGCGCTCCTAGGCCCTGCTCACTTAGTCCGTGCAGGCGGTGCGGCCCTGGATCCAATTCTAAGACAAAATATATCAGTCAATTCACGTAGCTGTAATAGATAAAACGGATATCCTAAAAAACGTGAAATAATCCAGGCTTCCTAACATACGTGGGATATATACTAGGCTTCCTATCATACGTGAAATATATCACTATATACGGACAGCGCATTGGTCCCTCTGGTGACAACCATGATGAACTAATGGTGTATTAATCGAGATAAAAAACCAACTTACGAAGCCCGATGGAAAAATGCGAAACAACTACCGATGGAATCAGCTAGCCAAGATAGACTCATATATGCAATAAAATTTAGGAAGCCCGATTCGGGTTTCCTAAAACTTCAGCGGGCTTGGTATGATCCGTGCAATATACATATAGGTTTGTTCGACCGCTTATACAGACCCGGGTGTGAAAAATCGGTGACACATCATAATATATACAGAAAACTTCAGGTTTCCGCCAGTACGAGGGCGCTTATATCGAATATTTCCCTCCTGTCAAAAATTCTATGTATCTGGAGAACAATTATCGAAAATTACAGCGATAATTGCATTGTAGGAAGCGAAACTGCACTGCGATAATTGTTCTGTTCATAGATGCTTAGTTTCTATGCATCTAACACAGTTCGAATCTATGGCAATTCCATTCTAAAACAGTTTGACAGGTAATGTAACAGTTTATTCGAGAAATATTCCCCCGAATTACACTCGTGCATCAAAATTACCGGATAATTTCGCATTCCAGCGTGTTTTCTTTGAAAAACTGCATTCGGTCATTTTCATTTTTGGAGAAAGAGCCCGACACCGAAGGTGGAGGGCTCTTTCTCCAAAAATGAAAATGAACTCATGCAGTTTTTATGACAACACGCTGTCATGCAAAATTATCGGTAATTTTGATGCACTTGTGCAATTACCTACGAGAGTAACACGCTGTATATAATTGACATATTCAATTAACTTCTCCAGACCCTAAATGTGGCAACGCTGTAGATTGTATATAAACTTGAATCTCACACTCCGCACTTCTTATACAAACCCGCTATACAGGGTCTTTCACGAGGAACCTCACCCATATTTATACGGGAAACTACTGAACGTATTTTCATGAAATTCAGCACTTATATGTATTTCACGATGCTGATGAAATCTAAAAAATTTTCAAGGCATGCGCACCTCCGGTTTTTCCGGAAATGACGTCAACTTCCGTTTTTCAAATTAGAACACCATTTTTTTATTGCAGAAATAAATTCCTTAGAAAATTTCAAGTTATTTTGATGTAACATTCTTCAGTTTTGGTTGGAAAATTATCTCTGAGCGGGAAAATTCGAAAAAAAAATCGAAAATAAAGCTCCGCTGAAACAAGAATAACTTCGAGGTTTTTGGATGGAAAATTTTCATTTTTCGGATTTTTCAAGATGTAAGATTGATGTATTCACTTCAAAAATCAAAATCGCGATTCATGATACAGGGGGTGAAAAAATCGCTTTCAAAGTTAGGGATGACAAAATCGTGAAAAATCAATTTTTTCAAATTAGAACCCCATTTTTTTATGGCAGATATTAAATTAACGTTAAAAAATAATGTGAGTGTATGCATCTCACCCTTGCCCTAAAGTGGATATTTTCTGAGTTATTCACAAAAAACTGTTTTTCGTCTTGAATTTTCAGCTATTTCTTTTCCCTTCACGCCAAAAAGATGAAATTTTCAGGAACTGTTACTTAAACCATGTTTTAGATTTTACCACCCTAATATGCGAGAGAAAAAGTTACAGGTTGTTCCTAAATAGATGGCGAATTTTGATTCGAATTTGTATCGGAAACCTCTTTATTTCAACTAATCGGCCATCGGTTTTCTCTCCAGTGATAAATAAATAATTCCTTATGAACCATATGCAAAAACTTACCATGTTTTACATTCTTTTTTTTTAATGATAGATATCATTAATTACATCTGCCAAATTCCTCTTTATTCAGTAGCATTTTGTGTTTACTATTAATTTGGTGATAATTCGTATTAAGTTATAAAATCGATCACTATGCCTAATTTTACCAATGAAGATTATTTAAATCTCATTCTACTTCATGGAGAATGTAATAAAGTTGTAGATAGAACGATTCGACTGTTCATTGAGAGGTTTCCTGACCGACCCAGATTAGTTGAAATAAAGAGGTTTCCGATACAAATTCGAATCAAAATTCACCATCTATTTAGGAACAACCTGTAACTTTTTTCTTTTGCATATTAGGATAGTAAAATCTAAAACATGTTTTAAGTAACAGTTCCTGAAAATTTCATCTTTTTGGCGTGAAGGGAAAAGAAATAGCTGAAAATACAAGATGAAAAACAGTTTTTTGTGAATAACTCAGAAAATATCCACTTTAGGGCAAGGGTGTGATGCATACACTCACATTATTTTTTAACGTAGATTCAATATCTGCCATAAAAAAATGGGGTTCTAATTTGAAAAAATTGATTTTTCACGATTTTGTCATCCCTAACTTTGAAAGCGATTTTTTCACCCCCTGTATCATGAATCGCGATTTCGATTCTCAAAATGGATACATCAATCTTACATCTTGAAAAATCTCAAAAATGAAAATTTTCCATCCAAAAACCTCGAAGTTATTTTTGTTTCAGCGGAGCTCCATTTTCGATTTTTTTTTCGAATTTTCCCGCTCAGAGAGAATTTTCCAACCAAAACTGAAAAATGTTACATCAAAATAACTTGAAATTTTCTAAGGAATCTATTTCTGCAATAAAAAAATGGTGTTCCAATTTGAAAAACGGAAGTTGACGTCATTTCCGGAAAAACCGGAGGTGCGCATGACTTGAAAATATTTTAGATTTCATCAGCATCGTGAAATACTTATAAGTGATGAATTTCATGAAAATACGTTCAGTAGTTTCCCGTATAAATATGGGTGAGGTTCCTCGTGAAAGACCCTGTATAGGACTGACGTCGATACAAAACATTTTTCATTTGTTCTTATAGAGCACGTAAATCGGATTTTCCATTTTTCTGATATAAACAACTAAAAACCATTCGATTTGAAGCTTATACAAACCCGGTTCATTGAATCGTCGTCATGAGAATTGAATAGTGATCCTTTCGATTATGAACCTAGCACCCATACTTGAAGAACTTATTGAAACTAATAGTATTTTTCCATAGGGAGTCGTAGTGATAAATGCTTTCTTCTGGAGAACTTGGAATTCTACTTAATGGAACAGAGGTACATGGAAAATTTTATAGGTTGTACAAATTTTCTTAATGACTTAAATGAAACGTATAAAGTATGATTTCAAATTATCTCAAACCTAAGAGGTTCTTTCATAAAGCATTTATTTAAATCTGTCTCAAACGTAAAAATCCGAAGTTGTTGGAGCTGCACTTCTCACTGGGCTCGAAGAACGTTCTGTCATAATATGTATCCTCCGATGAGGAAGCAATTCGTTCAAGAATATACGAACGTTAAGCCTAGAGTATGCGGCACACTCATTCTATTGAAAAATGATTTCACGCCTATCAATCAATGAAACTGCGAGAAAAAAAGTTCCATATCTGTTTCCGAAAATTGTTCATAGTTTTCCTGCCTATGATTGCACGAAACAATAAAAGTGAATGCTGAAACTTCTCTTGAAAACAGAAGAAGTGAATTGGCCAGATTCGAAAATATTTCTGGAAAATCAAAAGTTGCATGCCAAACATATACTGTTCAGATAACTTCAAAGTGAAATTATTATCGAAATGGGATCATCGTGGAAAATAAAGACGAAAAATGAACTGAGGTAGAAAATCTTTTAAGAATCAAAAGAACTCAAATAACACGGAAACTGTGGATTTAGGGAAATCAATGAATATGACTCAAACGACCGCAAATGAGTCATACCAACTTATTCTCCAAGGTTCAAGTCTCATTTGGAATCACCCTGTTGTTAACTTGAGTTATTGTGTAGTGCAGCTTCTTTTTGCTGCCTTTTCCAGGAGAGCTGCATGCTGACATCATATGGATTGCATGTTGTCTTCAAAGAGGCATCTCGTAAAACACAAACATCAGGTACATGTATTGATAATATTTTCTCCGATTTAAACCAGAACACCCATAAAACAAAAACAATAAATTATCACATCTCTGATCACCTGGCGCAGAGACTGGACATTCAAATGACAAACGCATGTGGGAAAGATAAATGCAGAACTGTTCATATCATGAATAAAGAAAATACTCGCATATTTCGGGAAAGATTAGAAAACACAGATTGGAGTTTCATTCATAATGACTCAGTTCATGATTCATACAGGAAATTCCACGTGGCCATCATGAATGTTTATAATGATTGTTTCCCAGAGAAAAAAATAACTATAATATAAGGAAGTCACGTCCAAGAAGATGTTGGGAAAATGCAGAGTTAACTGAACTCAAGAAGAAGGTCGATGCGGCCCAAACAATATATGAAGTAAAAAGAGATGAAGACTCAAAAAGATTATATATGGAATTGAAAAAGCAGTTTAAAGTTTTAATAACGAATGTAATAAGAAATGAAGATAAGAAATTAATCGATGAAGCAGAAAACAAAAGCCAGGCTATATGAAGGGTTATAAATTCGAAGCTGAAAACCAAAGAGAGCGCGAAATCAGAGACACTAACCGAAGAGGATTTCAACTTTTATTTTTCGAAAGTTGCAGACAAGTTAATTGGATCAAACAATGATCGAGCAAAGAGTGATAAATTTATGAAGAAAAAGAAAATTAGAAATTCATGCTCATTATTTATTTCCCCAACATCTCCAGAGGAAGTCATGAATGTGGTCTCGAAAATGAAAAAGAAATCCTCGCAAGATATTTATGGTTTTTCAGTCAGGATTGTGAAAAAGATTATCCAATGTCTGGCACACCCACTTTCAGATCTTATAAATCGTTGTTTTCAGCAAGGCTACTTTCCTGAAGAACTGAAGGTCGCTAGAGTAATCCCAGTGCATAAAAAGGGCGATCGAGATTCACTTGATAATTACAGACCAATATCGATTCTGCCAGCTCTGTCGAAAATCTTCGAGTCACTCCTAAGGAAGAGATTAATGATAATGATCGAGTTCATTACGACAGCACTCGATGAGGAAGATGAGGTAGAAATATCGTGCATGGATCTCAGCAAAGCTTTTGACTGTGTGAACCATGATATATTGCTACGCAAGCTCGATAATATAGGTGTCAGGGGCCCCGCATTGAACCTGATAAAATCATATTTGCAAGAGCGGTACCAGGTTGTGGATCTAGAAGGAACAAAGTCCTCGAAAATGAAGATGACCTCAGGTGTGCCCCAGGGATCAATGCTCGGACCAATTTTATTCCTCGTATATATTGACGACCTGGTGAGTAATGTTGAAGCTGACAACGAACTTCTCTTTGCCGACGATGCGTCATTCCTTAATAAATCTAAGAATAGGCATTTACTGGAAGATAGGTCCCGGAGATCAGTACAGGAAGCTATAATCTGGTTCACAGCAAACAACTTGAAAGTGAACACGGATAAAACACAGGAACTTATTGTTAGTACAAAACATCACAATACAAAAAGTATCTCCTTGTTAGGGATGAAAATTGATGGGAATTTGTCATAGACGCTACATATTGACGTGCTGTGCGGAAAATTATCCACGTCAATATTCGCAATAAGAAGAATCCGACATATATTGACCAAAAAAGAAGCGTTACTCACATACCATACTCAATTTCATAGCAGAATGACCTACGGCATTATCTTGTGGGGTGCATCACCAGAGGCGGAGAGAGTATTCTTAAAACAAAAGAGAGCACTACGTGCATTGACGGACGTCGGTCAGATGACCAGCTGCAGGCCACTATTTAGAAGATACAATGTACTGACTGTCACAGGTTGTTACATGTTAGAGTACCTCATGTATATACACAACAACAAACACAATTTCCTTAAACACTCAGAAGTGAACAACGATAATAGACGATTCAAAGAAAAGTACATAATTTCAAAACACAGGCTACAAAAAACACAGAACACTCACGTTTTCAATGGGATGAGACTTTACAACAATCTTCCCCAGAGAATTAAATCACTAGATGGCAAAGCATTCAAAAAAATCATGAAGCATAAGCTTACCGAACGCGTAGTGTACACTTTTGATGAATTATTGTCCTGTCAGTTCTAGTCAATCACTATATTTTTAGAATTATTTATCTATGCTTTTATTTCGTTCTTGAGTATGTGTTTATGTGTTATAAGTGTAACCATATTGTATTTTTGCATTATTGCAGATTATTTATTTTTACCGAAACTATCTATTTATGTATGACTTTCCCTGTATGTTTTTGAGGGTAATAAATGAAATATGAAAAATATGAAAATATCATTTTTCTCGAAAAACTTTGATCTTCGGATTTTGGAAAAAAAATATTATCAAGCAATTGAATTCGAATAATTGATGAGTAATTATCGTTCAAAATCGATTCTGTCGGGCGCAGCCATGATGAGTATAGACTCAAGTGTGATGATTTATGACTACCTATGATATAACTTTATTTTATATTGTTTTGTCAGTGACATATATAAACAATGAAAATAATAAAGAATGAACCGAATAAGAACCATGCTTCACAATCAAAACTATGTTAAAAATGATGGCCAATCATTAAAAGAACGGTTTGAATTCAATTGAATGTTAGGAAAGAATACAATAGATAGGTATAGTGTTATAAGGAAATATTGAACTTTTTTTGTGAAATTCATAGGAATATCGGAACTAAGAAGAATGAATTGAAATGAAATCATTAATATAAGTGTTATATCGATAACTGGAATGATCTAATTCTTAATTACAACTAGTTGAATAAGATAAATATTCTTAGAATTTGTCTCAGATCTGAAATAATCTTAAAAAATAAGAATGTGTGGGTGAAATACATATTGTGAGCGGGTACTTGATTAAAAAACTCATTGAAAATATAATTATTATAAAAACTCAAAATATCACATAACTGTCAGTCTGCAAAGAAGGTTTGAAAATAACAAAAAATAAATAAACTTTCAGTCTCAATCAAATATTTTCAATTACACTCTATCTTTGCTGGTATTCTTTATATACCAGGATTTTAATTCTAACTCAGTCATCATGCTTGTAAATGAATTCCATACATTCATGTCTTCTGGGAGGCTTCTTATTCCTTACATGATTCTAGACGTGTATTAGTACTAACTGCTCCTCCTCTCCTGTCCATATATGTCGTTTTACTTCTTCGAGTGACCACGTCAGTTGAAGAGCCTTGAAATATAAGTATCAAATATAAGATTATTCTTGAAACTTTCTGGGCTTTTCATGGCCATTATCTGAAAGAGAACCTATATAAAACATTCAATACTCCTGCCGATTTAGAAGGTGTACACTTTGTTTGTGAGGTGCAAATCAAATTTCAGATATAAAACAAAAATTAACTATTGAACTGTTCAAAATAATCATCATTCGTTTTTCATTGCAATAAATATTTGAAGTCATAATACAAACATGTATTTTGTTACATGTAAATCAGAAAAATTTCTTTGGAAAATAACGATTTTTTTTTCTGAAACATATATAACACTAAATATAAATTATTGATCAAACTTAAAAATCTTCTGAAGTTTTACGTTCACATGCCATATATCATATTATAATCTGTGGACTTCAGATTATGAAAATTGTCCGTGGCCACCAAGATCTCTGGATTTAACATCGTTAGAATTCTTTCTTTGGTCACATTCAAAGAGTACCATTCATCAGTTGAAAAATTTTGAAATAAAATATCCGGCACTGTTGAATTCACAGAACTTGGTGGCCACCGAATATATCTGAAGTTCACAGATTATAATTAATAGGCTTTAGGGTGATTTTCTATGTGGAACTGAATTTTTTACTATTTATATAGTTTGATGAGAAATTTTAATCTCATGTTGTCATTATGAAAAGGAAATAAAAAGCGATTTCATTTCTCATAGAAACTTTTACTATTAACATTCAAAATACACAGGATGAAAAAAATGTTATGAGAACTTCCCTTTATACTCCATTTTAAACTTTCTTTTTCTAGCTTGAAAACAGATATACAGAAATGCTCACCAAGAAACAGAAAAATGGACGGACATACAGACGTACTAAAACTAAAAGACGGATGGAATGTCATACATACATACAGACAAAAAGGCATACGGACGGAAGGAAAGACAATGAATTTGACCTATGATTTTTCATCAGGGATTCGCAACTCTATCGTTTGAGATAATTTTCGACTTAATATTCAAAAACGAAAACTTTTCTCGACAAACGAGCGTGCAAGAACTATTTTGCTCAACTTTAACATTCTGTGTGATTCGAATTGGGAATGCATTTATGAGGTTCTGAGGAAAAATTAAAATATTCTTGGCTAGGAATAACCTTCGATATACTTACACTATCTTCCAATCTATAATGATGCCTCATCAGTGCACATTGCTTATTTTAATGAACCTCTCTTTCAATGTCGATACCTACAGAACAGTTTTCAGTTGAGTCATAATTTGTATCACTAAAATTGGTGAGGCTATAATGAGTTATTTCTTCGAATAATATCATAAACTAAAGAAATTGTCTAATGGAGTAATCAGAATCTGTTCTATTTAAAAATATAATAATAATAATATCTACTCATACCTCTCGCAATTTCTACTATGCAGTTACTGCACGCGGACATAGTTCCTTCACTTCTCAACACAATTCATACCAATTAAACGATACTACAATGAAACGAAAATTTGGCGCCCTTTTGTATATCGAATAAACAATATCGGACCCATCATGCGAGAACGCCCCACTCAGTATTTAATTGTTATGGTTAATCAACGTCTCCAGTCCCTCAATGTGATTGACCGCCGATGAAAGGCAACGATTTCGATATTAGATATTTTATCTTATCTGTATATAAACCTAAAACTAACACTTGGCTACTTATACAAGCCTGGTAAAAACGGCCGTCGTCATGAGAAATGCTCATTTCGAATTTTCTGTACCAAGCTCGAAAATCATATATTCAAGCTATTTGCATTATATGCAGGTGATATATGTAAGGAAGGAAAACGACTTCATGATTCGATTCTTGTATGAAAATTCGAAGGAGTAGTTCAAGTTTTTTTCGAAATCAGCCCCATTTCCAAGATACATTGCGGACAGCTCAAGTAATGCGTTGGCAAGTTTATGGTGTTTGATATTTGTAACTGCTCTGAATAAACATCGAATACTATTACTCTACATAATGTTCGAAAGTATTTCTGTCAAAATGATATTTCAGATATGTTATTCAACTTTGGAAAAGAATATCGAAAAAGTAGAGTAGATAGACTTTTTTTTTTAATAAACCGAAGCTGACCGTTTTCAATACAGACACACGAAATCTTAGAATATTTCATTCTATGATGCACTAACTCATTGATGTGAAATGAGAACTGGTGAGATCTAGTGACAATAGAAAAGTTTCGACATTATATAAATTCTGCAATCTCTTGCAGAATTTATATATTTTGTATATATTTTGTCATCAAAACTAAATGGAAAACCATAACAAAGTTGAATTCTTCAAATATATTTTTCAGGAAAACAATTATTAAAGAAAGAGGTTAGGAGTTAGGACACTATTTCCATTCTGTATAAACTGTATTTGGATATAAAGTGATCATTTATCTATTTCACAACAACGAAAAACATCTCGCTTTGTTCGAACAAAATCGTAAGAGAATAAAAAATTGTTTCGTCCTTCGAAAGAAGTCTTTCACGCAGGCGGCAACGGAGGTTGAACTGGTACTTCCAAATTTTCATTGATATCTACGAAAAAAAATTCCACGTCGAGTCAAAAATACGATTAAAATTTTTTATCTGGATGTTTGTCGCTGATCTCTGAATGCCCTTCAACAATTGTTGTTGTTCAAGCGTCTTAACGCTTGAAGGAGGTCTAACCTCCGATGCCGTCTGCGTGAAAGAATTTTTTCGAATGACGATACAATTTTTCATTCTCTTACGATTTTGATGGAACAAAGCGAAGATGTTGTTCGTTGTTGTGAAATAGATAGATTGATCACTTCATTTCCATATACAGTAGATACTCTTTCTAATTTTCATACAAGAATCAAATTATGAAAACGTGTTCCTTCCTCACATACATCACCTGCATAGAATGTTAATAGCTGAAATATATGATTTTCGGGCTGCGTACAGAAAATTACAAATGAGTATTTCTCATAACGACGGCCGTATTTACTGGGCTTGTATAAGTTGCAAAGTGTTAGTTTCAGGTTTATATGCAGAAAGGATGAAATATCTAATATAGAAATGGTTGCCTTTCATTTTCGGCCTACTACATTGAGGGACTGGAGACGTTGATTGACCATAACAATTATATACACAGTGGGGCGTTCTCGCATGTCGAATTCGATCTTGTTTATTCGACATTCAAAAGAGCGAGAAATTTTCGTGTTATTGTAGCATCGTTTAACTGGTATAAGTTGTGTTAAGAAGTGAAGGAACTACATATGACCACGCGGATCAAATGAATAGTAAAATTGCGACAGCTATGAGTATTATTATTATAACATTTTTTCAAAGAATAGATTCTGATTACTCCATTAGACAATTTCATTAGTTCATGATATTGTTTGAAGCTATATTTTATTATAGCCTCACTTATTTTAGTGATACAAATTATGACTCAACTGAAATATGTTCTGTAGGTATCGACATTGAAAGAGAGGTTCATTAAAATAAGCAATGTGCACCGAAGAGGCATCATTACAGATCGGAAGATAGTGTGAATATATTTGAAGTTATTCCTAGCCAAGAATATTTTAATTTTTCCCTAGGACCCCATACATGCATTCCTGATTTGAATCACACAGAATGTTAAAGATGAGAAAAATAGTTCTTGCGCGCTTATTTTTCGAGGGAAGTTTTCGTTTTCGCATAATAGGCCGAAAATTATCTCGAACGATAGAGTTCGACTCCCTGATGAAAAATCATAGGTCAAATTCTTTGTCTGTCCTTCCGTCAGTATGCCTGTTTGTCTGTATGTCATTCCATCCATATGTCTGATTGTCTTTTCGTACTTCTGTATGTCCGTCCATTCATATGTTTCTTGATCTGCCTTTCTGTATATCTGTGTTAATGCAATAAGAAGTTGAAAATGGAGTATGAAGAATATTTCCCATAACATTTTTATCATTAGTGCTATAGTAATGAAACAAAAACATTCTACAGGCGCTTTTTTCAATAGAATCTATTGGTGTTATCATTTTTTATTGCAATTAGTTATTATATAATAGTTATGATACAATCTTGTGATTTTCAAATGTATATCATGAAGATTTCAATGAGAAATAAAATTGCTTTTATTTACAAGGTTACAGCAATTTACAGATCACCACAACAATGCCCTAGGCTTTTTGATCAAGGCTTGTTCAGTTATTTGGAAAATTCTCCATGCTCAGACCACATAATAGTGGGCGACATGAATATCAACATCTTATTTAACGAAGACCACGTGGAAGATTACAAAAACACTATGAACACATTTGGATTTATGTCATTTATTAATAAAATTACTGGACCTGCAAGCCAAAGTTGTATTGATCACATTTATGTTAAAGGTTTGAATCAGAATAAGACTCCACATAATATCAATGGCTTCATTTTTGACTATTTGATTACTGACCATCTCCCAATAATGCTGTCTTGTGATATAATAGAGGAATTTAAGGAAATCAAAATCAAAAGTAAAAAAAAAACTTATATTCATTATTCACAACTGAAACATGACTTACAAAATGAAACCGGGCAAAAAATGTAAAATCAAAACGGCGCAAATTCAATAACTGAAGAATTCATGAACACCCTGATAAATTATATTAAAAAACACACAAGAAGTGTGAACCAAAAACATGAAAATATCAAAAGAAAATCTTGGTTATCTCCATCTTTATTAAAATTGATTAACAAGAAAAATAATATATACATGGAACTCAAAAGAAACTCAGAAAATCCCCAAAAGAAGAAACAATATTCTGACCTGAAAAATCAAATAAAAAAACTCACCCAACATGAAAAAAACAAGAATTAGAAAAGTTAATGGCAAGAAACCAATCAGAAACAAAGGCCATCTGGGATTATGTGAAAAATGTATGTAGGGAGGATGCACATGTAACAAGAATAGATCACATTAGAACGGAACATGGTTCGATCGACAATCAATCGAGTATTGCTGAAGCATTTAACGAATACTTTAGCACATTAGGACAACAATATGCGGATAATATACCAGATATTGAAGGTTATAGAGAGATTGACACTTGGCAGAATACAACCTTTTTTCTGAAGCCTACAGACTCACAAGAAATAGAAAATACTATTGAAAAACTCAAAATAGGAAAGTCACCCGGAATTGATGGTTTGCGAGCAGAAACGTTGAAACTGATAAAAGTAGAAATCTCTGACTTATATAATCAATTATTGCTTCCAGAATGGTACTTTTCCGGATATTCTAAAAGTGGGCATAATCAAACCACTCTACAAAACTGGTGAGAAAACTGAAATGTACAACTACAGACCTATATCTTTGTTATCTACTATTTCAAAAATTGTTGAAAAGGTTCTGAAGAATAGAATGGTCAGCTTTTTAGAAAAAAATAATGTTTTGGAGGACGCTCTTATGGATTTAGGAGTGGGAGGTCGACGGAGGATGCAATAAAGGAGCTAACTGGTCGAATATATGAATCTTTGGATAAACGGATTCCTAGCTTATGCATCTTTGTTGACCTTGCAAAGGCCTTCGACACCGTATGCCATAGGAGACTTCTCGGAAAATTGTGGAGATACGGATTTCGCGGTACAAGTTATAAGTTACTTGAATCTTACCTGGACAAAAGACAACAAATTGTGGATATAAACGGAAATCAAAGTTCCCCAAAAATGGTTAGGTTAGGTTAGATTAGTTCCCCAAAAATGGTTAATTACGGCGTTCCACAGGGCACAGTGATTGGCTTGCTGCTGTTCCTGATCTACATCAACAGCTTGTTGAAGTCCGGAGGCACGGGTGGAATACTCAGTTTTGCTGACGATACTGTTATTCATTACCACGTGGCATGAGTTGAAAAATAAAGTAGAAGAGGATTTTGATGTTTTGGGAAAATGGTTTAAAGCAAATAAACTCACACTAAATTTAAATAAAACCAAATACATGGCTTTTTCCTCTTATGATTCAGATCTGCCATCAATGGGAGATCTTGAGATTAATGAAATTGTAAGGATACCAGAAACAACATCAATAAAATATCTTGGAATAATGATTGATGCTAATCTAAAATGGGATAAACATATAATAAATACAGTAAGAAAACTGAGAGGACTTCTATATAAGTTCAAACTTATGAAAAAATATTTGAATGACACTAAACATCTAATGATGTTATTCAATGCATTAATACAATCCCAGATCAACTACGGAATTATAGGATGGGGAGGAGTCTATGACACGCACTTGAAACATCTGAATACTATACAGAAATGGATATTGAAGATAATTTATGGATAAAGTCTGAAATTCCCAAGTGATCAATTATTCCAATTAGCAGGGATTCCCGATATTAGGCAGACATATGCACTCCAAATACTCCTGAACATCTTTAAAGGAAATATCAGATTGAATAAAACAGAGCATTTGTATTCTACAAGTAAGAAAGAATATAGCTACCAAACACCAAGAGCAAAAAAAAGGATAGGACAAAGATCTTGTTTTTACCTAGCCCCAAGGATATACCAAAAAATTCCTGAAAATCTGAAAAAAATAAAAAATTATATATCTTACAGAAGAAAGGCTAAACAATGGTTAATGGAAAGATTAAAAAATAAATTAAAAAAAAATGAAATTAAGACTTACATTTTGAGACATTTTATGAACCCGAATATGGACACCTACCTACCGATTGGACCTTCACCCCTGAAATATGTTCACCTAGAATGGATCTTAGAAACCCACCCGATTGGACTTTTACCCGGAAGTGACATGAACTAGAACGCGAAGCAATATTGACTGGATGGAAAGAATTCACTTCTAATTTAAATATTAAAAATAATGTATATTTCTTCAAATATTTTAAAAAACCTTTTATTTATAATTAGGCATAGGTTAATATTTTGCGAAATGAATACCTATGTAATTTTTTTTGCTGTTTATAGTGAATAAACATTATATTATATAATTTTTCAGTCACTAATTTTATAGCATCTTCTGTTGAAATGCCCTGGCGAAACCCTAATTGACCGTTGGAAAGTATATTGTACTTATTCATAAAAGCAACCATTCGAACTTTTCAAATATTTTAGCTACATTGGATATAAGAGTAACTGGTCTGTTATTGTTAACTTGTGTTTTATCTTCGCCTTTGTGTAATGGTTTTATTGTCCCTATTTTCAAAATGTCAGGAAAACACGCTTTTTCAAAACAATTGTTAACCAAATAGGCGATAGGTTCTGATATCTCATGTTTCACTTGTTTCAAAACTTCCGAGCGAATTCCATCATGTCCAGTAGATTTTCTGGATTTGAGGCTACTTATAACTTTTTCTATTTCTTCTGAATCTGTGGGAAATAAAAAAAAAGATTCTTGTGAATGAATTTTTTCTTCTCTGAATTCTGCTGGTTCCGTTATTTCGTTGGCGTATCTCTCTCCAATACCGCTAAAATAGTCATTAAATATATCGCTTATTTCTTGTTCATCTTCAACTACCCTATTTTCTTTTGTCCTTATGCTTGTGATTTGTGTTTCCTTTTTCGAGGAATTCTGCACATACCTCCACAAGGCTTCAGTTTCGTTCTGGTTATCCTCGACACATTTTTCGAAATATTCTTGCTTAGCTCTCAATATTGTTTTACGTAATTGTTTTTTCATTTCCGAATGTTTTATTTCAAGTTCTTCATTATTAGGATTCTTTTTGAGTTTGGCATACATATTTTGTTTTTCATTTATTGTTTTTAATATTTTCGACGTAATCCATTCTTTTTTAATCTTCTCTTTATTTTTTATATTAATTTTGGTTGTATTCGTCTCTATTAAGTTTTTCAATATATTCAAGAAGTATTCAGTTCCATCACTGACACCTTCCATTTCATATAAATTCTGCCAATCTTCCTGACTTAGTGCATTCTTCAATTCAAGGTAATTTGTGTATTTTTTTTCGTTCTTTAATATAATATTTTTCCTTTTTATTTTCAGATCTACAATCAACAATATTGGATAATGATCCTTTATCAAATTATGAAGAACAATACCTTTGATGTCCGATTCTCCCTGTTGAAAACCCTTCACGAAAAAATGATCAAGACACGATTCACTTTTTCACTTTCAGGTCGTGTATATTTATTTATATACGATGTGAAGCCAAAGAAGTTCAATATATTTTTGTACTCTTCTACTCTATGTTCATTCTCCAATAAATCAATATTTATATCTCCTGTGATAATGTGTTTTTTACAATGTTTTTTATCTTCTAAGTAAAGGGCTAATTTTTCATTGAAATCAGTGATTACATATTTGGGTGACTTATATATTGCAGTTAATCTAATTCTTTCTTTGTTGTTCTGAGTATTCAAATCTATAGCTGTTATTTCCCCCAGATGTATGTTCTCATGTTCAAAATTTATATTTTTCCTCACATAAACGATTGTACCATCATTTGTATTGTATCTACCTTCATTATAGACATACCGGTATCCATTTAATATAAATAAATTTATGTCATCTACCACAAATGTTTCCGTCAGTATGATAATATCGAATGATATAGTTATCCCTTCTAGGTATACCTACTTGAAACTCTTCAAAATTCATTTGAATACTTCTTATATTCATCTGTAGTATATTAAACATTTCATTAATGTTCGATGTATTGACTTCATCAACTTTCTCGACGACGATAGTATTATAGTCGTCATTTCGATATTTTCTTATAAAAGGGTCCATTTTGATATCACAAATTCATCCGAATTTCAAAATTCAATAAGTCGTCAAAAAAAAAAAATGAACTACAACAACTATATCAATTTTTTTTTTCATTTTTTTCTTATTTCAATGTTTTTTATTTCAGTTTCTTTCAATGAAATTTTTTTTTGCTCAATTTTTTTGTTTCCTTTTTTTTATTTAATTTTTTTATAATTATTATTTGTTTCATTTCGTAATATTTACTTACTGTTTTGGTCTGGCTAGTTTTTTCTCTCTGATGTGGACTTGTGTCTAAGAGTCATCCCCACAATCTTTTCTGGTTGAGACCTATTTTTGTTGAAAAATCCTTTTTTATGTGTGGGTAATCGAGGGGTATTGTGGAATTTCCTAGCTTCATTAATTTCTTCTTTTGATCTTATTTCTCTTGATACTTCTTTGGACTTTGAAGTTGTCGGAATCTCCCCTCTCACATAATCACTTTCCGAATTTATACTCGGTGTATTTGGATTACTCCTAGTTTTGTTTCGTTCGAGTCCGAATCTCTCTAATTCCTCCAAAGTGTATGCTTCTTCCCCAATTATTAGTTTATTTCCTTTTAAAAATGATCTCTCTGCATATTTTGTTCTAGCCTTTCGTAAAAAGGTCTTTAGCTTCTGTAGGTCCTGTCGTTGCCTCAGAGTTAGATCATTCGCAATAGCCACTCCTGTACCCTTAAGTTTTTTAATCCTTTCAAAAATTATTTTCTTACTTTGATAAGAGATGAATTGTATTCTAATTGGGCTATTGTCTTCTTTTCCTAATATGTAATAATCATTTATCTCCTCCGGTTCGATCTGCTCATCCAATATTCGATTTATTTCACCGCAAAGGTAGTCTGCTTTCAATGGATCACCTTTATTCAAGCCAAATATGACAATATTATTTTTGTTGCAAAACTGTTCGGTTCTTTCAAGTCTTCCTTTCAAAATTTCTTTCTCCTTTTCTAAAGTCTCGTTTTTATTCTTTAGTTCTTGAATTTCCAACCGCAGTCTTACTTCTGTTGCCGAAATACAATCTTTTACTTCGTCCTTTGAGTTCTTTATTTCGTGCAGTAGATCTGTTAATGTAATATTTTCTTCTCCGTTATTTTGTGGCATCATCAATCTAGTATGTGAGCGTATGGTACTCTTTATTTATTCTTGAATTTACTTCCTTTGTTACCGTATCAATGTCTGCCTGGATCTTATCACACATATGGGATTAATAAATGTTTGTTTTCCTTTCTTCAACCAATTTTCACCTTTGTATGTGAAAAATTGCCAGAATCTGAATCTTTTGATGGCTTTGATTGTCCCCACTAAATGAAGAATTTTCTTATCAACGTTTTTATATTAGTTTCATAATTTTCACTCAACATAAACACTTGAAAAGTATCAATGAACCTGAGCCCGAGTTTAACACCTTGCGGCACGAGAATTAGCGAGAAAAAAAAATAAATAAAAAAAAAAAAAAGAAGCAGGAAAATGTTGTAGAGATGTTAATAAAAAGTGAGCTGGTGTTAACATAGTCGGATCAGAAGGATCATTACTGATGTACGAACAAAGAGGACTACTATTGAGGAGAGCTTCTATTTGGGTTAATACGGTGTAAAACTCTTCATATGAAAGAATCTGCTCACCTATCGACTTGAACAAAAATTTCTTCATGCTCTTTATGTTACTCTCCCACAAACCACCCATATGTGGTGAGAGAGGCGCATTAAATTTCCATTGAATTTGATTATTCAATAGTTCCTTTTTCAGAGCACCACTATATTCTGATGAAACTATGAATTTTTGTAAATCGTTCAGATATCTAGAAGCGCCAATAAAATTGGTTCCTTGATCCGAATAAAGCGTTTTAACTGGACCTCTACGACTGATAAATCTCTTTAAAGCATCTAAAAAAAGTCTCAGTTGTTAAGTCAGAAGCTAACTCTAAGTGAATACATTTTGTTGCGAGACATATGAACAGACATACATATGCCTTTTGCGTTTTGACTCCTCTATGTCTAGTTAAAGAAATTTTGAAAGGTCCGGCGTAATCAACACCTACATCTATGAAAGCTTCGAGTTGAATCGTTACACGCGGTGAAGGAAGATTTCCCATCAAAGGGAAGTTAGGTCTAGGTTTCAATCGAAAGCAATGATTGCAAGAACGTACTCTTTGTCTTATAATTTCTCGAGCGAAGATTATCCAATATTTACTCATTAAAATTGAATGAAGTAAATGCGGACCTGCGTGTATATGTTTTTTATGCATATACTCAACTAAAAGAGCAACAAAATGTGAATTTTTTGGAAGGAGTATTTGATGTTTGTAATCAAAACCAACAGAGGCATTGATTAGCCTACCTCCTACCCGAATGAAGCCAAATTCATCTAGAAATGGATAGAATTTTCTGAAAGATGAGGGAACATTTTTAATTCTTTCCAATGAATTGAACAATTCGCTAAAATGAAAATGTTGAACTATTTTTATTAAATAATTTTCGCAAATTTCAAGATTAGAAATGCTGACTTCATCAGAGAGTGAAAGTATGCGACCAAATTTCAAAACATATATCATGCTTCTAAGGAGTTTAGTGAAATTGGAAAATTTTGATATGAAAGAATATAACTCGTCAATTGTTGTGACAACCATTGAAATAGTTTGTGCTTCAGGTAAATCTTCCCAAAGATCTACATTATGGATTAATTTCAAAGGCCAAAAACTTTCATCCTTTTCTAACCACAAGGGGCCGTGAAGCCAACGTTCAATATTCAAAAGAAATTTGGAGGGTGTAACTCCTCGTGAAACAATATCAGCGCTATTTTGTGTTCCTTGAACGAAACACCAATTTTCTATTGGCAAATTAGACCGAATTTGAGAAACGCGGTTAGCTATAAAAGTCTTCCACTTGAGCGGAGACTGCGCTATCCATCCTAACACAATCATCGAGTCAGTACAAGCAAAAATATTATCTATTTGGCAACGAGTGGAATAAACAGAAATTACATATTTAAGTAATTTCGATAAGAGCATGGCAGCACAAAGTTCTAAGCGGGGTATAGACACAACTTTAGGTGGAGCAATTTTAGATTTACAACATATCAAAATTATGCAGGATTTACCGTTTGAAACAGTTTTCATATAAACAGCAGCAGCATAACTAGTTTGACTTGCGTCGGAAAAACCTATTAAGGTTATAGGCGAATTTGCATGAGCTCCTAGCCATCTAGGAACTTTCACCTGAGTAAGAAGAGGCAATTCATTTTCAAAATCTTTCCAGCTGTTAACAAGTTCAACTGGAGGGTCGGAGTCCCATTCTAATTTAATGGACCAGAGTTTACGAATAAACAATTTCGCGTACAATACTACAGGACCTAAGATACTCAAAGGGTCATAGATTTTGCTAATCTGTGATAAAATGCTTCTCTTTGTATATTTTTGATTACTTTGAGAAATTAATGCTACATCGAATGAAAGTACATCCGATTCAGATTTCCACTGTATTCCTAATACATGAAAGAAATCTTTTTCAAAATCAATTATCTCAGGAGAATGTTTCTCGGAGGGTATGCATGACAATACTTGAGGAGAATTTGTGTACAATTTTTTGATTTCAAATCCGCCAGATTCGAACAATTTTGTCAGTTCAACGAATAGCGTTTTTGCCTCAACGATACTTTCAACGCTGGTTACTAGATCATCAACATACATATCGTTCAAAACTATTTTCGAAGCATATGGAAAATTATGAGCTTCGTCGTGACATAATTGTCTAACTACTTTGAGACTGGAGATGATCTTATACCAAATGCCACTCTATTGATTTGATAAACTTCAATAGCTTGATTGGGAGAAAATCGCCATAGAATTAATTGAAAGACGCCATCTTGTTCAGAAATTTCTATTTGACGATACATTTGACAAATGTCCGCGATAAGGACAATAGAAAACAATCTAAAGTTGAGGAACATTTGAACTATGTCCACCTGTAATTTAGATCCCGTGTGCAAACAATCATTTAATGAAAGAGATGAGGGTGTAGTTTTTGCACTGGCATCAAAAACAATTCGAACAGGAGTGGACACACTATCTTTAAAAATTGGATGATGTGCGGATGATTTCTTATGTCTTGAAATCTTTCATCATCGACTGAACACATTTTATTCATATGACCTTCTTGAAGGTAATCTGAAATGATAGCGCGATATTGTTCCCTGAGAACTGGAGATGAGTTAAACCTTCTTTCCAAGCTGAAAAATCTCCTTAACGCGGTGGTGAAGGAATCACTCAAGTTATTGGGTTCTATCTTGAAAAGTAGACACACTGTTTATCGACCCGAAGTAGATCTGGAAAAAGTAGATTGAAAATGAGTTTCGCGAGCTACTTCTTCGTCAGTACAATGCCCGATAGCCGGAACTTCTTCAAGATCCAGGAAATTTTTTACTAAATTTTCGATGGGTTCATCGGAGATCACCGCATTATAACAAAATTTAAATCGGACAATCTCGTTTGAAGCGGCCGTTCGCGCTTTTCCGGAAATAATATAACCCAAACTTGTATCTATTGCTACTGGTGAATCACTTTTATGTGAAATTTTATTCTCATTCAGAATCGTTGCGAAAATAGCAGATCCTAGGATGCCATCAATTTCCGAACATTCAGTGAATGTATTATCAGCTAAGGGAATATTCGAAAACAAATTTAAATATTCTTGAGAAATATTACTGCTCGGTAATTTGACAGTCAAGTTATCTACTACTAAAGCATTTAAAGTGAAAAATACATTTGAGTCATAGCGAGAAGAAATGCAAATATTTCTTGCAATGCCTCTGACGGAACTTTTATGGTTTCCAATTCCTATAATAGTTTGATTTAATTCCATAATCGGAATGTTCAAATTCTGACAACATTGAAACGAAAGAAAATTATCTTCGCTACCACTGTCAATTAAGACGCGAATTTCCTTGCTATTTCCACCAAGAAATGAGATTAGAACCTTGGCAGTAGGCAATAGAGAAACTCTAGCATTAGAGGTAGACTGGTAGAGGCATTCGAGTGTAAGGACACAACATAACCAACCTTTTACCGAGGTGGGTCCTGCTCCGAAGACGAGGTTTGAGGTTGTGGTTCAGTCACCTTACTATTATTTTCATTCATATTCGAATTTTCTTCATTATTTTCAAAATACAATAATGAATGGTGTTTGAGTTCACAAGCGTTGCATGTATTTGTTGATTTGCATGAGGAAATCTTATGTTTGGAACTTAAACAATTCAGACAACAACCTTTTTCTTTAGCCACTTTATAACGACAAAATGGAGACATTTTCAAAAATTGATTACATTTGTAAATGAAATGTGACTGCTTGCACAATGAACATTGAATTGAATCAGATCTAGTTGAGTCCAAATTAGATCCTACGTAAGAGTGGGTCGACTTCTGTTTATTTTTTGGTGTGCTATGCGTGCTTGGGCCGATACCACTACGACTAAGCATCCTTGATTGCTGTCTAATGAAATTAATTAAATTTTCATAGGATTGTAATTCATTGTCTTTCAAAGTCATTTCGAATGAACGTTGAGTTTGATTGTCTAATTTAGTGAGAGCCAAAGTGACCAGAATGAAGTCAAGAGGATCCTTCAGACGAAGTTGCTTGAATGCACTAACAGATACGTCAAAGTTTCCTAGAAAATGATTCAAATTATTGGATGACTCCACAGTTATAGGTTTGAACTCGAATATTGATCGTAAATACGTGGAAGCTAACAATCTTTCATCTTGATATGTATTAATCAACAACTTCCAAATACTTTCATAGTTATTTGCAATTGGAGGTACTCCAGAACAAATAGTGAGGGCACGACCACTGAGTTTACTCAGGAGATAATGTATTTTGCACGCATCGTCTAGCTCAGCATTTTCATGAACGCAACTCTTGAAGTTTTGGTAAAATATGGGCCATACTTTATGATCACCATTAAAATCGCTAGTCAAACTGCCGCCCTAGGCAGAGACAAAATTTGTCGCCCTAACAGAAGTTTTACAGAATGCTAAAATTGAATTCTTATGAATAAATGATGAAATATATGAATTGTATTCAGGTTTCAGATTCTTCTGCTGAGTTTCGACTTCATAAAACACTCGAATATTCATTTTTTTCTTCAATATGATTAAATGAACCATTATTTGTAATTCAAATATATGTTGCAGACATACTTGATGGAAAAACTTTTAAGATAGTGAATTTGACGAAAAAAATCGTTTGTGACATTCGTTGAAATTAAGAAAAAAAATTATTTAATTCATTTTTTCAGTATTCTAGTTTTCTTGAAAAAAATTGATAATGCCGCCCTCCGTTATTTGCTGTCCCTCTAGAAACCCTGCGGTTCAGGTTCTTCTGCTCAGTTTCGACTTCATAAAAAGCTTTAACATTTTGTTTCCTTTTCTTCAAGGTTATCGAGCAAAACAATCGGATGAACCATCATTTTGAATTCGAATGCGCCTACGCCCAGCACTAGTTAATTTGATATAAAAAATGAAAAATATCAAAATACAATGGAATGCTTTACAAATGGCAATAAATTCGGGAATGTTTATTAGCAAATCGAACACCGACAAAGTGATGAATGCGTGGGTTTTTTAGCGTCAACTTGTAAGCAACACTATGAGGGGATAACGCAACATTTGGTTATTTATGATTATAATGCGGCACCTTTGATGGTTTTTGATTATTATTTGTCGGTATTTTGCCTGTTGTTGCTGACCGAATCAAATCTCATTCGGTACTTTCCATTTCTACACATGTGATGTTTGTTGACCGAGCTTGAAACGCCGCCCTTGAAATTTGGCGCCCTAGGCGACCGCCTACCCTGCCTACCCCTTAGCGACGGCCCTGCGTTTCAATAGAGTATAAACCTATTCTGATGAAATATTCTGCAACTTTAGGCTTATTCAAATCTTTAATATAATCTGAAAGCTTGTATCCTGAATGACAAAATAAATTATAGGGTGTACCAGTTGAAATAGTCCAATACTAAATTTTGAATGCGTAATCAATGAATTTTATCATTTCGAACACCCAGTGGAGTTTTCAATGGTTTTCTTTCGAAATCTCATTCAAATAAATTCCTTCATTACGAAATTTCAGCGCTTAATAATTTTGTTAAGACTATCTAGGTATATCTAGTGGTTCTAGGAATTTCAAGCCTCAACTTTCAATTTCGGTCTGTAGAATTTCAATATTATGATTGAACGTATGTCCTCAATCCAATGAAGGATTGAAATATGTACAATTGTTCTTGCAGTTAAGAAAACTCTTTAGATGTTCATTAATTCTAATCTGGAAAGCCTTCCTGTCGAATATAGCTATACATTTTGGCAATCATGACAGGTCAACTGTTGATTTATCATCTTTGGAGGTAGGACCTAGTAAACATGTTATTTGTTATGAATTTCAAAACAAATTCAAACGTCAGTTAATTCCGCACAGCTCGGTCAAAAAGATTTTACCTGGTTATACTCATTCACCTTCCCGGTAAGTAGTTTCAGACGAATTGTGTTCAAACTGTGAAGAAAATACTAGTAAATAGCAACAAATAGGTATTCTGAAGGATCTACGAAATATTAAATATTTGGTACTTGGGTATTTAAATGAATTTAGTGAAGTTATTGAAAGTAATAAGGCGCTTATTCAGCTCTTACTAGATTGAATTATTTAGGTCAAGTGGTGTCTCAGTGGACACAACAATATTGAGGACAAAGAGTACGCAACTGACTCGTTTGTGGTTTTTAATAAATTTTCGAAGATGGAACAACTAATAATATAGGTACAACTTTTTCATCACCTGTATTTCCGTCATATCTAGCTTAGTTTTCGAGAAAAAAAAATTGAAGCCACTCTATTGAATCATAAACACCATGTGGATCCTAAACACCATGAATGGTTTACAGAATGAGTTGAGCTAATTTTTTTTCTCGATAACAAAGCTTGATATGAAGATAATACAGGGGACCGAAAAGTTCCATTTTTAGTTATTCAATCTAAAAAATAAAAAACTACAAAAAAATATTAAGGATAATTCATAAATAACTAGGTACCGTTTTTTCGAAACTTCTTCGCTCGTCATATCTCGGAAACGAAGCAACTCCGGACGGTTCGTAGAACATTTTTATAACCAAACGAACCAATATCTGAAGCTTCGTACCAGTGTGACCAGATTTAGTAGAAATCAACTTTTTTAGATTTTTCGCATTTGCATGATATTTTTAGTAGGAAGAAATCAGTTGGTAGATTTCATAAGATTCAGAAATCTCACCGAGATGGTTGGGAATTGGGATACCTAGACTGTTCCGATGAATCAATTCTCTGTTCATCGAGGTTCTATGCGGTTCTAGAAGACCGTACATAAACATAATAAAATCATAAAACTTCTTTGATGGCTGTCGGTTCAGAATAACTGCGAAATGTGATGGAATTTTCGAAGGGTACATCATTTAAAACAGATGGTAAAACGAGTTTTGCAAAATCTTCATTCGAAAATATACCTACCATTATCTCACATCAGTTATTCTATTAAGCGGAAAAAAATATGTCTAACTGGAATTTCATTGATAAATTAAAGTGGCTGATTATTTCAGATTTATAGATATTCATTTCATATTACAGAATCGTTTTTTATGAACTTTATTTTATAAAGAATTTTTACGTATCTTTGTATTCTCAATCTCAATCAATTTCATCATTCGGTTTCATTTTGTAATAAGAGACTATGGAAGCATATGTTCAATTGTTGAAAGGAAATTAAAAAAAACATCCAAAAATTTGATTATCTTGAATCGAATTGATTTATTTTAATTCTGAAAGTTACGATTGAAATTGAATATAATTATTATAATAATTTTTGTAACTTGAAATCGTACTTATAAACTTCAACCTTATATATCATGTAAATCATTCTTTCAGATTCAATTTCGAAACGTAGGTATCTTGTATCTAGTGCCTCGAACACTGATGTTGAAATAATTTTGTATTTGGTTATATCTCATTGGGTATCTTGTACATCATTGTCAGTGATTGCAAGATTTTGGCAATATTTGAAGTTATTTGGGAAAAGAACTCTTATGAAAATGAGGAATTTCTGAAAAAGAAACACAAATCGGTAAGATCTTTTCTGATCGGACAAAAAAATCTTATGTATCCACTTATGTGACAGTTAGTTCTTCATTTTATACTATAGTTGAAATTAATGGAGTACTTGTTTGAACAAAATACATACAGAAGCAGGTATAAAGGTCGTAAAGAATGAAATCTCAAAATTTTATTAGTTTAGTATAGCGTTGGCCAATAGTCTATTAAACAAAAATAGTATTATTTACATGAGTTAGGTAAACGATAGTGAAAATTAAAATAATAAGAATTAACACGTATAAGGGTCAAGAAATTGATACACAAAAAAGTTCCATTATTCCATTGTTCCATATTTTCATTCGAATTCTCATTGCTCTGATACTTGCCTAAAGAAATATTTCAGTAGGTACTTGAAAAACAACGACAGAAACGAGGTTTACTATCTTTCTTACCAGATAAATATTTTCTCCGAATACTGCATTCTTTGCGGGTTGGGTAGGTTCATATTCATCCGAAGCCTAGTTATGGTTAAGTCAAACTCGTCGGTTTTGTGATCAAGGAAATATTGGATAATTTTTTCAAGATATTCTGTTTGAAATTTCATATTTTTGGTTGAGCTATTCACATAATATTCATTACGACTCTTGAAATTATTATTTAACATATAAAGGCAACATTTTGATAGATTGAATCAAAAGTTTTGAAATCTTCAAAAAAAAATTCGAACGCCTATACCTACGAGATTCCTTGTTGGATTTGGACAAACTAAACAGCAACATTCGATATTCGAAGATATCCTGAAAATTTCAAGTTTGTATATCTCTCCGAGAATTATCATTTTTTCGGCCGGACGAACACAATCGAATTTCAAGACAGATTCATCATCAGTGAGTCGAACCCTCGGTCGAGCATTGCAGATATTATGACGAAATAATAAGGCTGAATGATGGCTCTAAAATATATAGTCATAAGTTTTCAAGTATGGAATAATAACTCATCACATTCGTCCCTTCCATGCAGGTTCCTGCTATTTGATATTCAATTTATCTGTTGGTTAACTAGTATCATTCATTATTGTGACAATTCAATTTTTACTTTCATTCAAATATAGTCAAACATTTTTCTAAAATAAAAATTGAATTGTTAAATATTCAAAATCATATTTGAAGAATTTGAACTTGTTCTCTTTCATTTTCATTTTGCTCATTCTTCTTTATTTTGATAATCCAGTTTATATTATCAACTTCGAAAAATTTACTATTTTGAATCAGTTCGCTTCTATAAAATTCTGGTGTACTTCTTCTCTTACCCGACCATAATCTTACATTAGATTATAGGAACAATATATTTTCCGATTAAAAAACTTCACTTTCAACAGTTCCTACTAAAGTGCTTAGTGCTTAGTGCTCGAAATTTCGAATTACTTTTACAAAGTGCTTAGTAATCGCGAGTCTTTTGTGAAAATCGGTGCTTAGTGCTTGGTGCTCGAAGCCCTTTTTTTCGAGTGCTTAGTGCTTAGTGCTCAAGCACTTTTTTCATACGTTAAACATGGCGCCACGAAACAACACCGCTTCCGATGTATCGTGCAAAAATGCACAAAAGAAGTTAATATATTCGTGTTATGTGGAAAGTGTGAGTCCAAATATCACCCTAGTTATGTATTAAAAATACCTGGTACTTTTGTGAACTCGAAAGGTACTGTTATTTGCTGTGGAAATCAACAAGAGTGTGAATGTAAGATCAAAGATGACGAAATTATTCGATTAAAGATGAGGATATCGAATATTAATGAATCACTGTTCGAGAAGTCAATTATTGAATCAAATAATTCTGAAAATTTGGAAGTTGTGGAAGTTCGAGAAAATATTGAAACTAATAAAGCCGCTGTCAGTCTCGAACATGGTGAGTCCCATTTCCTGAAAATAATTATTGATCAGAAAAATTACATAATCGCTGAGTTAAATGACAAAGTCGACATTCTCAGAAAGCATATAAGTCTTTTAGAGAAGTTAGAGGTCCCTCGCATTGAGAATAATAATATCCGACGAAAACATTCAAAGAAATTGAATAAACATAATGAAAATAAATCTAACGATGATAAGGGGAATTCCAACATATTAATTCCGAAAAGAAATCCTGATACTATGATAACAGATAAGAACGATGATATCATCAATCTCTCTGAAATATCACAGGCTATACCAACTGCTCCATGTGTGGAGAATATTGAATTGGAAGCTGATAGCTGGCAATATGTCGCACAAAGGAAAGAAAGGTCGAAAAATAAATATGAATTTAAGGAAAGCGAAATAAAATCTTCCGAAAAACCAAAATTGAAGCCCGCCAAAAAAACGCACTTAAGAGAAAACAATCAATTCTGGAACATTACAGGTGGCTCCACAATAAATCCTGTGAAAGCAATTGAGCAGAAAACTGCACTTTTTGTGTCTAGAATCTCTACCGACACAACTATAGATCAGTTCACCTCAATGGTGAAGCATGCTTTCCCAGAGGCCGAATGCCAATCAGTCACATCAAGGTTTCCTGACAAGTATAGTTCTTTCAAGGTTGTTATAAATAAAAACAATTTTCAACTGGCCAGTAATTCCGATACCTGGCCAAAGGGAGCGTACATTTCAAAGTTTTTTCAAAGGAAGACGGAAATACAAATCGCAACCTAGAAAATATGACATATCTCAAAAACAATGTATCTAAGAGAACGAAAGATATGACGTATATGGGCCTGATGCATTTAAATGTTCAGAGTATAAGGAATAAAATAAATGATCTTGAATTTCTTATCTACTCTCAACAAACGAAACTTGATGTAATATGCCTGACCGAACACTGGCGCTATTCTGATGAGATTGCAGGATTCTGCATGAGGGGTTGGCAAGTTGGTCACGCATACGCTAGATCCAACTCGACGAGAGGAGGTTCCATGATTCTAGTTACACCAAATTATTTAGATCAGGTTTTTAACCTAATTTTCCTGAATTTTCCCTTAATATTGAAATAAATAAATCATAAACAAGCAATCACCCTACTCCCCAATTACCTTAAGTTTTCTATAACATTTTTATGATAATTATTGCAAATACCCAAGGGTAAAAGCTTTATATAGCACCATTGTTTCACATGTCTTATTTACTTAAAACATAAGTTGTATATACCAATATTATAAATAAACGTTTTTGATTTGATTTGATTTGATTCTAGTTACAAACTCGACGACCTGTAGCGACGATTTTCCAGCTTTAGATACCATACGTAAACTAACTTTGGAGGTCCACTGCGAGATATCAGCAATTAAACTAGACAAATTAGGTATCATAGTAGTATGTGTATATTCGTCTCCTTCTAGGGATTTCAACTTGTTTTTCTCAAATATGGATATTCTATTATCACATTTGAATGAATGTAATTGTAAAATTTTATGCTGTGGTGATTTTAATGTTAAATTTAATTCTTCAGATAATGAGGCAGAAAGCATCCGGAATCTTCTGTTGTCCTACGGTTTCAGACAAAAGGTATTTGGACCCACCAGGAAGGAAAACTGCCTTGACAATATCTTTATCAATTTTAATACTCATAGCGAGGATGTTAAGGTCTTGAAAACTGTGTTTTCGGATCATGATGCACAGGTCTTTCAAGCCAGTACGTTAACTGGTAAGTTTTCATATTAGTACAAGAAGGTTAGACCGCTCACGCAGATGGGATTTAATGTCATGCATCAGGTCCTTTCGGAGAGCTCGTGGAATTTCGTCGATTTTGATGGACCTGACGGTTTGAGTATCGACGATTGCTTCTGTAGGTTTCACAACATTATTGTGAATGCTTTCAATCGCGCCTTCCCGGAGAGGATGGTCAGAGTCAGATGCACGGATGTTGGCCACGGTTGGTTCACTAACGAGCTAAAATCAATGAGAGAGCACTTACTTATGATTCAATCGATGCATTCTCACTACAAATCGGAGAATTTATACATTTTAAAAAATAAATTACGTTCTAATTACCGGAAGGCCATCGAGAGCGCGAAGACAAAATTTTTTGACGAAATTATCCTTAATTCGACCAACAAAGCTTCGACCACTTGGCAAGTTATCCGAGAACATATACATGGAAAGGAAAGGGGTTTGGGAGGTAACTTGGGCGCTGACGAATTCAGTGATCATTTTACTTCTTGCGTCGAAAGGGTAATTGAAAATCTTTCCGCTTCCGTTTTGCCATTCCACCATTCCTTCAGAACACAAGTCTCGCCGGCATTGCAATTCTGTTTTCACGAGGTAGGCCAAATCACTATGTAACGTTACAATTGCCCATGAGACTCTAAGGACTAATTTCTAGGGGTGGTTTGGCTTATTTGGCAACAAAATTCCTACCCAGGTTTTTACAAATTTAATAAAATTAAAATATACAATGATCGATCCTTTTCACTCCAAACAAATAATAAAATAGAAACTTAACTTAAAACGATTTTAAATGAGTTACTCTGCTACTAGGATGGAACCTCTTCTGTGAATTATCTTCAGCCTTCTGAACACCAATTCTTATCAGGGAGCTATACTACTCCAATCCCCATTCAACGAAGTTGATGTGATAATGCCAGGTATTTCGCAGGTATTCTCTCAGATTCAGGAACTGAAGTGGTCTAACATACGTACTATTCCAAATTCTGTATCTCAAGGAAGTAGTTCTTGATATCTATCAATCCCAAGAAAGGTTTTCTTTGTTCTAATCCCACGGGAGGTTTCTTCGTTCTAATCCCACGGGAGGTGCTTTGAGAAAATGAACAAAAATGATATCAGAATATGTTAACTGAATTTACAACTCCTTCTCGGATTCCTAACCAAGAAATTACAAAGAAATCATTACATTTCTTATCAAATAAACCTGAGAAGGAGTTTTGCTGACATTATTTCATACAAAAAGAACTTTACCAAACCTGAAATACGTTTCGACAGGATGGATGACTAAAAAAAAACTACTGTTTAAAATGAAATTGATTCGTTCTGGTGAGATTATTACTTGTTGAATACTAATATTCATGTTAACACTTACCGAGAATCCCGACACAATTCTCGCCGATAAATAAGATTCTGAGTCTCAAATTAAATTAATAATGACTGAAATCTAAATCTGAGGTACTTATTCTTGCTGAAGTCTCAATCTTCATTGAAAATCTTTCAGAAGATTCTCTCTAAATCCGCGCATGTGCGTTCCAACCGATGGTACATGATATGATACGATTAATTGACAAATTACCGCGTCTTCAAAAATTCCAGTAGCGTAACATGGAATGAAGCGTGCAAAATCGTTGCACACACCTCTCACCAGGAAAAAGAAAAAAAAAAAATTTTTTCTTTATGTACGAATATCTCAAAAACAAAAACTCGATGGCATCAGATCAAGCACAGCACGTCAAAAAAAAACATACTCCGACTTGTCAACTGGAGCAAATGATAAATAGTTGTACTTAGTGTGATTTATTACAAGGGAAAATTCCGTGAACGTACCATGTCTTACCCAAAACCTATCGAATGCAACTAATTTGAAATATGAAATGCCAAATATTATGATCAATTGCTGAAGGCAAGTAAAAAAAAATATATATAGAACAAATAGTCAACCAAATTTAGAAACGACCTGAGCACTAAGGAAAAAGGAAAAGAGGGAAAAAGTGAAACAGACTTCAGTTGCCTAAGGCTTCTCTCTAAAAAACGAAAGGGAGATGAGTGTAAAGGAGCTCAATGAGAACTTCTTTACACCCTAAATATTTAAATTACTCAGAGTTGAGTGAAAAAGGTGAAACAGAAGTCAGTTGCTGAAGGCCTCTCTCTAAAAAACGAAAGAGGGATGAGGATACTTCACACTGATGTGAAATACCATCATCCTACCGATTCTGGAAAGTCATGCCCAAACGACCTATCGTCAAAAATCTCAATATAAATTTCAGCCACTGCTACTAAAAAGTAAACAGTGCTGCAGTTATATAAATGAAAACTAAAAAAAACCGTCTCAACTAAACAAAAGTGAATGAATTTAAAAGGTGCCGTCGCACTTAAACAAGAAAAATCTTCCTGGCACCCGAGACGAAGGTGGACCAGAAAGGGGGGCATGGAAGATTTTTAGTTTGAGTCCAAAATTTTCAAAAATGACTCCATCATTCTATGTTTCTTGCATAGAACGATGTCAAATCCGATAATGAAACAAAATTGAGGTAAATCCAAAATTAGCAAATATAACGTCAAATCCGGTAATGAAAAGGTAAGGTAAAATCGATATTTATCGACCACGAAAAAATGCGATAACATTCGACAAAGTAGGTAAAAGATAATTAACGCCGTCTGTGAAAAATCAGCCATAAATGGCTCAAAATAGTCAAATAATGTGTACAAAGATGTTCTGTACTGACGTGTATATGAATCAACTGAGCTCAAGGATTCACTTCCCTACCTCCCTCTCCATTGAAGTGATATAACTGAAAGTTCACAGCAACGTTAAGTTGGGCGCCAGCAAGTATATAACTTGCAACGATAATGATAAGATAAATGGAAATGGAAGAAAAAATAAGGAAACGGGAAATTGCAACAGTACACAGAAAATAAGAAAAAAACTGAATCTGTTCAGACCCGAAATAATAAATTTTTCCAAAGTATACTCTCAGTTACGCCAAAATCAATTTGCTCTGCATATCTAAAAGACCGATACGGGGGGACAGAGTTTTTGCTGAGGTTTTTATCTGTTCTCTTGTATCATACGTTGAAATGTATGATGCCCCGTTACATTTCCTCTGCTAATACTGAGATTCATCGACACATATGCTTGATTGTTTGAAATTAATATTTTGTATTGCTCTTTCTCAAAAGAATATATATCTAAAAGACACTTCAGTCAGATTAACAACAACTTTAAAGGTAAATATAAGTAGTATCCATACTACAACGATAAGATAAATAGTAGCCACCATAAACTAATAGTGGTACAACGATAAGCGATAATAGTAGCTATGCTACAAAGATACGATAATAGTAGCCACGCTACAAAAATACGATAATAGTAGCCACGCTACAAAGATACGATAATAGTAGCTATGCTACAAAGATACGATAATAGTAGCTATGCTACAAAGATAAACGATAATAATTGTCAAAAATAAAGAAAAACATATAATCTGTGTATCTGGAGCAAATTTAGGAAGTAAAGGTTAAAGGCAAAAAGGAATTATTCATCATTGTCATCAGTTTTGTCAAAGTCGGTAGAAACATAACCACGGGTCAGATTTAGTTTTATGTATTTCACATGGGAATTGCCAAGGTCAGTCCCGTTCAACAAATCTGGATTATTCATTTTATCAGACAAAATAAACAAGAAAAATGTATGTATGTAAATATACAGCTACAAAAAAATATATCACGACACGTGTGGTCAATCTGATACCAACGAAAAATATCAAAGACGAGACAAAAGAAAGAGAAAAAGTTAAACAAAGATAAATTATTACTTTAGAACTGAAAAGGTCGAAATGACAGGAGCAGTTGCCAAAATTTTCGGGCCTCACGTTGTTGCGCCAAAATGTGTAACGTTACAATTGCCCATGAGACTCTAAGGACCAATTTCTAGGGGTGGTTTGGCTTATTTGGCAACAAAACTCCTACCCAGGTTTTTATAAATTTAATAAAATTAAAATATACAATGATCGATCCTTTTCACTCCAAACAAATAATAAAATAGAAACTTAATTTAAAACAATTTTAAATGAGTTACTCTGCTACTAGGATGGAACCTCTTCTGTGAATTATCTTCAGCCTTCTGAACACCAATTCTTATCAGGAAGCTATAGTACTCCAATCCCCATTCAACGAAGTTGATGTGATAATGCCAGGTATTTCGCAGGTATTCTCTCAGATTCAGGAACTGAAGTGGTCTAACATACGTACTATTCCAAATTCTGTATCTCAAGGAAGTAGTTCTTGATATCTATCAATCCCAAGAAAGGTTTTCTTTGTTCTAATCCCATGGGAGGTTTCTTCGTTCTAATCCCAAGGGAGGTGCTTTGAGAAAATGAACAAAAATGATATCAGAATATGTTAACTGAATTTACAACTCCTTCTCGGATTTCTAACCAAGAAATTACAAAGAAATCATTACATTTATTATCAAATAAACCTGAGAAGGAGTTTTGCTGACATTATTTCATACAAAAAGAACTTTACCAAACCTGAAATACGTTTCGACAGGATGGATGACTAAAAAAAAACTACTGTTTCAAATCAAATTGATTCGTTCTGGTGAGATTATTACTTGTTGAATACTAATATTCATGTTAACACTTACCGAGAATCCCGACACAATTCTCGCCGATAAATAAGATTCCGAGTCTCAAATTAAATTAATAATGACTGAAATCTAAATGTGAGGTACTTATTCTTGCTGAAGTCTCAATCATCATTGAAAATCTTTCAGAAGATTCTCTCTAAATCCGCGCATGTGCGTTCCAACCGATGGTACACGATATGATACGATTAATTGACAAATTACCGCGTCTTCAAAAATTCTAGTAGCGTAACATGGAATGAAGCGTGCAAAATCGTTGCAACTATTAGGGACATTGTTTCGTGACTGAAAAATAGTCGATCAGCTGACTTCTATGGACTCTCGGTACGAGTCATAAAATCCAATATAAATTCGTTGATCTCACCGCTAACTAAACTAATTAACAGATGTCTGGTTGCCGGTGTTTTCCCAAGCTGCCTTAAAATATCTAAAGTTATTCCGGTCCACAAGAAAGGAAATGCCGATGATCCCAATAATTATAGGCCAATATCCTTGGTACCGGTATTCTCGAAAATATTCGAGAAAATAATATCGGGACAGATAGTGCATTTCTTCGAGAGCAATAAACTGTTTTCCGCCTCGCAGTTTGGTTATAGAAAGGAAGGAGCTACAACTGATGCTATAGTCGAGTTTGTCAATTATGCAGTTGATTGTTTCGAGCGTGGAAGTCATTGCTCGGCATCGTTCGTTGATCTAACGAAAGCCTTCGACTGCGTCGCTCACGACAAGCTCCTGATTAAACTTGAAAATTATGGATTTGGTGGATCCGCGATCAGTTTAATCGATTCATTTTTAAAAGAAAGATCTCAAGTGGTGTATATGAACGGCAAATTCTCCGAATTAAGACCCATTCGGACAGGTATAATTCAGGGATCCACACTGGGACCAGTTCTGTTCTTGATAACCATAAACGACCTTCCCGAGTTCGTTTCTGAGGCCAGAACACTGCTTTTTGTCGACGACACCACGTTTAACATTGATGACTCGGATATCGATTCCTTGCTGCTACGATCACGTATGGCACGTTTGAAGGCTACTGAATAGTTTCCTCTAAATGGCATTTGTATAAATAGGGAAAAAACTCGAGAACTTGTGTTTAGCCTGAGGGATATCGGGGGGAGCAATAAGCTGAGTTCTGTTAAATTCCTTGGAGTTTATTTAGATTCCAAGCTCTCTTGGGCAGACCATGTAAATTTTTTATCTGCCAAATTAAGTAGCTCGATTTTTGCGCTGAGAACTATGTCCCGCTCTCTTTCGAGGAATGTACTCAGGTCTGTATACTTGGCTTTAGTTTAGACGCACATGCGATATGGTATACTGGTGTGGGGAAACAGCTCCCATGCCAGCGCCATTTTCCGATTACAGAGGCGTGCAGTCAGGATTCTGGGCGGTCTTTCCTATCGTGATTGCTGCAGGGATACCTTCAGAAAATTGAATCTCCTAACTTTTCCATCTATTTTCATTTTAGAAAATATAATGTATATTCACAAAAAAAAGGATGATTTCCGTGTCCAATCTGATATACACGATCATGACACAAGAGGTGAGTCCCTTATTAGAAAATACTTTTTTAGACTAAAAAGATCACAGCAAGGTCCAGAGTTCTGGAGAATTTCCCTTTATAACAAACTTCCAGGTGGGGCCAAGAACCTGCCAACGAAGCAGCTTAAGTTCAAGCTGAAAAAGATTTTAACGACAAGAGCTTTTTATTCACTTGACGAATTTAATAAGATGACAATGGGCAACGAAGATTTTTTATGATACTTTGATCGTGAAATATTTATTTAGTAGGCATGTACCTTATATGTGTGTATGTTTATTTGCCTTTTAACCTATATATTTATTTGCTTTTTTTTACCGGTATTGTAGTGACTCGGTTTGCTCAGAGATGGCGCCATGGTAGTAATGCGCCACACTACATCGGCCCCGGCGTATTTAAAGGGGTCGACGCGAACCAACCGATTCACTTCTCACCCAATGGTGTGGGAAGGTGTGTCTTAGGCAGTGATCGCTGGATAGCCTAACTGAAGAGTCCACCAGCGATCTCGGGACGAAACACTATAGCCCCGGGAGAGGGCGCACCTAAATCTTGGCTCGAGAAAGACTAGCCAAAGTATATATATTTGTTTGCTTTTTAACCTATGTATACATTTCCACTGTATTGTCTGACTTTGTCTATTTATACTTGTAGTGACTCGGTTTGCTCAGAGATGGCGCCATGGTGGTAATGCGCCACACAACATCGGCCCCGGCGTATTTGAAGGGGTCGACGCGAAGCAACCGATTCACTTCTCACCAAATGGTGTGGGAAGGTGTGTCTTAGGCAGAGATCGCTGGATAGCCTAACCGATGAGTCCACCAGCGATCTCGGGACGAAACACAATACCCCTCGGGAGAGGGCGCACATTAAACTTGGCTCGAGACAGAGTCGCCAAATTGGTGACCCCGACGTGATGGCGGAAAGCTGCGGCGTTGGAGCGCAGAGGCGACTCACTGCCCCGCTCAACGTTACGGCTACTGGGGTGTCCATCGGACACTAGAGCCGATGCCACACCGAGGCACGTGTTTCCGTCATCACAGCACGCAAACGCTCTCTCCCCCCTGGGACCACCTGCGTACCTCCAAACTAACTAACTGTCTACCGAATTGCAAACTATTGTTTTTATAGTTGAATAATCGTCACCCTACTTCTACCAAATTTTTCTAAGCGTCTATCTTCTTTTTCCTTTTGTCCAATAGGAGTGATTGTCTTTATGTACCTAGATTATTGGTTCCACCCCATGTTATGTACTATTGACATGGGGTTGAACCTAGTTGTTTTATCGTGGGATATCGACAGTGCCAACCACCCTGGGGTGTTTATCTTAAGCCAGGATGAAGGAATTAATGCCTAATAAATGTGAGGGGTGACAACGACTTCGTTTTCGTTCACTCTACTGGGTTAGAACCAGGAATTTGTTGAATATCATTTCAATGAGCCTGTAGTTATTTCGAATTATCATTCACATTCATTACATTACTTTCCCCTTTGAAAAAGTTTTGACATCGGTTGTCATAACTTTTCCCTTACTACCATCAATAGTCAAAATTTATCATCTCTCGACCAGATATATTCAATAAGTGTATAGGTACCTACAATAATGCAATAGCAATCAAGCATTCTCCAACATATATAAAAAAAGGTAAGTCGGCTTATCTAAAATTTATCCCTCAAAAAAAAAAAATCTCTTATTACTAAGGTGGTATGTTCTTTTCCCTTACTACATATCGAATACGAAAATCTTCAACAACAAAAACAAAAAATCTACAACCTAAAATTAAAGGCAAGAATCATCGATCATTTTTGTAAAATTCTTTCCTTGACCACTTCACTGTGTCGAACATGGAGTTCTGTGAGATCTCTGTCCGAATTTTACTACACTTTCTCGGCACAATATACTGATGTCGTCATGCCAGCTCCAAGTGTTTTCTCCAGGACCCAAACTTTGCTTCAGGAATAACCTCCAAGGATAGGGATGAGACATAGTGTCAATTGTCCTTAATGTAACCCAAAAATTCGTGAAATTCGCACATCATTACACATATTGTTTGTATTTCGCGATTCACTTCTTGAGCGTAAGACTTGTAGTCTGCTCCTCCATACATTAGGGTGTAGTTAAAGTACGATGAAATGTTGTTCTAGTTCGATGGTTTTGCTCGGTGTCAATCTTCACGATTGTCTTGGCATCGTTGATGTCTTCTTCAGTATTCGTCGGATCATCTTGGTCGGATTTGTACGAAGTTACGGTTTGTGTAAACTTCTTCTGCATCCTCAGTTTCTTGCTGACTTTCTTCACAAATGAACAACTGAACAACTTCTTCCATAGCCTCTAACTTAACCCTTTCGCCTGGTTCCTCAAAACAACTGTCTATATTTCTCAGGTGTTTAACTCAAACTGCAGTATATTGTCGCTTGGACACATCGAAACATCACGTTAATTAATTGTTATCTTCCGCACATATACTATTCGCGGTAGACACACTCCTTTGGGAGGAAGGTTATTTCCTTAGTTACGATTTGGTCCTTCTTCAAGACGGTTGATTTCTTCCTCCTCGTACTCCCTATATAAATTACAACAGGACACAAGAAACCTCTCAAAAAGGTTCGTTGAAATATACAATATTTAAATTAACAAGAAATACACAAAACATTACACATCCAATAGAAAATTCCACCCATTGCTACTAAACAATAAAACATTGTGCTCACTTTTGAACTGCAGGCGAGGGATGTCCTTCAGCGACCACAATGTTTTTTTTCCTTTTTCCAAGAAAAATGTTAAATCATGAATATCAATTGAATTCTTCAAAATATCCAAAGCCCAGAAGAGGTACCTTAATCAGGTTGTCGCTCTCCGAGTCAGCGAGTCCCTGGAATCTACGAAAAGGGCAGGAGCCGATTCACATCTCCTGAAGGTCATATCTATCTCTAAGATTTTCCCTACGTTACCCATCGCGAAGTTATCCTATCTTACTCTATTAAACTAAATTAATCCTAACTTAAACTTAACCCAAAAAAACTACAATAAACAAAAACAAAAAGTTCTCACGGTATCTGAGGCTGTCTCTCGCCGTTAGTGGTAGCCCCATCGATCTGGTGGGCGTCTTACTCTATTTGAACATCGTCGAACAGGAATTTCGACTTCTTCTACCGATTCTTCTTCGCTTTCCCCCTGATCCTCATCCTGGTTTGTCCAAAACCTGGGGATCAAAAACGGGGGGAATTTTTCTATCTCCTCCCGTTCTTCATCTGAAACGGTATCCAGGTCCGTATATCCCGATCTCACGCGTTTTTCTAGTTTTTCCTTCATTTCATGTCTTCGTGCAGTGTACGTTTTCATTCTATTTACATGAACAACTTGTTCCTCTCTTCCTCCGCATTTTCTTACTCTACACGTCACGGGACCAATTATTTCGGTCACCCTATACGGCCTATCCCAGGTTTTCAATGATTTGTAAGACAACCCCTTTTTCGCGCTCATTTTCCTCAAATAAACCAAATCTCCCACATTGAACTGAGAGTCTACTACATTTTTATTAAACCTCGTAACCCTTGCGGGTTTTGTAACCCCAGTATTTTCATACATTTGGTCGTAAATTTCACTTTTCAATTTTTCGCCGAGTATGTTGTTGATTTCCGAATTGCCCTTCAATTCTTCCGAACGAACCGAAATGACAACCCCTGTTTCTGAAGTGATATCATTTTTCCGCTTTTTCTCTGCCTTCACGACTGAATCAACTGGCCCGAGATCAAAGTCTCTCAACTTTTCATATTTCATCACTTTTCTGAAAGTCGATCCCTGTTTCTCGAAATCCGTTATATTCTCCCGTGTAATACCGCAAACCCTTACTTCTCTCATTTTCGAATTTTCCATGTCTCTATACTGCGTCTCCACCTCAAGTTCCCTAACCTCATTTGCTTTTGTCAAAATATCGTCATTTATTTTTTCGGCCGCTTGCGCACTCCTCTTCTCAATGCGAGATTCACTCTCCTGAATTTCCGTTATTTCATTTATCGGTATTTCTTCCGACTAATTTTGATCAAGGTAAACTCTCCTGATATTTCCGATCTTTAACTCTTTATTCACTTGGCAATGATGATTATTATGATATTGGGTTTCTCTCCAATTTTTCGTTGGACATTCTCTCGACCAGTGTCCTGTCCGTTTGCAGGAAATACATACTACCTGATTTATTCGTTCCGATCTTCCAAAAGTCCGACATTCCCTCGCGAAATGGCCTGGTTTGCCACAAGAATAACAGCCTTTTTGGACGTTTTGTTGAACGTTCCTCCAATTTGCCCAAGAACTTCTACATTCCTTTGCCGAATGACCTAATCCTCCGCAAAATTAACATATTACTCCGGAATTAACTGTCGATATATTTCTTGTAGATAATCTCCCTTGCAACATTTTATGAGACGTTTCTTGCAATCTTACTAGTTCCTCCGCTTTTTCCAAATCTAAATTTTCTTCGCGCAATAAAAAAATACCGACTTCCCTCATAACGTCTTCACGTAGGCCAATTTTGAATTGATTCAAAATGAAGTCCCTATTCTTCTTTCTTATACCCGATTCCTCATCCTTCGTTGCTCCGGCCAAATCTTCACTTAACACTTCCGTCCCTATAGTTTGCAATCTAGTGCAAAAAGATGACACGTCTTCGTCCTGTCTCTGAAAACAATTATTCAAATTCCATTGATTTTCCCAAGGCAACCTAACTGAAGTGAATTTCTGAAGAAATCTAACTTTCAATTCCGCATATGATAAAAAATTCAACGTGATATCAGATTTGAAAAATTATACGCGTCCCCTACGAGTTTCAATTTAAGCAGTGTCAACGTCTCATTTTCACTCCACCCGTATAATTTTGACCTAAGCTCAAATTTTTCGAAATATCTGGTTGAGTCCTTGCCTGAAAAATCATCTAAAGTTGTTGCGATCATTCCTAAAGGGTATCTAAATGGAATTTGCGATAAACTACTTGTATTCGCCCTAGAGTTAGTGCTAACCGTTGGGAACATTGTAAGTGTTTTCTGAGCTAACCCTATAAACAAACAAAATGATTTATTCAGTACAAAATTTCTACCAAAATAATAAGGAATAAAATTTCTACTCAAATTTTCTCCTAGAAAAAATTATATCAATGCATACAACAAATTTATGTACACCGATCTCGTAATCCTCTTACTGCTCCTCTCCAAAGGGTATTTCCTTAAATAAATCTGTATTATTAATTAACTCAAAAAAAAAAATATCAAACGTGAGTCCTCAGAGTTTTTTTTTTTTTTCAGAAAAAGATCAAAATAGATCGCACCGCTGTCACCATTGTAATAAACTGGCCTGTAGTTGGGTGTTAATGGTTAAAAAAGGAACTTATTAGAAGAGCGGCTTTCTATAGTTCCGGCCAGTACAGTTATTTTGAAATTAACACAATTTCTCTTTTATGAAAGAACCTTTCGTGCGTCCCGCTTATGCACTAGGATAAGTCTTATATTTGATCTTTTTCTAGGAGGTGTTTCACTGAATGAGACCAAGTATTCGTGAATAACAAAGTTTAATAATGGATTGAAATAATTAATGAGAAAATACAGTCAATAAAATTTACACCTTACTAGCCTATGGCAAACACCTCAAGAGTAAATAAGAAAAAATTATAACACTCGACAATCTTGGACTATTTTGGTAAATCTTTTATAAGGAAAAAAATCAAACAACAATATATATATATAAGATTGAATTAAATATCCTTACCTGGATATCACAAAAAACTTCCAAACTTGTTCAAATAAACCTTTCAACAAATTCCCTATTTGTACCTTTCCTGAAACCGTTCCCGAAAACCGACTTGAACTTTATTCAACTTAGAATCGAACTTTAACTCGGGGCCGAATTGCCCTTTTGGTCCCAACTTCCGAACCGAACCCGAACTTCCACTTGAACCCTAACTCCTAACTGTCTACCGAATTGCAAACTATTGTTTTTATAGTTGAATAATCGTCACCCTCCTTCTACCAAATTTTTCTAAGCGTCTATCTTCTTTTTCCTTTTGTCCAATCAGAGTGATTGTCCTTATGTACCTAGATTATTGGTTCCACCCCATGTTATGTACTATTGACATGGGGTTGAACCTAGTTGTTTTATCGTGGGATATCGACAGTGCCAACCACCCTGGGGTGTTTATCTTAAGCCAGGATGAAGGAATTAATGCCTAATAAATGTGAGGGGTGACAACGACTTCGTTTTCGTTCACTCTACTGGGATAGAACCGGGAATTTGTTGAATATCATTTCAATGAGCCTGTAGTTATTTCGAATTATCATTCATATTCATTACAATGTCACCGGCTTGAAATGTCCATCCAGCAACATGATTATGTCTGCATATGACTTGTATTCGGCTTCAGCAGGTATACACATATTATGCAGTAGTTTGTACTCTTCTTCATTGAGAAGACTTAACAGTATCGTACGTTGACGATCATTATCTGCTATCGCATTTGCGGTGAAATAATTATGTAGCTTCTTGAATGTGACCTGTATATAGCTTCTCAGTCATAGTTACTGTTTCAATACTACACTTCTCGTCGCCACTGTAATATATTCGTGTACCCTAATATGAGGATACCGATATATTATTTTCTAGGTATATTAATATGAATATATTTCTAGAATAAAACTCAGCTCTTAATGCGTCTAACATTTATTCTCCACTGACTACACGAATCGTCTCCCCAGAGATTGTCACACACGCTACAATTACAAAAAACTCTCCTTGCGCAGTAAATACAATTTACAATATACATCATACATTGCAGGTCGCTAACTTCAAATCGATATAATGAAAACCAATATTTTGTTCTCCTTTCTGGTTCTTTTTTTTTGTTTCAGGATCCAATTGGCAATTATAGTGTCGTCAACCGTTGGTGAAAAGAGAGGATCGGGAAAATTTTATTTTGGTTGAAGAGGAAGTCCTTCAATATTAATTATGTCAGCTTATTCTGTAAACGTTTACACAAACCAGACAATAATCCGATAAGGGGAGACAGAGTTTTTGCTGAAATTTTCATCTGTTCTCTTGTATCATACGTTGAAATGTATGATGCTCCGTTTACATCTCCTCTGCTAAAACTAAAATTACATCTACACATGCTTTGTTGTTTGATTTTGAATATTTTTGTAGTGCCCTATCTCGAAAGAATATATATATCACGATATTCCTGTCGTGCTATCATAGTGAAAATGAGTTCTCATTCAGTTATCCAGATTTTCTCGTTCCTCGCATTACATAATAAGTCGTTTTAGCTCCAACAAGTAGCACGATACATGGTTCAACCTTATATTTCACTGCACAAATCACTTGTTCGGAAATTTTAAGTCTCTACTGAAAAGTCAGAAAAAAATAAGGTCTATTCTTTGGCGTTGCGGGCTTTGTACTTCGCGATCCCCGTCAATGATCTCGCGATTTTTTAATTCGTCACGTTATTTCACTTTAAATAATCCGAAAGAGCTGCTTCGATAAAACGGTTCTAATGCGTAAATTATTCACCACTTACCGAGAACCTGGCCAATTGAACTTGCTCTTCTCGGATTATCTGGATTGCGTATTTTCTACTTAATTAATCGGTCTGAGGTCGCTCAGGGCACCAACGAAACAAAGATAACGACCTGTTGTTTGATATTGTGAAAGTTTCTTAAGACGTATCTCTGAAAAGGTATCAATAATTTGCCTTTTTCTACGATTCTTTGAAAAATTATACAGGGTGTTTCCTAAACATGCGGCAAAAATTCAGGGGGTTGTTCCTTGGACTATTCTAAGAATATTTTGTCCTTCGATGATTTTTGAAAAACTTATTTGTTTCGAAGATATAGGGGAAACAAAATTTCAGATAATAACATTTTATTATGAAAAATTACATGAAAATTCAACTCAACCTACAAAAACTGTTGAAAATGACCACCTCTAGCCAGCATACAAGCATCCAATCTTCTCCTCATTGACTGCCGAACCCTTTCAAAAACACCAGGATCATGTTAATTGCTAATACATCACAAAACGAATTCAAATGAAAACCGTGTTTAATCTGTATTCCTTAACCATCTGCACTTATCAATTTTTAGTCAAAAAACTGGCCGTTTTTAGTAATTGGAATGTTGTTAAACAAATTTAAAAATAAATTGTACCTACTTAGTAAACACAGTGCGGTACGCATTTTTATTTAAAATATTATTAATTTTAAAAATATGAAAAATGTTGTTCGCCCTGTATCTTCGAAACAAATAGGTTTTTCAAAAATCATCCAAGGACAAAACATGCTTAAAATAGTCCAAGGAACAACCCCCTGAATTTCTGCCGCATGTTTAGGAAACACCCTGTATATTATTATGTGTACTGCATACACTATCAGTCAATTAAAAGGTCAATATTTCTACCCAAAAAATATTAGTAGAAGGGTACTCTATAAGAATAATAAACACTAAATGTAAAAATTGATTCTACTGAGTATTTGAAAATTCGACATGACTCACTGAAGGGGACATACTAGAGCTCATTTCCAACAAATAGTGCAACAAGAGGTCAATATTGGGTGGTCTACGGAAATCTCTGAGTTTCTTCAGAAAATTATTGATGGTGTTAAAATTAATGAAAAAAATAATACATATACAGGGTGTTTCAAGTTCAACGGCTTATTAGACGTTTCTGGGGAACAGGGCCGATTTGAAATCCAAAATGTCGGAATATGACGTTGTTCATGATGCTCTATTCAGCTAAAAAAATTTCGAAGTTCCGGCACATCCGGTTATAAAAGCATTAAAAAAAATTCTCGAAAAAATTTTTTTCATTTTATGTCTCAGACAATATCAAGATTCCCATTCTCATTCACTCTTTGCTGAAATTATTGCGTTAGTCTCCATAGTTCCCAAAATATTGAGAAAAAATCGTAAAAAAGAGAGAATTTCCTTAGTCACAATTACGTGAATTATTTGTACTGTGAATATCCTATGCGTGAACTCAATTCATTTTCTCAAACTAGAATGATTTAGAAATATCCTGCATATCTTGAATTTGAAAAATATCATTACAGGGTGTTTCAAATATTGTGCCAAAAATTGTGAACAAAATTTGATCATAACTTTCGATTTTCAAATTAGAACCCTATTTTTTTGTGATTTCGTTGGATTCTACGGTAAAAAATAAGGGTAGTGTCCAAATATGATTATGCTCCCAAATTCAATTATTCTAGAGTTATTCGAGGTTTTATGAATTTATGTTATACGTAGGGTCAATTTAATTCCTCGCCTTACTTGGGCATTACATAATATGTCGTTTGAGCTTCAACAAGTAGCACCTTGTTCAACCTTATATTTCAACCTTATTTCACTGCTCAAATCATTTGTTCGGAAATTTCAAGTCTCAACTGAAAAGTCAGAAAAAATTAGGTCTATTCTTCGGCGTTGTGGGCTTCGTACTTCGCGATCCCCGTCAATGATCTCGCGATTCTTTAATTCGCCACGTTGTTTCACTTCAAATAATCCGAAAGAGCTGCTTCGATAGAACGGTTCTGATGCGTAAATTATTCACCACTTACCGAGAACCTTGCCAATTGAACTTGCTCTTCTCGGATTATCTGGATTGCGTATTTTCTACTTAATTAATCGGTCTGTGGTCGCTCAGGGCACCAACGAAACAAAGATAACGACCTGTTGTTTGACATTGTGAAAGTTTCTTAAGAATAATAAACACTAAATGTAAAAATTGATTCTACTGAGTATTTAGAAATTCGACATGACTCACTGAAGGGGACATACTTACTAGAGCTCATTTCCAACAAATAGTGCAACAAGAGGTCAATATTGGGTGGTCTACGGAAATCTCTGAGTTTCTTCAGAAAATAATTGATGGTGTTAAAATTAATAAAAAAAATATATATACAGGGTGTTTCAAGTTCGACGGCTTATTAGACGTTTCTGGGGAACGGGGCCGATTTGAAATCCGATATTTCGGAATATGACGTTGTTCATGATGCTCTATTCAGCTGAAATATTTTTGAAGTTCTGCCTTTTCCTGTAATACAAGCATTAAAAAAAAATTTTCGAAAAAAACTTTTTTTTTTTCATTTCATGTTTCAGATATTATCAAGATTCCCATTCTCATTTACTCTTTGCTAAAATTATTGCGTTAGTCGCCATAGTTTTCCAAATATTTGAGAAAATCGTAGAAAAGAGAGAATTTCCTTAGTCACAATTACGTGAATTATTTGTACTGTGAATATCCTATGCGTGAACTCAATTCACTTTCTCAAACTAGAATGATGTAGGAATATCGTGCATATCTGTAATTTGAAAAATATCACTACATGGTGTTTCAAATATTGTGCCAAAAATTGTGAACAAAAATTTCGATTTTCAAATCAGAACACTATTTTTTTGTGATTTCGTTGGATCCTACGGTAAAAAATAAGGGTAGTGTCCAAACTTGATTATGCTCCCAAATTCAATTATTCTAAGGTTATTCGAGGTCTTATGAATTTATGTTATACGTAGGGTCAATTTCATTCGATCTGTTTCCAGACAGACTAGCAATAATACTCTATGACCATAGAAATTTAAATATCTAATTTCTTTACATGTGACAGGTGTTTTCATTATCAAAGCTACACTGATTTTATTTCACGAATTGGATTCCCGATATCCAAAAAACTGAATTCTGGATTTACTTTTCTCTAATTATGTGGCAAATCAGTTCATTCCGGCACATCTTCAGGAACAAAATAGACTGGAACGGATTTATCTGTCAATTTTGTGATACAAAAAACAATTCTGCCAACCAACCTTCTTCATTACAAAAATCACTAAAAGATATGAAAATTTCCATTAATTCCATTTAAAAGGCAACGAATTCGGGAAAATTTAAAACTCGTACAGGGTGGGCAAATAAGCGAGGCAAGCGGCTATATCTCAGGATCCACTCATCGTAGAGACTTGCGGTAAAAATTTTCACTTATAAAGTGTACAAAAACACACTGGAGATTGTTTTGAAATTCATACTTCTACCGCTAGGGGGCGTAATAGATATCGTCGAGTAGAAAAATGAATTTTTCTCGAAAATATTTCATATGAAGTTGGAGAGAGAATATCATCACTGTAATCCTTGTAAAATTCTCGATCTTTTTGAATTGTCACTTTCTATTTTACGACATCAAATGAGGGTAGGTGAAAGGGAGAAATCTGACTGATTGAAGTGAACTTCAGTTTGGCCCAACATTTTTGAGCAAATTAGATCTCTTCCGGAAGATAATATCTTGTTGATTGAAGACAAAATTTACTCATGATAAATTTGTTTTTGCTGCTTTCAATAGGGGGCGCTAAGTCATAAGTTCATTGTTTTGTTCATTTTACTTAGAAGTAAAGTCAACGGTTCTTGAGAATGGCTCCAAAATCGTAGCCGAAACGTCGAACACGACAAAATATTAGAAGCGGTCCAATCCGGAACACACAAAGTTCAAATATTTCCTACCGCGGAAACCTATCCGAATATATATATATATATATATATATATATATATATATATATATATATATATATATATATATATATATTTTTTTTTTTTCCACCGCGTCATCCGCGGGACGAAACCATGGACGCCGGACCGTGGTCAAGGCGTGCACAGACGCTATGGGCCTTGAAGAAATTTCCTGACAATTCTCGTTGTGCTCAAGATGATTTGTTTCTGTGAGCTAGACATCACATGCTGATCCAGGCAGAGTCTCCGAGTGTTCTCAGGTAAGTGCCTCTCTATCAGCCCATTCACCGAGATAATCTGCGGTAGTACACTTAGGCCCAGTTTCACCAAACAGCACTTGATCCCAGATTGATTAAACTCCGCTTGTTACTAAAGCAGGCTTAACAGTGTTTTCTGTTTCACCATGCATCAACCCGTCCAAAGTTGATCGCGATTAACCAAATCGCGATTAAATAGTCAGACCATTTGGCAACGTTGTGAACAAAGAGTTATATAGTGTTCTGTATTCGTATTAGCAGTGATGACCACCATTGACGCTAGGTGTCAGGTGTCATTCATTCATTTAGTTTTATTTGTAAAAAAAATTAACATATAATATTTGTTGAGTTTTGAAATATATGCTCTTTACTGTGATCAGCCAAGTTCCTGTTAGTTATGTTTATGTAGCCTTTGTATAAGAAAATAATTATTTATCACTTTTTTAATAAGTAAACAAGATTTTCATTTATATTTTTTAATGTAAATTATTGGTTTCCTCTAATGATTTTTGACTGAATGTATGTAAAAAATATTCACATTTTATGTTTGAACGTTATTAACTGACTTCCTGTTTGTTGAGTTTTGTTATACAATTAAAGTTTATTTTGTACTTGAGAGCTTTAATTATCCCATTTCACAAAACCACACATTCTGTAAAAAAAACTATTTAAGTAATTTTATTAACTGATTTATTTTTATTAACAAGTTTAACTGCTTCTTAAATAATATTTCAATCAAACATATCAATAAATTATTCTTTGCAATAAATTTCATAAAACACAAAAACAAAGTTTACGGCTATTTTAAATGGGAAATATTGTGCCTATACATATAGTCATATTTTGATAAAATTAGAAAAAAATTTGCTGGCTGCGAGTGATTTTTTTTTCTTTGTCAGCTGTTTTCAATGTCTTAAGTCCTATTGATCCTGCCTCACTTCTGGATGTGGATCTTCCGCAATCTCTTCATGTTCTTCCACTACAACCCTTCCAATTTCCCTGCGCTGTCGCTCTAGCATTACCAGCCTGAAATATACATATAAATTAGCATTTGCTTTGCTATTATAGAAATGCCAAAATATGTTCAATAATCTTCAGGCCGGACACAAACCTTGTGAAGTATTGATGAACCATAGTACGTCTTTCTCGGTGCTCAGGGTAATCTCTCCTCTCGTTCAATGGATGACCTAAGACTGCTATGGGATTTTGTCCCATGTCTCCCTGAGCTATTATAACATCCCATGGTGCTGGTAGGTTGGCTTCAAACTCAGCATCAAAAGGTGGGACATCTTCCCCACGTCTTCGTAGGACATTATGAAGTACAGCCGTTGCCACTATTACAGGAAATACTTTATCCAAATCGATTCTAAAACCTAACGATAATACAGGAAAGCGTCTTTTCCAAACTCCAAACATTCTTTCCACAGGGTTTCTCGTTCTGATTTGAGATTCGTTGTATAATTGTTCCGCAGGGTTCAAACAATTTTCAAAAGGAGTCATGAAATACTTGGTACAGGAATATCCACTATCTCCTACTAGGACAGCATTTCCATATCTGTCATCATCAAACATAGCTTTCCGATAGCAATTACGGAATATGGTGGAATCATGACTACTTCCAGGCCACCTCGCAACTATGTCTGTGAATTCAAGTTTGGCATTGCATATAGCCTAAACATTCAGTGAAAAGTAACCCTTTCTGCAACGAAACAGCTCTGCATTATCACCACCTGAAAAATGACATAAATTTAATGAAACAGTGGGAGAAGAATCATTACATGTAGGAGGAAAGAAGGACGTACCTGGAGTTTTAATTTTAACATGAGTGCAATCGATGGCACCCAAAACCCTTGGAAAGCTTGCAATTCCGAAAAATTCAGTCTGTGTTCTTCGAATTTCCTCCTGAGTTTCAGGGAATGTTATATGCAGTGGACGGAGAGAGGCAATAGCAGTACTCACTCGATGAATTATTCTGTGGGCTGTCGATTTACTAATTCCAGTGAAGTCTGCAACTGTAATTTGGTGACAACCAGTAGCATAGTATCGTAAGGTGCATAGTAACTGATTCATTGGAGAAACAGAATTATTCCTGGAAATCAATAGGAAACGCAAAATCAGTGTATCAAACTATATAGCAAACATAACCTCAACAATATCAGTAGCCAATTCAAAAGGAAAATGAAACATTAAAACTTACTTGTCGTTTGCAAATTCAATTTGTTCCTCAATTGAACCCAGTATTTGGAGTGCAGCTTTTTTTGAGAGACGGAATCTTTTCTCAAAATCCGCATTGTCCACATTTTGGAAATGATCTTCTCTTTCTCGGATCCATCGAGGACGTCGAACGACAAATTCTTCATCACTATCATCATCTTCAAAGGCAAGATCATATACTCGTCGAAAGGCCATTTTAACGAAATTTCCGGAAAAATAATTACATAGACAAGAGTTCCAAATAATTATTAATCTCAGCTTGAAAGGTTATAATCCTCCAAAAATGGCCGATTAGTGCTAAATCGCGATTGGTCGATTAAATGGCGCTTTGGAGTGTGGTGAAACGCTACATTACATTAATCGTGATCTAAAGCCTCACTTAAGAGCTAAGTCAAGATTAAAGCATTTGGTGAAACTGGGCCTTACAGATTTCAGTTTGTGTATTTCACGGAGTTGGAAGGCCAGTTCAGAGTATTTGCTGATTTTCTCCGATTACGCTTTTGCCAAGTTGTCATCCGCTGGTACAGTAAAATCCAGCAGCAAACATGTTTCCTTTTCCCTGTCGAAGATGGCGACATCCGGTCTGTTATGTGCCACTCCTCTGTCGGTCACAAGCGTGGCGTCCCAATACATTTTATAGCGCTGATTCTCCAGGAGCGTTTTTGGTAAGTAGACATATTGCTCGACCTCATCCTGAAGTAATCCTAGTTTCAGGGCTATCTGCTGGTGGTATATCTTCCCCATGGCATTATGCCTGTCAAGATATTCCCTGGGGGCGAGAATAGGGCAAGAGGAGGTTACGTGTTGAATAGACTCCGCACCCTGGGCACACTTCCGACACCTATCCGATGGAGTAGCTTGCTTGGCGATGTGCTTCATGTACATTCTGGTAGGCATCACCTGGTCTTGTATCGCCAGAAGTCGTCCCTCTGTTTCCGGAAAAAGATATCCCGCACGCAGGTAAGTAAGCGATTCGGATCTTTCTACATCTTTACTTTGCAGGTGGGTTGGATATCTGCCGTGTAAGGCCTTGCCGTTCCACTCCTGGATGCGTTCCTCTGCAGAGGGTTGGGGAAGCTGGTATCCCGGTTCAGCAAGCCTCAGAGCAGACACTCCATCATCAGCTTCACATATTGCTTTGAAGAGAGGTGAGTTGTTCTTAAGAAAGTGTTGTCTCAGGTCACTGACATTTTTTGCGTGAGCTTCCTCCAAGCTCATCAGTCCTCTCCCTCCTTGGTGTCGTGGGAGGTACAGCCTAATAGTTGAGGAGTTGGGGTGGTGAACTCCATATTTAGTCAGCATTGATCTGACATCCCGATCCAGTGCTCGGAGCTCAGTTGTTTACCAATTGAGTACACCAAATGAATAGGTCATGCTTGGGATGGCCCAGATGTTGATGGCCGTGAATAGGGACTTTGAGTTGAGTTTTGCCTTGAGAAGCATTGCAATTCTGGAGAGGAGCTTCTCTCTGAAGGATTGTTTCATTTCGGGAGTTTTTATTTCCAAGGCCTGGTTGATTCCCAGGTATTTGTAAGGAACTTCTTTGCTCAGAGTCGGTATTGTGACACTGTTGTTAAGTATTGCCCCCTCCATAGTGTCATCAATCTTTCCTCTCCTAACATCAAGAACTGCACACTTATCGACCCCCATCTCCATACCCACTGATTCGCTAAAAGCTGCAACCACTTTCAGCATTCTTCTCAGTTGTTCTGGATTGGCTCCATAAAGTTTCAGGTCATCCATGAACATGCGATGTGAGATAGCAATGTATCTGTTCTTATTGACAACGTATCCATACTTCGTGTTCTTCAGAATAATGCTAAGGGGATTGAGCGCCAAACAGAACCAGATAGGGCTCAGCGTGTCACCCTGAAAAATGCCCCTCCTGATCTTTATTATTGGCGATTCTGTCACGCTTCCTCCCACGTTAACGTTCAGAGAGGTCCTCCAGGTTTTCATGAGGTTCCTCAGCAGTTCGATCACGTGTCCAGCTACTCCATGCATTTCCAGCACCTTCAGAAGCCATGTATGTGGGATGGAGTCAAAGGCTTTCCTATAATCCACCCAGGCAACTGAGATATTCCTAAGCTTCTTTCGCGCCTGCTTGGTGATAATATGGTCGATTATCAGAAGCTCCTTGCATCCTTTCGTTCCTCCTCGGCATCCACCCTGCTCTTCAGTCATCAGGTTATGATCTCTGATGTGTTTGCTGAGGTATCTCGTTATGATTCCGGTGATGATCTTATACAACGACGAGAGGCAAGTGATCGGTCGGTAGTTTTTTGGGTCCTTTCTGTCACCGTTCTTTGGGATGAGATATGTGACTCCCAGTGTAAGGAAACCAGGTATTGATGCAGGGTTATTGAGGGCATCCTGTATAAGAAGTGTCAGTTTATCGTGAACACTATTGAAGTACTTCCACCAGTAGTTGTGGAGTTTATCTGGACCTGGTGCAGCCCAGTTGTTAGATCTTTTGAGTGTCTCGACAATGTCCGATTTCTGCACCTGTACTTCCTCCATAAGCTCATTAGGGATCTTCTGCTGTGCCTCCTCTATCCAATATGCACTCTCGTCGTGAGTACTCTCCCTCGACCAAACCTCCGCCCAGAAGTCGCGCGCTGCCTCAGGTTCGAGTTTTACCTCTTTCCTCTTATCTGCTGTCTCCAGTGCTGGAAAGAACTGCTTCTGATTTTTATAAAAGAGGTTGTTTTTCTTGTAGCGTTTGGTCCTCTCGTTATACCTTCTGATGCGATTTCCTAGCGCCTTAATTTTTTGTTTCAGGTGATCGGAAACAACAGACAACTTGTTCTTGAAGGTGGGGTCCTTGCGCTTAATCTGACATTCAGAAGCTACCTTCCTAACAGCTTTAATGACTTTAGCAGTTGGTGTTGCCGAATTCAGGTAGGTATGAACTATCCCAATCTTTTTCCCTAAAGATGTGATCTTTTTTTCTAGGCGCAGTTTCCAAGGGGCAGTTGTGAGTGGTCTTGATGTACCTTGATGATGTTCAATCCGGTGCCCGAATGCCTCAGCCACAGTTACGGCGCCTGCGTACACCGTATCCACCAGTCCCTCAAGTGTCTCCACGTTTGCCAGATGTCTCGATATGATTATGTTCACCCTTGCCACGAGGTCTCGTGTTGTCTTGGAGTATCTCAATCGCGGGATTTTTGGTCTCTTTTCCGCCGCAACTCCAGAGTACCTCACCAAGTTGGTAATGAAGGATTTCTCGGTCATGTCTTCCTCAGGTTGTCTAAGAAAAATGCCACTTCTTCTTATCCCTGCCGATGATCTTCTTCTGGATTCCTCTGGTGAATTGGCAATGTCTCGCTCCGCGGTGGTGGGAAAGCAGCTGTTTTTGATACATTCCAGCTCAGCACGAGAAAGTTTTTGCTTGTCAAGGATCCAGCGAACCCTGTTAGACAGTAATTGAGCATATGCCGGTCGGTCGGGGCAAATTTCCTTCCATGTCTCCAAGAGTAAGTTCCTGTATGTGATGTTGCGAGTCTCAACAAGGTTCAAAGCTATATAGTGGGAACGCATCACCATACAGTTATCATCGTTAGTCCAGCGCGTTCGCCTATCCCGTTGTGGCCTTCTAGCAGCGGAGTGAACGGTACGAACACCCAAGCTGTCAGAGCTTTCTCCTCGCGGAGAGGCGGGACATGGCCTTACGGTGCCATCTCGGAGGGGTGCGCCGCTCGCCCCACACATTCCTCCTACAGACCGATCCTCTGGACGGCTCCTAAGGGAGCTGGTTTCCTACCGCCCTGTGTTGTACTTCTCGTAACAGGAGCTAGTAAATTTAATCCCTTCCAAGGGTGCTTACCTTGGTTGGGTATAAATCGGGTACGCGGGGACGTCACTCCCCGATGATACTGCGTATCACCCCACATATATATATATATATATATATATATAATAACTATTGTTGTAAGAGCCAAAATAAATATATTGAATGAAATTTAAGGGTCTTGAAATGAAATGATTGAAATGGTATAGGAAGGACACACATTCAGACAAAATTATTCATTTCCATGGCATAAATGTGAAAATTAACACAATAAACCAAATGAAAAGAAGAATATCAAAAATATGCCATAAATCATTCATAGATGAAGGACTAAAAAAATTACACCAGATTCTTAAAGAAAATGATTATCCTAACAGCATGATTAAGAAATTACTATATGCTAATGGTACCACTCAAAATGAACAAACAGAAGAACAAAATATGACAACAGATAGAATACATTATGCATCGTATCCAAATGTTACAAACTTGACAGGAAAATTGAAAAATGTGTTCAGAGAGGAAAACATCAAAATTGCAGTCCAAAATCAAAAAACGGTGAGGTCATTGTACACCAAAATAAAGGACCCCATTCCAACATCCTTCCAAAGTAATGTCGTTTATAAAATAAAATGTGAGACTTGCGACAAATGTTATATAGGACATACCTCCCAATGGTTGAAAAGTAGAGTGGCGCTACATAGATCGGACATAAGAAAATACCCAGAGAGATGTGCATTGGCTGCGCATGCGCATAATCTGGACCATCATGTGAATTTTGAAGGTGTTGAGGTACTCAAAACAGAGAGAAATTATCAAAAAAGATTGATTCACGAAATGATTAACATAAACAAAGAAGATGAAACCATAAATAAGAAGACAGATACGAACAAATTAAGCTCTATATACAGTTATTTGTTAGAAAGGATAAAAATGGAACCTTTTTATGACGGCCCAATAGATGAATAAAGAAGACAGGGAACATAGAGGAGTGAGAGACTAGTTTTCTATAATAACAGAAACATAACCATCAAATGTCATTATTGTGTTATCTTAGATGAGAGTTACTAAATTGTGTATAAATAAGATTATCAACCGGAAGAGTTTTTAAATTGTGAAATAGATTTAGTTGACGTGTTTTTGGAGAATTCCTATGAAATCAAAATATAACTTTTTGTTTTTATTAGTTACAACGTTTGTGGCAGATGTTATCCATGTAAAACCTCACATTCAGTGAGTAAATTTGTTTGTTTTCTAAAATTTGTTATTTATTAATTGTATTTTATTGATCTTTTGCAGAAGCCCTGAAGAAGCATTAAATTAATGCGAAAGCTTGGCATAGAATAAAGAGTAGTCAATCATTTACTCCCAAAACCCGAGCCTAAAGACCCTTAAATTTCATTCAATATATATATATATATATGTGCTTACCTTGGTTGGGTATAAATCGGGTACGCGGGGACGTCACTCCCCGATGATACTGCGTATCACCCCACATATATATATATATATATATATATATATGTGGGGTGATACGCAGTATCATCGGGGAGTGACGTCCCCGCGTACCCGATTTATACCCAACCAAGGTAAGCACCCTTGGAAGGGATTAAATTTACTAGCTCCTGTTACGAGAAGTACAACACAGGGCGGTAGGAAACCAGTTATATATATATATATATATATATATATATATATATATATATATATATATATATATATATATATATATATATATATATATATATATATATATATATATATATCTATATATATATATATACATATATATTAATATATATATATATATATATATATATATATATATATATATATATATATATATATATATATATGTTGGGGTAGCGTCACAACGTTACCTTGAGTTTCAAAGTAAAGGATTTGTTAAGGACTCAAGGGTTATGACTGAAAGGCAGATCGTGTGTAAATGCACTTTATTTCTAAAACTAACAACTATTTATAATATAATTCTAGTGACGTCAAGACCAAGCGTAAATATGATGACAATATATTTATTGATACAATACGAATTCCACAGTTCACCGGAAATATGAAAGTAACTAGGTATTTCTCTGGTTAACGAACTTCGAACGGAAATGAAAATGCTGATTTTATAGACAAATTGAAGACACACATCCTTCAATCTACGTTTGATTGAGAAATATGAAATACCTTCTGAAATTAATTTGTATGAATATTATTGGAAAATTATGATATGAATAAAATTTTCTGTACGTTTCGTACATATTCCCGGCGGCCTTAGTAATGTGGTTGGAGTCATGACGTCCTGAATGGTATATTCTAAGCCAGGTGAGGGTTGATCGGTCTGTCGTGGGGGTGGCTATACATTGTCTGCAACTCTTCTTCTTCAGGATGAACTGGTTCATTGCTCGTGTGGGCTGTGTCTCGTGGTCACTATCTTAACCTTAAATAATAGAATACTGAATATTAAATGAAATTTATAATGATGATGCATGGAGATTGTTGTGCTTCTGACTACTAGTTTGTAGTCGTTTTCGGATAGTTCTGATCTTGTTCATCCTCTGTTGCTACTGGAAGTTTCAACCATTCGGGTCCATTCCACCAAAGATCATTCATTGGCATTGTTCTGGGTCTCAATCCACGTGAAATCAGATCTGCAGGATTGTCGGTCGATTTAACGTAGTACCAGTGAACTTGACCTAGTACCTCGTGGATGCATTGAACTGTGTTGGCGACGAATGTTCTCCATTTTCCTACGTCAGCTTTTATCCATGATATGAGAAATTCCCAGTCGGACCAGGCGAATTCTTTTGAATTGTTCTGTTCCAGGGCCGTAACACAGCGGTTGATGAGTTTTTTCAAAGGGAGGGATTCACAGAGTTCTAGCTGAGGGACTTTCTTCGTGTTTCTTAATGACGCAACTCTTGATTTTGATGTGAATATTCGCCTTGGTATATTTTCATTGAAGTCCATCGTTTTGGTGTATACAGGTATGACATTTGACATTAGGGATGCATCTGAGAATCCATGTAATTCTAAATGGTGATAGCCGGTCAGATGAATCCGATGGTTCACTTGAATTTCTCCTAGCTCGATCTTGAAGTTTCTGCAAATGTGTCTTATTTGCGCTGACATTGATTTGTACCATGAGGTCTTGTTTTTTCTCCAAAGGATTGAGTGTAATGGTTGATTTTCGCTCTCTAATTTCACCTGCCTGGGCATTTTCTCGATGTCTGTAGTCATTGCAATTATGTGTTTTCGCCATCTGATCGGAATATCTATGAGATCTTGCTGCAATTTTGGTCCGGTGTGAAGAATGCCATTGTGGCTGAGTCCAGTACTTGTTTTTGAACTTGCATCGAATACAACTCTTACTTTTGTCGTATTGCATTCTTCTTTGATTACAGGCTGATGTGGAATATGATATCTTGGCATTAAATCGTCTGTACTTGCAATCTTCATGTGGCCTAGGTCAATGTATTTCTGCATGGATTCCTTGGTTATAATGCTGAGCTTTTCATTCTTTCCCAACTTATTTTCTAATTGAAGTAGTCGTTGCTTTGACTGAGTTGAATATTTCTTGTCTTCATTTGGGATTTTCACAGTGTAATCGTGTTCGTTTCTCTGAATGGTGTTAGTATAAGATTCTTCGACTGGGGTATCGTCGTGAGTTGTTTCATTCGAATTTTCTGTTTTTTCGATATTCCAGAAATTTGTGAGTTGTGCATCCTTGTGAGTGTTCTGTGCCACTAAACCATAATTCGTTTTGGGCCATGAGTCATATTGTACAGTAAGTATTGGAATGGAAACTGCTGACAAATTTGTTCTTGAATATTTTCTTGTTTCTCCCATTTGAATTGTTTTTAGGATTTTTACTTGGATTTCTTCGTATTTGTCATTTGCTTCATCGAACAGTCCGCGTTCCATATATGATTTGGAATCTTTTTTATCCATTGCGTTTATTTGGATTTCATGTGAGATGATAGCATTCCATATGTTTTCAATAGATTGTTGTTTGGTCTTCATAAGTGCTATATTATCTGATTTTTCCATCAAGTCTTCAATTTTTGCTAGCTGTCTCATTAACATTTCGATTCTTGAGATTTGCTCTTTGATGATTGGGCAATCGCTGTTCGTCGTTTCTTTTTCTTCTGTAATTCCTTGATCGTCTCGGAGTTTTTCCTGTATTTTTATAATGTGGGACAATGCTTCATTGTATATCTTTTCTGCCTGCCCATATATGTTTTTGGTGAAGTATTCATCAGTTTCTGGTATTTGTTCTATTAAATATTTGTGCGCTTCATTGAATGTATTCCATTCTTCCTTCAGTTGGCACATTTTGTTTTGGCAGTATTCTGCATTTTTCCTTGAGGGGGAGTCCTTCTTCATGTTGGTATGCATTCTTTTGATGGCTTCTGCCGTTTTGATCTGATCTGCGACGAGGTTTTCCATTTTGAATTAGGTAAGTAGTCTAAGTCTAGTCAAGTCTAGTTATATGAGGTTTGATTTATAAGGTTGAAGGATCGGTTCGAATGGGAAGGAATTTTGTTCGACAAACTGAACAACCAGGCTCAGAAGTTCAAGGCCAGTCTTAATTCCACAGCTTGTCAACAAAATTGAAGGATTGGTTCGAAAGAATGATAAAATGTGATAGGAATGTGATAGGAAAGATATTTACTGGTGATTGTTGGTTATGGGGTGCAGTGGTTGTGGTTCCAAAGTCCCTGGAAGTTGATGCCAATGGGTCGTAAATCCAATGACTTGTAGTTCTGGGGTTCAGTGGTTGAAGTTCCAAAGTCCCTGGTGCCAATGGGTCGTAAATCCAATGACTAGTAGTTCTGGGGTGCAGTGGTTGAAGTTCCAAAGTCCCTGGTGCCAATGGGTCGTAAATCCAATGACTTGTAGTTCTGGGATTCAGTGCTTGAAGTTCCAAAGTCCCTGGTGCCAATGGGTCGTAAATCCAATGACTAGTAGTTCTGGGGTGCAGTGGTTGAAGTTCCAAAGTCCCTGGTGCCAATGGGTCGTAAATCCAATGACTTGTAGTTCTGGGGTTCAGTGGTTGAAGTTCCAAAGTCCCTGGTGCCAATGGGTCGTAAATCCAATGACTGGTAGTTCTGGGGTGCAGTGGTTGTGGTTCCAAAGTCCCTGGTGCCAATGGGTCGTAAATCCAATGACTGGTAGTTCTGGGGTGCAGTGGTTGTGGTTCCAAAGTCCCTGGTAGTTTTTGTGTTAGCTCGAAGGACCAATGTTGGGTTGTAATCCGGCCCGAAGGACCAATTTTGGGGTAGCGTCACAACGTTACCTTGAGTTTCAAAGTAAAGGATTTGTTAAGGACTCAAGCGTTATGACTGAAAGGCAAATCGTGTGTAAATGCACTTCATTTCTAAAACTAACAACTATTTATAATATAATTCTAGTGACGTCAAGACCAAGCGTAAATATGATGACAATATATTTTTTGATACAATACGAATTCCACAGTTCACCGGAAATATGAAAGTAACTAGGTATTTCTCTGGTTAACGAACTTCGAACGGAAATGAAAATGCTGATTTTATAGACAAATTGAAGACACACATCCTTCAATCTACGTTTGATTGAGAAATATGAAATACCTTCTGAAATCAATTTGTATGAATATTATTGGAAAATTATGATATGAATAAAATTTTCTGTACGTTTCGTACATATATATATATATATATATATATATATATATATATATATATATATATATGTATATGGATACTCCTTAGACGCAGAAAAAAAATTAACACACCTGTTTTATATTGATGATCTCAAACTATATGCTAGAGGTCGACAACAACTGGAAGGGGAGCTCGAGTTGGTACGAAAGTTTAGTGAAGATATAGGTATGAGGTTTGGTCTGAACAAGTGTGCGACAGTCAGTGTGAAAAGAGGGAAGCTGGAAAGGGTCGAAAGTATTCTCTTGACAGACGGACAAGCATTGGCCAACTTAGGGGCAGAACAAAGGTATAAATATCTAGGAGTTCAACAAACGTATGAGATTAGGCAGCGAGAAAATAAGGAAGAAGTCGAAAAAGAACTGATAAAAAGAGTAAGAACAATACTGAACACACAGTTAACAGCTAAAAACAAAATAACTGCACTGAACATTTGGGCAATACCAGCTTTCACCTACACGGCTGGAATTCTTACCTGGTCACGGACGGATCTAGAAAGGCTCGACAGAAAGATCAGAACCACTTTGACGCAGTTTGGCTTACTACATCCAAACTCCGCTATTGAAAGGCTCTACATACCACGCAGAGATGCAGGGCGGGGTCTGATCAGCTTGGAGGACGGTTACCTGAAAGAGGAAGAAAAGTTAAAAACATATTTTGTCAACAAGAACTTACCTGTGCACCAGTGGGTGGCAGCTCAGCGATATTCCACCGCAACTCCAGGGTTAAACAACGAGCAGGAGCCTGAAAGAGAAAACATGGTAGAGAAATGGAAGGATAACTGGCGTACCAAACCTCTCCATGGACGATTTTACTCCAGCTTACACCAAATAGATGTCGACTTACCGAGCACAAATATTTACCTTACTCAGGGCTATCTCTACCCTCAGACTGAAGGCACGTTGATGGCAATACAAGATCAGGTTGTCCCGACGAGAGTCTATGCAAGACACATAATGAAGATAGACACGGAAACAACAAAATGCAGACTCTGCAATAATGCCGAGGAATCAGTGCAACACCTTTCTTCAGGATGTTCTAGTATAGCCGGCACTAAGTACTTAAGTCGGCACAACAATATGGGGAAAGTTGTACATCAGCTCCTTTGTCTCAAAGAACGATTACTACAGGGTTTTACCCCGCACCATTTATATGAGCCGAAATCTGTCTTGGAAAATGATAATGTCAAGGTGTACTGGGTCTTGACAGTGTGTACAGACCCGGGCGTTGAGAGCAACAGACCTGACATGGTCGTTTGGGAGAAACGCAAGAAGTCGGCAACCATCATCGATTTTTCAGTGCCGCTTGACCAGAATCTCTCAAAGGCTTATGGCGAAAAAATAACGAAATACGAAGCCTTATCAAGACAGATGAAGAGCACCTACCAACTGAATAACGTAAAAGTAAAGTCACTGATTATTAGCTGTAACGGGTTGGTGCACCGAAAAACAGTAAAACATCTACTTGAGATGGATCTCCCCCATAACACCATTGCATGGATGCAGAAGGCCGTAATTTTGGGAACGGTCAACATAATACGGCAAGTACTTTTCCCTCATTAACATATGGGATGGCTCTTGGCAGCGATGCCCGGGTCATCTGACTGATCCACATTGCGTGTGAAGGTAAAAAAAAAAAAAAAAAAAAAAAAAAAAAAAAATATATGTATATATATATATATATATATATCGGGTGTCCCAAGGTGAGTGGCCTATTAGATTATTATGGAAACTATTGATGGTAAAGATTTCAAATTTTGTGGATAGATATTCGGCCATGTAAGGTACATTTTTAAAATAATTTCACATTTCCAGTGTTGCCGGATGTACGACAATTTGGCAACAACTTTGTTGTTTTAAATGGGACACCGGTATTTCTATTTTTTTATGATACTCCATAAAATATTAAATCTATTTACTCTTACTTTTCCATTCCTATTTTTAACGGTTTTTGAGTTATTAATTATTTTTACAAATTTTAGATCAAATTGGCGTATTACGAAAATGACTCTAGTTCGCTCAATATTTGAGATTTAAGTCAGAAATTTTGCAAGTCGTTAGATATTGATCTGATCTGTGTCACTGCTTTTGAATTATGGTTGTCAATAATACAGGATGGACCAAAAAAAATCATCATTTGCCAAGTTACAAAATTGTAAAAAAGTCTATTTTTTCAAATAAGACACCTAGTATATTTTTCAATTTTTGGAATCAGTAGAACACACTCTACAATTTTTCTATTCACGTCCCTATACCTATCTCAACTGGATTCCGAGTTATATGCGTTATATGTGTATATCTTTCTTGAGCCATTATTTATAGAAAAACCTCGGAACAAAACACCTGTTAGGCAATAATTGTTTATTTTGACATTTATGGATTGAACTGATTCATTGATATATCGATCTATGAACGACAAGAGAAAATAACAATGCAAAAGAAATTAACGCTTATTGAATCAATGTGAAATCTAATAAACGCATATAACTCGGAAACCAGTTGAGATAGGTATAGGGACGTGAATAGAAAAATTGTAGAGTGTGTTGTACTGATTCCAAAAATTGAAAAATATACTAGGTGTCTAATTTGAAAAAATAGACTTTTTTACAATTTTGTAACTTGGCAAATGATGATTTTTTTTGGTCCGTCCTGTATTATTGACAACCATAATTCAAAAGCAGTGACACAGATCAGATCAATATCTAACGACTTGCAAAATTTCTGACTTAAATCTCAAATATTGAGCGAACTAGAGTCATTTTCGTAATACGCCAATTTGATCTAAAATTTGTAAAAATAATTAATAACTCAAAAACCGTTAAAATAGGAATGGAAAAGTAAGAGTAAATAGATTTAATATTTTATGGAGTATCATAAAAAAAATAGAAATACCGGATGTCCCTCTTAAAATAACAAAGTTGTTGCCAAATTGTCGTACATTCGGCAACACTGGAAATGTGAAATTATTTTAAAAATGTACCTTACATGGCCAAATTTCTATCCACAAAATTTGAAATCTTTACCATCAATAGTTTCCATAATAATCTAATAGGCCACTTACCTTGGGACACCCGATATATATATATATATATATATATATATATATATATATATATATATATATATATATATATATATATATATATATATATATATATATATATATATATTTGAACTCTGTGTGTTCCGGATTGGACCGCGTCTAATATTTTGTCGTGTTCGACGTTTCGGCTCCGATTTTGGAGCCATTCTCAAGAACCGTTGACTTTACGCCGGGGTCTCAATCTGCCTACTCCCCAGGTATCATCAACAAGAGCATTCTCGTAGGTGTGGTTATCTTCCGTCCTTCGAGGCAACTGAACGTTAACCACGAGAGGTCCTGTATTCATAGTAGAAGGAGGTGACCCACGTGATGGAGGTTGCGCAGCTGTAAGGCAGCCTCCAGTCATTGATCGAGTTGCCATCGATCGAGTTGTTATTGATCGAGTTGTTTTCGATCGGTTTGTTGTCGATCGAGTTGTTATCGATTGTGCAGGAACCGATGGTGATGTCACGTGACTTCGAGTTACCGATCGGGTTGTTATCGAACACGGCAACTGGGAGCCTGGTACGGGTGGTATGAAGCTGAACTGTCGATCGGGTTGTTGTCGGGGGCTGAGTTATCGATCGATGTGTTGCCATGAGACGGGAAATCAAAGGTTTCCAAGTGTTTGGTAATCTTTGACCATCATCCCGTTTGTTGAGACAATTGAGTCGTTTTTCGATCTCGAGTGCTTCACGGATTATCCTATATGTGAGGGTTCTCTCTGCAGAGATGGTCTTACATCCCTCAAAATCAACGTTATGTCCTGTTTCAGAGTAGTGTTTGAATAGGGCAGATGTTGGATCTCCTTGGCGTATTGCGAGTTGGTACTCATATACTCTGTTAGTTATACGTCTGTTGGTTTGTCCTATGTATGTTCTAGGACATGCGGAACATGGTATCTCGTATACTCCTTGAGACTCGTTATCGATCGTATCCTTTGGTGTTCGAAGAAATTTGGAAATTTTGTTATCGGCTGTGAAAACTGTTTTTATATCCTGTTTTCGTAGTATCCGACTGATTTTGTCGGTGACACCTTTGATAAAAGGTAGAAAAGCTTTATGAGGGAAATTTTCTGGAGGATTTTTGGGTTTTTGTGTATGGATCTGATGTCGGTTGATGGCTTTCTGAACTTGTTGACTGTTGTAGCCATTCTGTGGTAGGGCGGTTTGAAGGATGTTGATTTCTTTTTGAATGTGTAGGTTATCAGTCAGTTTTATGGATCTATGGATTAAGGAGTTCAATACGGAGTTGATTTGAGACGGATGATGGTGTGAATTTGCATTCAAGTCGCGGTTTGTGTGGGTTGGTGGACTCTCGTGGTTAACGTTCAGTTGCCTCGAAGGACGGAGGATAACCACACCTACGAGAATGCTCTTGTTGATGATACCTGGGGAGTAGGCAGATTGAGACATCGGCGTAAAGTCAACGGTTCTGGAGAATGGCTCCAAAATCGAAGCCGAAACAAATATATATATATATATATATATATATATATATATATATATATATATATATATATATATATATATATATATATATATATATATATATATATATATATATATATATATATATATATATATATATATATATATATATATATATATATATATATATATATATATTTGTTTCGGCTTCGATTATATATATATATATATATATATATATATATATATATATATATATATATATATATATATATATATATATATATATATATATATATATATATATATATATATATATATATATATATATATATATATATATATATATAGATCAATGAGATAAGGGTTTATCGACTCAATGTTTGGAGGAATAAATGAAAAGATGAACTCTTTATTCTTTGCCAAGCTTTCGCATTTTTTTAATGCTTCTTCAGGGCTTCTAAAAGAATGTACAATAATTTTCACAATGAACAATTTAAAATATTTTCTTACACATTGAACTTACCGAATGTGAGATTTTTAAAGTCACTAGCATCATGCTCAAACATTCGTCATTAAATAAAACTTACAGACTAGACAACATAATACAAATACAATTATCAATGTAAATTAGCCGCATCGCAGTTTATAGAAATAAATGATTGATAAACTTGTTATTGTTGCTTTGTTTACGAAATAATTACAGGTTATGTTACAGCTCTCTGTGGATTTAGATCTTTACTTTGTGTTCCCAAATCTTCCTGGTTCATTATTCATCTACAGGGCCATCGTAAAAGTTCTTGTATTTTGATCTTTCCAACAAATAACTATATATTGAACTCAAATTGTTGGTGTCCGTTTTTTTATTTGTCACCTTTTCTGTTTTATTGATGTGGATCATTTCATGTATCAGTCTTTTATGATAATTTGGTTCAGATTTCAATACCTTTACACTACCAAAATCTACACGATGGTCTAAATTATGCGCGTGAATAGCTAGGGCACACCGTTCTTAGACCATCGTGTAGATTTTGGTAGTGTGAAGGTATTGAAATCTGAACCAAATTATCATAAAAGACTGATACATGAAATGATCCACATCAATAAAACAGAAAAGGTGATAAATAAAAAAACGGACACCAACAATTTGAGTTCAATATATAGTTATTTGTTGGAAAGATCAAAATACAAGAACTTTTACGATGGCCCTGTAGATGAATAATGAACCAGGAAGATTTGGGAACACAAAGTAAAGATCTAAATCCACAGAGAGCTGTAACATAACCTGTAATTATTTCGTAAACAAAGCAACAATAACAAGTTTATCAATCATTTATTTCTATAAACTGCGATGCGGCTAATTTACATTGATAATTGTATTTGTATTATGTTGTCTAGTCTGTAAGTTTTATTTAATGACGAATGTTTGAGCATGATGCTAGTGACTTTAAAAATCTCACATTCGGTAAGTTCAATGTGTAAGAAAATATTTTAAATTGTTCATTGTGAAAATTATTGTACATTCTTTTAGAAGCCCTGAAGAAGCATTAAAAAAATGCGAAAGCTTGGCAAAGAATAAAGAGTTCATCTTTTCATTTATTCCTCCAAACATTGAGTCGATAAACCCTTATCTCATTGATCTAAATATACCTGAGACTCTTAACTTCATTTATAATATATATATATATATATTGTAATCTGAGAGAAGAGCTTTTTCAACTATAAACACTATGCTTCAGGGAATAGAGGCTCAATTGTGATAGGAAAAAAAAAGTGGTACTCTTTTTTCTAAACCAAGCTTTCGCAATACTTTATTGCTTCTTCAGGGTGTCGAAATTGAGGTTATAATTGTTCATTGTATAACCTCAATTTTGACACCCTGAAGAAGCAATACAGTATTGCGAAAACTTGGTTTAGAAAAAAGAGTACCACTTTTTTTTTCCTATCACAATTGAGCCTCTATTCCCTGAAGCAAAGTGTTTATATATATATATATATATATATATATATATATATATATATATATATATATATATATATATATATATATATATATATATATATATATATATCTATATATATATACGCAAGGTAATATACCCTCATTAGGAGTTGCTCTTGGCGCATTGACGCCCGGGTAACTCTGAAAAACCACAAATGTGTGAAAAAAAAAAAAAAATATATATATATATATATATATATATATATATATATATATATATATATATATATATATATATATATATAATAGATAAGAATGTTAGGATGTTTCGATCTAGGAAATTCAGTGATACACTTTTATATATTATATTATATTACCACCTGCATCCCGAGCCGCAGTGGGAGAGCTGTCCAGGTTTAAAATTTCATCTTATTTTTTCCTTATTTTACCTTCACCCTTCCTAATTTACTTCCTTTACTCGAAGGTGAATTTGGAAATAACGCACCTGGAACTAGCTTGACCCCCAAAAAACTTAGTAGTAAGTTAAATTAAACTTTTTTTTTATTTCACAGTCCACTCAAAATAGCATATATAGCATATGGGCCTTTGTAAGTACAAATTGTTTTCAATAATTGACCAGAGGCCGTACCATTTTGATCCTTATCGGACCGGATTTCATTTCATTTTATAGATTTCTCAAAATTTCCATTCGACATAAATGTGGTGTGGTCTGTGAGATAGACGTTCCGGTGCAAGTTTTTGCAGTCATTGTTTGGTTTCACATATAGTGTTCTCGCTCTTTCAACTACTTTGCTCTTTCTATTTCACGTCAGTGTGTTCAGTACAGATTTCCTTTTATAAGTAACATATTTTATATTTATATTTCATTTCAATATGCCGAATACCACGGAAATGAATAAGAGGCAAACTAAGCTGAGGGCTTTGGAATCCAAAAAACAAATGTTTTCTTACGGCTTCAAAACAGTAGAGACCTACAGGAATTAATGGATGATTTCAATCTTCGAGCTTCAATGGAGGAACCTTCGAGAGTATCAAATAAAACAACATCCTTGATAGATAATATTTATTTCAACAGTACAATAAAGCCTGTTGCATATACGATAGAACCACACATCTCTGATCATAGAGGGCAGGTGTTGCAGTGCTTTGATAGAACAGTGGAACCTGAAAAGAAAACAACAAAATTGGTTAGAAACCTAGACCTAGCAGAACATAAAAACTTTCAGAGAAACTCTACAAAGACAGCATTGGAATTGCGTTTACTCTGGTAGATCAGCTAAGGAAGTTTTCGATGAATTTTGGACAATATTTTTAGTCCACAAGAGCTCATGAACATTACAGAGGGAAATCAAAAATCGAACCTCAGGATGAATAAGGAGGTGAAGGAAGTAAGGAACAGGTTAGATGCACTGTCGGTTATATTACATAACAGGAAGGATGCAGACAGTAGAAGGGCGTATAATGCTTGCAAAGTACTATGCAGACAACAAATTTTGGGAATAAAAAGAAAAAAATAATTTCAAAAAAGTGGAGAAAGCAACATATAAAAATAAAATAATATGAAAAATAATTCAGGATAACTCAAAACAAAAAGAAAAACAATATGAAACGGAAATAAATCCAGCAAGATTTAATGAATATCTGCTCAAAGTGGGAAGTGAAATAGAACAAAACTGCCCACCAGTAAAAGTGAATTCACTGAACCTGCACAAAAAAGCAAAGAGATTCGTTGGAAATTCTTTATTTTTGAGAGAAACAACTGAAGCAGATATACTGAATATTGCAAAAGGGCTCAAGGCAAAAGACTGCAGAGATATTTATGATATGTCCCCAAACATCATAAAACAGGTCATTCCAAGCATCGCCGAACTCCTAGCGTGGATCATTACGAAGTGCTGTTGTGAAGGCTATTCTCCAGAACAGTTGAAGATGGCCAAAATAATACCTATATTTAAAAGTGGAGATAAGGCCGAACCTTCAAATTATAGGCCAATTTCAGTTCTGCCAAGCCTCTCCAAGGTGTTAGAAATGGCTATCAGAGATAAATTACTTGATTTTTTTCATAAATTTCATGTTGTGTGTGACGAACAGCACGGGTTTCAACAAGATAAATCCACAGATACAGCAATATCATCTGTACTGGTTGAGGTAGCAAAAGCTCTCGACTCAAGAAGAAAATGTAAGCTAATAGCCTGTGACCTAAGTAAGGCATTTGACTCCCTCAACCACAAAATTTTAATGGAGAAGCTATATAGATATGGAATCAGAGGAGAGGTAAGCTAATTGCTAATTGAGATACTTGAGTAATAGATTTCAGAAGGTTTCCGTTCAGGGAAAATGTTCAGAATGGGGGAGTGTTGGGAGTGGTGTCCCTCAGGGATCAATTCTGGGGCCGTTGCTGTTTCAGATTTATATTAATGACTTACCACCAAATGTAGATTCACACAGCACGGATCTTTCTGTTGATGACACCTCTTTCCTCAGAGTTGCAACTACCGAGGAGGAGCTTCAGGAAAAATCGCAGAGAGTCCTAAAACAAGCTTAGTTGTGGTTCCATGCAAACAAGTTCAAAATGAATGAAGCTCAAGCTAATTGAGATACTTGAGTAATAGATTTCAGAAGGTTTCCGTTCAGGGAAAATGTTCAGAATGGGGGAGTGTTGGGAGTGGTGTCCCTCAGGGATCAATTCTGGGGCCGTTGCTGTTTCAGATTTATATTAATGACTTACCACCAAATGTAGATTCACACAGCACGGATCTTTCTGTTGATGACACCTCTTTCCTCAGAGTTGCAACTACCGAGGAGGAGCTTCAGGAAAAATCGCAGAGAGTCCTAAAACAAGCTTAGTTGTGGTTCCATGCAAACAAGTTCAAAATGAATGAAGAGAAGACTCAAAGCATTGTATTCGATGCCAAACCCAGAGAGGACACTACTTTGAAATTCTTGGTTTTATATTTGGAACCAAACTTGAAATTTTTGGCAGCATACAGAAGTTCTTAAAAGGAAGTTGTCCATAGCTACTTACACAATTAAAAGATCAAGACAGGTAGCAGGTAAGCAAGCTGCTAAACATGCTTACTTGGATATTTTCACAGCCTCATCAGTTATGGACTGCTATTTTGGGGTAGTGGACCTGAAAAAAACCAGATGTTTGTCAAACAAAAGAATGCAATTCGAATTATATGTGGACTAAAGAGAGCTGAAAGCTGTAGAACCTACTTCCAGCAGGAGCGCATACTTACACTTACCTGTCTATACATACTCACCTGTATATTATACATTCACAACAACAAAGACACACTGACCCGAAATGGGGAATACCACAATTATACTACGAGAAATGCAGGGAAATTTTCAACTCCATAACACAGGCTGTTAGCAACTCAGCTGAGCTTAAATCATGAAGCCATCCAAATCTATAAGAAAATTCCTGAATGTTTCAAAATTATGAATAAAAAAAAGCTGAAAAATGAAATGAAAAAAATTCTATATGAAAAAGCATACTACACTATGGATGAATTTTGGTCAAGCCATTTTGAATAGTTTGTCCTTCAATGTGATGTTGTGATATACTTGAATGTTAACTTATTAAACTATATTTTTGTACATTTATATTTTAACTTATTGATCTCTATCCTTCGGGATTTTTAGCATATTATACTTGTATTTTACTTTGACGCCACATGTAAAATATTGAGGGGTTAAAATTATTCACTTTGTATCAATATGTCTGTGAGTAAAGATTATTATTTATTTATTATCCCCGACTTTTGCCTATACGCGTAGGATTTCTCCTCGCCGTCGCCTTCTCACTCCTCGCTAAGAGGAACATTCACTCAATCCCAGATATTTAAAATATCAGAAGGGCAGAGCTCGGTCGTATCCGGTCCTTGTGGTCCCCCTGGTTCTCGTCGAACTTCTGGTCCTCTTACAAGCGATCCTTGGACCTGTCCTTCGCTTCCTAGGAATTTTCTCACCGTCCTTGCAGTACCTAAAAGAACAGCTTTTTGCATTATATTATATATATACTTACTAAGTCCTAGTTGCTTGATATTTCTCTTGAGATTTTTGGGTACTATTCCTGTTGTTGAGATGATAATTGGAATAGTTCTCGTTGATATCATTCCCCACTGGCGCTTTATCTGAAATTCGAGGTCCCTATATTTTGAAATTTTTTCGACCTCTTTTTGACGCATGTTGTTGTTATTGGGTATTGCTACGTCGATGAGTATTGCTGCCTTTTGATGTTTATCAACTAGCAATATATCTGGCCTGTTGTGAGGGACTGTTTTATCAGTCAAAACTGTACGATCCCAGTACAGTTTATAGCGTTCGTTTTCCAGGATGGTTTCCGGTCGGTATTTGTAGTATGGCACTTTTTCAGAATGAATTAGTGTTAATTTAGTTGCCATTTCTTGGTGTAGTATCTTTCCTACTGCATCGTGTCTCTCTTTATATTCATTTCCTGCAAACATTTGACATCCTCATGTGATATGTTGGATTGTCTCATTCGTTGGACACCCATAACGGCATCGATCGTCAGTAATAGTTCGATCCTTTATGATATGCTTGCAGTAATTTCTTGTTGAGATCACTTGATCTTGGATGGCTAAAAGAAATCCTTCCGTTTCTGGATACATCGCACCTGATGTGAGCCAATAGTTCGACGCTTCAATGTCGACATGATCCTGGTTCACCTCGTTGAAATGTCGTCCATGTAGGGGCTTTTCTCTCCATCTTTGCAGTTTTTCTTGGATTGTCTGGTGGTTGTATGACAATTGCTCCTTGTGCAGTTGTAAAGGTGTTGATTTGTCTGCTTCACACAGTACTTTGTAGATCTCTGACGTGCCTGATTTGTCTTTGAAGTATGTTCGTAGGCATTCAATTTGAGCATGGGCAAGTTCCATGAGGTCTAGCAGACCTCTGCCTCCTTTATTCCTCGGCAGTGTCGTCCTCTCAATGCTACTTTTTGGATGGTGCTTGTGTGCTTTCGTCATCAAGGTTCTCATTTTGCGTTGCAGGTTTTCCATATCTGTTTTGGTCCATGGAATGATACCGAAAGAGTATGTAAGAATTGAACATGCATATGTATTGATAGCTCTCGTCATGTTCTTGCTGTTGAGGTTTGTTTTCAAAATTTTGTTGATTCTCTTAATGAACTCAGTTGTTAAGTCTTCCTTCATTATTTGATGGTTTATTCGTCGGTTTTGTTTCATTCCTAGGTATTTATAAAGATCGTCCGATTTCATTGCTTCTATCTCCTGTCCATTGGAGAGAGCTATCGGTTCATCTTGAATTTTTCCACGCACTACGCTAATAGTACGACACTTGTCCAATCCGAATTTCATCTCCACGTCTTCCGAAAAATTTTCCACCAATTTGACCATAATTTGCAAGTGGTTTTTGTTGCCTGTTATAAGTTTGAGGTCATCCATGTATAGCAAATGATTGACTGCAATATTATTTCTGTTTCCTTTCACATTGAAACCTTTTTCAGTAGCATTCAGTTGTTTAGAAAGGGGGTTCAGCGCCAAGCAGAACCATAAAAGGGGGTTCAACGAATCTCCTTGGAAAATTCCCCTTTTTATTGGAATATCTTTAGTAGTTATGTTCGCTGTAGAGAGTTCGATATTCGTTCTCCAGTTGCACATTGCATACTTCAGAAAGTTTATTGTAATTGGATCGATACTGTATATTTCCAAAATTTTTGTCAGCCACCCATGTGGAATAGAGTCGAAGGCCTTCTTATAGTCAAAATATGTCATAAAAAGATTTCTGTGTTTTTTGAAGGCTTGGTTGCATATGATGGAATCTATTATCAGCAGTTCTTTCGATCCTAGTGCATTCTTGGAACATCCTTTCTGCTATGCTGTCATTATATTATTTGTCTCGCAATGTTTGTAGATACGAGATGCTATACATGATGTGATGATTTTATAAATTGTTGGTAGACATGTAATTGGTCTGTATTTTGATGGATCCGCTGTGTGTTGCATATCCTTCGGTAAGAGGTAAGTGGTCCCTGTTGTTAAAAATTTGGGCATTTCCGTTGGATTACTTATAACATCATTTATGGTTTCAACTAGCCTGCCGTGTATACACCAAAATTTTTTCAACCAAAAGTTGTGGATTCCATCTGGGCCGGGTGATTTCCAATTGTGTGTGTTTTTCAATACTTCATGGAATTCTTCTTTAGAAACTGCGTTATGCGGCATTTGTTCCATTGTCTCATAGGATTTCTCTTCATTTCTTATCCAATCAGCCTGGGAGTTGTAGGGGGTTGGTGTAGCCAGTTGATCTGTCCAAAATTTCTCAATATCCTCGACGGTTGGATAACTTCCTGGTGTTGCTGACATATTATTGTTTAACATTCTATAGAATTTTCTTTCGGAGTTTTCGAAAATCATATTATCCTGTTTTCTTCTATAGCTCTCATTGTATCTTCTGAGTCTTTCGGAGTACACACTAAGTTTTTGTTTCAGTGTGTCTAAAATTTGTTGAGCATTTTCATTGTTTGGATCATACGTTGTATGTTGCCGGTGACGATCCATTATTATATTCACTATTTTTTGTAATCTTCTAGACGGCGAACCTTTTGCAAATTGGGTGAGCCTCCCAATTTCTTGGCGGATGCTATGAACTTTGTCTTCTAGCCTTTTTTGCCAATGTGGTTTATTTTGTTGTTTTTCTCTGGCTGGTTGCTGACTTTTAGGTTTTGGCTTCACACCTAGCACTGTTGCTATTGAAAATGCTGCACAGTATATGATGAGGTGTAATGATTCGAGATCATGGTAGTCAGAAAGATACTTGGGTATAATATCCTTGTTGGTCATGACCATAAGATGAGATAGTTTCTTAGATGTCCTCAATCTTGGCAGAATTATTATTATTATTATTTTTTATATATATATATATATATATATATATATATATATATATATATATATATATATAATTATTATTATTATTATATATTTATATACATTATTCATTTGATATTGTTACAAAGTCAACAATTCTTTTCTTGCTACATTTTATGAATTCAGGAAAAAATCTGCGTAGTGATGAAAAGGGAGTAATAGAAAGTTTCAAACAAACTTCCGAAATATCTTCTCGTCAATTGGTGGAGAATGTGGATATTTCTGATTGAACGCTCGACAAGTTCGCGAAACACGTCTGTTGCATTCACCGTGGATATGGAATAGATCTAGCATTTCATTATTTGAATAACGGGGATACATATCGTGAAATCATAATCTACTAGCTTCAATAATGAGTTCACCTGTAACTTCAAAATAATTGCATATTTTAATTTCAATGATCATAGAATACTGATTTGAAACGTACTCTAGAAACAGATTGAATGAAATTGACCCTTTGTATTTCATAAATTCATAATATCTCGAACGAGATCTCGAATAACTCTTGAATTATTGAATTTGAGAGCATAATCATGTTTGGACACTATCCTTATTTTTCACTGTAGAATTCAACGAAATCACAAAAAATTAGGGTTTTAATTTGAAAATCGAAAGTTATGATCAAATTTTGTTCACAATTTTTGGCACAATATTTGAAACACCCTGTAATGATATTTTTCAAATTCAAGATATGCACGATATTCCTATATCATTTTAGTTTGGGATAGTGAATTGAGTGAACGCATAGGATATTCACAGTAAAAATAATTCACGTAATTGTGACTAAGGAAATTCTTTTTTTTTACGGTTTTTTCTTTATATTTTGAAAACAATGAGGACTAACGTAATAATTTTGACAAACGTCTATTAGACCGTCGAACTTGAAACATCCTGTATATACATGCGGCAAAAATTCAGGGGGTTGTTCCTTGGACTATTCTAAGAATATTTTGTCCTTTGATGATTTTTGAAAAACCTATTTGTTTCGAAGATATAGGGGAAACAAAATTTCAGATAATAACATTTTATTATGAAAAATTACATGAAAATTCAACTCAACCTACAAAAACTGTTGAAAATGACCACCTCTAGCCAGCATACAAGCATCCAATCTTCTCCTCATTGACTGCCGAACCCTTTCAAAAACACCAGGATCATTTCTTATTAAGTTACACCCAGCAATGAAAACCGTGTTTAATCTGTATTCCTTTACCATCTGCACTTATCAATTTTTAGTCAAAAAACTGGCCGTTTTTAGTAATTGGAATGTTGTTAAACAAATTTAAAAATAAATTGTACCTACTTAGTAAACACAGTGCGGTACGCATTTTTATTTGAACTATTATTAATTTTAAAGATATGAAAAATGTTGTTCGCCCTGTAACTTCGAAACAAAGAGGTTTTTCAAAAATCATCCAAGGACAAAACATGCTTAAAATAGTCCAAGGAACAACCCCCTGAATTTTTGCCGCATGTTTAGGAAACACCCTGTATATTGGCTTTATTTCCTGTAAATGCCGTAATATGTATTTGCTTTCCCTTTTAAAATCGCCAAGATGCCAAAACTGTAAAAAATGTCTTGTCTCACGATTTCGTCAATTTTAGTGCTTTAATTCAACCTGCAGTTTTCGCGACAAGGTGGGTTGATTTTACGCTCAGCGATTAGTTTTTTAGGGTTTGTTGAGGAAAATTACGCTTATCCTGTATTCTTAAATGTCTCAGAAATATTAGACTTCCAGCTAGCAGGGTTTGGTTTTCGTTTTCTACTTAACTAAGGTTCGCTCAATGGGGGAACAGTGTCAATGGCTGAAGTTGAAGGTATGTTTGTTGGAGTAGAATAAGAATCTTCTTGACTATTCACTGAAGGAGTGCCCGTTCGGATAAGACATTAGTCTTATAAAGAAGATAATACGGGTACCTCCTCATCTGATGCGTCATCAGCTGATACTGCCACTGTTGACGTGTAATTGGTTGATGCTGCAACGGTTGTATTTCCTACAGGTGTTTGCATGATGCTTTGTTGAACAGAAGGTCTGGTTTCTTCCAATGCCTTTTTCAGCAACAACAAACCACGACCACTCGTCATCTGCCAAATACCAATTACAAATTTAATCAGATCAACAATAGTGCATTATTTCAAAAAAAAATATCTCCTTGTAAATTAAAAATAATATAGATTGTATGAATTTATTCCTCCCATTTTATAAAGGTAAAGTAACAATTTTGATTATAAAAAAATATTTATTATAATGTTTCAACAAACTCAGGACATAATTTATATCTACCATCAATAGTTCGTCATTTCTCTGGTTTTCACCTTTTACGAACAATACTGAACCATTAAGGAATGATACAAAAATTTTTACTTACCTTCGTCAACCACAGTGTATTATTTCGAAATAGTATCAAATACGTTGTATAGGCACAATCACCAACACTGAATTGAAACTAAATAATCCAGAGTAATATTTACACTACATTCAGCAATACGGTATTATCACAAAATAATTCACTGTAGCGTAGAGGATTTTAGTGTTGTTGCGTGAGGCAGACAAGTTGCAACCAGAAATAGTTTTATTTTCGGGGGAAGACTTTGGCAGCGTGACTTCAACAATAAAAATTGTCATCAAAAAAGCTACCTAATGATGCAGTAATATACTGGGTGTGCCATTTCAAATAAGGAAGTAGTAGTCTGTTTCCGATATAACCGGAAAATCTGAAAATATTTTAGGGAGAAAGACCATTGTCTCAAATGCAAATTTTCAGCTCCAGATTATGATAAGTTTTCCATAAACGTCTAATAGCCCATCCCGGTGAAACACCCTATATAATTGTGGCGAGCTTTTCTGGATCACGCAAGATGCTGAGAAGAATGTGGGAAATGCAGTAAAGAGTCTGAGCACATGGCTAGCAGCGACGAGATAAGTTTCAATTTTGGGGCCGCTTCAGTCGGTATTCCTGATAATAAGTTATTTCGATTAACATCCGGAAACAGATGACACGAGTATTGGGAATCAGGTACATTAACCTGAGTAAATGGGATTTTGTTCAAATTGGTTTCATTCGCTTTAAATCTGAGCGTTCGATATTATTTATTTTTGATAATAATGAAACTTTGGGTTGTTCAAAAACAATTTCGCCACTCCTCTTAAATTTTCAGAACATGTTTCTGTTGAATAAGAGAATCGAATGAACAAATATATTTTGGGTGCAGTATACCCCTTGAGGGCCACTTCATCGTCACATGGTAGAGATATGTCTGTTTTTCGGATACCATTTCATTAGGAATTGAGATCCCAATCTATTAGGTTCAAATTTATTTTTAGTGGTGAAACTGTTACACTTCACCTTATAGTCTTCTATCATTTACAATAATGAAACCAATTCAGAGTAGGCCATTCTCAATCTGAACATGAATTATCATGGCATTTGCCTTTAAATGCTTCAACTATAAGTTACTTTTTTTCTAAGTAAAATCCGTGAACGTTATATGTAACGGCACAGTGTTATGCTGAATTTTTTAGGCTTTAATTTACTTATTGTTCTCTTTTGTTTTTATTTACTTTATAATTTCGATTCACGACTGGTTCTAGAAAGTAATATTGATTTATTGATCCGCTCCACCTAGCTTCCTACCAATAGTTTCGTAGATGTTGTATAGTGCGGAGGGATTTTGACAGAGTACGTATGTTGAAACAGCGAAGTTAGTAAGTTTTAGCATCATTCTTTGATATTGATTACTGATTACATAAGGATTTCGTAGTGAAAGTCCAATGATTCCTGGAAATATTTTATGAGTTGAAGATCATATTTAGTGCATTCGAATTAGAAATTATGATTTCAGAAGTGATGAATGTTTGTGGAGATAATGTCTGTTGAAATATAGCAAAATATTGTTCATTATCTTCTTAAATTGAAGTTGATGATCAAAATAATCACTTGTTTCTATTTTAAGAAAATATAATTTTATAATACATTTTCACAATTTGGTGTGGGGGGGATATGACAAATCGTTCAACAGTCATAATGATTTAACTAAAGCTAAACAGTATTTTTTAATAAGTTCATTTTCGTTACTGAACATACTTAAATAACTTTTTACGTTTTTAATAAAAGAATGGAGTTCGTTCTCCATTCCTGAAAATTTAGGAAGGAGTGATCCAAACTTTTCTGGAGTTGATAAATCCATTTTAACTCTAGCTACTTTCTTTTCTTTCTTACCGTGGAACTGTTTAAAAGAAGTAATATTGATAATTTTAATGATTGGTTTTTATGACAAGAAACCTATGAAAAACTTTGTGATCGGTTTTTTATAAGAAACCTAGAAAAAACTTTTATACAAGTTTTACGCTCAAAACTTGGGAAAAAGTTGACTATTTTTGGGCCAGAATAGGTAAACTGGGAGTCAGTTAGAAAGGATTGCTCACCTCGTTGATATTCCTTGTTTGAAGTTGAAACTGTCCTGGGCGCTACTCCAGTGATCGAGCCTCTGGTTTTCTTCTTAGGGGTTGCTTCTCACCTTAACAGTTGAAACTGATAGTCGAAAGAAAGTTTTTGTTTTTCACTTCCACGACCGGCACAATATTTCAGATAATACGTCGCGAGATTCCCGTCGCGCTATTATTTCCGAAATATTTAAAGAGATCCCATCCTCGTCGCCAATTATGTTTTTCGTTGAGAAAACCACGTTTTTAGAAAACGAATTTATTTACAAGGAAATATGGAAATGAACAATAGGATGAATCTAAGATGATTCTAAAGCTTGATTAATTACGATTAACTATCATATCTGACTGACTGACAATAACATATTACGTCAATTGATCAGAAAGGGATGGAATCCTGTAATTATATATATATAAGGAGAGTGCTCTACCCTCATTAACAAACAGGGTTGTCCTTGGCGCACGCGTGCCCGGACAATACCAGATGACCCCACGAAAGTATGAGAGAGAAAAAAAAAAAAAAATATATATATATATATATATTTTTTTTTTCCCTTCACACTTTCGTGGTTATATAGGATCAACCGGGTGGGAGCACCAAGGTAAAAATCCTGTCGTCACCTTCAATAGGAGTAAAGCACCTGGCGGATGATGTTAACCGTCCCCAGTACAACGGCCTTCTGCATCCAACAGATAGCATTGTTGGGAAGCTGGAGTTCCTGCAGATGCTGCACGGTTTTCTTATGGACGAGCCCATTACAGCTTATGATGAGAGGTTTTATTTCCACTCTCTGCAAATTCCACATTATCTTAATTTGCCTTGCCAGTGTCTCGTATTTTGCCACTTTTTCTCTATAGGATTTTCCGAGATTTTGATCTAGAGGCACTGCAAAGTCTATGATTATGGCACTATTTTTCTTTTTATCCCATACCACCACGTCAGGTCTGTTGTTTTCCACACTATGATCGGTTATTATTGGGATATCCCAATAGATCTTGGTGTCGTTGTTCTCCAGCAGGGCCTGTGGACTGTACACATGGTGCGGAGTGAAATGTGGGAAAAGTCGTTCTTTCAGGCATATGAGTTGGTGTACCACCTTGCCCATGTTGTTGTGCCTATTTAGGTATTTTGTGCTGGCTATAGTTGAGCATCCTGATGAGAGGTGTTGTATCGATTCTTCTTCTATATATATATATATATATATATATATATATATATATATATATATATATATATATATATATATATATATATATATATTTGATTAGTTAACAGTCGTACTATATATATATATATATATATATATATATATATATATATATATATATATATATATATATATATATATATATATATATATATATATATATATATATATATATATATATATATATATATATATATATATATATATATATATATATATATATATATATATATATATATATATATATATATATATATATATATATATATATATATATATCAACAATTTTAATTCCCAATATACAACAATAGTTATAAGTATGATAAGGGGTGTGGGAAAATTGATAAGTGTTATAATTTCACTCTTCTTTATTTCATCTAGTCGACGTTTCGATCCCGATGGGGACCTTCTTCAGGACTCTACAATAGCAATAGAAAACAGTCAAAAACATGGCAATCACAAAACACGTAAAAATAGTACATACCGAAATACAGAGTTGTAAAGATCTTATTTGAACACAAATCAATAGCTCTCAATATAGCTCTCATATATATATATATATATATATATATATATATATATATATATATACAGGGTGGCCACTTTTTCAATGGGATTGTATTGGTAACTTTTAAACCATAAGAGTTAGGAGATCGGTCAAATGGAGAAAAAGTTGCATGCATAGAAGCATTATCAAGCAGTTCAAACAAATCGAAATTATCAGGGCCGGTTATTGAGATATCATGAGAAAAGTAAATTATGTCATTTTGATTTTCCTTTTTTTTCCACTTTATTTAAAATATTATCAAAAAATGTTACTGGAATTTTTTATTCGACAGTAAATTGTTCTCAATTTGACGTAATCAGATTTCGTATCCAACGTTTCGTGCTCTCTGGGTCACCCTTAACCTCATTTTTTTCAATACGGACCTGTATATTTTATGTCACTTTTCGAAATAACTTTTAACGCTGAATTCAACGATATATCATACAATGTCATTCAAAGTTGATTTTCAGGTGATTTTGACCCTTATCCAATTTTCTTTGTCAAGTCATGAGACGCGAATACAATAATTTTAAATTTGAATACCAAGCCTTGCAAAACTTATATCGTAATGATATCAAAATAAGGTATTCAAAAAGACCAAATAAGCAAATGTATAAGAAGTATGGGTTCCAGAACCGTTAAGTGCATTTTACAAAATGGTGGACATTTAGAACACTTACTTCATTCAATTTCATTTACTTTCGAATAATCATTCGATTTTTCTTTCATTAAATGATAATTCGTTTAATTATTATGGATTGCGATATGTTAATAATTATTACTTGTTTCTTGATTCGATTCTGATATGTTCCATTTAGTTCAAGATGAGTAATTTGATTTTCTCATCGAAATGTATTGCATGTTGTTAATTAAACTAAAGGTACCTGAATGTAATACAGATCCGACCCAAAGAAATTTGGATAAGGGTCGAAATCACCTGAAAATCAACTTTGAATGACATTGTATGATATATCGTTGAATTCAGCGTTAAAAGTTATTTCGAAAAGTGTCATAAAATATACAGGTCCGTATTGAAAAAAATGAGGTTGAGGGTGGCCCAGAGAGCACGAAACGTTGGATACGAAATCTGATTACGTCAAATTGAGAACAATTTACTGTCGAATAAAAAATTCCAGTAACATTTTTTGATAATATTTTAAATAAAGTGGAAAAAAAAGGAAAATCAAAATGACATAATTTACTTTTCTCATGATATCTCAATAACCGGCCCTGATAATTTCGATTTGTTTGAACTGCTTGATAATGCTTCTATGCATGCAACTTTTTCTCCATTTGACCGATCTCCTAACTCTTATGGTTTAAAAGTTACCAATACAATCCCATTGAAAAAGTGGCCACCCTGTATATATATATATATATATATATATATATATATATATATATATATATATATATATATATATATATATATATATATATATAAGGAGGTGTGGTTGGGTATCTGGGCAATTTAGAAAAGATCAACAGTCTATAGTCTATTCATCTATATTTCGAACCAATATGCGGTTCTTCTTCAGGATGCTAAAAAATCACACAAATTACAAAGTTGGAAAGTTGTAAAAACAGCAATCTATGCTTACATCTGACTGGACAGAATTATTTAAGATGATAAGTGCAGCTATAAAAGGTCTTCCACTCATAAAATTCAATAAAAATCACAATAATCGTAGAAATCTCAGAAACGTTGCCGTAATGCATATGTCAATTTTACAGGTTAAAACTCATAGAACAGGGGAACACAGAGAAAACAACAATTCACAAAGTGACATAAAGTCATGTTTATCTAGATGGCCTACGATCTAAGGATAACAAATAACTATATCTTCTTCTTGATAGTGCCAATCCGTTATCGGATATTGGAGACCATTCTGGCTATTGTGACCTTATTCACTGCTGCACGAAACAGTCCAATTGTTGTTTCCGAGAACCAGACTCTCAAATTTCTGAGCCACGAAATTCTCCTCCTGCCGGGACCTCTCTTTTCCTCAACCTTGCCCTGCAGTATTAGCTGGAGAAGGCCGTATTTTTGTTCATTCCGCATGATGTGGCCCAAGTACTCCAGTTTCCTCCTCTTCACGGTGTCAACAATTTCAGTTTTCTTGTTGACTAATATTAGCACCCTCTCATTGGTCATGTGCTCTGTCCAACTGATTCGAAGTATTCTTCTATAGAGCCACATCTCGAATGCTTCAAGCCTCTTACACGAAGCTTCAGTAAGCGTCCATGACTCCACCCCATAGAGAAGCACAGGAAAGACATAGCACTTCAGAAGTCGTATTTTGGTCTTCTTGTTTAGGTCGTGATTCGTGAAAAGTTTTTTCATTTTAATGAAAGCTGCTCTTGCCTTTTCAATTCTACAGCGGATTTCTCTCGAATGATCCCATTCATCATTCAGCGCAGTGCCGAGGTACGAAATTGTTTTGACTCTCTCTACTATTCTGTTGTCGATGTAAAGTTGTCCTTGTAATGTGGAATTTTTGCTGACTATCATGAACTTCGTCTTTTTGATGTTAATGGATATACCAAACTCCTGACTTATCCGGACCAATCTGTTCACAAGCCCTTGCAGATCCGAGAGATTATCGCAAAATATTACGGTGTCATCTGCGTATCTTATATTATTCAGTTTTCTTCCGTTCACACTGATCTGCCCCCAATATAGGTTCTTAATGATGCTTAGATCTTTATCATCTATTCCTATCTTCTTCAATATCTCAACTAGCCTTTGATGTTTCACTCTATCAAACGCCTTTTGGTAATCTATGAAACAGGCATATATGTCTGCATTCACATCTCTACATCTTTGAAACAGCACCTGGGAACAAAAAAGAGCCTCCCGAGTACCTGTAGCACGTCGGAATCCGAACTGTGTATCGCCCATGTTTTCCTCACATAACACGTATATTCTCTGGTGAATAATTTTCAAAAAAGACTTCAGCAAATGGCTCATGAGGCTAATTGTTCGGTAGTCACCGCATGTTCTAGGTGATGTCTTCTTAGGAATGCTGATGAATGTGGATTTGAGCCACTCAGTTGGAATGACGCCAGTATCATATATCCTGTTGAATATTCTGGTAAGTCTTTTTATATTATTATCATCCAACAGTTTTAAAATCTCTACATGCACCCCGTCTGGGCCAGGAGCCTTACCATCTTTCATTGAGCTTAAAGCTTTTCTAGTTTCTTCTTCGGTTATGGATGGGCCAGTATCACAGCTGTGCAAGTGAATGTCAGGTCTTTCATCTTCAAAGAGCTCCTGTAGGTACTGTTTCCACATTTCGACGGTTTTCTGTTTATCTGTGACCCACAGTCCGTCTCCGTCCACCAATGCTGATGACGTTCGATGTTTGTATATTCCGGCTGCTTCCTTTACCTTCCTATGAAGGTTGAAATTGTCGTGTTTCCTCTCAAGTTCCTCAATCTCTTCGCATTTTTCATCGAGCCAATTTTCCTTTGCTTTTCTTATTTCTCTTCTGATCTCTCTATTAATAGCATTATAATCCGCCAGATTTGCTTTTGCCATTCTTCTCTTATCCATTAAATTTAATATATGGCCGGTCATCCATGGTTTGTCCCGTTTTTCTCGCTCAGCTCTGAGAAACTGCTTTTCACATGTTGTCATGGCAGCTCCGAAAGTTTCCAACTCCTCCTCTATTGTTTCACTCTGAATCACTTGAGATATTATTTGGTTCAAGTCACACTTAACTCGTTCCTTTATTTCCTCATCTTTCAGAAGTTTCATGTTGTAGTTTATCTGAATCTTTTTCTTTTCAACTTTTTTCAATTTGAGCTTGAAGCCACCGATCAACGGATTATGGTCAGAGCCGATATCTGCCCCAGGAAAGGTCTTTGCCCACAAGCAGCTATTTCGAAAACGTTTGTTGATGAGCATAAAATCGATTTGGTTTCTAACTACCTTATGAGGGGTATCTGCAGGCGATTTCCATGTGTATAATCTCCTTGGATGTAACTTGAAGAATGTGTTTAGCACAACGAATTGGTGTTCCTCGACGAAATTGTTCAGAAGCTCTCCTCTCTCGTTTCTCTTACCCAGACCATGTGGCCCTACAAGTTCTCCTCCAGGACCCTTACCAATTTTTGAATTGAAATCTCCCATCACCACAACTACATCATTTTTGGGAATAGAATTTAGTATTTTCGTTATAGAGCCATAAAACTCCTCAACCTCGCCATCACTGCTCTCCGAAGTTGGTGCATACACCTGAATAATGTTCATTTTCACAGGACTGGTGTTCATCTGTATCAAAAGAGCTCTCTCCGAGACGGGTACGAAATTCGTCACATATCTTGATGTATGGTGGTTTAAGATCATACCCACTCCATGCTGATGATTGTTCGTCTCAGTTCCGGAATAAAATATTTTATGACCATCAATTAAGCATTCTCCCTGGTTTGGCCACCGCATTTCACTGATTCCTAATATTCCAAGTTTTAGCCTGTTCATTTCTTGAATTGCGTTGTGAACTTTGCCTGCCTGGAACATGGTACGAACATTCCATGTACCAATTCGTCCCAGATTCGTATCCAGTCTGAGAGGTTTATCTGTTCCTGTACGAATAGTATGGGGGTTTCGCTGAATGACGACCTGAGCAGCCCCAAATTCCCTGCTCCTGCCGGATCTTGGCGTCCGAGGTCCATGTTCAGTAAGTCTCGATGCGTGACACTCTGCCATCATGATTATTCCTGGGATCATTTATGAGGTGGTTTCCCGTTGCCTTCCTCATCGCTGTTCAAACGTCGTGTTAGTGGATGCCACCTCGCCGCTTGATTTCTGATACGCAACCATAAACGTCAATTATAAACGTCTGCTTGTGATCAGTTCCGATGCAACCAGCTGCCATTGCTCGATGCTAGTTTTGGTCCACCCCGGCTATTTGATTTCACCGGTACCACCCATATCTGGGAGGCGTTCCCCTATCCGCCACCTGGGGAGGCGCCTGATGGGGGACTAGCAACCCCACACAGGAAATAACTATATACAACACTTAAATTCTTCAAGTCAGTCTTCTTATTTATATTATTTTCATTTTCATTTATAAAACACATTTCAAGGAAACTTCTTTTATTATAGTTAGAATTGGTACATAATATTTCAACTTCATCAAACTTAAAATGGTGGTCTAGAGAGGACGAATGGCTAGCTAATGCACATCTATCAGGTCGTAATCTGGCGTCACTCTTATGTATTGAGATACGTCTTTTTAAACATTGTGATGTCTGTCCAACATACACAGACTCACAGTTCTCACATGGAATGCGATAAACCACGTCAGATCTAGACATGGTGTGGATCCTATCTTTAGTTTGGCTGAAAAGAACGCCTACTACTAAAGGATTGTACTTCGCAATTTTTATGTTCTCAATTTCTTTTAGAATTTTGGTCAATTTACCTGTTAATGGTGGAATGAGGGGCAGGCTTACATATTTGTCATGTGTGGCAGGTTCGACTAATGTCGATGTTCTTATTTGTGGGACCTCGTCGACTTGGTCAGAAGTTAGAGAATGCAGACATCTGTTCAAAAACATCCTAGGGTAACCATTGTTCTCAAAGATCTTAAGCAACTTTTCTTCACTGTTATGAAGAAAGTCTGGATGGCAGATTTTCTTAATTCTACGAAACATACCTTTAATTAAGTTAGTTTTCATAGCCCAAGAATGGTTGGAACTATAATGTATATAACGACCTGAAGAGGTCGGTTTTTGGTACCAATCCAATTTTACAATGTTACCTGCACATCTGATAGCTTTGGTGTCAAGGAATGGGACACCATTTTCAGTTTCTTCTTCTGCAGTAAACTTAATGTATGGGTCGTAGTTATTGAAAACTGCCAAAGTCGTAGCAGTCCTGTCTTCGGGAATTGCAAGGAGAAGGTCATCAACATATTGATAGGTAATCGGCACCTGGAAGGGCAGTAGAGGAATGCAATATTTCAAAAGCACTGACATGACTATATTAGCCAAAATGGGACTGATTTTACTCCCCATTGCACAGCCAAAGATTTGTGAAATGAAGGAACCCTTGAAAACAAAATAGCTGGACTCAAACAAAAACTTTATGATTATTAGAAAAAGTGATATATCTATGGTTGTGACCTGACTTACTCTGGACCATTCTTGCTGGATAATTTGTATAACTAGCTCTAGTGAAATATTCGTGAATAAACTGACAGCATCTAAGGAAATGAGTTTATACCCTTGGGGTAATATAAAGTTATTAATTTTGGAAGCAAATTGGAAAGAGTCAGCTATGGTATAATCATGGAAATCTGAGAATGCTTCTGTGAGAATCTGTGTCATAAATTGACTGAGTTCAACTGACGCTGAGCCAATTGTGGAGACGATGGGCCTCAATGGGATGTCTGCTTTGTGTACTTTAGGAAGTCCATATATTCTTGGTGGAATCGCTTTATAGGTGGTTAATTTTCTGGCCATGGAAGCATCAATAAAACCTTTGTCTTTCAGTTGTTTGACAATTTTGTTGTTTTTACATTGAAATTCATTGGTAGGGTCTCTCCTTAATTGTTTGTAAACTGACGAGTCTTGTAGAAGCTGGTTCATTTTCTGTTCATACTGTTCTGTGGAAAGTATTACTGTGATGTTACCTTTGTCAGCAGGAGTGATAACCAAGTCATCGTGTGTCTTGACAAATCTTCTAGCATTGGTCAAAAGGTAGTGCTCAAAGTTATGTGTCATCTTTGAATTGTGCACGAAGTTGGTAATAGCATTAGTGCATTTAGCTCTCAAGATATTCTGCCTGGTGATAGGAGCCAAGTTGATTATGTTCTCTACATCTGCTACAATATTCTTGATAGGTATGTCTTTAACAGGAAGGGGAGCCACACCAAATTTAGGTCCCAAACTCAAGATAACCTTAACTTCTGTGGGAATATGTGTAGTAGTGAGATTGCAAAGCCATTCATCTCTGATTTGGATGGACTGGATTTTTTGTTTTTTTAGTGCAAGGAACTTCTTTTCAAGAAGCTTCTTGTTGTTGGAAAATACTTTCTTGTATGATCGGTTCTGTGAAATGTAAAATCGTTCAAGGATGTTAGTTGGAACGAGTACCAACAGTTCAGTTTTCAGGTATTCCAAAGTGGAAGAAAAATTATTGATTTTCTTTATGGTGAAGGAAATCTCCATGTTAAGAATTCTGGTAGATATTTTTTTGTTAAAAAGACTAACCTTTCTGTTGTTTTCGGCATCATCTGATAAGAGGTTGGTCAAACATTTGATGTTCTGGACGATATGTCTGGGTAAAATACCGGTCGTTCTGCAATGGAGCAAGAAGTTCCTTCTACAAGCCAACTTCGCCAATTTGGTGTTCAAATGAGCCCATAGTCTCATCTGTTCAGACGCAGCTCTACCATACGCTAAACCTACGTCATCAAAGAAACCCATTTCTGTATAATTCAGTAAGATAAATTATTTGCCGAATAAAGTAAGGAGGTGTGGTTGGGTATCTGGGCAATTTAGAAAAGATCAACAGTCTATAGTCTATTCATCTATATTTCGAACCAATATGCGGTTCTTCTTCAGGATGCTAAAAAATCACACAAATTACAAAGTTGGAAAGTTGTAAAAACAGCAATCTATGCTTACATCTGACTGGACAGAATTATTTAAGATGATAAGTGCAGCTATAAAAGGTCTTCCACTCATAAAATTCATAAATATATATATATATATATATATATATATATATATATATATATATATATATATATATATATATATATATATATATCGTGAATCTTTAAGGGAATTCGACTGATAAGAAGGATTTCAGTTTTACTCTTTATTCATACCAAGCTTTCGGAACTGGTTAGTTCCTTCCTTACTTTATTCGGCAAATAATTTATCTTACTGAAATCCTTCTTATCAGTCGAATTCCCTTAAAGATTCACGATATTTATAGTACGACTGTTATCTGGAGACAATATATATATATATATATATATATATATATATATATATATATTTATCCAACAGACGTATTCAGTCCCGTTATACTTGGCAGGCTACCTCAGACCCATGTGATCCTAGTGTTTTCTTGGAGTGTATATGTGAAAAATCAGCTGTTTGAAAATATAACTCCTTAGGCATCCATAGAGGGGAAAATTTTTTTCTCATTCAAGAAAATTATATATTCTGTTCTCTTTTTGAGACCCGTCACGTTCCGCCGACTTTTCATTCCCACATATACTCGACTGACATGTACAGCCCACCTTGTCGATCCCAGCGGTGTTGTCAGATCACAGGGTCTTATCGCGTCTATTCGATATACCATTTTGTTATAATTGTATAAGTGGCGTTGAGAACTGAACAAATCAAGATAATATTGCATTTTTCGCATGGTTCAGCTATTTCATGAAATATGTTTATTGAATAATCTCAACTGTTACTTTGAATGAATGAAAATTTGTTAGAATGTCCGAAATTTTCGAATATCGAGTAGAAATGATCTCAAACGATTGTAATTGAATTCAGAAAATATAGATATCTTACAATATATCCGCCAATCACGATTATATTATGTCTGAATCTGGAGTTAGGTGATGAAATAAGTTATCTGAAATTTTGGTTATGAGTTCTTGTGTTTGATGAGAGCACAGCGAAACTTTTGTGAGATGAGTTGTATTTGATCGACCATTATAGCGAGAAAACATCAAGGATGGCAAAATAGATATTATGATTTTGTTAATTTATAATAAGTTTAATACTAATACTTTTTATTTACAACTAAATTGAATACGATAAACATTCTAAGAATTTGTCTCAGAACTGAAATCATCTGGAAAAATTTGAATATGTGAGTGAAATAGATATTGTGATCGGGTACTTGATTAAAAAACTCATTGAAAATATAATTAATACTTTTCAGTCTCCATGAAATATTTTTATTAACAATCTATTTTGCTGGAATTCTATATATACTAGGATTCAAAATCTAACTTAGTCATCATTCTGGAAACTTGGTGAATGCGTGGAAATGAATTCCATACATTTATGTTTTCTGGGAGGCTTCTTATTCCTTACATGATTCTCAAAGTGTTTGAAGTACTAAATTCTTCTCCTCTCCTGGCCATATATGACGTTTCTGTTTTACTTCTTCACTTTAAGTGACCACGTCAGTTGAAGAACCTTGGAATATAAGTATCAAATATTAAATTTTTTTGAAACATTCTGGGCTTTCACTGCCATTATCTCAAACAGAACCTATATAAAACATTTAATATTCCCGCCTACTTCAATAGGTGTACAGGGTGGGCAAATTTCGATGTTTTAGCACTACAACTTTTAAACCATTAGACATAGACAAAATCTCATACCGATTCTCGGTCTCTTTTTCTGAGAAAGTAACAAGAGTAGTATTCATTTTTGGCCAACTTCTTTTGTTTTCGAGTTATAAGCGAAAATTGGGAAAATACTGAAGATAGAGCTCTGAAATTGAAACATTATCGAGGCACTTTTTCACGTAAAATCCAGTAGCGGTCTTGTTTTTTCAAAAGGGTCATTAATTACGAAGCTTGGACCCAAAATTAAAGTTAAATATTGAGCCTCTTAGTTAAAAAAAGATTTTTGACTATTTTCTGTTATTTATTTTGATTCAAACCACACAATGTTATATATTTTTGAAATCAGGAAAAATTAAGCTTTCAAGAAATGACACAGAAATTTAGTGTCTTTGAAAAAACATAACTTGATTCTACGTAAAAAAGTGCCTGTATAATGTTTTAATTTCGGGGCTCTAGCATCAGTATTAGCGGAAATATAAAAGTTTTTCGATATCGCCATTTTTCCAATTTTCGTTTATAACTCGAAAATAAAAGCAGGTGGCCAAAAATGAATACAACTCTTGCTATTTTCTCAGAAAAAGAGACCGAGTATAGGGTATCAGATTTTGTCTATCACCTCAGGTTTAAAAGTTGTAGTGTTAAAACATCGAAATTTGCCCACCCGGTACACTCTGTTTGTGAGGAACAAATCATATTTGGCCTCAGATATAAAACAGAAATTAACTATTGAAGTGCTCAAAATAGTCATCATTTATTTTTCGTTGCAATTAAGTTTTGAAATCATAATACAATCGTGTGTTTTTTCAGATGTAAATCTGAAAAATTTCTATGCCAATTGATTTTTTTCCGTCTGAAACATATAAAACACTTAATATTAATTATTCATCAAACTTCAAAAATTATCGAAAGTTTTACTTTCACATGTCAAATATCATATTAAAATCTGTGGACTTCAGATAATGTGAATTGTCGGTGGGCACCAAGATCTATGAATTTAACATCGTTAGATTTGTCCCTTTGATCACATTTGAAGAGCACCATTCATCAGTTGAAAAATTTTGAAAAGAAAATACCTGGCAATAATAAATTGAGAGGCTTTTTATATAGTTTGATGAGCAATTTATATATCATGTTAACAGACATACGGATGGAATGACATACATACAGACAAATAGGCATACAGACGGAAGGACAGACAAAGAATTTGACCTATGATTTTTCATCCGGGAGTCGAAACTCTATTGTTTCAGATAATTTTCGGCTTATTATGCGAAAACGAAAACTTTCCTCGAAAAACGAGCGCGCAAGAACTATTTTTCTCATCTTTAACATTCTGTGTAATTCGAATTAGAAATGCATGTATGGGGTCGTAGGGAAAAATTAAAATACTCTTGGCTAGGAATAACTTTAAATATATTAACACTATCTTCCAATCTGTGATGATGACCCATCGATGCACATTGCTTATTTAAATGAACCTCTCTTTCAAAGTCGATACCTACAGAACAGATTATCAGTTGTTTCATAATTTGTATCACTAAAATTAGTGAGGCAATAATGAGTTATTGCTTCGAACAATATCATAATCTAAAGAAATTGTCTCATGGAGTATTCATAATCTATTCTATTTAAAAATATAATAATAATACCTGTCGCAATTTTTACTATGCAATTGCTGCGCGCGGACATTGTTCCTTCATATCTCAACACAACTCATACCAATTAAACGATACCACAATAACACGAAAATTTCGAGCCCTTTTGTATATCGAATAAACAAGATCGGACCCAAATACGAGAACGCCCCACTCTGTATATCATTGTTATGGTCAATCAACGTCTCCATTCCCTCAATGAGGTTGACCGCAGATGAAAGGCAACGATTCAATATTAGATCATCGGTGCACATTGCTTATTTCAATGAACCTCTCTTTCAATGTCGATACCTGCAGAATAGATTTCAGTTGATTCATAATTTGTATCACTAAAATTAGTGAGAAAATGATAAGTTATTGCTTCAAACAATATCTTGAACTAATGAAATTGTCTCATGGAGTAATCAGAATCTATTCTATAAAAAAATGTAATAATAATACCCATTCCTGTCGCAATTTTTACTATGCAGTTGCTGCGCGCGGACATTGTTCCTTCTCTTCTCAACACGACTTATACCAATTAAACGATGCTACAATAACACGAACATTTCGCGCCTTTTTATATCGAATAATCAAGATCGAACTCGACATGCGAGAACGCCCCACTCTGTATATAATTGTTATGGTCAATCAACGTCTCCAGTCCCTCGAAGTGGTAGGCCGAAAATAAAAGGCAACTATTTCTATATTAGATATTTCATCTTTTCTGTATATGGACCTGAAAGTAACACTTGGCTACTTATACAAGCCCAGTAAATACGGGCGTCGTCATGAGAAATACTCTTTTGGAATTTTCTGTACGCAGCTCGTAAATCATATATTTAAGCTATTTACATTATATGAAGGTGATGTATGTAAGGAAGGAAAATGACTTCATGATTTGATTCTTGTATGAAAATTAGAAGGAGTATCAACTGTATATGGAAATAAAGTGATTAATTTATCTATTTCACAACAACAAACAACATCTACGCTTTGTTCCATCAAAATCTTATGAGAATGAAAAATTGTTGGTCATTCGAAAAAATTCTTCTTCTCATTTCATATCAATGAGTTAGTGCACCATAGAATGAAATATTCTAAGATTTCGTGTGTCTGTATTGAAAGTGGTCAGATATACTCGTAAGCATCGATTTATTTCAAAAAAAGTATCTACTCTACTCTACTCTTTCGATATTCTTTTCCAAAGTCTGATTATATGTCTGAAATATCATCTTCACAAAAATAATTCCGAAAATTGTGTAGAGTAATTGTATTCGATGTTTATTCAGAGCAGTTATAAATATCAATAACCATAAACTCGCCAACACACTATTAGAGCTGTACAGAATGTATTTTGGAAATGAGGCTGATTTCGAAAAATAATTGAACTACTCCTTCTAATTTTCATACAAGAATCAAATCATGAAGTCGTTTTCCTTCCTTACATACATCATATGTACTAACTATTTGCATATAATGCAAATAGTTTAAATATTTCATTTTCGATCTGGGTACAGACAATTCGAAATGAGGATTTCTCATGACGACGGCCGTTTTTACCGGGCTTGTATAAGTAGCCAAGTGTTAGTTTTAGGTTTATATACAGATAAGATAAAATATCTAATATTGAAATCGTTGCCTTTCATCTGCGGTCAACCACATTGAGGGAATCGAGACGTTGATTGACCATAACAATTATATACAGAGTGGGGCGTTCTCGCATTTGGGTCCGATCTTGTTTATTCGATATACAAAAGGGCTCGAAATTTTTGTGTTATTGTGGTATCGTTTGATTGGTATGAGTTGTGTTGAGATGTGAAGGAACAATGTCCGCGCGCAGCAACTGCATAGTAAAAATTATTATTATATTTTTAAATAGAATAGATTATGAATACTCCATGAGACAATTTCTTTAGATTATGATATTGTTCGAAGCAATAACTCATTATTGCCTCACTAATTTTAGTGATACAAATTATGAAACAACTGATAATCTGTTCTGTAGGTATCGACTTTGAAATAGAGGTTCATTTAAATAAGCAATGTGCATCGATGGGTCATCAGTATAGATTGGGAGATTGTGTAAGTATATCGAAAGTTATTCCTAACCAAGAAAATTTAAATTTTTTCTTAGAACCTCATACATGCATTCCTAATTCGAATCACACAGAATGTTAAAGATTAGAAAAATAGTACTTGCGCGCTCGTTTTTCGAGGAAAGTTTTCGTTTTCGAATGTTTAGCCGAAAATTATCTCAAACGATAGAGTTGCGAATCCCTGATGAAAAATCATAAGTCAAATTCATTGTCTGTCCTTCCGTCCATATGCCTGTTTGTCTGTATGTATGTATGACATTCCATCCGTATGTCTGATTATCTTTTCGTACGTCTGTATGTCCGTCCATTCATCTGTTTCTCTGTTTCTTGGTCTGCCCTTCTGTATATCTGTTTTCAAGCTACACAAAGAAAGTTGAAAATGGAGTATAAAGAAAAGTTCCCATACCATTCTTATCATTGGTACTATAGTAATGAAACAAAAACATTCTACAGGAGCTTTTTTCAGTAGAATCTATTTGTGTAATCATTTTTTATTGCTGTTAGTTATTATAGATGTGATACAATCTTGTGGTTTTTGAATGTTAATCGAAAAAATTTCTATGAGAAATGAAATCGCTTTTTATTTCCTTTTCATAATGATAACATGGAATATAAATTGCTCATCCAACTATATAAATAATCAAAAAATTCAGTTCCACATAACAAGTCACCCTAAAGCCTATCCATTATAATCTGTGAACTTCAGATATATTCGGTGGCCACCAAGTTCTCTGAATTTAACAGAGCCGGATAATTTATTTCGAAATTTTTCAACTGATGAATGATACTCTTTGAATGTGACCAAAGGAACAAATCTAACGATAGTAAATCTTGGTGGCCACGGACAATTTCCCTTATCTGAAGTCCACAGATTTCAATAAGTCATTTGCCATGTGAAAGTAAAACTTTCGATGATTCTTTAAGTTTGATGAATAATTTATATTTAGTGTTATATATGTTTAGAAAGAAAAAGAATTGTTATTTTCCATAGAAATTTTTCTGATTTACATCTAACAAAATACATGTTTGTGTTATGACTTCCAATATTTATTGTAATGAAAAACGAATGATGATTATTTTGAACAGTTCAATAATTAATGTTTATATCTGAGGCAAAATTTGATTCGCACCTCACAAACAGAGTGTACACCTTTTCAATATGCAGGAATATTAAATGTTTTATATAGGTTCTGTTTCAGATAATGGCCGTGAAAAGCCCAGAAATCTTATATTTGATACTTATATTTCAAGGCTCATCAACTGACGTGATCACTCGAAGAAGTAAAACGCCATATAAGGTCAGGAGAGGAGAAGCAATTAGTACTAATACACTTCAAGAATCATGTAAGGAATAAGAATCCTCCCAGAAAACATGAATGTATGGAATTCATTTCCATGCATTCGCCAAGTTTCCAGAATGATGCCCGAGTTCGAATTAAAATCCTGGTATATAAAGAATACTAGCAAAAATAGGGTGTAATTGAAAATATTTGTTTGAGACTGAAAAGTATTCATTTTATTTTTGTTTTGTTATTTTCAAACCTTATTTGCAGACTTGCAGTTATGTGATATTTTCAGTTTTTATTATAATTATATTTTCAATGAATTTTTCAATCAAGTACCCGCTCACAATATCTATTTCACTCACACATTCTTATTTTTCCAGATGATTTCAGTTCTGAGACAAATTCTAAGAATATTTATTTTATTCAACTAGTTGTAACTAAGAATTAGATCATTCCAGTTATCGATATAACATTTATATCAATGATTTTATTTTGATTAATTCTTTTTAGTTTCGATATTCCTATGAATTTCACAGAAAACGTTCAATATCTCCTCATAACACTATACCAATCTATTGTATTCTTCCTTAACACTCCTAATTGATTGAATTCAAACCGTTCTTTTTATGATTGGCCATCATTTCCAACATAGTTTTGATTGTGAAGCATGGTTTTTATTCGGTTCATTTATATAATATTTTCATTGTTTATACAAAACAATATAAAATAAAGTTATATCATAGGTAGTCATAAATCATTAAACTTGATTCTATACTCATCATGTCTGCGCCCGACAGAATCGATTTCGAACGACAATTACTCATCAAATATTCGAATTCAATTGCTTGATAATTTTTTTTTTCAAAATCCGAAGATCAAAGTCTTTGGAGAAAAATGATCGCATGCAGCTCTCCTGTAACAAGCAGAAAAACATGCTGCACTATACAATAACTCAAGTTCTATACAGGATGATTCCAAATAAGACTTGAACCGTGGAGAATAAGTTGGTATGACTCATTTGCGGTCGTTTGAGTCATATTTATTGATAACCCTCAATTTGAAGTTCTTTTGATTCTTAAAAGATTTTCTACCTTAGTTCATTTTTCGTCTTCATTTTCCACGTTGATTCCAATTCGATAATTATTTCGCTTTGAGGTTGAATAGTATGTTTGGCATGCAACTTTTGATTTGCCAGAAATATTTTCGAATCTGGCGAATTTACTTCTTTTTTTCTCAAGAGAAAGTTCCGCATTCACTAGTTTCGTGCAATCATAGGCAGGAAAATTATGAAGAATTTTCGGAAACAGATATGAAACTTCTTTTCTCGAAGTTTCGTTGATTGATAGGCGTGAAATCATTTTTCAATACAATGAGTGTTCCGCATACTCTAGGCCCAACGTTGGTATATTTTTGAACGAATTGCTTCCTTATCGAAGGATACATATGACAGAACCTGTTTCGTGCCCAGTGAGAAGTACAGCTCCATCAACTTCGGATTTTTACGTTTGGGACAGATTTGAAAGAACCTCTTACGTTCACGTATGCGTTTCATTCAAGTTAATAAGAAAATTTGTACCACTCATAAAATTTTTCATGTATCTCTGTTCCCTTAAGCAGAATTCCAAGTTCTCTAAAAGAAAGCATTTATCACAACGACTACCTATGGAAAAATACTATTAGTTTTAATAAATTCTTCAAGTATGACTGCTAGGTTCATTATCGAAAGGATCACTATCCAATTCTCATGACGTCGATTCAATGTACCGGGTTTGTATAAGCTTCAAATCGTATGGTTTTTAGATGTATATTTCAGAAAAATGGAATATCCGATTTACGAGCTCTATAAGAACGAATAAAAAATGATTTCTATCGACGTCGGTCCTATATACCGGGTTTGTATAAGCAGTGCGGAGTGTGAGGTTTAAGTTTATATACAATCTACAGCGTTGTCATATTTAGGGTCTGGAGTAGTCGATCGAATATATCAATTATATACAGCGTGTTACTCTCGATATAAGCGCCCCCGCACTGGCCGAACCCTGAAGTTTTCTGTATATATTATGATGTTTCACCGATTTTTCACACCCGGCTGAAAATTTATCCCTGGCATCCCCGAACGTCCCTGATCAAGAATATATGGTTAAACGCTACCAGACCCGGAGTCGGGTCTGACAACGTCAGTTTTGGACTGAAAAGTCGGTAGAGTATATCGATTCGGGTCTGTATAAGCGGTCAAACAAATCTATATATATATATATATATATATATATATATATATATATATATATATATATATATATATATGTAATTCGTAAGAAAATTATTGATCGCAATATATCTAATAGATAACAATGTTAGGATGTTTCGATCTAGGAAATTCAGTGATACACTTTTATATCATCCAAGCTTTCGGTAAGACTTCTTACCTTTCTCAAGGATCTGCAATATATATTAAATATAAACATTACAAATAGCAAGTTCACAAAACTAACGTACATATATTGTGGTTTTATTCCTTCCTGTTGATCTTATTTCAAAATATTCAAAAAACAAAATAGTTCAACCCAACTACTCTCTCACAGTAATAAAGATTAAACAAGTAAATAATATCATTGATAACACTCATATATTCTGTCAGACATCAATTCATGTAAGGTAAACAAACCATGACACCATCCGTCATTTATATCTCTCTTTGGCGGATGGTGTCATGGTTTGTTTACCTTACATGAATTGATGTCTGACAGAATATATGAGTGGTATGGTCTGCTAGGGCACAAATCTTACTTGAATTCTTGATGTCGCTTTTGTGTTGAGCAATCCTTCTCTTCAGAAGCTGAGACGTCTGACCAATGTACACCTCACTGCATATTGAACAAGGAATACAATATACCACACCACTCATGTTATCAACAGTCATCCTATCTTTCACTCGACTATATAATCTGTCAATTTTAAAATAAGATTTCTGAATCAGCATAGTTTCTGTGGTCTTTAAGAGGTTAATTAATGCGTTTGTCATACCATTAATTAGGGGAATAGGAAAGTAAAGAATTCTACCCGTGTTCTCAGTGTCCACAGTGGTGGATGCGCTCCTCTCTCCATTCGTTGGCCGTGTCAAAGGAGTGGTATTATAAATCAATCTGGACAATAACCTTTTTGGGTATCCATTCTCTAGCATCAACTGCATCAACAACCTCAGATTCTGCCGCCTTAGACTTGGATGGGCAATCTTTCAAAACGTTTTGAAACTTACCAGTCCAGAAGGTACAGAAGAGAATTTGCTACTATTAGGGAGAGAAATCTGATGAAGGTGAGAGCTCTATCAGATGAACTTCTAAAGAGAGTAGAACCACAGGAAAGGTGGATTAAGAATGTTAGTACTGTTATTGTACCAGATAGAATATTGAAATTTCTAGCACTGGACCCCAAATTCGGCATTGATATTCCTTTAAGGGAGGTGTCCATGTCGAGGCTGTTGTCAGATGTGGAGGGCATTATTGATCTTAATGATAGACTGTCAGATGAGGGAAAGAACATCAAACGTTCCCAAGCTGTTAATATTATCACAAACTACATCAAACCTGGAAAAAGGACTAATAATATTTTCCAGAGAGAATTTTACCACTGTAAGAGATACCTAAGTGAACATCAAGAATTGCTTGTGTTACGGGCTGATAAAGGCAATGTTACGGTTTTGATGGATAAGGATCAGTACATAGAGCTCTCCAACGAAATTTTACTTAATGAACAATATTACCAACTTCTTACCAACAGAGATCCAACCGTTACAATACAAGGTAAATGTAATGCATTGATTAAACGATGGGTCAGTGAGGGCCACATAACACAAATACAAGGTAAATCACTGTACATTTACAATTCAGTTCCAGCTAGATTCTACGGTTTACCAAAAATCCACAAACCCATTCTTGCCTTGAGACCAATAATATCATCTGTTAACACCCCCACATCCAAACTGTCAGTTTTTGTTTCAGACATCCTGTCTAAATGTCTTTCTTCTACCAGAAGTAGATATTTTATTGAAGATTCCTTTGCTTTTGCCCAGTATGTGAATGATTTCCAGTTACCTGTTGATTATGTCCTGATCAGCCTGGACGTTGTATCTCTTTTCACCAACATTCCTGTCGAGTTGGCAGTTTCAGCTGTTGAGAATAAGTGGGATACTATCAGAAACCACACTAGTCTACCAAAAGAAGAATTCATCCATGCCATCAAGTTCCTGTTTTCTTCAAACTATTTTCTTTTTAATGGTAGGTTCTTCAAGCAGGTGCTCGGTTCCCCTATGGGTTCCAACTTCAGTCCATCCATTGCTGAATTAGTAATGGATTTCCTTCTGGACCGCATTCTTGTTAGTATTCCTTTTCACATTCCTTTCATCAAGAAATATGTTGATGATCTAATATGTGCTGTACCTAAAGACCAGGTTGCTTTCGTTCTAGACAAGTTTAACAGTGAACATGAAAGTATACAGTTTACTTTGGAGGAAGAAACAGCGAATGGAGTCCCATTCCTGGATACAAGGGTGATTCGAACACTGGAAAATAGGCTGATTCTGGATTGGTACCGAAAACCAACAAGTTCAGGGAGATACATACACTATTTTTCTAATCGTTCACATGGACAAAAGGTAAACATGATTTTAGGATTGAAGAATCGCATAGAAAAGGTTGCCCATCCAAGTCTAAGGCGGCAGAATCTGAGGTTGTTGATGCAGTTGATGCTAGAGAATGGATACCCAAAAAGGTTATTGTCCAGATTGATTTATAATACCACTCCTTCGACACGGCCAACGAATGGAGAGAGGAGCGCATCCACCACTGTGGACACTGAGAACACGGGTAGAATTCTTTACTTGTCTATTCCCCTAATGAATGGTATGACAAACGCATTAATTAACCTCTTAAAGACCACAGAAACTATGCTGATTCAGAAATCTTATTTTAAAATTGACAGATTATATAGTCGAGTGAAAGATAGGATGACTGTTGATAACATGAGTGGTGTGGTATATTGTATTCCTTGTTCAATATGCAGTGAGGTGTACATTGGTCAGACGTCTCAGCTTCTGAAGAGAAGGATTGCTCAACACAAAAGCGACATCAAGAATTCAAGTAAGATTTGTGCCCTAGCAGACCATACCCGGGACAAAGATCATCCAATGAATTATGATTCCACCAAAATCCTAGAAATTGAAGTTAGTGGACGAAAAAGATGTTTCTTAGAGATGTATCATATTAAACGTCAAACCTGTTCGATGAACTACAGAAGGGATGTAAATAATATCAGCTCCATCTATTCTTATTTGATTCATTATGACCGGTTCGGTGGGAGAGAATTGGAAGGATCACATACAGAAAGAATTCCAACAGGTTCAGCAGTCGTAGGGATAACGTGAAAATGAATTCTGTGTTCTAGGCCATTTCTGTGAGAGGGGATTGGTTTCGGTTCATGGAATCTTTCAAAAAAAATCGCATTTGTTCTGAGTTCGGTGAGAGTGAATTACTGCGACCAATGTGATTTAATGCTACTCTATGTTTCATCTGTCATGTGCGTGTATTCTGTGGCAAGTCTGGTTGACAACATTTTTGACAACCTCTCATTTTGATGATTATTCTGTTTACCTTATTTACTTATTATAATTGATTTCTACTCCTTTACTAACGAAGTATCAGATCTTTTTTCGCTGAAGTTGTTGATGTTCTTGTTAGTTGCTTTCTTGAGAGCTATTGATTTGTGTTCAAATAAGATCTTTACAACTCTGTATTTCGGTATGTACTATTTTTACATGTTTTGTGATTGCCTTATTTTGACTGTTTTTTATTGCTATTGTAGAGTCCTGAAGAAGGTCCTCATCGGGATCGAAACGTCGACTAAATGAAATAAAGAAGAGTGACATTATAACACTTATCAATTTTCCCACACCCCTTATTTAACTTATAACTATTGTTGTATATTGGGAATTAAAATTGTTGATATATATATATATATATATATATACAGGGTGTTCTGATTTGTTTCCGGTATGCTATGTAATTGTTGTTTTTAAGTGTTTTGAATATTCTGTTTCCTGAAATATTGAGTTGTTGGGATGCTCTACGAATACTGAGTTTTTCATTTTCTTCGAAGGTCTGTAAAATCCTATTTCTCTTTAGATGATTTCTTATTTGTATGCTTCGTTCGGGCCTTTGGTAACCAATACCATTTTTCTGTATTTGTTGATAAGCTATTAACTTAGTTAACTATAATTATAATTAATGACATCTAAACCCAACACACCCTAAATCTGTCATTGTGTATAGCCATTTTAAATCTATTGTGGTTGCCATGGAAAACCAGAATAATCATGTCAGATTTAGATGTCATTAATTATAATTATAGAAGAAAATAAAAATCTCAGTATTCGTAAAGCATCCCAACAACTCGATATTTCAGAAAACAGAATATTCAGAACACATACAAACAACAATTACATAGTATACCACTTCTACTTATTAGTGGGCAATAGAAAATCCGCATGCATTTCGTCTTAGAAATTTTCAAAATGAACTTAAATTAAATATTTCAATAGGAATAATTTCATGAAAGGATTTCAAAGCAGTCAAACTATTTCACAGAAAAAGCGAATTATTTTTTCATCTTTAACACCCTGTATCTCGGAAACGAAGCATTTCCGGACCCATGTTCATAGAAACTTTTTTGCTCAAAATGATGTAATCTATCACCCATTTCAGTTTGTCGGAAACAAATCAGAACACCCATTCTAGGGTTAGGCCATTGAGAGTGCCAGGTAAGTTTTACCAAGGCATTTCTCAGTTGCTCGTAAGAAACCTACGCACGATCCGTGTGGTCCACAGGATAACCTCCTTCTGTGCATCGCCAATTATGCTCTCATCGAGGCCGAGCTTCGTTGTGTTCTCCAGCAACTGTGTTTCGACAAGACCGTTGGTTGTGATGACGAGTGGAAGGATTGTCGAGCATATATATATATATATATATATATATATATATATATATATATATATATAATAACTATTGTTGTAAGAGCCAAAATAAATATATTGAATGAAATTTAAGGGTCTTTAGGCTCGGGTTTTGGGAGTAAATGATTGACTACTCTTTATTCTATGCCAAGCTTTCGCATTAATTTAATGCTTCTTCAGGGCTTCTGCAAAAGATCAATAAAATACAATTAATAAATAACAAATTTTAAAAAACAAACAAATTTACTCACTGAATGTGAGGTTTTACATGGATAACATCTGCCACAAACGTTGTAACTAATAAAAACAAAAAGTTATATTTTGATTTCATATGAATTCTCCAAAAACACGTCAACTAAATCTATTTCACTATTTAAAAACTCTTCCGGTTGATAATCTTATTTATACACAATTTAGTAACTCTCATCTAAGATAACACAATAATGACATTTGATGGTTATGTTTCTGTTATTATAGAAAACTAGTCTCTCACTCCTCTATGTTCCCTGTCTTCTTTATTCATCTATTGGGCCGTCATAAAAAGGTTCCATTTTTATCCTTTCTAACAAATAACTGTATATACAGCTTAATTTGTTCGTATCTGTCTTCTTATTTATGGTTTCATCTTCTTTGTTTATGTTAATCATTTCGTGAATCAATCTTTTTTGATAATTTCTCTCTGTTTTGAGTACCTCAACACCTTCAAAATTCACATGATGGTCCAGATTATGCGCATGCGCAGCCAATGCACATCTCTCTGGGTATTTTCTTATGTCCGATCTATGTAGCGCCACTCTACTTTTCAACCATTGGGAGGTATGTCCTATATAACATTTGTCGCAAGTCTCACATTTTATTTTATAAACGACATTACTTTGGAAGGATGTTGGAATGGGGTCCTTTATTTTGGTGTACAATGACCTCACCGTTTTTTGATTTTGGACTGCAATTTTGATGTTTTCCTCTCTGAACACATTTTTCAATTTTCCTGTCAAGTTTGTAACATTTGGATACGATGCATAATGTGTTCTATCTGTTGTCATATTTTGTTCTTCTGTTTGTTCATTTTGAGTGGTACCATTAGCATATAGTAATTTCTTAATCATGCTGTTAGGATAATCATTTTCTTTAAGAATCTGGTGTAATTTTTTTAGTCCTTCATCTATGAATGATTTATGGCATATTTTTGATATTCTTCTTTTCATTTGGTTTATTGTGTTAATTTTCACATTTATGCCATGGTCTGAGTGGAAATGAATAATTTTGTCTGAATGTGTGTCCTTCCTATACCATTTCAATTTTACTATTTTATCTTGTCTATATGCTCTAGTGTCTAGGAAGGGTACTGAGTGATGGAGATCTTCTGTTTCTAGTGTGAACTGTAAATCTACACAAACCGAGTTGAACAAGTCAAGTGTCAGTTGAATAAATGTTTCTGGTACTATCATCATGATGTCATCCACAAACTTTTTTATGAATAGAACAGTATATGGTAATTTAGGTAAGATTGAGTCCAACTGATGGTCCATAACATACTGTGCCAGAATAGGGGACAACTTTGAGCCTATCGCGCATCCGAAAATTTGTTGATAAAATTCTCCCTGAAACGTGCAGTAATTATTTTCAAGAAGAAAAGTGATTATTTCCATAAATAAATTCATGTCTAAGTTCGTGTGCGGTCTTATATTTTCCCACTTAAGCTTTAGAATTTCGATGATTTTTTTCTTTTCCAAATTTCCGAACAAGTTGACAACGTCCAGTGATATTAGTCTGTGGTCATCTGGTATCTCGAAGTCATTAATTCATACATTCCAGTATGCACAGGAAATTAATGACTTCGAGATACCAGATGACCACAGACTAATATCACTGGACGTTGTCAACTTGTTCGGAAATTTGGAAAAGAAAAAAATCATCGAAATTCTAAAGCTTAAGTGGGAAAATATAAGACCGCACACGAACTTAGACATGAATTTATTTATGGAAATAATCACTTTTCTTCTTGAAAATAATTACTGCACGTTTCAGGGAGAATTTTATCAACAAATTTTCGGATGCGCGATGGGCTCAAAGTTGTCCCCTATTCTGGCACAGTATGTTATGGACCATCAGTTGGACTCAATCTTACCTAAATTACCATATACTGTTCTATTCATAAAAAAGTTTGTGGATGACATCATGATGATAGTACCAGAAACATTTATTCAACTGACACTTGACTTGTTCAACTCGGTTTGTGTAGATTTACAGTTCACACTAGAAACAGAAGATCTCCATCACTCAGTACCCTTTCTAGACACTAGAGCATATAGACAAGATAAAATAGTAAAATTGAAATGGTATAGGAAGGACACACATTCAGACAAAATTATTCATTTCCACTCAGACCATAGCATAAATGTGAAAATTAACACAATAAACCAAATGAAAAGAAGAATATCAAAAATATGCCATAAATCATTCATAGATGAAGGACTAAAAAAATTACACCAGATTCTTAAAGAAAATGATTATCCTAACAGCATGATTAAGAAATTACTATATGCTAATGGTACCACTCAAAATGAACAAACAGAAGAACAAAATATGACAACAGATAGAACACATTATGCATCGTATCCAAATGTTACAAACTTGACAGGAAAATTGAAAAATGTGTTCAGAGAGGAAAACATCAAAATTGCAGTCCAAAATCAAAAAACGGTGAGGTCATTGTACACCAAAATAAAGGACCCCATTCCAACATCCTTCCAAAGTAATGTCGTTTATAAAATAAAATGTGAGACTTGCGACAAATGTTATATAGGACATACCTCCCAATGGTTGAAAAGTAGAGTGGCGCTACATAGATCGGACATAAGAAAATACCCAGAGAGATATGCATTGGCTGCGCATGCGCATAATTTGGACCATCATGTGAATTTTGAAGGTGTTGAGGTACTCAAAACAGAGAGAAATTATCAAAAAAGATTGATTCACGAAATGATTAACATAAACAAAGAAGATGAAACCATAAATAAGAAGACAGATACGAACTCTATATACAGTTATTTGTTAGAAAAGATAAAAATGGAACCTTTTTATGACGGCCCAATAGATGAATAAAGAAGACAGGGAACATAGAGGAGTTAGAGACTAGTTTTCTATAATAACAGAAACATAACCATCAAATGTCATTATTGTGTTATCTTAGATGAGAGTTACTAAATTGTGTATAAATAAGATTATCAACCGGAAGAGTTTTTAAATTGTGAAATAGATTTAGTTGACGTGTTTTTGGAGAATTCCTATGAAATCAAAATATAACTTTTTGTTTTTATTAGTTACAACGTTTGTGGCAGATGTTATCCATGTAAAACCTCACATTCAGTGAGTAAATTTGTTTGTTTTCTAAAATTTGTTATTTATTAATTGTATTTTATTGATCTTTTGCAGAAGCCCTGAAGAAGCATTAAATTAATGCGAAAGCTTGGCATAGAATAAAGAGTAGTCAATCATTTACTCCCAAAACCCGAGCCTAAAGACCATTAAATTTCATTCAATATATTTATTTTGGCTCTTACAACAATAGTTATTATATATATATATATATATATATATATATATATATATATATATATATATATATATATATATATATATATATATATATATATATATATATATATATGCTCGACAATCCTTCCACTCGTCATCACAACCAACGGTCTTGTCGAAACACATTTGCTGGACAACACAACGAAGCTCGGCCTCGATGAGAGCATAATTGGCGATGCACAGAAGGAGGTTATCCTGTGGTTATCTATATTATTATTATTATATTATATTTTTTTTATTACCGTTTAACGCGTTGGTGCCTGAGACAACCGGAAAAAGATTAGGACCCATCTTCTCGGTTCCTTATCAGTGTGGGTTCTCAGAAGAATTTCAAATTGTTTTTTCTCCAGTGTTTCAATTGTAACAGTCTGTATTTTTTTCCATGATGATGTACACAGTTTGAAACCTTTCATTTTTTCAGAAGTCACCTTAGGAATATTTTCAATCCTGTGTCCAGCACACACAAAAATTAACATTTCAACCAAAAATTTCAAGGAAAATGAACATAACAACTAACGGATATTTAAAATGACTCACACAAAGAAACCAAACTCAATGACCAATTCTTGAGAAGCCTTAAAACCCTTCCAAAATCATAATCCTTGACGTTCAACATGAAAATTATGATATTTGACAGAATAAGTAACACATACATAGGTATAATTGCTAACTTGTGTATTATAAAGATTACACATTTTTATCGGAACCCAAAAATAATTATTATTCATGAAATAGTTTATATGATTTTCATGACGGAGCAGTGTCACAGAAACTCTTTTCCAGTATTGATCAAAATATTGTTGTTCAGAGCTCAAAGTGATTTCCGAATACAAAAAATTGAGATGAATTTTGTTAAAGATGAATTGGTTTATATTATTCTCATGTTGGGGCAGTGCCAGAAAAACTGTTTATTAGCCAGTAGATCTTATGCTGTCGAATATCCCGAAAGAAGACATTCACATGATCGAGTTCTCGGAGGCTTTCAAACAGATTTGTAGAGACTGGATATGTCAAGTATAAAGAAAAAGAAAGGGTAAAATCGGCCACTAACGAAGACAAGGAGCTCGAGGTTTTACTGCATTCAACTGGAGATCCGCACACAAGCCAAAAGGAGCTTGGTGTAGCCTTTAGTATAAGTGAGCGTTCAGCTCAAAGAATCCTCAAAAAAAAAGTATTATGCCTACCACATCCAGATGCACCAGGCGCTTACCGATAGTGATTTTGAAAACCGTCTGAATTTCTGTAACTGGGCAAGTTTTCAAATTGAACAGAACCAATTTTTTGAATTTTTTCTGTGGTTTTTTATTCTTTGATGAAGCAACCTTCCACAATTTCGGAGCCGTGAATAGGCATAATTTTCACTATTACTCTGTAGAAAATCCAATTCTCATAAGGGAAATAGACAATCAACACAGGCCATTGAATGTCTGGGGAGCAGTAATCGGCAATCATGTGATAGGCCCTAATTTTTTCGAAGGAAATTTAGATGGAGCTGCATATTTGAATTTCATTCAGAACTTTCCCCAAATCTTAGCAGTGTTACCTATGGAAATACGAAATTAAATATGGTTTTAGCATGATGGAGCACCCGCCCATTATTCTCGTCCTGTGAGGGATTTACTGGACCAACAATTCCCAAACAGATGGATTGGTAGTGGCGGATCGACAAGATGGCCTGCTGGATCACTGGATCTCACCAAAATGGATTATTTTTTGTGGGGACACATAAAGGGAATCGTGTATGATGAAGTTTCAACAACAGCTTCCAATATGCGAGAGAAAATTGTGACTGCTTGTCGAAGCTTTACTCCAGCCATGCTGATGAGGGTTAGTGGGTCATTCAACGATCGGATCGTTTTGTGTTCCAGAAAAGGCGGACGACATCTCTTAGATCATAAACAGAATTTTTATTCGTCCTTTTCAACGAACGTTTGTTTTTATATACAATATTTGAATAAAATTTTTCGTTCTGATTTCATTTTTCGTGCCTGCTGGACGCGGGAGTGAAAATAGCCCTTCGGTTACTTCTGAAAAAATGTAAGGTTTCAAACTGTGCACATCATCATTGAAAAAAATACAGGGTGTTACATTTGAAAAACTCGAGAAAAGACAATTTGAAATTCTTCATATTTGGACATTGATAACGAACACCCAGTATAAAAGAGGTTGATCATTTACGAACGATGACTAGGCAAATTCTCAAGTTAAAATAATTCTGATTCAATTCATATTTCTATCGCTTCTGGATATCGGTAAAGGGCTTTTACCGAACTACTGTTTCGTCGAAATTTTGCAGTTTTTTTTGAATAAGACCCGTTGGTGAAATATCCCTAATATTTCGCATTATGATAGAGGTATTGAAGAGCATTCAAAATATGCAAAAATATAAGTGTTCTTCCAATTAAAAAATCACTCAATTTCGAATAATTTTATTAGGGAACACCCTGTATATCAGACAATAATTTCCAGAGACGCAGAATCGAAAGTACAAAAGGGATGCTTTTCGACTAAATTTCTAAAACGTGTGGTTTGGCAGCTATGGAAGCCTAACACACTATTGCAGGACCCTGTATGAGCTCACCAGCACCCAAGAGGTAAGCACCCAAGAGGTAAGTATTTTCAGTTAGGTGTTCTTCAACCAACCAATTCGAGCTGATGATGAGAGGGAGTCCTCTCATCATCAGCTCGAATTGGTTGGTTGAAGAACACCTAACTGAAAATACTTACCTCTTGGATTGAAGAAAAGATTAATATCTGATTCTCAGATAGACTATTCTGAACTTGATGTTGAAAAATTCAATAATTGATTTTTTTGCAATTCAATGAATATTGAAGCCTCCTCTTGATAACATAATAATCTTGTTGGATTTTGTCAAAAAAAACTTTACTACTGTTTGAAAAAAATATGTGTCAGATATTTAGAATAACGATTCAACTCACCATGTAACGTGAAAAAACTAATCTCGTTGGATGTTATTTCATTCCTATTATGATCATTAATTCATTTTGAGAATAATCAATTGTTTAATACGTGCATAGTTTCCCATGTTCATTGGAAAAAAATGCGCATTGATTATTAACCATTTTTTATGTGAGTGTAGTTGGACGAAGGAAACTGTTAATTTTCACCTTATACTCTTTTATCGTCTATAATAATAAAAGCGATTCAGAGTAGGCCATTCTCAATCTAAACATAGATTCCCATGGCAATTGTATTGTCAGAATAGAAGTGGTATTGAGTTCTTAACTGTTACTGGTGACGTCATGTCCTGTCCGTCGAATTCGAGTTTATTAATTGCTATCACACGTTTGATTCCACAGGAAATAATGGCTCGCAATAAAATATGGAAATGGAGACGAGTTGTAAAATTAAAATCATGACGGTCAGAAAATGACATGCCTTCGTTGAATGAATACTTTTCATCTGGGTTAACCGCTGTAGGTAAATTAATTTTAAAAACTGATGATGTAACGAATTTTGGACATTGAAGCATAAAAATTGTTCATTCGGAATTTCATGGATTGTTTTATCAAATTACGCTTAATCGGTTTGAAAACCTGAAAACATGTATTAATCAGAAGAGAAGTTTCAGGAATATAATAAATTTCTGATGTGATCTACCATTAATTTTTTTGAAATCTGAAATTGAGATTTTCTCTGTAATTGTTGTAATAATTTGAACAGAGTACTGAAGCTGAAGAATATTATTTACATAATATCTACATTGCAATTACCGTGAATAAATAATTTGAAGCGACTGTTGAACGATTTGTCATATCCCCCCCACCACAAAATTGTGAAAATGTATTATAAAATTATATTTTCTTAAAATAGAAACAAGTAATTATTTTGATCATCAACTTCAATTTAAGAAGATAATGAACACTATTTTGCTATATTTCAACAGACATTATCTCCACAAACATTCACCACTTCTGAAATCATAATTTCTAATTCGAATGCACTAAATATGATCTTCAACTCATAAAATATTTCCAGGAATCATTGGACTTTTACAACGAAATCCTTATGTAATCAGTAATCAATATCAAAGAATGATGCTAAAACTTACTAACTTCGCTGTTTCAACATACGTACTCTGTCAAAATCCCTCCGAACTATACAACATCTACGAAACTATTGGTAGGAAGATGAAAATAGGTAAAATTTCCAATGAAGTAATTATATCATACGATATTAACTATTTATCCGGTCAATGTATCAGCAATAGGAAAATGCCATCCACACGACCGTTGTGACAGAAGGTCTCCACGCCATTACGTAGGATTCATAATCGAAAGTAACCCAAGGAGAATGCATGTCATCAAGGGAGGATAGCGATCCCTAATAAGGGTGAAACCGGTATATCGCTATCCTCCCTTGATGACATGCATTCTCCTTGGGTTACTTTCGATTATGAATCCTACGTAATGGCGTGGAGACCTTCTGTCTGACAACGGTCGTGTGGATGGCATTTTCCTATTGCTGATACATTGACCGGATAAATAGTTAATATCGTATGATATAATTACTTCATTGGAAATTTTACCTATTTTCATCAAGTATTTCCAAATGTTAGCTGTTTTATTTATTATTATTATTTACGATGAAAGTCGCTTAGGCTAATTACGGAAGATTTTCCTTGTTGGCGTGGGATTCTGCTTTTTCGAAGTATTCATGGAGGAGGTAGTTAGGTTATTTGTCCGCTGGGTGGCGCTCTGCAGTTATTCATACTGACTAGCGACTGCCAGCGTTCAATAAGATGCCTGCTATTTCGTTTGTTTGTCATCTTGGGTAGGGTTATGCGGTACTGATGATCCCTAATAAGGGTGAAACCGGTATATCGCTATCCTCCCTTGATGACATGCATTCTCCTTGTGTTACTTTCGATTATGAATCCTACGTAATGGCGTGGAGACCTTCTGTCTGACAACGGTCGTGTGGATGGCATTTTCCTATTGCTGATACATTGACCGGATAAATAGTTAATATCGTATGATATAATTACTTCATTGGAAATTTTACCTATTTTCATCAAGTATTTCCAAATGTTAGCCGTTTTATTTATTATTATTGGTAGGAAGCTAGGTGGAGTGGATCAATAAATCAATATTACTTTCTAGAACCAGTCGTGAATCGAAATTATAAAGTAAATAAAAACAAAAGAGAACAATAAGTAAATTAAAGCCTAAAAAATTCAACATAACACTGTGCCGTTACATATAACGTTCACGGATTTTACTTAGAAAAAAAGTAACTTATAGTTGAAGCATTTAAAGGCAAATGCCATGATAATTCATGTTTAGATTGAGAATGGCCTACTCTGAATTGGTTTCATTATTGTAAATGATAGAAGACTATAAGGTCAAGTGTAACAGTTTCACCACTAAAAATAAATTTGAACCTAACAGATTGGGATCTCAATTCCTAATGAAATGGTATCCGAAAAACAGACATATCTCTACCATGTGACGATGAAGTGGCCCTCAAGGGGTATACTGCACCCAAAATATATTTGTTCATTCGATTTTCTTATTCAACAGAATCAAAACCATGTTCTGAAAATTTAAGAGGAGTGGCGAAATTGTTTTTAAACATCCCAAAGTTTCATTATTATCAAAAATAAATAATATCAAACGCTCAGATTTAAAGCGAATGAAACTAATTTGAACAAAATCCCATTTACTCAGGTTAATGTACCTGATTCCCAATAGTCGTGTCATCTGTTTCCGGATGTTATTCGAAATAACTTGTTATCAGGATTACCGACTGAAGCGGCCCCAAAATTGAAACTTATCTCGTCGCTGCTAGCCATGTGCTCAGACTGTTTACTGCATTTCCCACATTCTTCTCAGCATCTTGCGAGATCCAGAAAAGCTCGCCACAATTATATAGGGTGTTTCACCGGGATGGGCTATTAGACTTTCATGGAAAACTTATCATAATCTGGAGCTGAAAATTTGCATTTGAGTCAATGGTCTTTCTCCCTAAAATATTTTCAGATTTTCCAGTTATATCGGAAACAGACTACTACTCCCTTATTTGAAATGGCACACCCAGTATATTACTGCATCATTAGATAGCTTTTTTGATGACAATTTTTATTGGTGAAGTCACGCTGCCAAAGTCTTCCCGCGAAAATAAAACTATTTCTGGTTGCAACTTGTCTGCCTTACGGAACAACACTAAAATCCTCTACGCTACAGTGAATTATTTTGTGATAATACCGTATTGCTGAATTTAGTGTAAATATTACTCTGGATTATTTAGTTTCAATTCAGTGTTGGTGATTGTGCCTATACAACGTATTTGATACTATTTCGAAATAATACACTGTGGTTGACGAAGGTAAGTAAAAATTTTTGTATCATTCCTTAATGGTTCAGTATTGTTCGTAAAAGGTGAAAACCAGAGAAATGACGAACTATTGATGGTAGATATAAATTATGTCCTGAGTTTGTTGAAACATTATAATAAATATTTTTTTATAATCAAAATTGTTACTTCCTTTATAAATTGGGAGGAATATATTCATACAATCTATATTATTTTTAATTTACAAGGAGATATTTTTTTTTTGAGATAATGCACTATTGTTGATCTGATTAAATTTGTAATTGGTATTTGGCAGATGACGAGTGGTCGTGGTATGTTGTTGCTGAAAAAGGCATTGGAAGAAACCAGACCTTCTGTTAAACAAAGCATCATGCAGACACCTGTAGGAAATACAACCGTTGCAGCATCAACCAATTACACGTCAACAGTGGCAGTATCAGCTGATGACGCATCAGATGAGGAGGTACCCGTATTATCTTCTTTATAAGACTAATGTCTTATCCGAACTAGCACTTCTTCAATGAATAGTTAAGAATATTCTTGTTCTACTCCAACAAACATACCTTCAACTTCAGGCCCGCCTGGAAGGAAAAATAAATAAGATTAGGAGAGAAATCGGACCATTGCATACTTACCTGAATAATGAGCCTGTGTCCAGAAAGGTTCATAAAGCAGTCCGAAAAATAGCATCTGAATACCGAATACCAGCTCGAACACCTGAGCTGAGGGAGAAACTGCAAATACTGTATGACAACCTGAAACAGAAAATAAAAGCTTTTGGTAACCGCATGAAGAGATACAACGAGAGAACAAAAAGATATCACAACAACCAGCTCTTCTATAAGAATTAAGAGCAATTCTTTAGGAGCTTGGAAGACGACACAAGAGTTGAAGGCGAACCCCCAAAGACAGAGGACATGTACAATTACTGGCATGCCATATGGGGTAAAGACAAGAAACATGACGATAGGGCAAGCTGGATAAAAGAAGCTGAATCCGAAAGTTGGAAATATGGTATAATAATAATAATAATAATAATATGTTTATTATTATTATTTTTAAAAACAAACCTCAACAGCAAGAACATGACGAGAGCCATCAACACATATGCATGTTCAATTCTCACATACTCTTTCGGTATCATTCCATGGAGCAAAACAGATATGGAAAACCTGCAACGCAAAATGAGAACCTTGATGACGAAAGCACACAAGCACCATCCGAAAAGTAGCATTGAGAGGACGACACTGCCGAGGAATAAAGGAGGCAGAGGTCTGCTAGACATCATGGAACTTGCCAATGGTCAAATTGAATGCCTACGAACATACTTCAAAGACAAATCAGGCACGTCAGAGATCTACAAAGTACTGTGTGAAGCAGACGAATCAACACCTTTGCAACTGCACAAGGAGCAATTGTCATACAACCACCAGACAATCCAAGAAAAAATGCAAAGATGGAGAGAAAAGCCCCTACATGGACGACATTTCAACGAGGTGAACCAGGATCATGTCGACATTGAAGCGTCGAACTATTGGCTCACATCAGGTGCGATGTATCCAGAAACGGAAGGATTTCTTTTAGCCATCCAAGATCAAGTGATCTCAACAAGAAATTACTGCAAGCATATCATAAAGGATCGAACTATTACTGACGATCGATGCCGTTATGGGTGTCCAACGAATGAGACAATTCAACATATCACGGGAGGATGTCAAATGTTTGCAGGAAATGAATATAAAGAGAGACACGATGCAGTAGGAAAGATTCTACACCAAGAAATGGCAACTAAATTAACACTAATTCATTCTGAAAAAGTGCCATACTACAAATACCGACCGGAAACCATCCTGGAAAACGAACGCTATAAACTCTACTGGGATCGTACAGTTTTGACTGATAAAACAGTCCCTCACAACAGGCCAGATATATTGCTAGTTGATAAACATCAAAAGGCAGCAATACTCATCGACGTAGCAATACCCAATAACAACAACATGCGTCAAAAAGAGGTCGAAAAAATTTCAAAATATAGGGACCTCGAATTTCAGATAAAGCGCCAGTGGGGAATGATATCAACGAGAACTATTCCAATTATCATCTCAACAACAGGAATAGTACCCAAAAATCTCAAGAGAAATATCAAGCAACTAGGTCTTAGTGAGTATATATGTAATATAATGCAAAAAGCTGTTCTTTTAGGTACTGCAAGGATGGTGAGAAAATTCCTAGGAAGCGAAGGACAGGTCCAAGGATCACGTGTGAGAGGACCAGAAGTTCGACGAGAACCAGGGGGACCACAACGACCGGACACGACCGAGCTCTGCCCTTCTTATATTTTAAATATCTGGGATTGAGTGAATGTTCTTCTTAGCGAGGAGTGAGAAGCCGACGGCGAGGAGAAATCCTACGCGTATAGGCAAAAGTCGGAATATGTTTATTCATTCGAAAAATTTACAAAAGAAAATAAACTCAACAAATATATGCTGGAACAATATCAAAATGAAAAATGTCCATGGGCAGCAATAAAAGTCACTCAAATGGTAATGGAAAAGAAAAAAAGACATTCTGGTGCTGAATAAACATAGTTTCCTCCAAAAACCGATTGGTTGCACGGAGGGTATATTCCTTAAAATCTGTGCACTTATTTTGCAAGTGCAGCATTGAGGCAGCCTCATGAGCAAGGTACGACTTCAGGTCCATAGATGTTGGATACTGTTATCTCTGATTAATTATATCTGCAATTTTAGCTCTATCAGTTCCTTTCAAATAGTTCTTAACATATTTGCTGAATAGTCTGCAGGAGTTCAATGTACAAAATTTAGATCTCAGCTCATCCGTCAGCAGATTGAAAATGCGAGGTATGATGTAGGTATATGTACGCTGTCCGATAGTCTTTTTAGTTCTGTGCGTCCGAACTCTTTGGTCTTCTATTCCACGAGTTGTATATCTATGATCGAGGTATATCAACGAATCCTTGTATCTAAAGCAATGCATGAGTAAGGTGTGGTAGTAAATCCCTCTCATGTCCAGAACTTTTGCTTCCAAAAAAAGTTTATCTGTCGAGTACAATCTCTCCTTAGGTAATATAATTCTCAGAAAATAATTCTGTATTACCTGTAATTTCTTCGAATGCGTATCATATAAGCCACCCCAAGCCAGAATACCATACTGGAGGCGGGATTCTATGAGTGCATGGTATAATATTTTCAAATATTTTCTCCAATATTCGGCTAAGGGAGCGGAAGCGATAGAGAAATCGTCTCAACGTACTAACAGTATTACTGGAGTGGACATCCCATCTGAGATGCTGATCGATATATATGCCTAGATACTTTATGGATGTTATGAGAACACATTAAGAGTAGTATATTTTGGGAACTTTGAAGCCACCTACAAATATGGAATAATTTTCTGGGGAACAAATGAGAATCTGGAAAGAATATTTTTACTGCAGAAGAGAGCAATTCGAATAATATACAAATTGGGATTTAGGGAATCATGCAGAGGAAAATTTAGATCAAAAAATATTCTAACAGTACATGGTCTTTACTTGTTCGAATGTTTAATGTTTTTACATAAAAATAGAAGCAAATTCACAAGCGAAAATATAAATTCATATAATACAAGAACTTTAGACATAATTTTCCCAACACATAGATTAACATTAACTGAAAAAAGTCCAACCTACATGAGTATAAGAGCTTTCAATAAACTACCAAACGAGATAAAAGGCATTTCACAATATAAAAAATTCCAAATCAAAGTGAAAAATCTACTTATTCAATTAGAACCTTATAGTCTCCAGGAATATTTTGAAAAAACAATGTAAAACTTAAATTCTGACGTCATTTCACTTAATTTGTATAGTTTATGTTATGTAACTACAAATCATTTGAAATAAAGAAATGTTATTATTATATTATTATTATTACTTGAGAAATCCCGAAGGTTGCGTCTTCATCACATATCAAGAGGTTATCAAAAGTTGGTAGGCTATTTGTGCGGAGTGCAAACGGTAAGTATTTAGTTTTTTCTTGATTTATTGTCAAATATCTATACTTAAAAACCTTCAACACATCTTTCATGTCCTTTTCATCTTGCAATTTTAAATTCTCCCATTTTAGATCTCTATAAAGGATGGCTGTATCATCTGCAAAACATATAATTCTTCCCATACTGTTTACCTTTAGGATGTCATTCATATAGAGTGTGAACAAAACCGGCCCAAGTACCGTGCCCTGCGGCACTCCACATTGAATGTTCAATATATCACTGAACACGCCATCCACCTGTACCATTTGTGATCTGTTCTTTAAATAAGTACTGAAGAGCTGAAAGGGCACTCCACGCACACCAATATTATCCAAGACGCTCAGCATCTCATCATGGTTCACCGTGTCAAACGCTTTTGAGAGGTCCAAGAACACACAGCGCCACCTCATCAGCGTCCAAGATCTTATATATCGTATCGGACAGGTACGAAACAGCATCTGTAGTAGATTTCCCCTCACGAAATCCAAACTGAGAACTCGATATGATCTTAAACTTTTCCAAATAATTATTCAATCTCTTTCCAATAATCTTCTCGAATACCTTGGCAAATGACGTGATCAGTGATATTGGTCTATAATTTGACGGTGAATCTTTCGTTCCCTTTTTATATATTGGCTTCACAATTGAAAGTTTGAACTCTTTTGGACAACAACCAGACTGCATCACATCATTTAGTACATGTGCTAACGGAATAGATATTTCATCTCTTATTTTCTTCAAGGTCTCACCTGTAATGTTGTCGTATCCTGGAGATTTATTTTTTTTCAAGTCGTTTATTATTGACTCAACTTCTGCTAGGGTGGTTGGGTTTAAAAAGAAGGAGTGATCAGTTTTCCCTGGTTTGAATGGTGGTGTGTCCCCGATGGTTATTCCCTCTGCAAGGTCCGATCCAACTTTAATGAAGTAATCATTGAAAACATCAGCAACTGCTTTTCTATCCTTAGTTACTGAGCCATCTCTTTTCCGAATTTCTTGCACTGTATGGAGGTTTTTATTCTTGTATTCTTCGTTCACTATCCTCCACAAATTTCTCGAACTTTCTCCATGTTCCTCTATTTTTGCCCTGTAGTAGTTGCACTTTGCTGTTCTCATTATCCGATTCAAATAGCTTCGATACTGAACAAATTCTTCCCTATATCTATCCGGTTCCCTGATATATTTTTTATAGAGCTCGTTTTTGTGATTGACAGATTTCACAATTCCAGCAGTTATCCAGTGTTTTCTTCCCACATCCCTTCTCTTCATCTTGATCTTCTTGGTGTTCATTTCTAACAATTCCCTCATCGTTTGAAGAAAATATGTTGCCTTCAGCTGAGCGGTCTCTAACGAATACAAATGCCTCCAGTCGAATTTCGATAGTTCTGATTTGAGTTCATTATAATCTATTTTGTAGTGATATGTCTGCTCCCTACGTTGTGTCACTCTCTTCTGCATCGGAAGATTAATAGCTGTGGCACGGTGATCAGTTATGCATGTCTCCACCGTTGACGACCAAATTAAAGATTCGATGTTCGGGATAGTACTCTTCAAAAATATATGATCTAAGCATGATTCTTTTCGTGTTTCTTTATTGATCACAGATATGTAATCATATTCACTCATCATATTCATATATGTTGACACCACGTCATCTGATTAATTTAAAATATTAATATTTATATCGCCTACTATAACATGATTTTCAACCACTACCGTCCTCTTCTGTTTCAGGTATTTTTCGAGTGATATGACGAAATCCCAAACATCTGTTGAAGGAGGCCTATATACACCGGTGATAAGTAATTTCCTACCTTGTGGAAGGGTGATCATATTCTCAGCTGCCTTAACTGGTCCAATATATACAATATTGTGCTGGAAGGTGTAACATGTCTTCAAATAAATAACCACTCCATCGTTTTTATTAATCTCGCCCTGGTTATAAAACATATTATATCCCTCAATACCAAAACCGCCTTCATCAAATACTGTGAAAGTCTCCGACAAAATTAAGCAATCAGGGGGGGCAGTAAGTTTACCGAGAAGTATCAACAATTCATCAAAATTTTTATGGATGCTTCTAATGTTCTGGTGCAGTATCTTGAAAACAACATCCTCCGTCTCTGAAGCCCTCCTGTAATGTTCAATATCGTGACATTCAATTGTAGTCACCGGCAAAAAATTTACATCTCTTATACATGGATCCATGAAAAATCAAAACCGAAGACCGCGAAAGAAAAAAAAAACAGAAATCCAAAAAAAAAAAAAAAAACAGAGAAAATTCATTGAAACAACACTTTTATTTATTAGAGCGTGTCTTTATTCTCTCCTTCCGTTGCTCTCACCAATAAGGTTCCGCCTCCACCCTGGATAGACTCCGAAGTCAACTGTCTACTCCGCTGAACTGCACGCTGTTCCTTCGGGGTTTCTTGAGTTTGCTCCTGATATTTTCCAACAATAGGAGTTGATGGTACGCTATTTCTGCGCTTCAAAGGGATCCCCTGTAATTCCTCAATCTCAGCCAAAGTATATGCAGTGTTGTCTACATATATTTTATTTCCCTTAATTCGGCAATTCGATATGTTCTGGCTTCTCAGTTCAGAAAGATAACTCCGCAGTCGATTGTATTCCTCACGTTGTTGTCTCGTTAAGTTGTGAGCAAAATATACTTCCTTCCCTTTCAGGTCTCGCAGATTCTGAAATATTTTATCCTTCACCCTGTAAGATATCAACTCAACCTTGATTGGACTTCTTTTCGATCTTCCCAGGTAGTAAACATCATTTATGCTTGATTCATCGAGTTTCAACCCCAGGAGTTTGTTTATTTCCTGGCAAATAAAATCTGCGTTCAGATCCTCTCGCACACCTGAATTCAGGCCATATATGACGAAGTTATTCTTTCTTGCTCTACTTTCCAAATCCCTTACAGATTCTTTGAGCTCAACGTTCTCCTTCTCCAGAGTAGAAACTCTCTTTCTGAGAGCCTCAACCTCCAAAAGGATATTAGTTTCAACTGCTTGTAATCCACGTTTTAGTTCATCTCTACTCTTTATAATTTCATCATGCAGACTTTTCAGAGTGATCTCAGATTCAGACATTGTTCAGTCTATTAGCGAAAGTTATGAGGATAGGAAAGGCTTAACGTTCTTCACTCCAGTGGGCCAGTAAAGGAGGCTTCCCGATGATATGGAGGGCCACGGATTGATAGGGAAAATGATTGGGCTAAGAAAGACTGGGATCCGGGTTTCTCAGCGAGCTAGAAATTTCATGAAACCGAAAATAATTCGCGAAACACTTTCAAGTCGTAAGATTTTTCTCAGTGAACTTCAACACAAATCCACGCAGTGTGTGATCACCCTCATAGCAGCCGCATCTAATCAATGAGGACGCATGTGTTCAGAAAAACTAACGATAAAGGGATTTCCCCGATAAGATTGACAATATCCTATGAATCACTCTCTCAAATTTCAGTTACAGCTCACCTGCAAAATGCACTGAGGTACAGGACACAAGAAAGCGTGAACTCAACTTCGGTTTTATGTCCAAGAAACAAAAATATGTTTGCTGCATCCGTGAAAAATAGGAAAAACTGGAGGAGCGAAGTTGAAATCAACCGTCACTCATAAAGCACCACATACCAATATGATGTATGGAGGACATAAAAATATCTAGAACCGATGTGCAATGCGTGATCAAAAGAAAGAACAACTGGGCTGCGCCGGGACCGGACAAAATTCAGAACTACTGGTGGAAACATTTACGAGCACCCATCAAGCTCTGGCTAACCTTTTTCAGAAGTCACTGCTAAACCCAACCGTTATCCCAAAATCCTTGACACTGGGCACCACCTTGATGATACCGAAGGGAAATATAACATCACACCCCAAAAACTTCCGCCCTATAACATGCCTGCCAACAATATACAAAATACTCACGGGCACCCTGACTATGCACATCTGGAAGCATGTGAGAGAACACCATATTTTGGCCCGAGAACAAAACGGTTGCTGCAAGGATGCGAAGGGGTGCAAGGAACTGCTGCTTATTGACCAGATCATTACCGGACAGGCAAAGAGCAAACTCCGCAATATATCAATCGCTTGGATTGATTACAAGAAGGCCTTTGATTCGGTGCCACATTCTTGGTTACTCTAAGTACTAAGACTGTACGGAATATCAGAAAAAATAATAAATCTTTTAGAACATCTAATGAAAGAATGGAAAACAACATTACTGATCGAGACCAAGAATGGAACAAACAAAACGAGAGAGATAGCGATCAAGTGCGGAATTTTCCAAGGCGACACTCTAAGCCCGCTCTGGTTTTGCCTGGCGTTGAACATCCTCAGCAAGATACTCAATAAATCCAGGTTTGGATACGTATTAAATAAAACCAGAAAATTGAAAGTCAACCACCAGCTTTACATGGACGACCTGAAACTGTTCGCAGCAACCGAAATCGAACTGAGAAGGCTGTTGGAAATTGTGTCCTCCTTCAGTCAAACAATAGGTATGGAAATGGGACTGGATAAGTGAGCGGTACTGAACGTAAAGAGGGGAAGGATTGTGGATGGAGATGAGATAAAGCTGTGGGACGACTCTATAATAGCATGCATAAAACCGCATGAAGCATACAAGTACCTTGGCATACAGCAGGCCCTAGCTATTAGAACAGCCGATGTGAAAGAAACACTGAGAACAAAATACTTCACAAGACTAAAGAGTTTACTGAAGGCTAAACTCAATTCTAAGCCACTTTTCACATCAATCAATATATGGGCCTTACCCTGCTTGAGCTACTCATTCGGGGTCGTACGCTGGACATCTGCCGAGCTGAAGGCATTGGACATTCAGACAAGAAAGCTACTCACCAGGTATGGAGTTCATCATCCCCACTCCTCCGCTAGTAGACTCTACATCAGTGCATGATGGAGGTAGTGGGCTCCAGAACATCCAGATAACTCATAATAAAATAATATCAGATATGAGAAACTACTTCAGGTCAAAAAACTCACCTTTCTATGAGACTATATGCCAGGCGGATGACTTCTCGACACTGCAGCTGGCAAATCCTTCCGTCAACCTAGAGGAGCGATCAATGGAGCAGCTCTCGGAGGAGTGGCACAGTAAAGCTCTCCACGGCAGATACCCCGGAGGTTTAATATCAGATAATGTCTTAAGATCGGAGTCATTAACTTACCTCAAAGCAGGATACCTGTACCCGGAAACTGAGGGCAAAATCGTGGCAATAGAGGATCAGGTGGTCCCCACACGAGCGAACATGAAAAGAATAACAGGCCGCAATATACCCACAGACGTCTGCCGGAAATGTTCCAAATCCCTGGAAACAATACAGCATGTAATAATAATAATAATAATATTATTTATTTTCCTCAGCGACAATATTACAAATCATTGTATAAGGAATGGTCAATTTAAACAATATAACAAGAACAGAACATTATTCTAATAATGAAACAAAACAGAAGAAACAAAATATCCCTAAAGTTACCCTAAAAAATCATTTAAACTATAAATACATTTTGACACAAGGAAATCTTTGAGTTTTTTCTTGAATCGAGGCAATGGCAGATTTTTAATCTCATTCGGTATCTCATTATAAAAACGAGGTCCTGCAAAATTAGGAGATCTATATGCTAATGAATGCTTTGCAAAAGGTTGATGTAATATATCCCTATTTCTTTGTCTGGTATTGACCTCATGATAGGAATGAATTTGGACAAAATTATTCAAATTTATATGCACATATACACACATCTCAAAAATATACAGGCCATACAAGGTCAGGATACCATATTTTAGAAAATATTGTCTACAAGATGTTTTATTGCCTATTCCGGCAATCCTTCTTATTACACGCTTTTGGGCCAGGAACACTTCCCCCACATTGGCAGACCAACCCCACAAGCATATTCCATATGTCAACCGAGACTGCACCTCCGCGTAATATACCGTGATGAGTTGTTCCGTAGTCAGGACATATCGCAAATTTTTGAATTTATAGCATATTGAATGTAATTTCGAGATCAATATTTCGCAGTGATATTTGTAATTCATATTCTCATCAATATATATTCCTAAAAATTTAGTTTGGTCAACCTGGCTGCACAGTTCCCGATCAACCTCCACACTCAAAGGACACAATTTTTTTTGTGGGTTATGAAATTGAATCAATAAGGTTTTTTCCATATTGAAATGAAGGCTACTCTCCGAAAACCACGATCCCAAACCCAATAAAGCTGTTGACAACCGATATATTGTTTCTTCCTGTGATTTTCCCGAAATAACAACAGATTTATCATCTGCATATTTAATTATAAATTCACGGGGCACAGCAGAGTCCACACTGTTAACATAAATGACAAACAATATTGGAGCCACCACTGAACCCTGTGGCACACCGATAGTGACTTCTGTGGTATTGGAGCAAATCTTTCTCAATTTACCATTCCTCAAACTGGACACTTCAACGTATTGAGTACGACCCGTCAAAAATGTTTTCACCCAGTTTAGGGGCGTACCAGATATTCCCATCTCCTCAAGTCGAGCAATTAATATATCATGATTGACACAATCGAATGCTCTACTTAAGTCGCAGAAAATTCCCACAGGACACTCTCCTGCTTCTAAACTTGTAACGATCTTATCGTGAATTGTGTGTACTGCGGTTATTGTGGACCTCTGTGAGCAGAAACCATGTTGTGTTTCAGAAATTTTTTTATTCGTTCCCAAAAAGACCAACAATCTCTCGAGAAAACAGTACTCGAATATTTTAGAGAAGGTTGACGGAATTGTTACCGGCCTATAATTTTCAACATTTTGTTTATCATTTTTTTTGTATATGGGAATAATTTTACCGATCTTGAGTTCACTTGGAAATTTTCCTTCGCAAAATGATAAATTAATAAGATGACAAAATGGACTCAATATTATATGAAAAATTTTTTTGATGAGAAAGGATGGGATACCGTCCTCACCACATGTTTTCTTATTTTTCAATTTTTTCATAATGAGATCATAAAGATCAACGCCATTGAACGGATATAAATTAAGTTCATTCTTCACATCATCACTAGATGGTATGATGTTGTTGGTATTTGAGACCTTGTTTTTTATCCTTTCAACAACTCTGAGGGGTGCTTCTTTGAAAAAATCATTGAATCTACTTGCAACAACCTCGGGATCACTTATTTTAGAGCCATTTTCCGAAATAGTTACATTCTCAAATTTTTTCGATTTAAATCCGTTAATTTCCGATACTACATTCCAAGTTTCTTTAGTTAAATTCTCACTTTCCACGATTCGGTTTTGATAATACATACGCTTATGAAATTTTATGAGAGATTTATGAGCTCTTCTTTTTTCTTTGTAAATATCTTCAAATTGAGTATATTTTTGACTTAAAGAGTGTAAAAATCTTAATTCGCTACTGGACTTTCTGACCACATCATTAACCCATTTTTTTGGCTTTTGCAGTACATATCGCATAGATAAGGGAAACCGGTTATTAAAATGAAATAAAAATATATCATAGAATTGATTAAAAGCCGTTTCCAAATCGTTGAAAGCATAAACGAATGACCAATCCTCAGAACCTAAGTCATAACAAAACCTATTTATATTATCAGAGTTAAACGACCGTCTGTACGTTGAATGTACCCTTTCAACATCGATTGTCCCAAAATTTATATCCGAGAGTATTAATCTGTGATCAGAAAAAGCGAAATCTAATACACATGTAGTACCAGAAACAAAATTCAAATAAACATGGTCAATGCATGATATAGAATCTGTCGTCACTCTGGTTGGCCAGAAGACAGTGTTGCCTAGCCCAAACTGTAACAAGAAGAGTGAAATTCTCTTAAATTTACTTGATTCGTTCAAACTGTCGGAGTTGAAATCACCGCAGATAACAAATTTTATACCTGGTTTATACAAAGACTCGAAAACAGCATTCAGTTCATACAGAAACGTATCAATATCTCCACTAGGTGGTCTATAACAATTTATAATAATAAAATTATCACAATCGGTTTTGAATGAAACTGCACTCAGTTCACATTGACCCTCTATTGAATTCCGTTCTAAGTTGATCGGTTTCACTATTATATTTGTTCGGGTCCAAATTGCTGTACCACCACCATTTTTTATGGGACGACAATAACTAGCTGCCAATTTGAAACTAGAAATTGTCAACTGATTAATAGCATCTTCTTTTATGCATGTTTCATTGAAGCATAAAAATTTAACCGAAGGGAACTCATCCAAAAGAATCTCCAGCTCACTTATTTTTTTGAAATTTAAAGTTTGTACATTCAAAAAAAGTAATGTGGGGGAAAATTTTATATCCGCTCCTGCCCGTTTTTCTTGCGAATGTATAAAAAACGTCTAACACAAGTATTTTTGGGCCATAAAGTCGCATCCATGGCTTTTTTAAAATTCTCTCGGAAAATAGTTACCTTGAAGGACGAGTATATTTCTGGATTTCTTGATTCCAGTGCTTCCGTAACAACTTCTCCAAAATGGGGTTTCAACATATCCTTTAGATCTTCTGCAGACGTTTTTGGATGGATCCTGTATACATGAAGGTCAATCGTCTTAGGTACACCCTTTACCTTTGTTTCGGTCTGGAATTCATTGCCAACACCTACATTTCCCCTCCTTTTCCTTCTATCAACAAGGTTCCATATGTTTTCAGAGCTACCACTATCTAAACCTTTCTTGTCATCCAGAGAAGACTCTTTCGAAACATCATTCGAAATATTTTCCGTGGCTTTATTCAGCCCCACAGCATCCATATTCTCCAAAGAAATCACCTCATTAGAGTTCTGAGCATTAGTGAACTCTTTGTTTAGGTTTTGAGAAGTTTTTTTCGTGGGTTCTATCTCTTTGGATTTTTCATGAATTTTCTTAGATTTTGGAGACATATTTTTAGGTACGGCAACATCGCATTTTCGAATTTTGTTATTTTCTTCCATTAAAATTTTCAATAAATAATCTTGAGATTCAATTGTTTTACTTTGGCTTGAAATTGACCTCTCCATTTCACAAATAACTCGTTTTTGACACTGAATTTCATAATTTGCACATTTCAGATCTTTCTCAATACACAGATTTTTGTAGGTTGAATTTTGTTTTGAAACATCCAAATCACTATTATTGTCTATAAAATTCGGAACTTTTATAAATTCCAACAGATTCAAAGTCGAATCACTTAGCTTCACATCACTCGGAATTTTTCTATTTAGAATTATCTCTATCAATTTACTTTTGGTGAGATTATTCAGCTCGCGAATTGCTAACTAGTTACTCGCCATGACGATGTACAAACTACTATCCTCATGCCCAATATTGGCTCCAAAGGACTACATGGAGCGCCACAACGCGATGGCAAAGGTTTTTCACAGGGAACTCGCGAAGAAAACAGCTCTTATACGGGATACGGGGACGCTTTATACTTACCAACAATGCTGCGTCCTGGAAAACGATGTCTACAAACTGTACTGGAACACAACTATGAACACGGACAGGGCAATATCGCATAACCGGCCGGACATAGTTCTGTTTAATAAGGCCGAAAAATTAGTGCAGATAATAGACATAACGGTACCCGCCGATGATAATATCGCCCGAGCGTACACTGAGAAACTCACCAAATATCATGACCTCGCGTTTGAGCTGAAAGAAATGTACGGTCTGAGGAAAACATCATTTCTCCCACTCATAATATCGGTAAATGGCCTGGTGGAGACACACATGATTGAAAACACGAAACGTCTACAATTACATACTCACCTGATTAGCCAAGCACAGAAAGAGGTCATCCTGGGTACCACGCGGACAGTCAGAAGATTTCTTACTAGCTCCTGAGTACAACCTTGGTCGCTGTGGTGACCCGGTTGTCTTAGATCCATCCCGCTTGTCGGTGAATTAAAAAAAAAATAAATATATATATATATATATATATATATATATATATATATATATATATATATATATATTTATATATATATATCATATATATATATATATATATTTTTTTTTAAATTCACACTTATTAGTGGGTTTCGTAGAGTTATCCGGACGCCGAGGCATCAAGGATAACCCTCTTTTTGATCAATGGGGGTTATATATATATATATATATCTATATATATATATATATATATATATATATATATATATATATATATATATATATATATATATATATATATATATATATATATATATATATATATATATATTATTTTTTTTCCAAATCACCATATAGGGCAGGTATATATATATACCTGCCCTATATGGTGATTTGAAAAAAAATATATATATATATATATATATTTTTTTTTTGTTTCACACTCTCGTGGGTTCAATTAGATTCGCCGGGTGCTAGCACCAAGGCGAGATCCTCTGAGTCCTAATGAGGATAGACCACCTGCCGAATGATGTTGACCGTCCCCAGTATTACGGCTTTCTGCATCCAACATAATGCGTTGATGGGGAGTTGAAGTTCTCGTATGTGTTGTACGGTTTTTCTGTGGACGAGTCCATTGCAGCTTATTACCATCGGCTTAATTTCCACCTTCTGCTGCCTCCACATGCTCTTCATTTGTCTCGCTAGTGCCTCGTATTTGCTTATTTTGTCTTTGTAAGCCTTCATGAGGTTCTGGTCAAAAGGCACCGCGAAATCGATTATGGTAGCCTCGTTTTTCTTTGTATCCCAAATAACGAGATCAGGCCTGTTGTGCTCCTTCCCTTGATCCGTCGCAATTGGAATGTCCCAGTATATTTTGACATCGCTATTTTCTAGTAGTGCCTGTGGGTTGTACAAATGATGTGGAGTAAAGTTTTTTATGAGGAGTTCTTTCAATCCCAGCAGCTGGTGCACCACCTTGCCCATGTTATTGTGTCGGCTGAGATATTTAGTCCCCGCTATCGCTGAGCATCCCGATGAGAGGTGCTGCACTGATTCCTCTTCCTGGTTGCAGAGTCTACACTTTGTGGTTTCAACACGCTGCTTCATTATATGTTTAATGTAGACTCGAGTTGGTACAACTTGATCCTGTATGGCCAGGAAGGTCCCCTCAGTTTGGGGGAACAAGTAGCCCTGCGTAAGGTAAGTATTTGAGCTGTTCATGTCCACCTCTGGTTGGTGGAGGCTTGTGTAGAAACGGCCATGTAGTGGTTTCGTTTGCCAGTTTCTTTTCCACTTCTCTTCTAGCTCTTTTGTTTCAGGTTCTGCTCTTTCTGCTGCGTTAGGGGTGCGAGAATCAAACATAGCAGATACCAGCCGGTGCAGAGGTAAGGTCTCGTTGCCAAAATACCGTTTTAAGTTATTTTTCTCTTTTAGGTCGGTGATCTCTATGCTAGTCAGTCCTCGACCTCCTTCGCTGCGTTGTATATATAGCCTCTCTATCGCCGAATTCGGGTGCAACATGCCGTGCTGCGTGAAAATTGCTCTCACTCTTCTATCCACATATATATATATATATATATATATTCTATCCTATATATATATATATATATATATATATATATTCTATCCTATATATATATATATATATATATATATATTTTTTTTTTTTTTTTTTCCTCTTCACCATATAGGCTTGGACTCTTCGCTGCCGGGCAGATTCTGCCAAAGCAGGTCAGAGGGATGTCAGGAACTTCCTCATATATATATATATATATATATATATATATATATATATATATATATATATATATATATATATATATATATATATATATATATAAGTTAGATAAGGGGTGTGGGAAAATTGATAAGTGTTATAATGTCACTCTTCTTTATTTCATTTAGTCGACGTTTCGATCCCGATGGGGACCTTCTTCAGGACTCTACAATAGCAATAAAAAACTTACCAGTCCAGAAGGTACAGAAGAGAATTTGCTACTATTAGGGAGAGAAATCTGATGAAGGTGAGAGCTCTATCAGATGAACTTCTAAAGAGAGTAGAACCACAGGAGAGGTGGATTAAGAATGTTAGTACTGTTATTGTACCAGATAGAATATTGAAATTTCTAGCACTGGGCCCCAAATTCGGCATTGATATTCCTTTAAGGGAGGTGTCCATGTCGAGGCTGTTGTCAGATGTGGAGGGCATTATTGATCTTAATGATAGACTGTCAGATGAGGGAAAGAACATCAAACGTTCCCAAGCTGTTAATATTATCACAAACTACATCAAACCTGGAAAAAGGACTAATAATATTTTCCAGAGAGAATTTTACCACTGTAAGAGATACCTAAGTGAACATCAAGAATTGCTTGTGTTACGGGCTGATAAAGGCAATGCTACGGTTTTGATGGATAAGGATCAGTACATAGAGCTCTCCAACGAAATTTTACTTAATGAACAATATTACCAACTTCTTACCAACAGAGATCCAACCGTTACAATACAAGGTAAATGTAATGCATTGATTAAACGATGGCTCAGTGAGGGCCACATAACACAAATACAAGGTAAATCACTGTACATTTACAATTCAGTTCCAGCTAGATTCTACGGTTTACCAAAAATCCACAAACCCATTCTTGCCTTGAGACCAATAATATCATCTGTTAACACCCCCACATCCAAACTGTCAGTTTTTTTTTCAGACATCCTGTCTAAATGTCTTTCTTCTACCAGAAGTAGATATTTTATTGAAGATTCCTTTGCTTTTGCCCAGTATGTGAATGATTTCCAGTTACCTGTTGATTATGTCCTGATCAGCCTGGACGTTGTATCTCTTTTCACCAACATTCCTGTCGAGTTGGCAGTTTCAGCTGTTGAGAATAAGTGGGATACTATCAGAAACCACACAAGTCTACCAAAAGAAGAATTCATCCATGCCATCAAGTTCCTGTTTTCTTCAAACTATTTTCTTTTTAATGGTAGGTTCTTCAAGCAGGTGCTCGGTTCCCCTATGGGTTCCAACTTCAGTCCATCCATTGCTGAATTAGTAATGGATTTCCTTCTGGACCGCATTCTTGTTAGTATTCCTTTTCACATTCCTTTCATCAAGAAATATGTTGATGATCTAATATGTGCTGTACCTAAAGACCAGGTTGCTTTCGTTCTAGACAAGTTTAACAGTGAACATGAAAGTATACAGTTTACTTTGGAGGAAGAAACAGCGAATGGAATCCCATTCCTGGATACAAGGGTGATTCGAACACTGGAAAATAGGCTGATTCTGGATTGGTACCGAAAACCAACAAGTTCAGGGAGATACATACACTATTTTTCTAATCGTTCACATGGACAAAAGGTAAACATGATTTAGGATTGAAGAATCGCATAGAAAAGGTTGCCCATCCAAGTCTAAGGCGGCAGAATCTGAGGTTGTTGATGCAGTTGATGCTAGAGAATGGATACCCAAAAAGGTTATTGTCCAGATTGATTTATAATACCACTCCTTCGACACGGCCAACGAATGGAGAGAGGAGCGCATCCACCACTGTGGACACTGAGAACACGGGTAGAATTCTTTACTTGTCTATTCCCCTAATTAATCGTATGACAAACGCATTAATTAACCTCTTAAAGACCACAGAAACTATGCTGATTCAGAAATCTTATTTTAAAATTGACAGATTATATAGTCGAGTGAAAGATAGGATGACTGTTGATAACATGAGTGGTGTGGTATATTGTATTCCTTGTTCAATATGCAGTGAGGTGTACATTGGTCAGACGTCTCAGCTTCTGAAGAGAAGGATTGCTCAACACAAAAGCGACATCAAGAATTCAAGTAAGATTTGTGCCATAGCAGACCATACCCGGGACAAAGATCATCCAATGAATTATGATTCCACCAAAATCCTAGAAATTGAAGTTAGTGGAAGAAAAAGATGTTTCTTAGAGATGTATCATATTAAACGTCAAACCTGTTCGATGAACTACAGAAGGGATGTAAATAATATCAGCTCCATCTATTCTTATTTGATTCATTATGACCGGTTCGGTGGGAGAGAATTGGAAGGATCACATACAGAAAGAATTTCAACAAGTTCAGCAGTCGTAGGGATAACGTGAAAATGAATTCTGTGTTCTAGGCCATTTCTGTGAGAGGGGATTGGTTTTGGTTCATGGAATCTTTCAAAAAAATCGCATTTGTTCTGAGTTCGGTGAGAGTGAATTACTGCGACCAATGTGATTTAATGCTACTCTATGTTTCATCTGTCATGTGCGTGTATTCTGTGGCAAGTCTGGTTGACAACATTTTTGACAACCTCTCATTTTGATGATTATTCTGTTTACCTTATTTACTTATTATAATTGATTTCTACTCCTTTACTAACGAAGTTTCAGATCTTTTTTCGCTGAAGTTGTTGATGTTCTTGTTAGTTGCTTTCTTGAGAGCTATTGATTTGTGTTCAAATAAGATCTTTACAACTCTGTATTTCGGTATGTACTATTTTTACATGTTTTGTGATTGCCTTATTTTGACTGTTTTTTATTGCTATTGTAGAGTCCTGAAGAAGGTCCCCATCGGGATCGAAACGTCGACTAAATGAAATAAAGAAGAGTGACATTATAACACTTATCAATTTTCCCACACCCCTTATCTAACTTATAACTATTGTTGTATATTGGGAATTAAAATTGTTGATATATATATATATATATATATATATATATATATATATATATATATATATATATATATATTTTATATATATATATATATATATATATATTTTATATATATATATATATAGATATATATATATATATATATATATATATATATATATATATATATATATATATATATCAACAATTTCAATTCCTAATATACAACATATATATACAGGGTGGCCACTTTTTCAATGGGATTGTATTGGTAACTTTTAAACCATAAGAGTTAGAAGGTCGGTCAAAGGGAGAAAAAGTTGCATGCATAGAAGCATTATCAAGCAGTTCAAACAAATCAGGATTATCAAGGCCGGTTTGCGAGATATCATAAGAAAATTAAATTATGTCATTTTGATTTTTCTTTTTTTCCCACTTTATTTCAAATATTATCAAAAAATGTTACAGGAATTTTTCATTCGACAGTAAATTATCCTCAATTTGACGTAATCAGATTTCCTATCCATCGTTCCGTACTCTCTGGGCCACCCTCAACCTCATTTTTTTAATACGGACCCTCATATTTTATGGAATTTTTCGAAATAACTTTTAACGCTGAATCCAACGATATATCATACAATGTCATTCAAAGTTGATTTTCAGGTGATTTTGACCCTTCATATAAACCACAAACTATAGTAGAGAACGAACAGCACAAAATATACTGGGATCTGGCAGTCACAACAGACAGAGGTGTGGAACACAATAGACCGGACATGGTGGTATGGGATAACAAAAAGAAGACCGTCATTATTAATGACTTTGCTGTGCCGCAAGATAACATTCTAGCGAAAAGCTATGCCGAAAAAATATCCACAGATGAGGCACTAGCACAACAAATGAAGGACATGTGGAGGCTCAAAGCAGTGAATATAATGCCCTTAATAATAAGCTTGAATGGCTTCGTACACCGAAAGACCACTCAACATCTAAATGAACTAGACCTGCCGCACAACACCATCACGTGGATGCAGAAAGCAGTAATCCTGGGAACTGTCAGCATAGTGAGAAAAATAATATATCCCCACTAGCTCACGGAGGTACTCTTGGCGCGTGCGCCCGGGTATCACGGCTACCACGAGAAGTGTGAAATTAAAAAAAAAAAAAAAAGTATATATATATATATATATATATATATATATATATATATATATATATATATATATATATATTTTTTCTTCACCTCGTAGGGGTTTGGCTGGACCCGAAGATGTGGGATCAAACCTGATCAAGACAACTTCAGCCATTGACAAGAAATTTTCGGACTATTCTTGTCGTCCACAGGACTACCTCCTTCTGCGCCGTGCTTATGATGTCCTGATCCAATCCCAATAGAGCTGTGTTCTCTCCCAGATGTGTCTCCACCAGGCCGTTCGTCGTGATTATGAGCGGGATAATATACACCTTTCTGAGATTATAAATTTTTTTCAGCTCGAAAGCGAGATCTTCGTATTTTGTAATTTTTTCGGTGTATGCTCTAGAAATGTTATCATCTGCAGGCACAGTGACGTCGATAATATTTGTCTCCTTTTTAACTTTGTCGAAGATAACAATATCCGGTCTGTTGTGTGCAACCGGCCTATCCGTCTCCATCAGGGTGTCCCAGTAGAGCCTGTAATTCTCATTTTCCATGACCGCTTTTGGCACGTATTCGTACGGCTTCCTTGAGGTGAGTATCAATCCAGTTCTTATAGCTATCGCTTGGTGGTAAACTTTAGCCATTGCGTTATGGCGGTCTGTATACTCTTTAGGTGCCAAGATGGAGCAAGGAGACGTGACATGCTGTATTGTTTCCAGACCCTGAGAGCACTTTCGGCACCTATCTGATGGTAAGTATCTTTTTGTTATGTTCTTAATATATGCTCTAGTCGGAACCACCTGGTCTTGGATTGCCTCCTGGATGATCTACTGGATGAATGCACAAGAAGATTAAATTTCAAAGTACCATTCTTAAAAAAATTTGTAGATGACATAATTGCAGCAATACCTGAAGATCAAATTGAACAAACTCTTGAGTACTTAAACGCCTACAACAAAGATTTACAGTTCACAATCGAGAAGGAAGACAATGATCAAGGAGTTCCTTTCCTGGATACCAAGGTACACAGACATGAGAATATTGTAAAATTAAATTGGTACAGAAAAACCACTTCATCAAATAAATTTATAAATTACCTATCAAATCATAATATAAATATCAAAATAAATTTTATAAAAGAAATGAAAGAGAGAATAAACAAAATATGCCATGAAAGCTACAGACAAGATGGATTAAAGAGATTATTCGATATTTTAAGACAGAATGGATATCCAACATCAATGATCAATAAATTGATTTATGCGTCGAATGAAACAACTGAATCGAACCAACAAAATCAAGTGAGAAATGAACCAACAAATAAACTTTATGCCTCTTTTCCAGATATCAAGGGTCTGACATCAAAGATCAAATCCATTTTTAGAGATGAGGAAGTGTTAGTAACAACTTACAACCAAAAAACCGTTAAATCATTATACACCATACTCAAGGACCCTATACAGAAGACATTGAAAAGTAATGTTGTGTATCAACTAAGTTGTCAAGATTGTCACGGTATTTATGTTGGCCAAACTTCCCAATGGGTGGAAAACAGAATAAATCTACACAGATCAGACATTAGAAGCGGTAAGGATAGATGTGCATTGGCGACACATGCGCATAACCTAGACCATCAAATTGACTTTGAAAACGTAGAAATTTTAAAAACTGAAAACAATTATCATAAAAGGCTTATCCACGAAATGATCCAAATAAATAAAAGAGAAAACTCTATAAATAAAAAATCTGATACTAAAAAATTAAGTGATATATACAGCTATCTGTTAGAAAAAGAAACTGAATTCTATGACGTCCCACTCGATGAGTGATTAGACAAAAGGACAGATGACATTCCGTCAAAAAAAATACGACCCAGTAAAAAAATATAAGTTGAGACAAGATTGCCATAGTACTTTTTGAGTTGAAATTGATTAGACATACTAAATTGTATTTTAAAATAAAAGGATTTTGCCATTTAATGATTACACCAATTTCAATTGTTCATTGTATAACCTCAATTTCGGTAATTTACGAGATGATTTTAATTTACGTAAATGTATTAATGTTTTGTATCTGTTTATTTTAGACACCCTGAAGAAGCAATAAAGTATTGCGAAAACTTGGTTTAGAAAAAAGAGTACCACTTTTTTTTTTTTCCTATCACAATTGAGCCTCTATTCCCTGAAGCATAGTGTTTATAGTTAAAAAGGCACTTATCTCAGATTACTATATATATATATATATATATAAGAAGGAGGCAAATATTATCGACGTCACTGTGCCTGCAGATGATAACATTTCTAGAGCATACACCGAAAAAATTACGAAATACGAAGATCTCGCTTTCGAGCTGAAAGAGATTTATAATCTCAGAAAGGTGTATATTATCCCGCTCATAATCACGACGAACGGCCTGGTGGAAACACATCTGGGAGAGAACACAGCTCTATTGGGATTGGATCAGGACATCATAAGCACAGCGCAGAAGGAGGTAGTCCTGTGGACGACAAGAATAGTCCGAAAATTTCTTGTCAATGGCTGAAGTTGTCTTGATCAGGTTTGATCCGACATCTTCGGGCCCAGCCAAACCCCTACGAGGTGGAAAAAAAAAGGAAAAAAAAAAAAAAAAAAAAAATATATATATATATATATATATATATATATATATATACTTACCAGCTCGGATTAAAGGAGAGGCTCATCACAGACGCACAGAGAGAAGTTATCCTGTGGACGACGAGGATCGTTCAGGCGTTTCTGACCAGTGCGTGAGGATGCCTTGGCCCACCATAGCCCGGAATTCTCACTACGAAATCCTATAAAGGTGGTACACAAAATATATATATATATATATATATATATATATATATATATATATATATATATATATATATATATATATATATATATATATATATATTGTCTCAAGATAACAGTCGTACTATAAATATCGTGAATCTTTAAGGGAATTCGACTGATAAGAAGGATTTCAGTTTTTTTCCGAAAGCTTGGTATGAATAAAGAGTAAAACTGAAATCCTTCTTATCAGTCGAATTCCCTTAAAGATTCACGATATATATATATATATATATATATATATTGTTATGGAATGGTATTATCAACTTATAAAATCAATGAGAATACATTACCAGACTCTATCTTTCGGAAACTACAGCAAATTCATCAAATAGATAATAAATTTTAACTTGATATGATCCAATAATTCTAAAGAAAGTAGAAAAACTTTATTCATTTATTCCATTCACTTGCACATTATAAAAATAGCATAAATCCAATATTTCTAAAGTTCTATATCAATATTCATTCAAAACATCTCAGGATCTAAAAAAAAATGAAAATATTAATAAAATTCAAGTTCAATTTGATAAAATCAACAAAAGATATTCAACTCTAGTATCAGGAACCATTTATATATCATGTAAATAATGTTAAAAGAGTCAAAAGACTGAATATTCAATTTTCATTCAAAATGATAAAAAATAATCATTTATTTTATATTTCTTATGTTAATTTTCATGAAATAGCTTGTGATCTAGTGAATTACATCTAGATGCAATCTCAAAAATGTAATATTAGCTGAAATTCCTAATAAAATTGTAAAAAATGGATAGGGATAGGATATCGAATGATAAATCAGGGATTCCAAAGTAATTAATGTCTCAAACATACAAGAATGTATATATTTCATTAGATTATAGTATAATTTAAAAATATGTAGTAGATTTTAGGAGTTATAGATAGAAATCTTTGAATATTAGGTCAAAGAAAGTGAATATTAGAAAAATTTCAAAATTGTATATAGAATATTTGAAAAGTTTGTAACTTCGAATCGACCGAATGCAACATATGTGGTACCAAAAGATGCGGAAAAAAATGAAGAAATTAACTAGATCAAGATTGAAGAAGGAAAACTTACCTCAAAAGAGAAAATTGCGAAAGCATCATATTTGGAAAATTTTTTGACATCCAAGGCAATCTTGATTTCAAGAAAAAATTGAAAATCTATATAAAGCCCAGCCGAATGACAGCTAATCAGTCAGTAAAAAACCATTGTTGAGAGCACATCACCTGACTCAAGAAATATACCTGAAACAATTGAGAAACGAAAGAATTTATTTACGAAAATTTGCAAGATATTAAAATTGTTAAATACGTACCTGAAAATCATTGTGAGAAGAAGTGGAAAATTATTTAATCAATTTCAAGAAGAAATTTCCTTGGATTCAAGCAAGTTGAACCAGTGGAGCAATATTAAATGGAAAATGGATTCAAAACAATGCAACTGAATTAATACAAATTAAGGTTATAATCCATTCGAGGTTAGGAGCATAGAAGACGATACCATAACATAACATAGAACACTGATGAGGTCGATGAAGATTTAAATACGTAAATATAAGATTAGATTAATATAAATTTAGTTATTAGATAAGAATTTCTTTATAGTTAGTGAATTTCGAAAATATTAATTAAATTTTTAAACAAAATTGAATTTGAATGAACGCTCCTGAGATATATAGTCGGCGCAAAATTATAAAAAATATAGTTTCAAATTTAGTTATTGGATCGAATCAATTTAAATCAAATCAACAACAACATAATCTCAGCTTGAATATACGATCCATAACAATTGTCGCCCAACGCGTGGCTTATATTAATTCAATTACAGCATTATTATATTAATTCAATTACAGCATTATTATATTAATTCAATTACAGCATTATTATATTAATTCAATTACAGCATTATTATATTAATTCAATTACAGCATTATTTAAAAAAAAAAAAAAAAAAATTTCAAATTAATACATAACTGTTGGAATCATATCATTGATTATTCAATAAAAAATGGAAACAAGAAGTAAAACGAAAATTGGAGAAAAAGGGGATGAAGAAGAAAATGCAAGAGGAAATATGGAAATAAATGAAGAAAATAGAAAAGAACTGAATTTATTGGATATAATGACTGCATTAAAAAAATTAGAAGATCGTTGGAAAAATTTTGAGGAAAATATGAGTAAAAAATTGGAAGATCAGTCGAAAATATTGGATGATCAGTCGAAAATTCTGGATAGAAATTTGAAAGAAATTAAGGAAGAAAATATGAGTAAAATATTGGATAAAAATTTGAAAGAAATTAAAGAAGAAAAGAAAATTCATTTGGCAGATAAGGTAATTGAAATGGAAAAGAATCTTGGGAATATATTAATGATTTGCAAGGAAAGGTTATATACCAAAAGAAATAAAGTACAAAAAGAATCTTCAGCTGAATTAGATACAGAAAGGAAAATATTTGAAGAGAATTTGGAGATTTGTGAAACTGGAGTTCAAGATCTAACAGAAGGAAATCTGAGTATTATATATAATGATATCGAAAAACAAAATGAGCAACTAGAAATCAATAAGATTGAGATGTATAAAATTGCAAGAATTCAAAATGAGAAGTCGAATGAAAAATTGAAAATTTTAGGAGAGATTAACATGAATTTCAATGAAAAATTAATAAATCAGTATACAGCACCTTCAATGGAATTTTCAGAAAATAAAAACAAGATTGAACAAAATCTATATGAGCTAGGAAATCCACAAAATTCAATAGAAGACAAATATTATGAAAATAAAGACATAATTCTGAATTATAACAGGATAAGTGATACTCAAGCAAACCCATCAGAACGATACATTCAAGAAGTAGTGAAATATTCAAGAAAACTTGTCAATGGAGAACAAAACAAATGGGATATACAATTAAACAGAGCGAAATTTTTATTGAATACAATGCATAATGCAATTAATGAAGAAACAAATTTATATTCAATGAAACAAGAAAGAAATTGTTACAGAACAAGTCATATAAATAATGAAGACATCATGAAGAAGGTAAAAGTAAGATTGAAAAAGAATAGAAAAAGATACAGAAAAAAAATGGAGAGAATGAATAGAAGGAAATATGTGAAGTTTGAAAAAAAAAGAGATTTGGTTATTGTACGATTCCACAGGGTAACAGACAAGCGGAATAAGATTTGTGCGAAATTAAAAACTCCATTCGAAGGACCATATATAATAGATAATGAGAATGGTTTGAACAGTTATGTATTAAAAGAATTAGAAACAGAAAGAATAAGAGGAATTTTTCATATTAATGATTTATATGAATTCATCCAGACAACGAATGAAAGTTGATTTAAATTTCAATCAAATTTCAAAATTTTGGAGAAATTTTAATATTTTAAATTTTATATTGAAAATAAAAATTATCAAATATTAAATTTGGGGAATTGTTATGGAATGGTATTATCAACTTATAAAATCAATGAGAATACATTACCAGACTCTATCTTTCGGAAACTACAGCAAATTCATCAAATAGATAATAAATTTTAACTTGATATGATCCAATAATTCTAAAGAAAGTAGAGTAACTTTATTCATTTATTCCATTCACTTGCACATTATAAAAATAGCATAAATCCAATATTTCTAAAGTTCTATATCAATATTCATTCAAAACATCTCAGGATCTAAAAAAAAATGAAAATATTAATAAAATTCAAGTTCAATTTGATAAAATCAACAAAAGATATTCAACTCCAGTATCAGGAACCATTTATATATCATGTAAATAATGTTAAAAGAGTCAAAAGACTGAATATTCAATTTTCATTCAAAATGATAAAAAATAATCATTTATTTTATATTTCTTATGTTAATTTTCATGAAATAGCTTGTGATCTAGTGAATTACATCTAGATGCAATCTCAAAAAAGTAATATTAGCTGAAATTCCTAATAAAATTGTAAAAACTGGAAAGGGATAGGATATCGAATGATAAATCAGGGATTCCAAAGTAATTAATGTCTCAAACATACAAAAATGTATATATTTCATTAGATTATAGTATAATTCAAAAATATGTAGTAGATTTTAGGAGTTATAGATAGAAATCTTTGAATATTAGGTCAAAGAAAGTGAATATTAGAAAAATTTCAAAATTGTATATAGAATATTTGAAAATTTTGTAACTTCGAATCGACCGAATGCAACATATGTGGTACCAGAAGATGCGGAAAAAATGAAGAAATTAACTAGATCAAGATTGAAGAAGGAAAACTTACCTCAAAAGAGAAAATTGCGAAAGCATCATATTTGGAAAATTTTTTGACATCCAAGGCAATCTTGATTTCAAGAAAAAATTGAAAATCTATATAAAGCCCAGCCGAATGACAGCTAATCAGTCAGTAAAAAACCATTGTTGAGAGCACATCACCTGACTCAAGAAATATACCTGAAACAATTGAGAAACGAAAGAATTTATTTACGAAAATTTGCAAGATATTAAAATTGTTGAATACGTACCTGAAAATCATTGTGAGAAGAAGTGGAAAATTATTTTATCAATTTCAAGAAGAAATTTCCTTGGATTCAAGCAAGTTGAACTAGTGGAGCAATATTAAATGGAAAATGGATTCAAAACAATGCAACTGAATTAATACAAATTAAGGTTATAATCCATTCGAGGTTAGGAGCATAGAAGACGATACCATAACATAACATAGAACACTGATGAGGTCGATGAAGATTTAAATACGTAAATATAAGATTAGATTAATATAAATTTAGTTATTAGATAAGAATTTCTTTATAGTTAGTGAATTTCGAAAATATTAATTAAATTTTTAAACAAAATTGAATTTGAATGAACCCTCCTGAGATATATAGTCGGCGCAAAATTATAAAAAATATAGTTTCAAATTTAGTTATTGGATCGAATCAATTTAAATCAAATCAACAACAACATAATCTCAGCTTGAATATACGATCCATAACAATATATATATATATATATATATATACCGCGATTTCAACATGGGGGGATGCCAAAAGGTACCCGGTTTAGATATATATATATATATATATATATATATATATATATATATATATATATATATATATATATATATATATCTAAACCGGGTACCTTTTAGCATCCCCCCATGTTAAAATCGCGGTGAGAGTGGCATCCGCGGAAATGTGGCATCCGATATACGGATGCCACTTTACCAACAGCTAAAAATCATTCAGAATGGTTCATTAGGGCATGCCCTACACGTTGCGATGATAATCGGCTGGACGCCAAATTTTACCCAACTTGACCGTCGTGTATGTCGGAGGTTCACACTGATCGAGTTTGGTGGCGCTCTCGTCATTCTCCTGTATATTATCTGTATATGTATTTAAGGCTATACATTTAACGCATAGTCTGACATCCGGAGCAACCGGCAACGCTGTTATGTGTTTTGCGGCACGAACTCAAAGGGTTCAACTCGGTTTTTATATCGTAATAAAATGGAGCAGCTGCGATAAGATATTACGGCAGGAATCCAACATAGCGAGCGTGATCCGAAACAAGTAAACTGTTTCTGATTCTACACTTATAATGAAGAATTCTTTATGAAATACATTCATTGAACCCGTGAATTATAATATTCCGATGGTCAGATTATCCTCTTCACTAATAATCATAAGAAAACTTCTTTATTTAATTTTGTCTATTTTTGGTAGGTCTAAGCGATAAAGAGAAAAATGTTGAAAGGGCACACGATCTCCAATTTCGTGAAAATTGCAAAAATGAAAATCTTATCTGATGAATATATCTGCATCAGAGCTCAAACGAAATATTCTTCTATATTTTGAGTCATTCGAAACGGTGGAATGATTCTACCTTCGCCTTTTAATAACATGATGATGTTTTACTCTATTATTTGTTTCACCTTTTAGTTATAGGGCGAAACAGAAAAAATTTCAGTCCGGCTACATCTGTATTATCCATATGATAAAAAACAAACATATCACAAGAGGTAAATGCCAATTTATCATTCTCGCTCATCTTATTGATTTCATTTTACATCTCCCAAAAAGATAGAGCACAATATTTTCAAACTCATTTGCCATCTGGTGTATTTCGATAAGAGGACGAATTCAATACTGAGGGCAATACTACAGGGTACTCACCCTGTATAGTTTTCTATAGCGTTATTTTTTCTTCATTGTTCAATCCTGTGTTGATTAAAAACTTAATCTGCCAATACAAGACTGAATAATATTGATGAGCATTCCCAATCAGGGATGGGTAATTAAAAGTCTTCATAAAAAATTATTACTTATGCCTTAATCTAACAATTATAATTAATAATTCGATTATTTATGGAATGTTTATTTTAGAAGAGCTACATGGCACAGATCGAATCCACAATTTTATTTACGCTTCAAATTTTACAAGGACTGACAATTTAAAGAAATCAAACCACTGAAATACATAGTATTTTCATTGCAACATTGGTCACACTTCATGAGGCGTGGATAAAATCGAGACCAGTCAACTTTGATCACCTTATAATTAATACAGACAATAAATAATTTTGGATTTGAAGTAAAGCAATATGAAATAGAATATAAACTTTTAATTTTGAATGATAAATTTTTGATTTAATTGTAGAAATCGAAAAAAATAATGTTGAAACAAAAAATATGAATTGAATCAGAATATTAAATTTTCCCGAATGAAGTCATTACGAGTGATATGTGAAATTGAGAGTTGAAGGAGACCACGAAAATTAAAAACGTACAAAATGTAAAATTTTAAAAACAGATGGATACTCAAATTGAAATTTATAGGTGACATCGAAAGTTAAGTCCATGCGAATCACAAATTATGAATGCATATAAAGAAAAAAATATGATAAGGGGCTAATGTTAGAAGTCTCTCCCAAGCGAATGGTATCACAAATGAATAAGTATAAAGGAAAATTTTCCAGATTTTGCGACTTGACCGTATAATCCATTAACCACAGGAGGAACTAATTCACCATTCACCCAAAATTTCCGTATAGAATTCGAAAAGTTTGTTTTTCGTCAAGATGTGTGAGTTTACCATGAGAAAAAAATCAGGGAATGAAATGACAAAAAATAATGTTCTACTTCCTAATTTAATTTGCATTGAACACTGGTTAAGTGTTTATCTGAGGTACATTCATTGTCCAGGATTTTCACCTTATTGCAGCCTCAGGAAAACAAAAACTAGAATAAAATCCAACTAGGCTATACAAATTTAATTGACTCAAAAGTAAAATTATTTCAGATACCAAAAATTATGAATTCAAGAAAATGCTGGTTTAAAACTTAACTGTTCGTCAAAACTTTTGTTTTCTAAACTCCGCAATGGATACGATGAGAAAGAAGAAATTCGGAATTGATTTTTTGCAGGATTCGAAAGAAGATATAGGTGCAGCAAGATAAAAAATTTTTCAAAAAAAACCAAACTTATTGATATTTGTTTCAATGTTTTGAATTAAAGAGTGAATTGAACGGATCTTGTAAAATGATATCTACTGGTAATGCAACATAGCTGCTGTTACATAAATCATTAACGAATATTAAATGAACTATAAGATAACTGTAGTAAATATACACTGAAATTCAAACTGTCTTTGACTTGCATAAGATTTGTCCTTTACCATTTTTTCAGATTTAGCGGAGCTAAAAAGATGAAGCCATTCCGAATTTCCATAAAATTTAGCTTGCAACCACCCATAATATTCGAGATTCATCTTCAGTATTTAATTATTTATTTACGTTGTTCATTATTTTTCCTACAAGAGTTATCAGATACAAACAGAAACCTCCAAAATTTAAACATAAAATTATGTCAATTCTATGGGTAGATTTGAATACTCGATGATTCTGAGATTAAACTTCACTCTACACCATAGACATGTCTTTGCTCTACACATGACATGTGTTGTTTGAAAGTTATGTCAAGGACTGTATCATGAAAAATTTGAAGAGTAATATCAACATTATCAACAAGAAAAGCAGTTCATTGAGAAATTTACTATGGAACTGATCAAGCCACAAAAAGAGGCAAGGTCGATTCTAACGTGTACACTCGCAGAAGATTGCCTGTTTGATTGATTAAAAAAAGTCGGTAAATTCAATTGAAATCCTCAGACACATTTTCAGTTGTAATGTCCCTAGGACCTTGTTAATAGACGAGATAATTTTATGACCATCGTTCATTCAACGAGCTTGAGATATTTGTCATAAAATTATGAGGCATTTATCAATGTTCGAGGAATATTCAGCAGAAAAATTTTTGACAGAAAAAATGTATAACTCAACACAACAAGACATTTATTTATTTATTGAAAGTACAATTAGTGAAAGAGCAATTATTTAAATTCAACTCAACATTACATTCGTTGCCGTTCTCTTGTATAGAAGATCTATTTCCACACATAATACTTATTATCTTGTTGTGGTGTTCTTGATCGAGGTTTAGGTATGGTTTGATAGAATTTTGATTGCTATGACCAGTAATCTTCAGCAATTGTTGTTCCTCTACACCACTTTTTGCCAATTGACTGACAGCTGTTGATCTTTTGAATGATTTGTTATCTTTTTGTCTTTGACGTTCAAGCCAATTGCTTCGGCAGCATATTTAGTCCATTTATTTATGGTATTTCTTCCAACAGGTACATTATCGTACCATTTGTCAGTTTCATTTTTCCAATATGGATTTGGTTTCAAGAATAATCGTGGTGAGGTAATATTTTCGCCTCGCTTTGATATTATTTCAAGAGAAAGACGTACAGGGCAGGTTTGTCTCTCATTATTGGAAACCAACCATTTACTACTTGTGCAGCTTTAAGAACCACCTTGGAACGTTTTACTGAATAACGGATTGTATTCAATGCGATTTGTTGGAGAACCATCGTTATTTTTCTCGATTTTAAACCTAAATTATCTTTCGGTGATATCACCTGGAGTGTTTACGCACACTCGACAATCCCTTTTCTATGAAAAATTTCGAGAAAAAATAATTATCGCATTCTTTATATGAACTGAAATACTTCAAGTTTATGGCACTAACATTATAAATAATGAAAAACTGCAATATAAAATTAATAAACATTTGAGTGATCTGAAATGTTACTTGGGAAATCGGAAATCAAAAACTTAATAAAAGGTAATCTATCAGTGAAAATAATTTCTCGGATGTTGAACTGAGGGCATTGATACATCTAGGAAGTGTGAAATTTAATACTTTGGAGGAAAATATAAGGAATTACTGAAGCCAGATATTTCCTGGCAAATGTTTCGTTGTGTTGGTGCTCCAGGAAAGGAAAGATACAAAAAACAAACGTTCAAAATAGGGGGAGACATGGATCTACTAGACGTACCTAATCAACAACCCTGAAAACTGGCCAAGAGGGGTGAAAATAAAAATATTTTTGCGTGAATATAAAAATCAGAATTCAACAAGGACCCCAAAAAACCCTTAAAATGTTACTATTGCTAATATGAATGAACAATCTTTCAATAATGAAATGGATGGATAAGCCGACATTTTGAATGGAAATAACATCGACATTGTCTATGTTACAAGGCACTGGCCCCGAATAGCATAAACATGGACAATTATACGATAGGAAATTCTTACCGTCCACGAGAATCACGACATCGTGGTGCTACAGTTAATATAAAACAGGCTATCTCAAATTAAGAAATGAACTAATTGCGAGATCTGACCATTGAAACGATAGCTGAGGTAGCGGCAGTTAAATTGCGTTAATTAAAGATTTATAGACCACCATCAGGGAAATCTTCACAATTTTTCGACAGTCATTAATGATGTTCCCTGCTGAAAAAATATGATGACCACAAAATTATAGTAATACGTGAATTCAATGTTGTCTTCATTGAATAGTCGATTGGAAAACAATAACTGAATGAAATTATCTTTCAGTGAAAGATTGTAATCAGCACCTCCAAAGATTAAATACAATCATTAAACGCATTAGCTTGATCCCAAAATGACGACTGAAATTCTGAATGAATATCATATATTATGCAGTCCGATCACAAAAGTAGCATTAATCTGAATAGGCAACATGGCAACATTGCTGGAAGTAAAATTACCTAGAAATAGAATATATAGAGGTCAAACTGTTTCCGAATTGTAACAAAATATACGGATGTCAAATCATACGCAGATACTAACTGGAAGTCTAAATGTACGGAAATATTTTTTCGTGATATACACGAATATACACGGGGATGCAAGCCTATACCGTTTTTGAAAAGATGCCACTTTGTTCGCTGGATAAAATTATATATATATATATATATATATATATATATATATATATATATATATATATATATATATATATATATATATATATATATATATATATATTCGGTGAACGGCTTGGTGGAGGCCCACATGCTAGAAAATACAAAGAGGCTGCAACTTGATACTTACTTGATTAGTCAAGCCCAAAAGCAAGTGATTTTGGGCACTACGCGGATAGTCAGGAGGTTCTTGACCAGCTCCTGAGAACAATCTTGGCTGAAGAATCAGCCCGGTTGTCTCACGTACCAACCCGATGAATGGTGAAGAAGAAAAAAAAAAAATATATATATATATATATATATACATATATATATATATATATATATATATATATATATATATATATATATATATATATATATATATATATATATATATATATATATATATATTTTCTTTTTTTTTTTTTTTCACACTATGAGTGGTGTCTACATCTATGATGGCTCGGGCTGTATCAGCCAAGAGCCAGCAGAGTTTTCACTGCGGAAAGAGTACTTGCCGAATAATGGCCACCGTTCCCAACACCACAGCCTTCGGTGAACGGCTTGGTGGAGGCCCACATGCTAGAAAATACAAAGAGGCTGCAACTTGATACTTACTTGATTAGTCAAGCCCAAAAGCAAGTGATTTTGGGCACTACGCGGATAGTCAGGAGGTTCTTGACCAGCTCCTGAGAACAATCTTGGCTGAAGAATCAGCCCGGTTGTCTCACGTACCAACCCGATGAATGGTGAAGAAGAAAAAAAAAAAAAAAAATATATATATATATATACATATATATATATATATATATATATATATATATATATATATATATATATATATATATATATATATTTTCTTTTTTTTTTTTTTTTCACACTATGAGTGGTGTCTACATCTATGATGGCTCGGGCTGTATCAGCCAAGAGCCAGCAGAGTTTTCACTGCGGAAAGAGTACTTGCCGAATAATGGCCACCGTTCCCAACACCACAGCCTTCTGCATCCATTGTAAAGTGTTGTCTGGAAGTTGGAGCTCGGCCAGGTGTTTCGTGGTGTTAACGTGCACGAGTCCATTACTGCTGATGACTAGAGGAAATATTCTCACCTGTCTCTCAAGTTTCCACAATGTTTTGAGTTCTCTTGCTAATTCTGAGTATTTGACAATTTTGCTGTCATAAGCTTGTGCCAAGTTGTGATCAAGTGGCACCGAGAAGTCTACTATAACAGCCATCCTCTCCCTTTTCATCCACAGTACAAGATCTGGACGGTTGTGCTCCAGAGGCCTATCTGCCACAAAGGGAAAATCCCAGAAGATTTTAGCCTGTTCATTTTCTGCTAGCGCTGCCGGTGTGTATTGATAGTGTGGTGTGAAGTTTCCAAATATTCCCCATCGTAATCCGAGCATCTGATGGACCACTTTGCCCATATCGTTGTGCCTTATATATATATATATATATATATATATCTATATATATATATTTTTATATATATATATATATATATATATATATATATATATATATATATATATATATATATATATATATATATATATATATATATATATATATATATATATATATATATACAGGGTGTTCTGATTTGTTTCCGACAAACTGAAATGGTTGATAGATCACATCATTTTAAGCAAAAAAGTTCTCATGAACATGGGTCCGGAAATGCTTCGTTTCCGAGATACAGGGTGTTAAAGTTGAAAAAATAATTCGCATTTTCTTTAATATGTTTTGACTGCTTCGAAATCCTTTCATGAAATTATTCCTATTCAAATATTAAATTTAAATTCAATTTGAAAATGCATGCGGATTTTCTATTGCCCACTAATAAGTAGAAGTGGTATGCTATGTATTTGTTGTTTTTAAGTGTTCTGAATATTCTGCTTCCTGAAATATTGAGTTGTTGGGATGCTTTACGAATACTGAGTTTTTATTTTTTGCGAAGGTCTATAAAATCCTATTTCTCTGTAGGTGATTTCTTCTCTGTATGCTTCGTTCGCGTCTTTGGTAACCAATACCAATTTCCTGTATTTATTGATAAGCTATTAACTTAGTTAACTATAATTATAATTAATGACATCTAAACCTAACACACTTTAAATCTGTCATTGTGTATAGACATTTCAAATCTATTGTGGTTGCCATGGAAAACCAGAATAATCATGTTAGATTTAGATGTTGTTATGGCAAATTGTAATGGACTGTATAGATTTAAAAAGAATTGTGGAAACTGCCGAAAATTCAACTCACCAAAATCTAATCCTTGTGCTAACGTATTTTACCCTTCGTGAATCAAAGGAGATAGGTGGGGTTGGGGGGTAGAAAAGGGAGCGAAGTGTCTCAACAAGCGCCTTTTTTGCTATTTTCCTTGTCGGCTTCCACACAATACCGGAAGACACTATTGGCACTTTCTTCTATTGCGAATAAAACTATTTGATAGCGGGTGCACTAAAGTTTTTTGATTTAGCAGATTTTCTATTGTTAATAATAGCGAAAGTTTCTATAATTTATAGCGGAATTTCTAAGCGGGCGAACTAATATTTTATTTCGAATGAAAAACGGGAGCAATATCCTTCAGCGTAAACAATCAAACTAATACTGAACTACTACTACTACGCGATCTCGTGAAGACGCGATCGACAGATGTTCTTCCTATGTTTTCACGCAAGGTAATACAAGAAAAATATAATAAAGGCGCAAACATCCATTTATTAAATTACTCGATGCATTAAAACTAAGACAAATTTACAAAAAAAAAATGAGAAACTCATTGTGTCGGCAAAGGACACAATTTGGTAACTGGCCTTTGATATGTTCCATGTTTTGTTTTGACAGAGGTGGCTCTAACAATACCGTCTTTTCCTGGAAAAACCTCAACTATGACACCTAAAGGCCATTGAAGTACAGGAGTATTTTCATTCATAAAAACAACTATTGTTCCGAGTGTGAGGGGACTTGAATTTTGTGTCCACTTCGTGCGTACCTGAAGTTGGCATAAATACTCGTGCTTCCAACGTTTCCAGTACGACTGAACCATTTCATCCAACAGTTGCTTTCTATGCAATCTATTAGAATCGATATTTGAGACGTCAATTGATGGTAAGCATTGTAGCGTATTCAAAGTGAAATGAGCCGGCGTAAGCATTTCAGGATCGGATGGATCACTACTAATATACCCACATAAAGGGCGACTATTCAAAAGTGCTTCTATGTGGGCCAAAACAGTAGCGAATTCTTCATAACAAAGAATTTGATGTCCCATTGCCTTAAACAAATGGGTTTTCATCGATTTGACATTGACCTCCCATAAACCACCCATATGAGGCGCTAATGGAACATTAAACTTCCAACTAATCTGATATTAATAAGAATGTTCTTGAGAGAATTTGTGTAATCGCTTGAGACGATGAATTTCTTCAAGGAATCTAAGTGGCGTTTAGCTCCTACAAAATTCGTTCCTCTATCCGAGTAAAGGGTCTGAATTGGGCCTCTTCTACTCAAAAACCTTTTGAGGCAATCTAAAAATGTGTCAGTAGACAAGTCTGACGCAAGTTCTAAATGTAAAGCTTCGGTAGCTAAACAGACAAATAAACAAACATAAGCCTTTTGCGTTTTTACTCCTCTATGTCGAGTCAAGGTAATCGAAAAAGGACCAGCATAATCAACCCCGGTATCTATAAACGGTTTCTGCGGAATATTTACTCGGTAAGGAGGTAAATTTCCCATCAATGGATAGGAAGCTTTAGGTTTGAATCTGAAACATATATTGCAATCTCTAACTCTCTGACGAATCATAGTACGAGCGGAAATGATCCAATATTTTGTCCTTATCAAAGAATGCAATAAATGTGAACCGGTATGGAAATTTTTTCTATGATAATTATCTATCAAAATTTTCACGAAATGTTCGTTTTTTGGGAGAAGATAAGGATGCCTATGATTGTAACCTATTACTGCATTTGAGATTCGGCCTCCTACACGAATAATTTCATTTTTATCCAGGAATGGCGATAAATTCCTAAAATTTGAGGGAATTATTTTTCCTTTTTTCAAACACAACAAAAGATCCGCAAACCGTATCGTCTGTAGTATCTGAATGAAATATTTTTCTGCTTCATCTATATCAGAAATAGCGATTTCATTCCGATAAGGTAATAATTTGGTGAATCGTAATACGAAAACCATAATGTTACATAACCTTTGGAATGATGAACATTTGTGAATAAGGGAATAGAAAATATTCTCTGAAGTTTCAACTATAGAAACGAAAGTGAGTTTCTGTTTTTCAGGCAGATCATTAGGCAACTCTAAATTTTTAATACCTACTAAAGGCCACCTTTTAATGTCTTCCTTCAACCATTTCGGACCTGAAAGCCAAACATCCTTATTTTCCATGAATTCGCGGGGATACAATCCTCTTGAAATAATGTCAGCCACATTTTCACGGCCCCGAACGAAAAACCAATCTTCTCTAGAAATGTTGGTTTGGATTAATGACACGCGATTAGCTACAAATGTTTGCCATCTATGAGGTGAACTCGAAATCCAACATAATGCGATCTGCGAATCACTGCAGGCATATATTCTTTCAACTTTACCTCTAGCGCGATATACGGATTCTACATACTTCATTAATTTGGACAACAACAAAGCAGCGCAAAGTTCCAGTCTTGGAATTGATATTACTTTCAAAGGAGCAACTTTTGATTTAGAATAAATTAAATTCACATGAACTTGTTGACCAACAACTAAGCGTGAGTAGGCGGCAGCACCGTATGAACCACTACATGCGTCTGCGAAACCAATTAATGAAATGGGAAGGTAAGTGTTTGCTCCTAACCATCTAGGAAGAGAAATATTTTCTAAAAGCGGAATTTCTGTTTCAAATTTCCTCCATCTACTTATTAAATTACTTGGAAGATTGGAATCCCAGTCCACCTTCAAAGCCCACAACTGCCGAATAAATAACTTGGCATATAGAATAACCGGACTTAAAATACCCAGTGGATCGAAAATTCGACTTATTTTTGAAAGAATTACACGTTTGCTGAGCATCTTGTCTTCAACCAAAAAATTTTTTATATCAAAAGACAATGAATCTGCCTCTGAATCCCACCGAATACCCAATACTTTAACAATTTCACTTTCATCGTTGAACTGAAAAATCGAAGAACGTTGTTCTATAGGTATCTTCGATAATAATTCCTCCGAATTAGTGTGCCACTTTCTAATTTGAAAACCTCCTGACCTAAACATATCAGTAAGTTCAGAAAACAAGAGTTTCGCATCATCTATATTATCCACACTAGTGGTTAAATCATCCACATACAAATCTCTGGAAATTATCTTTGAAGCGAGTGGGAATTTTTGTGATTCATCGGAAGCTAACTGTTGAACTACTCGCAAAGCTAAAAACGGCGAGGCCTTCACGCCGAAGGCAACTGTAGTTAATTCATAAATGTCAACTGATTCTTCAGGTGAAAAGCGCCACAATATCCGCTGAAATCGGTGATGATCCTCAATTAATTTCACCTGTCTATACATTTGACATAAATCAGCAATGATAGCTATTTCGAAAATTCGAAAATTCAAAAACAGTTGCACTATATCTATTTGCAGTCTAGGACCCGCAAACAAACAATCGTTCAACGAAAGGGATTTTGGATTTGTTTTCAAGCTAGCATCGAATACGACTCTAACCGGAGTCGTAGTGAAATTTTTGCGTGATGCGGAATGAAATAGTGCGGTGCGAGAGTAAAAACATCAAAAGTTTCATCTAAAGTTGAAGACTTTTTCATGTGACCTTGATTCAAGTAATCTCGAAAAACTTCACTATATTTCTCCTTTAAGTCTAATGACGAGGACAGTCTCTTTTCTAAAGTTAAAAATCTTTTCAAAGCAGAAGTGAACGAATCTCCTAGATTGGAGGGATCTATTTTGAAAGGAAGAGCTACTTTATACCTTCCTGAAGGTTCCCTAGAGTAAGTTGCTTTGAATAAATCTTCGCAAGCTAAATCATCAGAGCTAAAATGTTCCTTCTCTGGAACTTCTTCGAGTTTTATGAAATGTTTCAATAATTTCTCTAGAGCGAAATTATCAACAACTATATGAAACGAATTGAAGTAAAGCGGCGAGTTGGTTTTGTTACATGAAGAAAATTTTCCACTAATAACATAACCGAAGGAAGTGTTAAGAACGAATAAGCTATCTGATCGGTCAATTATTTTATCCCCCTTCAGAATTCCAACGAAAATTGCCGCACCCAGAATACCATCAATTTTCTCAGAATAGCTAAATTTACTATCCGCCAGAGGTAAATTGTCAATGAAACTTAAATCTTCCAATGGTATATCATATGAGGGTAATTTTGAGGTAAGATTATCTATAACTAATGCGTCCAATGTTATTTGGAATCTTTCATTGAAGCGTGAGAATATTGTTAGGTCTGGAGCTATACCGCTTATAGGTGTACTAATATTTCCTATTCCAGTCACCTTAATATCTCTTTTTGAGAGCGGAATTTTCAAATGCTTGCAGCATTCAGTTGAGAGAAAATTATCCTAGCTACCACTATCTAAAAGAACTCGAATTTTTTCTAATCTATCATCTACTTTAATCATTACCTCAGCTGTAGGTAATAAAGTGATTCTATCATAATTATGCGAAATATCCATTTTGCGATTGATACTATCAGCTACCATCAAACTAACACCACTTTGAGAAACATTACTTTCTGCAGTACTATTAACAATAGGTTTTACTTCTTTTGGAGTTTCTTTGTTGAAATGTAAAAGAGAATGATGTCTATTTTTGCAAACACTACAAGAATTTAAGAATTTACATTGACTTATTTTATCTTTGCTACTCAAACGATTTAAACATAAGATTTTTTCTCTCGTCAACTGATATCTTTCGTTTGGCGAAAGCTTCAAAAATCGATGACATTTGGTTATCAAATGGCTATTTACTCCGCAGACAGGACAAGGATAATGCACGATTTTATCTGAAACAGCGCTGGCATAAGAATATGAACCTTTAGGTTTCGCCCCAGGCGATTTTGACTGGGTCGAACTACTGGCATGAGTAGAGGTTCTACTCAAAACTTTCGATTGCTTTTGAACGAACATTATTAAGCTATCATAAGATGGAATTTCATTCGATGCCAAAGACATCTCAAAAAGCCTTTGTGTATTAGGATCTAATTTTGATAACGCTATAGAAACAAGCAAAAAAACAGCAAGATTCTTCAACGAAAGCTGTTTAGGAGCACTAACTGCTATATCAAATTTTCCAAAAATGAATTCAAATGATTTGCGGATTCTATATTCAATTGTTTAAATTCAACTATAGATTTGAAATATGTAGTAGCTAAAAGGCGTTCATCTTGAAAAGTGTCTACTAATATTTTCCAAATTGTTTCATAATTTTCTGCTACTGCTGAGATGCCAGAGCACAAAGTTTGAGCTCGTCCGCGTAATCTCCCGAGGAAATAATGAATTTTGCATGTGTCATCTAAATCAGGATTTTCATGAACACAGCTTTCGGAATTTTGATAAAAAATTGGCCACATTTTAGGATCACCAGAAAATTCCACTAAATCAATTTTCGGCAATCTTGGTTGTGCTTTCATTGCGGATAAGGAACTAACATTAGTTTCATTCATAGATATTATTTTAGAAGTCTCTACAATGTGACAATATAAATCGTCCGCTGCTTCAATTACTTGATAGGAAGGAACAAACTCTGGCAAACATTCTACACTCAGTAAATTGATCTCATCAACTACTTCCAACAATTGAGTCTTCGATTTCTCTGAATTATTCAAACCGACTTCGAAATATTCCAGAATTTTTGGATTATCCAGACTTTTTGTATAATCGTACAGTTTCTGGAAACGTTGGAACAACATTTTTTTCTTGATTCTAAAACTTTTAGTTTATTGTTTTCAGTCTCAATTTGAGGTTCTGATTTCGACATACTTAATTTAAATTCGATCAAATGGGAAATGAAATCAGGTTCAATAATATAAAACAGCGTATGTGAACAAAAAAACCCAGATTCTGAATGCGTTGAATGTTAGAACATCTGTCAATTGAATTGAATTCAACATGAAATGAAGAGTTGAAATTCCAATCGTGAAATACAGGATAATTTCAACGAAATCAACAAAATTCAAATAAATGAAATTGAATTCCAGCAATCTACACAATATCCGGCTCTGAACGGATCAATTAATGTTATGGCAAATTGTATAAATTTAAAAAAAAATTGTGGAAACTGCTGAAAATTCAACTCACCAAAATCTAATTCTTGTGCTAACGTATTTTACCCTTCGTGAATCAAAGGAGATAGGTGGGGTTGGGGGGTAGAAAAGGGAGCGAAGTGTCTCAACAAGCGCCTTTTTTGCTATTTTCCTTGTCGGCTTCCACACAATACCGGAAGACACTATTGGCACTTTCTTCTATTGCGAATAAAACTATTTGATAGCGGGTGCACTAAAGTTTTTTGGTTTAGCAGATTTTCTATTGTTAATAATAGCGAAAGTTTCTATAATTTATAGCGGAATTTTTAAGCGGGCGAACTAATATTTCATTTCGAATGAAAAACGGGAGCAATATCCTTCAGCCTAAACAATCAAATTAATACTGAACTACTAATACTACGCGATCTCGTGAAGACTCGATCGACAGATGTTCTTCCTATGTTTTCACGCAAGGTAATACAAGAAAAATATAATAAATGCGCAAACAGATGTCATTAATTATAATTATAGATAACTCATAACTTAATACAGTTTTACTAATTCAATACAATTTTTGAAATGCCTTTTGTGTATAGTAATGTAGAATATGCAGACATCATTTTTGTTTATGGTTTCTTTAATGGAAATGCAAGAGCTGCTGCACGTGAATATGCAACACGTTTTCCAAATCGTCGACACCCCAATCATGAAGCATTTCAAGCAGCTTATCAGTAAATACGGAAAAATGGTATTGGCGACCGAAGGCACGAACGAGGCATACAAAGAAGAAATCATCTACAGAGAAATAGGATTTTACAGACCTTCGAACTCAGTATTCGTAAAGCATCCCAACAACTCAATATTTCAGGAAACGGAATATACCGAACACTTAAAAACAACAATTACAAAGCCCAACACTTTACTCCTGTTCAAGCCCTCCATACTGGTGACGAAATGAGAAGGGAGCAATTTTGCAGATTTATTATTGCAAGAAATGAACAAGAGCCAGATTTTTTAGAAATAGTAATTTGGACTGATGAGTCCACTTTTACTCGAAGAGGAATAGTTAATTTTCACAATTTGCATGAGTGGGCGATAAAAAATCCGCATGGATTTCGCCACTAGAAATTTTCAAAATGAATTTAAATTAAATAGTTGGATGGGAATAATTTTTGAAGAAGTTTTGGGACCCTTTGAGCTCCCCAATATTGTAAATGGTGAAATATTTTTAAATTTTTTATTCGAGAACCACCCCACATTTGTTGAAAATCTGCCACTAAATATTAGAGATGAAGTATTTTTCCAGTTGGATGGGTCTTCAGTCCATTATTCTCGACCAGTCATAAATTGGCTAAATGCATCTTATGAAAACAGATGGATTGGGAGAGGTGGCCCTGTAGAATAGCCACCGGGCTCCCTTGATTTAAATCCTGTTGATTTTTTTGTTTTGGGGACAATAAAAAATCAAGTGTATGCTACCCCAGTTAACACCGGGGAAGAATTACTTTTAAGAATTCGAAATGCAGCAAATGTGATTACGCTTGTGGCGGCTTCTCATAAAGCTCCACGTAGCATCTATAAACACAGCACTCGGTGGCCTAGTGGGTAAGTGTGTAGACTTACTCACCGAGATGCGACAAGGTGCCGGGTTCGAGTCCCGGCGGCGGCCCGATAATAATAAATTCCCCAAGCGTCTGTGAAACGGCACACACAAATATACCAAAGTCACACTGATGAGTCTTGTGTGTGTGCCAGGGACGAAACGCATAAGTAGGCATATGTGATATCCTAAACTGGTGACCCCGACGTGATCAACGTCAACTTTATGAGTGACAGGGACGATTTGCTCGACATAACTCCAAACGCCAAGATGCCAAACCAATCCGCCGCAGCACCCACTCCAGAAATACTCGCACGCCTTAACTGACCGTAAGTCGCTGACCTTCGCCTTCAGTCAAAAGTCCGATCAATGCTCCCCACGCCGATACCGCCACCTGGACTTCATCGGGCAGTTCACCACAGATATCCGGCATATATCCGGAAGAGAAAACGTCGTCGCAGATGCCCTTTCCTGGGTGGACGAGATCGCAGCACCACTCGACTTCGAGGCCCTCGCAGCATCCCAGCAATGTGACCCAGAGCTCCAGGAGTTCCGCCAGAAGCAAGACTCTGGCTTACTTCTGCGCCAAGTCACGATACCCGGATCCAACGTTGCCGTCTTCTGCGATATATTCACCACAAAGGCACGACCCTTCCTGACGGCTCCATTCCGGAAACCAGCTTTTGACGCCATCCACGGCCTGTCCCATCCAGGCGCCAAGGTCACCACAAAGCGGATGAGCCAACGGTACGTCTGGCCCTCCATCTCCAAAGATTGCCGAGCGTCGTCTCAAGTCTGCATCCAGTGCCAGCGGTCAAAAGTGTCACGACATGTTTCGTCTCCGATCGGTAACTTTACACCGCCGTCGAGCCGTTTCGAACATGTGCACATCGACCTGATCGAGATGCCATTTTCCAAAGGATATCGGTATTGCCTCACCTGCGTCGATCGATTTTCTCGATGGCCAGAAGCGATACCGCTCCAAGACCAGACAGCAGAAACCGTCGCCCGAGCATTTTACACTAACTGGGTGGCCAGGTTTGGCGTCCCGCTCCGGGTAACTACAGACCAAGGACGTCAATTCGAGTCCTACCTATTTCGCTGCTTGAACAAGCTACTAGGGACGGACCACTTCAGAACCACGGCGTACCACCCGGCCGCCAACGGAATGGTCGAGCGACTCCACTGTCAGCTCAAAGCTTCCATTAAATGCTTGGACTCTGACATGTGGGTCCACGCACTACCCACTGCACTACTGGGGATCTGCGCCGCTTGGAAAGAAGATCTTCAATCTACTGCTGCTGAGATGATATACGGAGAACCACTCCGTCTTCCTGGCAAGTTCCTGGGTTCAACGTCTACTATGAATCTGGATAACTCCGATGATTTCGTTCGCGACCTGCGCCAGCACTTTCAGGCGCTTCAACCAGTCAGTGGCATCAGGCACGGTGAGCGGAAGATCTTCGTCTTTAAAGATCTCGCCACCGCATCCCACGTCTTCGTAAGGCACGACGCCGTTCGGCGTCCGCTCCACCACCCCTACGATGGACCGTTCGAGGTGGTTTCTCGAGCCGAAAAATATTACACCCTCCGAATTCACGGTACCAACGTCCGGTCTCAATCGACAGGCTGAAACCAGCCTACATCGCAGTCAACGAAAATTCACCGAAGGACGCTGTAAATCCGAACGAGGCCGATGAAGACGAAGGAATTCTTCTCTTTTTACCAGGCGAGAAATCACTTCCGGCCGAACAACCTATCCCACCTGATCCAGCAGAACCAGAGGCAGTAACGCAAGCGCCAGCAGCACGACGACCTCACACGACCAGATCAGGTCGGCAAGTTTGTTTCCCCGAGCGTTTCCAGGCCGGGATGTAATGCAATTGGTATCGTTAATCACTAGCAAGGGAGTACTGTGGGGATTACAGATTACTGCGTTACGGTCATGGTGGCGCTGCCAACCATGTTAACGCTACCCCCAACAGAGGGCGCAACAATCTACATAATCCTCGAAGTAAGCCCCTAAAACGGACATAAGCCGAGAAAGCCCAGCCAAATAGCAACCTACATCATGTAGCATAGTTTGTGTTTGTTGTATCTTGTATAATATCTGTTCCATGTTTATTTAACTGTTTTATTTTATAACCATCTAACTAGGAGTAGGCAGATTGAGGCCTAGTTAGAAAACCCCTTTTCCCGCTAACTAGGAGTAGGCAGATTGAGACCTAGTTAGCGCATGTTCTTTTGTAGTTGTCCCGGGGTTAATCACGAGTAGGCAGATTGAGGCCTGATTAAACCTCAGCATCGACCAAATCGTCACGCTGTCCCTAAAAGAGTATTAAAGTGAAAGAACTACCAAGTGATTCGCAACAGTTGAAAAGCAGGTGTTGACTGCACCTCTTGAAAAAAAGGATGATTTTTATGATCCCTCCTTCTGGCCTCAAAACGTTGGAGTAAAAAGATTTAATTATGGACTCTTCCAAAAGTACAAACCAGGTGCAGATTTTTTATAAACAATGGTAATGGGGAAACTGGGATTTCACGACAGGAATTAGGAAAGGATAAAGATGTTTTTGGAATAATCAATCAAAATGTGCAATCATTAGGGAATAGTGTTGACAAGTCAGAACAACTGTTGAATGAAAATAAAGAAACTGTGATATTATGTATTACAGAACACTGGAAATCAAGAGAACAAATTGAGCAGATACGAATCAAAAACTTCAGGCTCATTTCCAGTTTTTGTAGAGAAGAGGGAAAGCATGGAGGTTTAGCGATCTATATAAATAATTCTATAAAAGGAAGAGCATGTAAGGAAGCAGATGAATGTGCTGTACTGGGTAAGTTTGAATGTTTTGCTGTTGAATGTTGCATTAATAAAACAAATGTTATTATACTTTGCATTTATGGACCTCCGAGTGGTCATATTGAGGTATATTTTGATAAACTAGAAAGCATATTAAACAGCAATATAATGCCTGGTAAGACTATTTTCATAGTAGGGGATTTCAACATTGAACAGTCATGGAGGATACCAGAGTCACTGATCATTCGAAAAGTTGCTTGGATAACATTTGCACGAACATACAGTATAATCTGAGAGCCAAAATACTTGTAGCTCATATATCTGACCAATATTGGCAGAAATTAGAGTTCACTATAGAAAAATGCAACAAAGTCAAAGCTGAACGCAAAAGATTCTTTTCTGATGATTTTAAGAATAAGTTTATATAGAAACTTGAATTGCAATCCTGGGAGAATGTATTTTCAATTGACAAAAGAGAAGTGAATGAAGAGTGGCGGATTTTTATCAACAACTATATAAATATTTTCAACCAGTGCTTTTCACTTACCTGGACACATACAACTAGAAATAAAAAATACAAAAAAAGTAAAGAAATTGAGGAAATCAAACAACATCTGGATATTTTATTATTGCTTTCAACAACTCAACCATCTTATAGAACTCAGTACAATGAAATCAAGAAATATTATAATCAAATTTTAAAAAATGAAAAACAAAAAATGCTTCAAGATCGAGTCAAAAAATCTGACTGCAAAATGAAATCTATGTGGACAATATGCAGAGAACTGACAGGAAAGAACAATCAGGTGGATCACAGGGTATTTAGGCATAGGATGTCATTGCCAAACGATTTCAATGAACATTTAATTGAGGTAGTCAGAAATTTAGTGAACAAGCAACATGAGCCTTTTGAGTGTAACATAGCGGAGAATAACCAGTCACTGTTTTTAAGACCAGTAAATGTAGAGGAACTAATACAGCTATCCCTAAACCTGAAGAATAAATATTCCAGTGGATATGACGATATTCCAACATGTATTGTCAAAATAACAGTGAAACATGTTGCATCAATATTGTGCTATATCATAAATAACTCCATGAATTTTTCTGTTTTCCCAAATATGCTGAAGTTCGCTATTATAAAACCGCTCTATAAAAAGGGAGACCCAGAGAATCTTGATAATTACAGGCCCATAAGTCTGCTCCCCGCTTTCTCCAAGGTGTTTGAATTAGTCATGTGTTCAAAACTGGTGAGTTTTTTTGCTGGGTGTGGACTGCTGTCAAACTCTCAGCATGGATACTTGAAGGGAAGATCGACAGGTACAGCTATCTATCAGTTTGTTAATATGATCTTACAAGAACTCGAGAATAAAAATTTAGCAATAGGACTCTTTTTAGATCTGAGTAAGGCATATGACTGTGTAAATCTGGAATATTTGTTGATGAAGCTTGAAAGATACGGTATAAGAGGTGGAGCACATCAATGGATTCAATCATATCTTGTTGATAGAAGGCAGCAAGTGGTTACCAATAACAACAAGTCAGGTACACTAACCAAAAATAGAGGTCTAGCTCAAGGATGTATGGTAGGGCCAATCCTGTTCATAATTTACATTAATGATCTGACTATGGATGGACTGGTGGAATATGTAGATGACACGAACCTGTTGGTATCCGGAAATAATTTCCCAGAGGTTAAAGAAAGAGCTAAGACCAATCTTTCAGAAGTTTATCGATGGTTTGACAGGAATGAATTATCAATAAATGATACAAAGACTAACTATGTAACATTTCGTACAAAAAAATCGCAAGTGTGTGCGGAAGACAGTATTTGTATAGAAAATCTTGAGGTGAAGCCTGTCGAAGGCACAAAATTCCTTGGGATATATATAGACGAATTTCTGGACTGGGGTACACATTTGGTCAACACTGGATTGAAACTGAGTAGCATCGGATATGGTATTAGAGTAGAGGCTAGGTATATGGACAAGGAAACTTCGAAAATACTCTATCAAGCCAATTTTGAATCAGTTCTTAGGTATGGAATCATTTTCTGGGGTTGTAACTCCAACATACAAGCATTATTCGTTGTACAAAAGAGAACTATAAGATCTATAAATAGTATTAAGTTTAGAGCTTCATGCCGAGGTGTTTTCAAGGGAATAACGACAGTTTATGCTCTGTATATATATGAGTGTTTGGTTTTCCTTTTCAAGCATAAAAATAAATTCGAGAGTGAATATACTCATCATTATAAGACGAGAACTTTAGATCTGAACTGTCCCATACATAGACTAACATTGACAGAGAAAGGACCCTATTATATGTGCATAAGACTTTATAATGAATTACCTAATTGCTGTAGAATGTTAACCTTTCCAAAGTTTAAAAATGTCATAGAGAAAATGTTAATTGATTTAGAACTTTACTCAGTTGAGGATTGTTTGAATTGTGATAATCTGATGAATTATATTTGAGTTATATGTATTTCTGTGCAGACGTCATTTCTTTTCACTCGTGTACATGTACATAGAGATGTTTTGAAATAAGGGAGTTTATTATTATTATTATTATTATTATTAAGCAAAATCAATCCCTCATCAGAAGGTCAATTGGAAATTTAATAAAAAGGTCGCGAATATGTATTCAAAAAACAGGAATTTATTTCGACCATTCTATGTATATTTTGTATTAATTCTTAGTTTTGCCTTTCATAATATGTTTCGAATGTTTCTTCTGTATTAGTTGTTGTAGATTTTTTGGTTTACGTAGGTACGTATAAAAATATTTTCTGGATAAATTATTTCATACATCAGAATATGAGTGATTAAAAACGAATTTCGAATTTGGAAAAACTACTTTAGAACTCAGGAAGAACTTGGTATCATTGGACGATACAGCTTTACTATCTAGTTCAGAATATTCTCAATGCCTTGGAGCGAAATAACGATATTGTTCATCTTCAAAAATTTTTTTCGTAGGAAACTGATTGTGTGCCAAAAAAAATTAAAACGCTCCAGTAATGAACACTTATGGTAGAATTTTAAGCAGGTTGTGAATCTTTGAAAACGGAATGTACAGGGTGTTTTTTCAACCTGCAAATTCAATCTGAACTTATCATAATTCCCACTCTGTATTTTTGAAGAAGTGCCATACCAAAGTTGAATTAATAGAAAAATCGGTCGAATCAGACAAATCACTCTGTAGACTCTCAATAAAAGCCCCCAATCATAAACCAAACATTGTTTCGAAACTGCCTTGACCTGTGTAAACTTCTCCTAAATTCTGACGGTCTCCTCCGGAATCGCCCTATATAAATATTCATATAAATATCTAAATATAAATATTTTTGAGAGGTTAGGCTTGATATCAGTGTAATCTGGGATTTGGTCACATAGAAAAACTCGAAGCCCATAACTGCGAATCCCCTCGAAATTTAAGGCTAGGACCACCCTTGATTTGTCGCCATGGAAAGTTATTTGAATCAAATATTTTCATGTGAGCAAGGGCGAAACTGTATATTCTAGGAAAACAATCATATAGAATTCCACCCTAGAATCAGCATAGTATATCGAGTGAATCGTCTTAAATCAGCTAACGATACAAGTTTTCCGAAAAAAATCTTTTATTTTCTAGACGGATACCCAGTGAAGGATCTACCGGCATAGAGACGGGGTCCAAGGGTTGTCGTCAGGAAGATTCTCACTATTCTTGCTGTCCAGAGCAGTACTTCCTTCTGCGCTGTGTCAATAAGGTTTATATATATATATGTTCGGATAGGTTTCCGCGGTAGGAAATATTTGAACTTTGTGTGTTCCGGATTGGACCGCGTCTAATATTTTGACCTTATTGACACAGCGCAGAAGGAAGTACTGCTCTGGACAGCAAGAATAGTGAGAATCTTCCTGACGACAACCCTTGGACCCCGTCTCTATGCCGGTAGATCCTTCGCTGTGTCAATAAGGTTTATATATATATATATATATATATATATATATATATATATATATATATATATATATATATATATATATATATATATATATATATATATATATATATATATATATATATATATATATATATATATATATATAAACCTTATTGACACAGCGAAGGATCTACCGGCATAGAGACGGGGTCTCTATGCCGGTAGATCCTTCGCTGTGTCAATAAGGTTTATATATATATATATATATATATATATATATATATATATATATATATATATATATATATATATATATATATATATATATATATATATATATATATATATATATATATATATATATATATATATATATATATATATATATATATATATATATATATATATATAAACCTTATTGACACAGCGAAGGATCTACCGGCATAGAGACGGGGTCCAAGGGTTGTCGTCAGGAAGATTCTCACTATTCTTGCTGTCCAGAGCAGTACTTCCTTCTGCGCTGTGTCAATAAGGTTTATATATATATATATATATATATATATATATATATATATATATATATATATATATATATATATATATATATATATATATATATATATATATCCTATGTAGCATGCCAGAGAAATGTATACAAGCTAATGGTTTTCATTTCGAACCACTTCTGAAATAACGTTGACTCTGCAATTCATTCGTTCCTATTTTCGTTTTTATTAGGTACTCTTCAATGTATTTTAGTTTGTTTCATTTGTTATTGTTTCGTTATCGAATGTGCTTATTAAAGCTCTGAACTTTTTTGAAAATTTTCTACTAATACTTTCGCATTTTATATTCAAACATGAGATTTTCAGTTCTCTTCATGGTGAAAAATTCAATTTTTCGAACTTTATCCAAATTCAAAAATTCATAAAAAAATAATTGTTGATGTGACAACTTTAAGCGATACCGCAAATTGAAGCTTAATTTAGCTTCTTTCTAAAAAGCGAATCAATTATTTGTAATTCGAAATACAAAGTGTTTTTTTTACCCTGAACAATTTAAATGAAGATTAATGAGTCCGGCCCTGGAATAATGAAATAATTGATATCGTTCTGACTCGACCTTAGCATGTACCAATAATCTCCCAAGTTTCAATACTATTCGTCAATAAGTTTGGATTTTATGATGGTCTAAGTATTTCCATGAAGTTGGAAAATCACCCTGTATCTTTCTAGGGCAATCCAGAAATTAATTTTTTACAGTCAATCAGTAATCAGCTAGACCAACTCTATCTCTGGTAAGAGTATGTACAGTTATTCCCCGGACACCCTGTATATATATATATATATATTATAATATAAGTGAAGTTAAGAGTCTCAGGTATATTTAGATCAATGAGATAAGGGTTTATCGACTCAATGTCAAACATTGAGTCGATAAACCCTTATCTCATTGATCTAAATATATATACAGGGTGTTCCTAAATTGAACGTACAAACGAAAAGGGGAGATTCCTTAAGTGAGTTCAAGAAAAAAAAGTCTCATAAACATGGGGTCGCAAACGTTTCGTTTTCGAGATACAGAGTGTTGAAGTTTGAATTTTTTTCAAGTTTTTTTCTCATAGTATCTACACTTCACAAGATATTCAACTGAAATTTGGCATAGATATTACATTTGAGAGTTCTCACCACGTGACATAGCAATTTCGATAAAAGAACAGTCAACAAGTTCAGAAAGCCATCAACCGACATCAGACTCATACACAACAGCCCAAAAATCCTCCAGAAAATTTCCGTCATAAAGCTTTTCTACCTTTTATCAAAGGTGTCACTGACAAAATCAGTCGCATACTACGAAAACAGGATATAAAAACAGTTTTCACAGCCGATAACAAAATTTCCAAATTTCTTCGAACACCAAAGGATACGATCGATAACAAGTCTCAAGGAGTATACGAGATACCATGTTCCGCATGTCCTAGAACATACATAGGACAAACCAACAGACGTATAACTAACAGAGTATATGAGCACCAACTTGCAATACGCCAAGGAGATCCAACATCTGCCTTATTCAAACACTACTCTGAAACAGGACATAACGTTGATTTTGAGGGATGTAAGACCATCTCTGCAGAGAGAACCCTCACATGTAGGATAATCCGTGAAGCAGTCGAGATCGAAAAACGACCCAATTGTCTCAACAAACGGGATGATGGTCAAAGATTACCCAACACTTGGAAACCTTTGATATCCCGTCTCATGGCAACACATCGATCGATAACTCAGCCCCCGACAACAACCCGATCGACAGTTCAGCTTCATACCACCCGTACCAGGCTCCCAGTTGCCAACTGTTCGAAAACAACCCGATCGATGACTCGAAGTCACGTGACATCACCATCGGTTCCTGCACAATCGATAACAACTCGATCGACAACAAACCGATCGAAAACAACTCGATCAATAACAACTCGATCGATGACAGCTCGATCAATGACTGGAGGCTGCCTAACAACTGCGCAACCTCCATCACGTGGGTCACCTCCTTCTACTATGAATACAGGACCTCTCGTGGTTAACGTTCAGTTGCCTCGAGGGACGGAAGATAACCACACCTACGAGAATACTCTTGTTGATGATACCTGGGGAGTAGGCAGATTGAGACCCCGACGTAAAGTTAACGGTTCTTGAAAATGGCTCCAAAATCGGAGCCGAAACGTCGAACACGACAAAATATTAGACGCGGTCCAATCCGGAACACACAAAGTTCAAATATTTCCTACCGCGGAAACCTATCCGAACATATATATATAAACCTTATTGACACAGCGCAGAAGGAAGTACTGCTCTGGTCAGCAAGAATAGTGAGAATCTTCCTGACGACAACCTAAATTATTCTTGGTCAAAATTGACCCGGCTGATGTGGGACCAATATCCTATACGGTGAAAAAAAAAATATATATATATATATATATAATGTTAATTGTATGTTTTTGTACCCCACTGACGCCGACGAAGTACTCAGTACAATAGGAGAGCTGAAATCCAATAAGAGCCCTGGTATTGATAAAATAAGGACGAGCGAGTTGAAAACTGTAGCTGGTTTGATATCTCTTCCTCTAGCACATATTGTTAATCGTTGCTTCGAAGATGGAATTTTTCCTGACATTTTTAAGATCGGCATCATCAAACCAGTACACAAGAGTGGAAATAAATTACAACTTGAAAACTATAGACCTATATCACTAATCTCAAACATTGAAAAAGTCATCGAGAAAATTATTAAGAAAAGGCTAACTAAGTTCCTGAATAAGAACAAAATACTATCTGAGAAACAATATGGATTCAGAGACGGTAAATCAACGGACGATGCAATCTATGAATTAACATCACTTATTTATAAAGCAATGGACGCTTCTAAACCGGCGTTGAGCATTTTCGTCGATCTTTCAAGAGCCTTCGATACGGTTTGCCATCACAAGCTCTTGGAGAAGTTGGAAAATATTAGTATGAGAGGCAGGGCATACGATCTCATTAGCTCCTACTTATCGGATCGGAAGCAGATGGTTGAGGTGGAGGGAGCAGTCAGTGACGTGCTACCGGTTACATACGGTGTTCCACAAGGAACAGTTTTGGGTCCTATGTTGTTTACCATCTATATTAATGATTTGTTGACCCTAGATACAGAAGGAGTTGTTCTGAGTTTTGCAGACGACACGGTAATCTTTTATAACGCCGCATCCTGGCAGGAGTTGAAGACGAAATCGGAAAGTGATTTCAGAAAAATTGTGGAATGGTTTCGGTTTAATAAACTGACACTTAATGTGGAAAAAACCAGATACCTTCCTTTCACCAGCTATTGCAGTAAGTTGCCTAACTTGGGATCGTTGAACATCGATACCACAATCTCGGTACCAGAGACCTCCTCAGTTAAATATCTGGGCTTGACGATTGATCGACATATGAGATGGGATTTGCATGTTACACAGCTCACCAACAAGCTGCGTTGTTTTTTGTCGAGATTCAGAATATTGAGAGAATGTCTTGAGCTGCCTCAATTGATGATGGTATACAATGGCCTCATACAGAGTCAGCTCCTTTATGGTCTCGTGGGATGGGGCGGTGTTAGTGAATGCTATATTCGAGGGCTGAAAGTTGTTCAAAAGAGAATTCTGAAGACGATGTTGGGAAGGGAACAGTGTTATCCAAGTGTACTTCTGTTCAAACAGAGCGGAGTGCTAGACATCCGGCAGTTGTTTTGTTTGAAGATGATATTGAATGTACGCAGTCGAAAGTTGCAAATAGAACATATTGAACATTCATACAACACCAGAGGTAGGGAAAATAAAGTATTAATTCCCAGATGTTCAAAAACCGTCGGACAAAGGCACTGCAAATTTTTGGGTCCAAAGATCTGGGATTTGCTCCCAGACGAGTACAAGACATTGGTGGGTCATAAAAGGTTCAAGTACGAAGTGAAGAATTGGCTCAGAGAGAGCGGCGAGGAAATCTACAGGGTGTTATTCGGCTGACTTCGAGGTTGTCGTGACCAGCTATGATGCCTCAGTACTGTGTAGAAATGATCGTGACATCCTTCCATTCTTTTTATGCGTTTTGTAAATTTTGTATTTTCGTTTTTTTGATGATTGTGGTGTTTTAATTATAATGTACGAAGTAAAATTGATGTACTCTTTGGCAATATCACGCACGAGCAATTATATTGCTTCAGTGATGCCGCGTTTATTCTTGTACTATTGTATGCTTTTTATGAATAAACGATATTATTATATATATATTATATATATATATATATATATATATATCAACAATTTTAATTCCCAATATACAACAATAGTTATAAGTATGATAAGGGGTGTGGGAAAATTGATAAGTGTTATAATTTCACTCTTCTTTATTTCATTTAGTCGACGTTTCGATCCCGATGGGGACCTTCTTCAGGACTCTACAATAGCAATAGAAAACAGTCAAAAACATGGCAATCACAAAACATGTAAAAATAGTACATACCGAAATACAGAGTTGTAAAGATCTTGTTTGAACACAAATCAATAGCTCTCAAGAAAGCAATGAACAAGAACATCAACAAATTTAGCGAAAAAAGATCTGATATTTCGTTAGCACAAGAGTAGAAATCAATTATCATATGTAAATAAGGTAAACAGAATAATCAACAAAATGAGAGGTTGTCAAAAATGTTGTCAACCAGACTTGCCACAGAATACACGCACATGACAAATGAAACATAGAATAGCATTAAATCACACTTGGTCGCAGTAATTCACTCTCACCGAACTCAGAACAAATGCGATTATTGAAAGACTCCATGAACCGAATCCAATCCCCTCTCACAGAAATAGTCCGGAACACAGATTTCATTATTACGTTATCCCGACTGTAGAACTTGTGAAAATATTCATTCCATTTGATCCATCCAATTCACTGCCACCAAACTGGTCATAATGAATCAAATAAGTATAGATAGAGCTAATATTGTTTACATCCCTTCTGTAATTCATAGAACAAGTGTGGCGTTTAATATGGTACATCTCTAAGAAACATCTTTTCTTTCCACTAACTGCACATTCAAGAATTTTGGTGGAATCATAATCCATTGGGTGATCTTTGTCCCGGGTATGGTCTGCTAGGGCACAAATCTTATTTGGATTCTTGATGTCGCTCTTGTGTTGAGCAATCCTTCTCTTCAAAAGCTGAGATGTCTGACCAATATACACCTCACTACATATTGAACATGGAATACAATATACCACACCACTCATATTATCAACAGTCATCCTATCTTTCACTCGACTGTATAGTCTGTCGATTTTAAAATAAGATTTCGGAATCAATTTAATTTGTGTGGTCTTTAGGAGGTTAATTAATGCATTAGTCATACCATTTATTAGGGGAATAGAAGAGTAAAGAATTCTATCTACGTTCTCAGTGTCCACAGTGGTGGATGCGCCCCTCTCTCCATTCGTTGGCTGTCTCGAAGGAGTGGTATTGTATATCAATCTGGACAACAACCTCTTTGGGTATCCATTCTCTAGCATCAATTGTAACAATAACCTCAGATTCTGCTGCCTTAGACTTGGATGGGCAACTTTTTCGATGCGATTCTTCAATCCTAAAATCATGTTTACCTTTTGTCCATGTGGATGATTGGAAAAATAGTGTAAGTATCTCCCTGAACTTGTTGGCTTTCGGTACCAATCCAGAATCAGCCTATTTTCCGGTGTTCGAATCACCCTTGTATCCAGGAATGGGACACCACTCGCTGTTTATTCCTCCAACGTAAACTGTATACTTTCATGTTCACTGTTGAACCTGTTTAGAACGAAATCAACCTGGTCTTTAGGTACAGCACATATTAGATCATCAACATATTTCTTGATGAAAGGAATGTGAAAAGGAATGCTAACAAGAATGCAGTCCAGAAGGAAATCCATTACTACTTCAGCAATGGACGGACTGAAGTTGGAACCCATAGGGGAACCGAGCACCTGTTTGAAGAACCTACCATTAAAAAGAAAATAGTTAGAAGAAAACAGGAACTTAATGGCATATATGAATTCTTCTTTTGGTAGACTAGTGTGGTTTTTGATAGTATCCCACTTGTTCTCAACAGCTGAGACTGCCAACTCTACAGGAATGTTGGTGAAAAGAGATACAACGTCCAGGCTGATCAGGACATAATCAACAGGTAACTGGAAACCATTCACACATTGGGCAAAAGCAAAGGAATCTTCAATAAAATATCTACTTCTGGTGGAAGAAAGATATTTAGACAGGATTTCTGAAACAAAAACTGACAGTTTGGAAGTGGGGGTGTTGACAGATGATATTATTGGTCTCAAGGCAAGAATGGGTTTGTGGATTTTTGGTAAACCGTAGAATCTAGCGGGAACTGAATTATAAATGTACAGTAATTTACCTTGTACTTGTGTTATGTGGCCCCCACTGACCCATCGCTTAATCAATGCATTACATTTACCTTGTATTGTAATGGTTGGATCTCTGTTAGGAAGAAGTTGGTAATATTGTTCATTGAGCAAAATTGTGTTGGAGAGCTCTATGTACTGATCCTTATCCATCAATACCGAAACATTGCCTTTATCAGCCCGTAACACAAGCAATTCTTGATGTTGACTTAGGTACCTCTTACATTGGTAAAATTCTCTCTGGAAAACATTATTAGTCCTTTTTCCAGGTTTGATGTAGTTGGTTATAATATTAGCAGCTTGGGAACGTTTGATGTTCTTCCCCTCATCTGACAGTCTATCATTAAAGTCTATAATGCTCTCTACATCTGCCAACAGTCCCGACATGGAAACCTCCTTCAAAGGAATATCAATGCCGAATCTGGGGCGCAGTGCTAGGAATTTCAATATTCTATCTGGTATAATCACAGAACTAACATTCCTAACCCACCTTTCTTGTGGTTCAACTCTCTTTAGAAGTTCATCCGATAGAGCTCTCACCTTCATCAGATTTCTCTCCTTGATAGCAGCAAATTCTCTTCTGTACCTTCTGGACTGGTAAGATTCAAAACGAATTAGCATCTCTGGTGGAAGCAACCCCTCCAAGATCTGCCACAACCTGGAAGACTCACACCCCATTCTTCCTATCCTCGTCACAGTCACAGTGATCTCAAATTGAAGAACGAGACGCCTTGATTTCTCCAACATAGCTTGAACCTGTCTGGACGAACCTGAATCACTTGCTGAGCTGAACAAATAATTCATATTGCTGGAAATATGTTTGGGAAGTAAACCCTGTCTTTTGCATTCCAAAAGGAACACTCTTCGGTTTCTATAAGATGCCAGTTTTTTGACAACCTCTCATTTTGTTGATTACCCAGTCCAGAAGGTACAGAAGAGAATTTGCTGCTATCAAGGAGAGAAATCTGATGAAGGTGAGAGCTCTATCGGATGAACTTCTAAAGAGAGTTGAACCACAAGAAAGGTGGGTTAGGAATGTTAGTTCTGTGATTATACCAGATAGGATATTGAAATTCCTAGCACTGGGCCCCAGATTCGGCATTGATATTCCTTTGAAGGAGGTTTCCATGTCGGGACTGTTGGCAGATGTAGAGAGCATTATAGACCTTAATGATAGACTGTCAGATGAGGGGAAGAACATCAAACGTTCCCAAGCTGCTAATATTATAACCAACTACATCAAACCTGGAAAAAGGACTAATAATGTTTTCCAGAGAGAATTTTAACACTGTAAGAGGTACCTAAGTCAACATCAAGAATTGCTTGTGTTACGGGCTGATAAAGGCAATGTTACGGTATTGATGGATAAGGATCAGTACATAGAGCTCTCCAACACAATTTTGCTCAATGAACAATATTACCAACTTCTTCCTAACAGAGATCCAACCATTACAATACAAGGTAAATGTAATGCATTGATTAAGCGATGGGTCAGTGGGGGCCACATAACACAAGTACAAGGTAAATTACTGTACATTTATAATTCAGTTCCCGCTAGATTCTACGGTTTACCAAAAATCCACAAACCCATTCTTGCCTTGAGACCAATAATATCATCTGTCAACACCCCCACTTCCAAACTGTCAGTTTTTGTTTCAGAAATCCTGTCTAAATATCTTTCTTCCACCAGAAGTAGATATTTTATTGAAGATTCCTTTGCTTTTGCCCAATGTGTGAATGGTTTCCAGTTACCTGTTGATTATGTCCTGATCAGCCTGGACGTTGTATCTCTTTTCACCAACATTCCTGTAGAGTTGGCAGTCTCAGCTGTTGAGAACAAGTGGGATACTATCAAAAACCACACTAGTCTACCAAAAGAAGAATTCATATATGCCATTAAGTTCCTGTTTTCTTCTAACTATTTTCTTTTTAATGGTAGGTTCTTCAAACAGGTGCTCGGTTCCCCTATGGGTTCCAACTTCAGTCCGTCCATTGCTGAAGTAGTAATGGATTTCCTTCTGGACTGCATTCTTGTTAGCATTGCTTTTCACATTCCTTTCATCAAGAAATATGTTGATGATCTAATATGTGCTGTACCTAAAGACCAGGTTGCTTTCGTTCTAAACAGGTTCAACAGTGAACATGAAAGTATACAGTTTACGTTGGAGGAATAAACAGCGAGTGGTGTCCCATTCCTGGATACAAGGGTGATTCGAACACCGGAAAATAGGCTGATTCTGGATTGGTACCGAAAGCCAACAAGTTCAGGGAGATACTTACACTATTTTTCCAATCATCCACATGGACAAAAGGTAAACATGATTTTAGGATTGAAGAATCGCATCGAAAAAGTTGCCCATCCAAGTCTAAGGCAGCAGAATCTGAGGTTATTGTTACAATTGATGCTAGAGAATGGATACCCAAAGAGGTTGTTGTCCAGATTGATATACAATACCACTCCTTCGAGACAGCCAACGAATGGAGAGAGGGGCGCATCCACCACTGTGGACACTGAGAACTTAGATAGAATTCTTTACTCTTCTATTCCCCTAATAAATGGTATGACTAATGCATTAATTAACCTCCTAAAGACCACACAAATTAAATTGATTCCGAAATCTTATTTTAAAATCGACAGACTATACAGTCGAGTGAAAGATAGGATGACTGTTGATAATATGAGTGGTGTGGTATATTGTATTCCATGTTCAATATGTAGTGAGGTGTATATTGGTCAGACATCTCAGCTTTTGAAGAGAAGGATTGCTCAACACAAGAGCGACATCAAGAATCCAAATAAGATTTGTGCCCTAGCAGACCATACCCGGGACAAAGATCACCCAATGGATTATGATTCCACCAAAATTCTTGAATGTGCAGTTAGTGGAAAGAAAAGATGTTTCTTAGAGATGTACCATATTAAACGTCACACTTGTTCTATGAATTACAGAAGGGATGTAAACAATATTAGCTCTATCTATACTTATTTGATTCATTATGACCAGTTTGGTGGCAGTGAATTGGATGGATCAAATGGAATGAATATTTTCACAAGTTCTACAGTCGGGATAACGTAATAATGAAATCTGTGTTCCGGACTATTTCTGTGAGAGGGGATTGGATTCGGTTCATGGAGTCTTTCAATAATCGCATTTGTTCTGAGTTCGGTGAGAGTGAATTACTGCGACCAAGTGTGATTTAATGCTATTCTATGTTTCATTTGTCATGTGCGTGTATTCTGTGGCAAGTCTGGTTGACAACATTTTTGACAACCTCTCATTTTGTTGATTATTCTGTTTACCTTATTTACATATGATAATTGATTTCTACTCTTGTGCTAACGAAATATCAGATCTTTTTTCGCTAAATTTGTTGATGTTCTTGTTCATTGCTTTCTTGAGAGCTATTGATTTGTGTTCAAATAAGATCTTTACAACTCTGTATTTCGGTATGTACTATTTTTACATGTTTTGTGATTGCCATGTTTTTGACTGTTTTCTATTGCTATTGTAGAGTCCTGAAGAAGGTCCCCATCGGGATCGAAACGTCGACTAAATGAAATAAAGAAGAGTGAAATTATAACACTTATCAATTTTCCCACACCCCTTATCATACTTATAACTATATATATATATATATATATATATGGGAACATGGGGCATGGGAACAGAATGGAAGTAAGAAAAGGGGCCGAGGAAGTAAAGAACTACTCGCCATCGATAACGCAATTACCAAGCAAGCGAAGAAAAAATCCAAGAATATATCAATGGCATGGATAGATTACCAGAAAGCATTCGACTCGGTCCCCCACTCATGGCTTCTAGAAATACTAGCTATATATAAGATTCACCCCAAAGTAATAAGACTTCTAAAGAGCCTAATGACAACTTGGCGGACCTCACTGAAAATGAAGAACAAATCAACCCTGAACCTAACATCACCAATAAAAATAAGAAAGGGAATATTTCAGGGAGATAGCCTGAGTCCACTATGGTTCTGTCTAGCCCTCAACCCCCTCAGTAGGATGCTGAATAGATCGGCATACGGTTATTCCATAGATCAAACTAACAAACTCACACATCTTTTCTATATGGATGACCTGAAGCTATACGCTAGGGGTCGTAGACATCTGGAGGGAGAGCTGGAGTTGGTCAGGCAATTCAGTGCAGATATTGGAATGAAGTTTGGTCTCCAAAAATGTGCGGCGGTCGACGTAAGAAAGGGAAAACTGGTCAGAGAGGAAGACGTCACACTCTCAGATGGACAGATAATTGAAAGCATGGGAATTGAGGACAGGTATAAGTATCTCGGTGTACAATAGACATATGAGGTCAAGGAGAAAGAGAACAAAAAGGGGGTAGAGGAACAAATGATGACACGAGTTAAAAAGATACTCACCTCACAGCTGTCAGCCAAAAACAAGATCACAGCTATCAACATCTGGGCACTACCTGCTTTTACCTATACCGCTGGAATCCTCAAATGGTCTAAAACAGATTTAAAAAGGCTGGACAGGAGAGTAAGGACAGCATTCACGCAAAGCGGAATATTGCACCCGAACTCCGCAATAGAGAGACTATACCTGCCGCGAAGTATAGGGGGCCGCGGACTAAGCAGCATTCAAAACTCCTACCTGAAAGAGAACGAAAAAATTAAAACATATTTCGATAAGGGTTACTTACCTGTCCATAGGCTATTGTCATCGCTGAGTGGTGCATGTGCAAATCCTGACAGAGCCGAAACGTCGGAACCTGTAGAAGAGAGTCTCGATGAGAAATGGAGACAACAATGGCAAGCGAAACCTCTGCATGGACGGTTTTACGCAAATCTGCACCAGCCAGAGGTTGATATTAAAACTTCCAACACTTACCTGACACAAGGATACCTCTTTCTCCAGACAGAGGGCACCTTCCTGGCCATTCAAGATCAGGTGGTTCCAACACGGGTCTACACAAAACATATTATGAAACAAAATATAGAATCAACCAAATGTAGACTCTGTAACCAGGAAGAAGAATCGATACAACACCTCTCATCGGGATGCTCAACTATAGCCAGCACAAAATACCTAAATAGGCACAACAACATGGGCAAGGTGGTACACCAACTCATATGCCTGAAAGAACGACTTGTCCCACATTTCACTCCGCGCCATGTGTACAGTCCACAGGCCCTGCTGGAGAACTACGACACCAAGATCTATTGGGATATCCCAATAATAACCGATCAGAGTGTGGAAAACAACAGACCTGACGTGGTGGTATGGGATAAAAAGAAAAATAGTGCCATAATCATAGACTTTGCAGTGCCTCTAGATCAAAATCTCGGAAAATCCTATAGAGAAAAAGTGGCAAAATACGAGACACTGGCAAGGCAAATTAAGATAATGTGGAATTTGCAGAGAGTGGAAATAAAACCTCTCATCATAAGCTGTAATGGGCTCGTCCATAAGAAAACCGTGCAGCATCTGCAGGAACTCCAGCTTCCCAACAATGCTATCTGTTGGATGCAGAAGGCCGTTGTACTGGGAACGGTTAACATCATCCGCCAGGTGCTTTACTCCTATTGAAGGTGACGACAGGATTTTTACCTTGGTGCTTCCACCCGGTTGATCCTATATTACCACGAAAGTGTGAAGGAAAAAAAAAAAAATATATATATATATATATATATATATAATTATGTTTTTCGTTGAGAAAACCACGTTTTTAAAAACGAATTTATTTACAAGGAAATATGGAAATGAACAATAGGATGAATCTAAGATGATTCTAAAGCTGATTATCTATCTGACTATCTATCTGACTGACTGACAATAACATATTGTCTCCTATTTATAACATTATATTTTCTTATCTTAATTGACGCCACGCGTCGAACTACCTGCATTATGCTGGTGTAAGCAAAATGCAGCACACTGATATGTGAATCTAAATGAACAATACAATATTACGTCAATTGATCAGAACGGGATGGAATCCTGTAATTCCTCCCCACCTAAGTTAAAGTTATCACCTTTAATAGGTGTGACTTTAGCAAGTCTATTATTTTTCAAATATTTAAAAATAAGAAAAAATATCAAAATCAATATTATTATAAACATAAGAATAAAAATTAATGAATATCCTGGTTGGATGTGCCATTCTTCTAGGTCTTCCAACTGGATGTCAGGGATGTCTTCTTTCTTGAAGTTCGAACTGGGCTGGTTCTTCATTGGATGAGCCATCTTGGGCAGGACAATGTATTTTTCTTCCATAATCGTAGAAATGGGAAAAATTTCCTTTTGTGTGTTTTCTACAACACATCTTGAACGAAGGATTGCCGTTGGGGGTATGAAATAATGTTTCGTTTGCTGTGGGCATTTCTCTTGGACTTTTTCATTTTTGATTGAGAGGATATTTCCATCTTCTAGAAGTTTCAAGTTAGCTTGTGGGACTAATACAATTCTTTTCAACAAATTTCTGATGCATTCTGGAGGCTTGGATAGTAGATCTTGATCGCATAGGAAGTCTTCTTCAACTGGGTGACATTGACTCGTACTCCATAGTAATTCTTCTTCTTGTGAGAGCATGTAGGAGTCGGTTAAGGAAAGGGATTCATTATTTTGGGAAAGAAAGTAAAACTTGTATAATTCGTATGGTTGGAATAGATATAAGAAATAGTAAAATTTTATTTTTGAAAATTACCTTAGTATGTCATAATTGATAATAGTCTTTTATATGATGTAAGGGAATGATACTTGAATTTTTGATTACTTCTGAGAACTTTGAATAGGGTAAAATGGATTCATGTAACAAATGTAACCTAGCAAAACTAATTGCAGTTTGAATTTCATCCAAAGTATTTTTAATGTCTTTAAGTTCAAAAGTCATAAGATGCATTTGCTGAACTTCTTCGAGTGCTGGTACAATTTTTAATAATTCAAGATTATCATGCATTTTCTGAAATTTATCAATATATTTGTTTTTCAAGTCATTAACTACAGTAGCGATCTTCTTTTGATTCCTTATGAGGGTTTCCTCATTTTTCTTTATACTATTAAAATAATTTCTGTATAATTCTTCATCGTCAGAACCTAAGGTTCCAAAGAGTATTTTTGAGATTTTGCCTCCTAAATTAATCAATCCTCTCTTAGTCCGTATTTTGTCATTAACTAATTCTTCGAACGATTCAATATTTATTTTATTAGACTCTTGCAAATATCTATAGTTTGCAGTCTGCGAAAAACCTAATGGTTCCTTCTTAAATTTATCTATTTCTTTCTGATATGCCAAAATTACATTTTCTATTTTATTTAAATCAATATGATAAATTAGTTGTAAATTCTTTTTTGTTATGTAAGCTTTTCCTAATTGAATGGGCAATACATTATTTTCAATTGGAATAATTTCTAGTGAATTAATTATCTTCGTTACTTTTATCATTAAAATTATAATTATCAATGTAAATGAATGGTGATCCATGTTGAATCTGAAAATATTTGAAAGTTACTTCTTTCGTTGCTTCATAATTTTCTTATGATAAATATGTTTATTCTTATTATCTTGTATACGATGTGAATCAATTTCTTTCGCATCTATCTTTTTGAATGCAGGATCAAGTTTTCTTGTAATTGGAGCTTTAATATAAGTTGGGTTTTTATTAAGAGGGTGATCTTCTTTCGCACGTCTCTTATAATTCGTTTTTTCTAAGCGGATTAACTGTTTATCTCGCTGTTTTTCTATTTGATTTGTGATGTCATTCAAATTTTCAATATAATTTTCTACATAATTTTGAACTTGTTCGTTATGCGTACGTTCAATGGGTAATGAGTAATTTAAATCTGCCTTAATAATTTGCATGGGGGTCATTTCTAAACTTGAGTGATTCGAATTATTATAACTTAATAAAGCTTGAGCTACTTTACTTTGAAAAGTCAAATTTTTATTTCCAATTGTTCTCAATTGTTCTATGAGAGTAGAATGAAATCTTTCAACTAACGCATTTGAATTTGGGTTATAATTCGTGATGTAATGTATTTCGATTTTATGGACTTTACAAAAATCTTGTATTACATTATTTTTAAATTCGATCCCATTATCACAAGTAATTTTGTTAGGGATTCCATAATGACTAAAATAAATTAATAATTTGTCCATAATTTCTGATCCTGTCTTTTGTAACAAAGGATAGCATTGTCCAAATCTGGAAAAAGAATTTATCACGCTTAAACAATTTGTTTGATTAAATTTAATCGTGTCACAGTAGACATGAGTAAAAGGTTTTGTACCGACGGGATTTGGTTTGAATTGAAGTTGAACTGGAGTTCTTTCATATTTAGATTTTTGACAAATTTCACATGTATTTATATAATTCTGAATATCTTTATTCATATTCGGCCAATAATACTTTCTTTTCAAACTTAGTAAATTTTCGCGTAATCCACGATGTGAAGTTTTGGTTTCATGGAATTGTTTCATTCTAAGGAGTTGTTCCTCCTTGTCTTCAACATCTTCTACTAATGTTCTCGATATTTTCAAATCAAGGCTCTTATAATCGAATTTCTCTTGCAAAATTCGTATAAGAGGTTTTTCTAATTCTAATGATTTGAAGTATATTGTATAAGGACTTTTTGGACGTAGATATTCTGTAATGAATCTACATAAATCTGTTTCGACAGAATTTACTGATACAAGAAATCTTAATTTTTCTCCGAATAATTTAATTTTCGTAACATCATAATTCGATGCTTTTTTAAATATGACCTGTAAATTCGCGGAGTTTATACTTCTTTCCGTATAAGGTATTTCAAAGATAGGGTTTTCTATACTACTGTGAATGGTTACATCATCGTGTATAATCACGTTTGAAGTTTCGAAATCAATTATATTTTCATCTTCATTTTCATTGGAATCATCATTTTCGCATTCACCTGCATTTAGTAATTCCAAGCATTCATCAAGTTCTTCGTCAGTAACTTGATTAATTATTGATACTAAGTCATCTTCAATACCATTATTTATTTCTTCGATTTCGTTCAAATCATTCATTTGCATATTTGATGCTTTGATTTGATTCATTTCATTACCATTCTTATTTGGTAAATAGAATATAGTAATTTTTATATTCAAATTCAGAAAAATATATTTTATCATATTAAAAATTGTGGACCATTTCAATCGGTCTAATCCGCTACTTATACGTGGTATTGCTAAATATTTTTCATTATTCATTTCACAAATTTCTCTGAGTTCCATTAGAGATTTAAATACGTTTTCGTACGTAGGTTTATCATAATAATTTTCTTTCGTTATTAAATAATAAATATTTTTATTATCTTTTCGAATCTTGGCAACTTGACCTACCATCTTATTTTGCGATTTCAGTTTTTCAATATTTCCGTATTTATTTTTAAAACAGACGGCTATACCTCGACTCATGTGGAAGTCTTTAGAAACACAATGCGCTAATGCATAATTTTTAGGGGCTTTAAATAAATTACCTTCTTTCTCTTTTACATTTGGAGAATCCGTTATTTCATTCATTTCATTCAGCTTTATAAAATTTTCAAAATTAATTTCATTTTCTATAACAATTCTGCTCAATGCATCTGCATTATTCATTGAACCTTTTCTGTATCTAATTTCATAGTCAAATTCCTCTAATTTAATTCGCCATCGCATAAGGCGAGAATTTGGTTCTTTTAATGAAAATAACCAAGTTAATGGTTTATGATCCGTATAAATTATAAATTTTCTTCCGTACAAATAGGGTCTAAAAAATTTGCAACTGAATAAAATAGCCAAAAGCTCCTTTTCTATGGTGCTATATTTTATTTCCGATTGGCTGAGAGTACGACTAGCATACGCTACAGGTAAATCACCTGGCGGAGTACCTTGAGAAAGAACTGAACCGATTGCATATCCGGATGCATCTGTAGTAAGCACGAAAGGTTTATTAAAATCAGGATAACATAGGATTGGATGGTTTGAAAGGTTACGTTTCAGAACCTGAAAAGCTTCTACATATTTTATATCATCAATATCAATTTTCGCTTCTTTTTTTAAACACGCAGTTAAAGGTTTTGCTATCTTTGCAAAATTTGGAATGAACTTTCTATAATATCCTACTAAACCAAGGAAAGATTTGATTTCTTTCGGTGTTTTAGGAATTGGAAATTTAGTTACTGCTTCTAATTTTTTTGGATTAGGTTTTATTCCTTCTGGAGTTATAATGTGACCTAAAAATTCGATTTCTGTTTTGAAGAAATGACATTTATCTAATTGAATTTTCATATCATCTTTCATAAGTGTTTCCAATATAGTATGAATATCAGCCAAATGCTGTTCTACTGTTTCTGAAAAAATAATTATGTCATCCATATAAATATGACAAATTTTTCCTATATAATCTTTCAAAGTATTGTTCATCAATCGCTGAAATGTAGCTGGCGCGTTTTTTAAACCAAATGGCATTCTTAAAAATTCGTAATGTCCATTATCTACAGTAAAAGCCGTTTTTTCTATTGATTCTTCGTCCATTTCGATTTGATGAAAGCCTGAGGCAAGGTCAAGTGTCGTAAAATACTTTTTATTTCCTAATTTATCTAGGATACTATCAATTTGGGGTAAAGGATATTTATCATCAATTGTTTTATCATTCAGTTTTCTATAATCGATGGCCATTCGCCATTTTACTTTTACTGATAAGTCCTCTTTCTTTGGGACTATAACTACTGGGAAAGACCAGGGGGAAATACTTGGTCGAATAATATTTTTATCTAATAAATCTTTTATTTGTTTTTTGACTTCTTCCCTGTGTACTTCGGGATATCTATAAATTTTGCAATGAACCGGAACATCATCGGTTGTTCGAATCTTATGTTTGATTCTACTAGAAAAAGATAAAGGTTGATTGGGTAATTGTAATACATTTTCGTTTGTTTGTAAAATTTTCATAAGTTGATTACTTATTTTTGATTCTAAATGAGAAAGATCCACTGGGATTCTCGTTGGATTTTGACATACTTGTTGGTATTTAAAAGGAATGTTGCAAAATTCATTTTCTAAAATTTGATCTTGAAAGTTCAAATTGATTCCATACTTGTTCAAAAAATCTGCTCCTATTAAGCCATCATAATTTCTATGAAATTTATAAAGTACAAATGGATGAGTATCTTCTACGTTAAATTCAGAAAATAAAGGCAATAAGACTTTTTCATTTGAAGTGTTTTGTCTCATACACGCGGTTAAAGTGGTTTTTTCTTGATAAATATTATTTGGGCAATTATTATACGCAAATTTGGGGTCTATTAAACAAACTGAACATCCACTGTCAATCAAAAGTTTACATTTAGGATAATTAAATTCGATATAGGGAAGTTGATTTGAATGATCAATACTATTATTTAAGTCGATTCGTTTCCCGAGGCTAGTTCGCAAAAATTTCGTTCCTCAAAATTTTTTGAAGTCGAAGCGTCGCCAATTACGAATTTCGTGGGAAATTGTTTTGATTTATTTGAATTCGAGGTTTTCCAACGACCTCTATCATTTTGTTCATAATAATTCTTTTTATTCTGACTCGAATCTAATTGGGTTAATTCCTCAAATGTATAATTGGGAGCTTGTTCATTGGAATAAAATTTCTTATTTGGATTTGTTGGGAATTGCGTCGAATAATTTGGACGTTTTTGTGCAAAGTTCCTAGTTTGGACTGACATTTTTTCTGGTGGTGTATTAATTCTTTGGTTGGGATTTGGTTTAAAAACATTTTGATTATTATATCGTTCCGTCTTTGGATATCCGAACACTTGTTTGTTTGTAGGATAATAATTATTATTTACTGGTCTCTGAGTGTACTGAATAGGTTGTGAAGGAAAGTTAGGAACGGAGTTAGGATTATAATTATTTCCGTAACTATTATTTGAGTAAAAATTTCTATAATTAATTGGAATATAGTTTCTTTTATTATTATTATTATTTTGAAAATTATTTTTCGTCCTTCGCGATTGAAAATTATGTTTTCTACTTTTATCTAATAAATCATATTGCTCCATGTTTGACAAATAATCTTTAATTGCATTTATGGTTTGGTCAAACGTTAAGGCATTATTCGCGATTAAATAAGTTCTAAGTTCCGTTGGTGCATTCGAAATTAACACCGTTTTACAAATTTTCAATATATTAGTCTTATACAATTGTTTTTCTTGAGCTGGCATCATGTCAGCATCTATTCTGTAGTTAATTCTTATTTTCATCGAAATTATTTCATCTATAAAGCTAATCATATCTGATTTCTTTTCTAAGAATTGTAATTGGTGAATCAACACATCTAAATTGATTTGATCACCAAATTTATTATTCAAAAATCTTTTCAGATGATCCCAATTATCGGGGATATCTGAGGTAGAAACTTCAGCAAGTGCTCTACCGACTAACTTTGATTTAACTAAAGCTAAACAGTATTTTTTAATAAGTTCATTTTCGTTACTGAACATACTTAAATAACTTTCTACGTTTTTAATAAAAGAATGGAGTTCGTTCTCCATTCCTGAAAATTTAGGAAGGAGTGATCCAAACTTTTCTGCAGTTGATAAATCCATTTTAACTCTAGCTACTTTCTTTTCTTTCTTACCGTGGAACTGTTTAAAAGAAGTAATATTGATAATTTTAATAATCGGTTTTTATAATAAGAAACCTAGGAAAAACTTTGTGATCGGTTTTTTATGATAAGAAACCTAGGAAAAACTTTGTGATCGGTTTTTTATAAGAAACCTAGAAAAAACTTTTATACAAGTTTTACGCTCAAAACTTGGGAAAAGGTTGACTATTTTTGGGCCAGAATAGGTAAACTGGGAGTCAGTTAGAAAGGATTGCTCACCTCGTTGATATTCCTTGTTTGAAGTTGAAACTGTCCTGGGCGCTACTCCAGTGATCGAGCCTCTGGTTTGGTTTTCTTCTCAGGGTTGCTTCTCACCTTAACAGTTGAAACTGATAGTCGAAAGAAAGTTTTTGTTTTTCACTTCTACGACCGGCACAATATTTCAGATAATACGTCGCGAGATTCCCGTCGCGCTATTATTCCCGAAATATTTAAAGAGATCCCATCCTCGTCGCCAATTATGTTTTTCGTTGAGAAAACCACGTTTTTAAAAACGAATTTATTTACAAGGAAATATGGAAATGAACAATAGGATGAATCTAAGATGATTCTAAAGCTGATTATCTATCTGACTATCTATCTGACTGACTGACAATAACATATTGTCTCCTATTTATAACATTATATTTTCTTATCTTAATTGACGCCACGCGTCGAACTACCTGCATTATGCTGGTGTAAGCAAAATGCAGCACACTGATATGTGAATCTAAATGAACAATACAATATTACGTCAATTGATCAGAACGGGATGGAATCCTGTAATTATATATATATATATATATATATATATATATATATATATATATATATATATATATATATGAGAATATATATATATATATATATATATATATATATATATATATATATATATATATATATATATATTGCAACGATTTTGCACGCTTCATTCCATGTTACGCTACTGGAATTTTTGAAGACGCGGTAATTTGTCAATTAATCGTATCAAATCGGGTACTATCGGTGGGATCGCAGATGCGCGTTCCTGGAGAGAATTTTCTGAAGGATTTTCAATGATGATTGAGACTCCAGCAAGAATAAGTAGATTTAGTGGTAGATTTAGATTTCAGTCATTATTAGTTTAATTTGAGACTCGGAATCTTATTTATCGGCGAGAATTGTGTCGGGATTCTCGGTAAGTGTTAACATGAATATTAGTATTCAACAAGTAATAATCTCACCAGAATGAATCAATTTAATTTGAAACAGTAGTTTTTTTTTAGAGTCATCCATCTTGTCGAAACGTATTTCAGGTTTGGTAGAGTTCTTTTTGTGTCAAATAATGTCAGCAAAACTCCTTCTCAGGTTTATTTGATAATAAATGTAATGATTTCTTTGTAATTTCTTGGTTAGAAATCCGAGAAGGAGTTGTAAATTCAGTTAACATATTCTGATATCATTTTTGTTCATTTTCTCAAAGCACCTCCCGTGGGATTAGAACGAAGAAAACCTCCCGTGGGATTAGAACGAAGAAAACCTCCCCTGGGATTAGAACGAAGAAAACCTCCCGTGGGATTTGAACGAAGAAACCTCCCGTGGGATTAGAACAGGAACCTTTCTTGGGATTGAAAATTATCAAGAACTACTTCCTTGAGATACAGAATTTGGGATAGTACGTATGTTAGACCACTTTACTCTCTGAATCTGAAAGAATTCCTGCGAAATACCTGGCATTATCACACCAACTTCGTTGAATGAGGACTGGAGTACTATAGCTTCCTGATAAGAATTGGTGTTCAGAAGGCTGAAGATAATATACAGAAGAGGTTCCATCCTAGTGGCAGAGTGGCTCATTTAAAATCGTTTTAAGTTAAGTTTCTATTTTATTATTTGTTTGGAGTGAAAAGGATCGATCATTGTATATTTTGATTTTATTAAATTTGTAAAAACCTGGGTAGGAGTTTTGTTGCCAAATAAGCCAAACCACCCCTAGAAATTAGTCCTTAGAGTCTCATGGGCAATTGTAACGTTACACATTTTGGCGCAACAGCGTGAGGCCCGAAAATTTTGGCAACTACTCCTATCATTTCGACCTTTTCAGTTCTAAAATAATAATCTATCTTTGTTTAATTTTTTTCTCTCTCTTTCTTTTCTCTCGTCTTTGATATTTTTCGTTGGTATCAGATTGACCACACGTGTCGTGATATTTTTTTTGGTAGCTATATATTTATATATTTGTTTTTTCTTTATTGTTTGTTTTCTTTGATAAAATGATTAATCCAGATTTCTTGAGGGCACTTGAACTTGCGTATGAGGTTGCGATACGTATTGGTAAGGAAGACGTTGCTAAAACTGTAGAACAAAATCGTAAACTTTTAAGGGGACTTTTAGCTCAGGAAAAGGGTGATCGTAGCTTTACAGAAATTCAGGATGTCTATACTGTAGGTGAAAATGTGAAAGAATTATTGCTTTCAATTTCGGATCTAACTGATAAAATATCTAAATTAACTCCTGGTTCAAATGTATCTGATTTTAAGAGAATTGAGGACAGATTATCTCATTGTTCGAAGAGGTTGCATCGAATTTTAGTGGAAGATGATTGCGAGGAAAAGCAAAAACGTGAGGTTGCTATTAAAATTATTGAGTTGGAAGCTGATTTTTATGATTGTAAGCCAACAGAAAAGTGTGTAACTTCCACCCCAACAGTACCATCTGTTTCAGTTTCGAGTCATTTATCGTCATGTAATAGAGTACCTGTTTACAAGTGGAATCTGAAAAAATTTTCAGGTAAAGAGCCATTAATTCCATTTCTTGAATTGATAGATACGTTAAAGATTTCTCGTGGTTGTACGGACACAGATTTGTTCGAGTCTGCGTCAGATTTATTAGAGTTGGATGCTTGGAACTGGTGGCATAACCACTTTGTAAGAAAAACTTTTTCAAATTGGTCGGAATTAGTAAATGCACTTAAAGATACGTTTTTACATTCTAATTATGATCATATTTTGCTTGATGAAATTAAATCAAGGAAACAACGTTCAGGAGAAAATGTCAGTATGTTTATAACAACTTTAGAATCACAATTTCATAGGTTAACTCGTAAAGTATCGGAGAGGGAAATGGTTGATATAATAAGAGCAAATTTACAGTCAGAATTTGTTGGAGCGTTGGTGTTGAGAGATATAGATACGTTGTCAGATTTGAATTCGTTGTGTAAAAGAGTAGAGAATGTATTAGATTTGAATCGAAGAAAACCTTATTCAGTAGCGCAATTTGAATCAATAACGTGTTGGAATTGTAGAAAATTAGGACATAAATATACCTTTTGTAAGAAACCTAGAAGTACCTTTTGCTTCGGTTGCGGAACGGCTGGTGTTATTAAATCAAAATGTTTCAAATGTTCAAAAAACGCCAAACCTGGTCATGTTCTGGCAGAAAACATGAATCAGCCAGGTCCTTCAATAGCTGCCAAGGGCAATATGAACCAGAGAAAATAAATGTTCTTGTAGATGGTTCGCAATCTCCAAAGCCACCAAAGAAACCACCTGAGCCTCCTGTCACAACCATTCCATCAATTCCTTCAATTCCTCAAGTTTGCCCATTATTGGAAAGACTTAATGACGATGACAGACCGTACCTTAGAATTAGAGTCTTCAATGAAAGTATTTTAGCCCTTCTGGATAGCGGCAGTAATGTATCAATTCTCGGTTCTCCATCATTGTTTCTTTTAAAAAGATTGAATTTACCTTTAAATTATGACGTTTCCTTTCATCTCACTACTGCTGATGGTACATTACAAAGCACTTTAGGTTATGTTGATCTGCCAATAGGGTTGGATAATTTGTCTAAGAACTTTAGGGTATTGGTAGTTCCTTCGATTTCACAACCAATGATTTTGGGAATGGATGTTATACAAGCATTCAATATTAAGCTTGATTTTGCGAATTTTTCTTTTAATACCTCCACTTTGTCGACAGCTGCAGTACATGCGATAAAACCAGCTGAAGACTTGACTCCCTTGCAGCAAGATGGATTGAATGAGGTGGTGAAATTATTCCGATCAATAGGACCTGAGAATGAAATTGGCAGGACACACTTACTAACGCATACTATTAAAACTGAAGGTTCGCCCATACGCCAAAGACAATACCCTCTCTCACCTGCTATGCAATCAGTTCTCAATAAGGAGATTGATGAGATGTTAAAACTTGATATAATCAAGCCAGTAACAACCACTTCACCCTGGTTGTCTCCCCTTTGGTTGGTCGGTAAGAAAGATGGTTCATTTAGAGTATGTTTCGATGGAAGAAAACTAAATTCAGTTACCATACCTGATTCATATCCTATGCCTTTAATAGATTCAATAATTAGTAAAGTTCGTAATGCCTCATTTGTTTCTTCCATTGATTTAAAGTCAGCATTTTTCCAAATTCCTCTTGACGATGATTCTAAGTTGAAAACTACATTTGCAGTTCAAGGTCGCGGTTTGTTTTGCTTTAATGTACTTCCTTTTGGCTTGAACAATGCTGCTCAGGCTATGTGTCGGTTGATGGATATGGTGATAGGTCCATCATTGGAGCCATACGTTTTTTACTATCTCGACGATATAATTGTCGTAACTCCCGATTTTGAATCCCATCTCAAGGTATTAACTCAACTTTTCAAACGGCTTCAAGAAGCCAATTTAACGGTTAATTTCGGAAAATGTCAGTTTTGTCGTTCCTCTCTTAAATTTTTGGGTTTTTTAGTTGACGAGCAAGGCCTTAGGACGGATCCCGACAAAATCAAATCAATCTTAGAGTATCCAGTGCCTACGAATACGACACAAATTAGGAGATTGATTGGTCTTGTGGGATATTATAGGAGATTTTTGAAGGATTTTTCAACAGTTTGCTCCCCAATTTCAGATTTGCTTAAAGGTCGCAAGAAAGGACAACCAATTGTATGGAGTGAGGAAGCTGATGCAGCATTCAAAAGAGTAAAGCAGGTTTTAACTTCAACTCCTGTTTTGGCTAGCCCTGATTTTTCGAGGCGGTTTTTTCTAGCTTGTGATGCCTCTGATGTCGGAGTAGGTAGTGTTCTCTTTCAGGAAAGTGACGGTGTTGAACATCCCATAGCCTATTTTAGCAAATCCTTGAACAAAAGTCAACGGAATTATACCACGACGGAGAAGGAACTTCTCTCCATTGTTCTATCCATTGAGAGATTTCGCCCTTATATCGAAGGAACAGAGTTTACAGTGATCACCGATCATTCTTCACTGCAATGGTTGAATTCCATGAAAAATCCATCCCCTAGAATAGCTAGATGGATAATCAAACTATCTTGCCATAAATTCAAAATTGTCCATCGTAGTGGTTCGTTAAACACAGTTGCTGATTCCTTGTCACGAATAACAGAGACAGCTGTTCTAGATCTGAATACCTTAAAGCCTGATCTTTGGTATCTAAATATGTGTGATAGAGTTGAAAAAAATCCCGAATCTTTTCCTGATTTCAGAGTTTCCGGAAATATCTTATACAAACACATCATGAGTAGATCGAAGTTGTCAGATAATTCTCCTGAATGGAAAGTAGTGGTTCCCACTGGAAATAGACTGGAACTACTAAATAAGTTTCATGATGACGCCTTAGCTGGACATTTCGGTATTTTCAAAACCTTGTCTAGGCTTTCTCAATTATATTATTGGCCAAAAATGCGAAATTCAGTAAAATCATATGTAAGAAAATGTAAAATCTGCGCTTCTTGTAAGCCAGACAACCTTCCACAGGCTGGCTTAACAGGAAATTATCGTAATATTAACTTTCCTTTTCAATTGATTTCTGCAGACTTGTTAGGACCATATCCAAGATCGAAAAATGGAAATCAGTACGTTCTAGTTATTACTGATTGGTTCACGAAATTTGTTTTGGTACATCCTATGGCTAAAGCTACCGCAAAAGGCATCGTCAAGTTTATTGAAAATAATGTGTTTCTAATTTTCGGAGTTCCACAAATAATGGTGGTTGATAATGGAGTCCAGTTCATTTCAAAGGATTTTAAAAACTTAATGAAAAATTATAATGTACAGAAAATTTGGTACAATGCTAGATATTTCCCTCAGATCAATCCTACGGAACGTGTGAATAAGACCATAGTAACAGCAATAAGATCTTTCATTCATGAAAATCACAATACTTGGGATCAAAATATACATCAGATAGCACAAGCTATTAGATTAGCTAGACATGAGGTAACAGGATTTTCTCCATCCTATTTATGCTTTCTTAGGAACGTTCCTACTGATGGAGCATTTTTTGGTTCAATTTCAGATAATGCTCACAATAATATCGAAATAGGAAATAAAGTTATAGATTCTTCTTTTCAAGCTGACAATCTCCCAGAACTCTATAAAACAGTTCAAAGTAGGCTATTTAAAGCATATCAGAAAAATGCCCATCGTTATAACTTGAGGAAGCGCGATCTTCGTTTCAAGGTAGGAGATAGAGTTTGGAAAAAGAATTTCGTTCTGTCAGACGCTTCAAATAAATTTTCGGCCAAATTAGCACCGAAATACATCCCCTGTATAGTGAACAAAGTTATTTCTCCGTTGGTTTATAATTTGAGAGGCTTGAACGGGACTGACCTTGGCAATTTCCATGTCAAACACATAAAACTAGATCTGACCCATGATGATGTTTCTACCGACTTTGACAAAACTGATGACAATGATGAATAATTCCTTTTTGCCTTTAACCTTTACTTCCTAAATTTGCTTCAGATACACAGATTATATGTTTTTCTTTATTTTTGACAATTATTATCGTTTATCTTTGTAGCATGGCTACTATTATCGTATCTTTGTAGCATGGCTACTATTATCGTATCTTTGTAGCGTGGCTACTATTATCGTATCTTTGTAGCGAGGCTACTATTATCGCTTATCGTTGTACCACTATTAGTTTATGGTGGCTACTATTTATCTTATCGTTGTAGTATGGATACTACTTATATTTACCTTTAAAGTTGTTGTTAATTTGACTGAAGTGTCTTTTAGATATGCAGAGCAAATTGATTTTGGCGTAACTGAGAGTATACTTTGGAAAAATTTATTATTTTGGGTCTGAACAGATTCAGTTTTTTCTTATTTTCTGTGTACTGTTGCAATTTCCCGTTTCCCTATTTTTCCTTCAATTTTCATTTATCTTATCGTTATCGTTGCAAGTTATATACTTGCTGGCGCCCAACTTAACGTTGCTGTGAACTTTCAGTTATATCACTTCAATGGAGAGGGAGGTAGGGAAGTGAATCCTTGAGCTCAGTTGATTCATATACACGTCAGTTCAGAACATCTTTGTACACATTATTTGACTATTTTGAGCCATTTATGGCTGATTTTTCACAGACGGCGTTAATTATCTTTTACCTACTTTGTCGAATGTTATCGCATTTTTTCGTGGTCGATAAATATCGATTTTACCTTACCTTTTCATTACCGGATTTGACGTTATATTTGCTAATTTTGGATTTACCTCAATTTAGTTTCATTACCGGATTTGACGTTATATTTGCTAATTTTGGATTTACCTCAATTTAGTTTCATTATCGGATTTGACATCGTTCTATGCAAGAAACATAGAATGATGGAGTCATTTTTGAAAATTTTGGACTCAAACTAAAAATCTTCCATGCCCCCCCCTTTCTGGTCCACCTTCGTCTCGGGTGCCAGGAAGATTTTTCTTTTTGTGCGACGGCACCTTTTAAATTCATTCACTTTTGTTTAGTTGAGACGGTTTTTTTTAGTTTTCATTTTTATAACCGCAGCACTGTTTACTTTTTAGTAGCAGTGGCTGAAATTTATATTGAGATTTTTGACGATAGGTCGTTTGGGCATGACTTTCCAGAATCGGTAGGATGATGGTATTTCACATCAGTGTGAAGTATCCTCATCCTTCTTTCGTTTTTTAGAGAGAGGCCTTCAGCAACCGACTTCTGTTTCACCTTTTTCACTCAACTCTGAGTAATTTAAATATTTAGGGTGTAAAGAAGTTCTCATTGAGCTCCTTTACACTCATCTCTCTTTCGTTTTTTAGAGAGAAGCCTTAGGCAACTGAAGTCTGTTTCACTTTTTCCCTCATTTCCTTTTTCCTTAGTGCTCAGGTCGTTTCTAAATTTGGTTGACTATTTGTTCGATATATATTTTTTCAACTTGCCTTCAGCAATTGGTCATAATATTTGGCATTTCATATTTCAAATTGGTTACATTCGATAGGTTTTGGGTAAGACATGGTACGTTTGCGGAATTCTCCCTTGTAATATATCACACTAATTATAACTTTTATCATTTGCTCCAGTTGACAAGTCGGAGTATGTTTTCTTTTGACGTGCTGTGCTTGATCTGATGCCATCGAGTATTTTTGTTTTTGAGATATTCATACATAAAGAAAAAAAAAAAAATTTTTTTTTCTTTTTCCTGGTGAGAGGTGTGTGCAACGATTTTGCACGCTTCATTCCATGTTACGCTACTGGAATTTTTGAAGACGCGGTAATTTGTCAATTAATCGTATCAAATCGGGTACTATCGGTGGGATCGCAGATGCGCGTTCCTGGAGAGAATTTTCTGAAGGATTTTCAATGATGATTGAGACTCCAGCAAGAATAAGTAGATTTAGTGGTAGATTTAGATTTCAGTCATTATTAGTTTAATTTGAGACTCGGAATCTTATTTATCGGCGAGAATTGTGTCGGGATTCTCGGTAAGTGTTAACATGAATATTAGTATTCAACAAGTAATAATCTCACCAGAATGAATCAATTTAATTTGAAACAGTAGTTTTTTTTTAGAGTCATCCATCTTGTCGAAACGTATTTCAGGTTTGGTAGAGTTCTTTTTGTGTCAAATAATGTCAGCAAAACTCCTTCTCAGGTTTATTTGATAATAAATGTAATGATTTCTTTGTAATTTCTTGGTTAGAAATCCGAGAAGGAGTTGTAAATTCAGTTAACATATTCTGATATCATTTTTGTTCATTTTCTCAAAGCACCTCCCGTGGGATTAGAACGAAGAAAACCTCCCGTGGGATTAGAACGAAGAAAACCTCCCCTGGGATTAGAACGAAGAAAACCTCCCGTGGGATTTGAACGAAGAAACCTCCCGTGGGATTAGAACAGGAACCTTTCTTGGGATTGAAAATTATCAAGAACTACTTCCTTGAGATACAGAATTTGGGATAGTACGTATGTTAGACCACTTTACTCTCTGAATCTGAAAGAATTCCTGCGAAATACCTGGCATTATCACACCAACTTCGTTGAATGAGGACTGGAGTACTATAGCTTCCTGATAAGAATTGGTGTTCAGAAGGCTGAAGATAATATACAGAAGAGGTTCCATCCTAGTGGCAGAGTGGCTCATTTAAAATCGTTTTAAGTTAAGTTTCTATTTTATTATTTGTTTGGAGTGAAAAGGATCGATCATTGTATATTTTGATTTTATTAAATTTGTAAAAACCTGGGTAGGAGTTTTGTTGCCAAATAAGCCAAACCACCCCTAGAAATTAGTCCTTAGAGTCTCATGGGCAATTGTAACGTTACAATATATATATATATATATATTATATATATATATATATATATATATTTTTTTTTCTTCACCATCTATCGGGTTGGTACGTGAGACAAACGGGCGGATTCTTCAGCCAAGATTGTTCTCAGGAGCTGGTCAATATATATATATATATATATATAATAGATAAGAATGTTAGGATGTTTCGATCTATTAGATATATTGCGATCAATAATTTTCTTACGAATTTTTTTTTTTTTTTTACACTCTCGTGGGTTCAATTAGATTCGCCGGGTGCTAGCACCAAGGCGAGATCCTCTGAGTCCTAATGAGGATAGACCACCTGCCGAATGATGTTGACCGTCCCCAGTTTTACGGCTTTCTGCATCCAACATAATGCGTTGATGGGGAGTTGAAGTTCTCGTATGTGTTGTACGGTTTTTCTGTGGACGAGTCCATTGCAGCTTATTATCATCGGCTTTATTTCCACATTCTGCAGCCTCCACATGCTCTTCATTTGTCTCGCTAGTGCCTCGTATTTGCTTATTTTGTCTTTGTAAGCCTTCATGAGGTTCTGGTCAAAAGGCACCGCGAAATCGATTATGGTAGCCTCGTTTTTCTTTTTATCCCAAATAACGAGATCAGGCCTGTTGTGCTCCACCCCTTGATCCGTCCCAATTGGAATGTCCCAGTATATTTTGACATCGCTATTTTCTAGTAGTGCCTGTGGGTTGTACAAATGATGTGGAGTACGAATTATATATATATATATATATCGGGTGTCCCAAGGTGAGTGGCCTATTAGATTATTATGGAAACTATTGATGGTAAAGATTTCAAATTTTGTGGATAGATATTTGGCCATGTAAGGTACATTTTTGAAATAATTTCACATTTCCAGTGTTGCCGGATGTACGACAATTTGGCAACAACTTTGTTATTTTGAATGGGACATCCGGTATTTCTATTTTTTTTATGATACTCCATAAAATATTGAATCTACCCACTCTTACTTTTCCATCCCTATCTTTGACGGTTTTTGAGTTATTAATTATTTTTCGAAAGTTTAGGTCAAATTGGCGTATTACGAAAATGACTCTAGCTCGCTCAATATTTGAGATTTAAGTCAGGAATTTTGCAAGTCGTTAGATATTGATCTGATCTGTGTCACTGCTTTTGAATTATGATTGTCAATAATACAGGACGCACCAAAAAAAATCATCAATTGCCAAGTTACAAAATTGTAAAAAAGTCTATTTTTTCAAATTAGACCCCCAGTATATTTTTCAATTTTTGGAATCAGTTCAACACATTCTACAATTCTTCTATTCACTTACACAGACTTTTTTACAATTTTGTGACTTGGCAAATGATGATTTTTTTGGCCCGTCCTGTATTATTGACAACCATAATTCAGAAGCAGTGACACAAATCAGATCAATATTTAACGACTTGCAAAATTTCTGACTCAAATCTCAAATATTGAGCGAACTAGAGTCATTTTCGTAATACGCCAATTTGATCTAAAATTTCGAAAAATAATTAATAACTCAAAAACCGTCGAAGATAGGGATGGAAAAGTAAGAGTGAGTAGATTCAATATTTTATGGAGTATCATAAAAAAAATAGAAATACCGGATGTCCCATTCAAAATAACAAAGTTGTTGCCAAATTGTCGTACATCCGGCAACACTGGAAATGTGAAATTATTTCAAAAATGTACCTTACATGGCCAAATATCTATCCACAAAATTTGAAATCTTTACCATCAATAGTTTCCATAATAATCTAATAGGCCACTCACCTTGGGACACCCGATATATATATATATATATATATATATATATATATATATATATATATATATATATATATATATATATATATATATCTATCGGGGAGTGACGCCTCCGCGTACCCGAGTCTCCACAGCTCAATTGAGGTTAGCACCCTCTGTGAGTTTGAAACAATTAGCTCCCATTACAAGAAGTAATAGAAAACAGGGCGGCGGAGAGCCTCAGGTCGGCTCTCCTCGGAACCGTCTGGATGTTCGACCTGTTGGGGACGGATGTGGAGCAAGCGGCGCACCACCCCGAGACGGCACCGCAAGGCCAAGCTACGTTACTCTGCAAAGAGTGAGTTCGGGAAACTTGAGTGAGCAAAATGCTCACTCCGTCACGAGTAGGAGACGAGATCGGCGCACACGCTGGACGTATGAGGAAAACTGTATTTTGATGCGTGCGCACTATATTGCTCTAGACCTGGTTGAACGGTCCACTAGAACATACAGACAGGCCTTGCTTGAGACCTGGGAAGAAATGTGTCCAAACAGACCTTCGTATGCTCAGTTATTGTCAAACAGAGTGAGATGGATGCTGAAGGGCGAAAAACTATCTCGTGCTGAAATGGAAAACATCAGAGTTAGCTGCTATCCACTTGAAACACCACAAGAACAGTGCTCTCAAGCAGAAGGAAATAATAGTCGTAGATCACTGCTGAGAGTAAGGCACAGCGGGCTTTTCGTGAGAAATGAACAGACTGAGATGATCGAACAACAATTTTTTCAGAATCTCATGAAATTTTCGGGTATAAATCCCGAGAGTAGACCGAAAATACCACGGCTGCAGCACTCAAAACAGGTTTTGGAGACGGTTAAATGTCTCAATTCAGTGCTTTCTGGACATCTGGAAAATGTTGACACACTCATTGGGCTGGTGGATATTGTGTATGCCGGAGCTGCTACAATATGTGAAATGCATGGAGAGAGATTGGGTGAACGCAAGGCTAGAAGACTGGCTGCTCCTCCTCCTTGGAAGAGACGTCTAGAAGAAAAAATTGTTACATTGAGGAAGAAAATAGGAAAACTCCATACTTACCTGAAATCACCAAATCCATCAAGCAGGATCATCAAAGCTGCCAGAAAAACGGCTTCCGAGTTCAAGATCAAACGGAAGGACCCAAATTACCAAGAAAAAATCTCAGTGCTCTGCGATCATCTGAAACAAAAGATAAAAGCATTAGGCAGTCGCATTCACCGGTACAATGAGAGAGTTAAAAGACACAAGAATAATAAGATGTTTTTTCAAAATCAGAAAAATTTTTTCAGAGACCTCGAGGAAAATAGTACCGGGAAAAGTAGCCAACTTCAACTTAAGTCAGCTGAAAAGTTTTGGAATGAAGTGTGGTCTAAGAAAACCACATACGACGAGAATATTCCTTGGATACAAGAAGCTACATCCAAAATGCCGGTAGTCAAAATGGATGAAATTTACATCACGGGATCTGATGTTGCAGACGTCTTGAAAGGATCCAATAACTGGGCAACCCCAGGTTGCGACAACCTGCACAATTATTGGTGGAAGCACTTCACCAATGTCCACGAAGCTCTGTCAATACTACTAAGAAGATCTTTATCAGATCCCAACCTAATTCCAAACTTCTTTACTCAGGGCCAAACATATTTAATTCCGAAGGGTGGAGATCCTACAAACCCTCAAAATTACCGCCCAATTACATGTCTCCCTACACTGTATAAAATATTGACAGCTATTATCACGAAACACGTAAACAAACACCTACGAACACACAATCTCATGGCTCCAGAACAGGGTGGTGGGCGAATTAAAACAAAAGGCTCCAAGGAGCTCCTGGTTATTGACTACATAATCACTAAACAGGCACGTAAGAAACTGAGGAATATCTCAGTCGCGTGGGTAGACTATCACAAAGCGTTTGACTCAGTACCTCACTCCTGGCTGCTAAGGGTTCTCGAAATTCATGGCATCGATAAGGGAATCATCAATCTCTTGGACTTCCTAATGTGTACCTGGAGAACCTCCCTCTCTGTCCGTGTTGGAGATGAGATAAAAAAGTCGAACAATATCGAGATAAATCGAGGTGTTTTTCAGGGCGATACTCTCAGTGCTGTCTGGTTCTGTATGGCGCTCAATCCTCTGAGCATGCTACTCAAGAACACAAAATATGGATACATCATTGACAAGCCTAGACAAATCCGAGTTAATCATAGTTTGTATATAGATGATCTCAAATTATATGGAGCCAACTCTGATCAGCTGAGAAGACTTCTGGAAATAGTCTCTCAGTTCAGTGACTCTATCGGGATGAGTTTTGGGATTGAAAAGTGTGCGACCCTGGACGTGATACGCGGAAAAATCCAAAACGAAAGGCTTGCAACGACGTTGATGAATCAGACATTCATACCATCTTTGGGCGTAGGAGATTCATACAAGTATTTGGGAATCCAGCAAGCTTTGGATATTCAGACATCGGAAATGAAGAAAATTTATAAACAAAGATTGATCAAAAGAATAACAATCCTTCTGAAGTCGAAATTAAATGCTCGATCACTTTTTACTGCCATTAATATCTGGGCAATGCCCACAATAACCTACTCATTTGGGATTTTGACTTGGTCGACAACGGAACTGAAGGAAATGGATAGAGCGATAAGATCCCTACTGACACAATCTGGAGTACACCATCCCCACTCATCGGTGATCCGCCTGTACCTGCCACGCCATCAAGGGGGCCGGGGCTTGCTCAGCTTGGAGGATGTCCACAAGGAAAATATAAAATCATTACGGAAGTATTTCCTTCAAAGAAACTCACCATTTTTGCGGGCAATCGGCGAAGCGGACCAACATCTGTCGGCTCTAAGACTCTCAGAACCAGACGTTCAATGTTCTGATCGATCAATGGAGCAGCTTATTGAAGAATGGAATGCTAAAGCATTACATGGAAGATATCCTGGATGCCTGAAAAAAGAGGAGGTTAATAGGGTGGAGTCATTGACTTACCTGAGAGCCGGATACTTGTATCCAGAAACCGAAGGTAGGCTCCTGGCAATACAGGATCAGGTAATGCCAACCAGGATGTACCAGAAACACATCGCTAAGCTGGACATTCCCTCCGACCGCTGTCGCAAATGTCTCCGGGCTCCTGAAACGATACAACATATAACATCTTCCTGTCCCATCTTGGCATCAAGAGAGTATCTTGAGAGACATAATTCCATGGCAAGAATCTACCATCAGAAGATAGCACTGAATTTGGGTTTGCTCCGGGATGAAACCCCGAACCATCTATATGCCCCGAAAACTCTGATGGAAAATGCGAGATATAAACTCTACTGGGACTCTGCATTAGTAACGGACAGAAGTGTGATGCATAATAGACCCGACATCACACTTTTCGACAATCAAAGAAAAACGTGTATGTTGTTGGAGTTCACAATCCCGGCAGATGACAACATTACAAGAGCATACACTGAGAAAATTACGAAGTACGGTGATCTGGCATTTCAGCTAAAGGAGATGTATGACCTGAAAAAAATAAGTATTCTTCCATTAATAATATCAACTAATGGAATGGTGGAAGCGCACTTACCTGAGAACACAAAACGATTGTGTCTGCAACCTGATGTTGTCTCTACCTCCCAGAAGCAGGTCATCTTAAGTACAACCCGAATTGTTAGGAAGTTTCTGCAAGGTTTTTGAGCATGGTGTAAACTTTGATGAATCATCCAGTTAATGTCAGATATCCCTTATTGGTGATAATTAAAAATATATATATATATATATATATATATATATATATATATATATATATATATATATATATATATATATATATATATATATATATTTTTTTAATTATCTGAATCTTGTCATCTGAATCTTATTATTCTCCTCTATGATGAAAAAACTTTATTCAAATCAACAGAATTTTCTCACACCATAATATCACAGTGATATATATATATATATATATATATATATATATATATATATATACTAGCTGACCCGGCAAACTTCGTACCGCCCTATAATCAAGAAATGTCTGTTACCTTTTCATCTGAATTAAGTTAATTTCTTTATTATGTTCGAGCAACACAATGCAGGGGCTTCATTTTTAAACTTAAATGCCTTGTTATTGCAAATAACGTTCATTGGTCCAATAGCAACGATATGCAGTGTACTGTAGTCAATTTCTTTGTTATAATTAAATGCAGCTCTATAGGGGTTAAACGCAACACTTCTATTTTGTTGGTTCAGGTTCCATCGATACCGTTCAACTTCATTCCGCGTTTCTCGTTGCTCATCAGTTTGACTTGCTTTTGTGTTTCTTTGACTTGCAGCATTACGGGTTCTGCGACTTAAGTTTGTACGTCTAATTGGCGGCATCTTTAGAAAGAAAATTCAACAGAAAATAAAAAAAGGACTTGAAATTATAAACTCTGAATAAGAATTTATCGTACTACAATTATAATATTTGATTGCCATCTTGCAACCTCATTGCGGATCTGTGGATAGATTAAAAACGATAAAAATCGGGATTTAAAAATAGGGGTTGATCGTATAAGAGTGAAAATTGAGAGAGATATAAAATTTTTTATTCTGTCATGACAAATTAAAAATAATTCTTACCAAAAAAATTGGAGTTTATAATTAACAAATAAAAAAAAGTGGTTAATCGTAGAGTGAAGAAAAATTGAGAGTATAATCAGATTTTTTTTTTAAGTCGACAAAATAAAAAAAAATTTTTTGCTAAAAAATTAAAGTTTATAATTCACAAAAAAAAATAGGGGTTGATCGTAGAGGGGTGAAAATTGAGAGTAATATGAGATTTTTCATTTAAAGTCATGATAGAATAAAAAAAAATTTTTGCCAAAAAATTAAAGCTTATAATTGACAAATAAAAAATAAGGGTTGAACGTAGAGGGGTGAAAAATTGAGAGTCATATGAGATTTTTCATTATAAGTCACGACAAAATTAAAAAAAATTCTTGCAAAAAAAATAAAACTTTTTAATTACCAAATAAAAAATAAGGGTTGATCATAGAGGGGTGAAAATTTAGGGTTGCATGTATTTTTGTATGATGTATCATAAAAAAATGAAAACAAAAAATTTTGTCTGAAAAATAAAAAAAAAAATTAAGGGGTGGACCACCCTTAATATTTAGGGGGATGAAAAATAGATGTTGTCCGATTCTCCCCCCTGACTAATATCGTCGCTAAGGATCACGAAAATCGGTCGAGCCGTTTCGGAGGAGTTCGATTACGCACCCCGTGACAGAAGAATTTTATATATTAGATATCGATATTTTTCTCATACATGTTTCGACACATTTCGATAGTGTCAGAAAATATCGAAACAATATATATCGATAGTTTTCTGACCTTTGACCATTCCTAGTGTGGATTTGCCGAACGCAGTCAGTAACCGTAACGATTTCATCATAATCATAAACAAAGATTTCTCTATGATCATAATTGTCAGTCAGATGCATGTCATGCTTTTTAAAATTTTGTTGAAATATAAATCGTATATTGTATTCTTTAATAATGAATAAAAAATAACCGATATCAACCAAATTCTCAGATCTCATTTTTCTAGAAATGGCAATTTCTTTCTTTGAAGAACTTGGGAGAAATGAATAATCAAAATGTGAGCGTTATTATCAGTATTTCAAGAAAGTTATTCATGCTTATAGGTTTGTAAAAATTTTTTAGAGAATATTGAATAATAATATAATCCCAACATTAAGATTTTAAATAAGCACATTTCTTCTTTATAGAGACATGTATGATGCATAAGTCCAAATTTAATTGATGCTTGAGTGGGAAAAATTGACAAAAAAAAGTTTATGTTTGTTAGTGAAGTTGTAATCCTTTTTCTTCTTCCGGTCCCATATACAACTTGTACGTTGGGGTCAATGTCCCATCTCTTCAATTAATGGCTGCCAAAGTTAGCATGTTGTTCTCCGCCATTCGAAATAACGTCTCTGCATCCTGCACTCCACACCAATCTCTAATATTTCGCAGCCAAGAGTGTTGTTTTCTTCCGGGGCCTCTCCTTCCCTCTATTTTACCCTGGATTATAAGTTTAGGGATAGAGTATCGGTCTCCTCGTAGAATATGTCCCAAGTAAGACACCTTTTTCTGCCTTACGATGTTCAGCAGTTGTCTTTCCACTCCGGCTCGTCTCAATACCTCCAGATTTGTCAGATGGTCAGTCCAAGGTATTCTTAACAATCTGCGCAACGTCCACATCTCAAATGCTTCTATGCGGTTAAGGGATTTGACTTTCAGAGACCATGTTTCTGACCCATATAGGAGCACTGGCCACACGTAGCAATGAACAACTCGCAGACGTAGTTCAAGTGGTAGCGTTCTCTGAAGCAGGAGATTCTTAAGTCTTGAAAAAGTTTCCTTTGCCATCCCAATCCTCAGCTTGACCTCCTCATCGCAGTCCCACTTTTCGTTAACCACGGCGCCCAAGTATTTAAATCGAACTACTCGTTCGATATCTTCGCCATTTAATGATAGAGTAGCGTCTTTCATATCTTTTCGGCTGACAATCATCATTTTCGTTTTCTTGATATTAATGTTCAAACCAAATGCAGTGCCTACCTCGTTAAGCTTGTTGAGTAGAATCTGCAGATCTTCTATGCTATTTGCTAGAATGGCGGTGTCGTCAGCGTATCGGATATTGGTAATAAGTTTTCCGTTGATCTTTATACCTCTTGTTTCATCTTCTAATGCCAGTTGAAAAATCTTTTCTACATAAATATTGAACAAGATTGGAGACAAGATACATCCCTGTCTGACACCCTTAAGGATGTTGAAGGATTCCGTTGACAGTGTGTTGTTAATTTTAATTTCAGCCGTTTGGTTCCAGTACAGCTGTCTAATTATTTGGATATTCTTTTCCTCGACACCAATCTCACGTAGTCTCCGCAGTAACAGGTCATGTTTTACATTGTCAAATGCGCGTTGGTAATCGATGAAGCAGACAAACACACTCTGCTGTTGGTCGTAGCATTTCTGTATGAGAAGTTTCATCGAGAACAGTGCTTCTCTCGTTCCCAATCCTCTCACAAATCCAAATTGTGTTCCCCCGCTCATTTCCTCGCATTTACTGTATATTCTGGCGTGTATTATGCGCAGGAATACTTTTAGTGCATGACCCAACAGGCTAATAAGCCTAAAATCTTCACATTGCTTAGGGTTATTCTTCTTTGGAATAGCGACGAAGGTTGATTTCAGCCAATCAGTTGGAATATGTCCTGATTCGTAGATTTTGTTAAATAGGTACGTAAGCTGTTTTGTATTGACTTGCTTCAGAACTTCCGCATAGACGTTGTCGTGTCCTGGGCACCTATTGTTTTTCATTGTGTTTAAGGCTTTCCTCAACTCAGCTTCAAGTATTTCCGGCCCGTCTAGTTGGTGTGTTATTGTTGTTAAATTATCCCTATTGTCGTCAAACAGAGCTGAGGCGTATTTCTTCCATGTTTCTGTCAGTTCTCCTTCCTCTAGAATTAGTTTTCCGTGTTCGTTATGGAGGGCTGACAGCGGAGTCTTCCTTCTTGTTCCTGTGATTTGTCTTAATTTCTTGTGGAAGTTGAAACTATCATGAAGTATATGCAGGTTCTTATAGGATTTTCTTGCCTTGGTAGATCAGAAGGCGGGGGTAATGTCGCTTCGAGTCCAAGGAGGGAACGCGCTCGTCTTCTGAGTTCCATGGGTAAGCAGGTCATATTCGACCTGGCCTCTATTTGTGGCTTGATGAGTTCCCAAGCAAATTTTTCAATGAAATCACTCCTTACTTTTTTTTCCGTAGGCTGGTTCGCTTTGTAAATGCAGACGGCATTTATTCCAGCTACGTTCAGCAGATTGTAAAAAACAACCATTGCATTTTTCGCAATGTTGTATTTTTGGCATAGTTGGTCCACTAAGTCGACGCCAATTTTGGTGTGGTTATAAAATGTCACTATTTCTGGTTTTCTTTTATCTTCTGTTTCCAGATTGATCGCATCATCATGGTGCATTGAAGATACTAAAATAACGGATTTATTTTTAGGGTCAGACATATTATATTCCTGAAACATCAATAATCATGAGATAATGATATAAGAATACATATGCATTCGATAATGTTCGTAATAATGCAAAAAAAAACTATACTTACCAAATTTATGACAACACGAGTACTTCGAGGAAACGTAACGCAGTTAGGCGCGCGGATTACAATGGTAATCCAGTCGTGTTTAGACGCTCCTAAATTCCAGCAAAAATATTTCCCACCGCTAACTGAATACTGAATCGCTAGAAAGAGATGTAATTGACAGCTACTGAGGTCCGCGCTCACATAACCAATGAAATTAGGAAAATATCGGCGTTGGTATAGTGGTGGATTACAATCGTAATCCACGCGCCTAACGAAGGGTCAATAATGAATAAAAAATAACCGATATCAACCAAATTCTCAGATCTCATTTTTCTAGAAATGGCAATTTCTTTCTTTGAAGAACTTGGGAGAAATGAATAATCAAAATGTGAGCGTTATTATCAGTATTTCAAGAAAGTTATTCATGCTTATAGGTTTGTAAAAATTTTTTAGAGAATATTGAATAATAATATAATCCCAACATTAAGATTTTAAATAAGCACATTTCTTCTTTATAGAGACATGTATGATGCATAAGTCCAAATTTAATTGATGCTTGAGTGGGAAAAATTGACAAAAAAAAGTTTATGTTTGTTAGTGAAGTTGTAATCCTTTTTCTTCTTCCGGTCACATATACAACTTGTACGTTGGTGTCAATGTCCCATCTCTTCAATTAATGGCTGCCAAAGTTAGCATGTTGTTCTCCGCCATTCGAAATAACGTCTCTGCATCCTGCACTCCACACCAATCTCTAATATTTCGCAGCCAAGAGTGTTGTTTTCTTCCGGGGCCTCTCCTTCCCTCTATTTTACCCTGGATTATAAGTTTAGGGATAGAGTATCGGTCTCCTCGTAGAATATGTCCCAAGTAAGACACCTTTTTCTGCCTTACGATGTTCAGCAGTTGTCTTTCCACTCCGGCTCGTCTCAATACCTCCAGATTTGTCAGATGGTCAGTCCAAGGTATTCTTAACAATCTGCGCAACGTCCACATCTCAAATGCTTCTATGCGGTTAAGGGATTTGACTTTCAGAGACCATGTTTCTGACCCATATAGGAGCACTGGCCACACGTAGCAATGAACAACTCGCAGACGTAGTTCAAGTGGTAGCGTTCTCTGAAGCAGGAGATTCTTAAGTCTTGAAAAAGTTTCCTTTGCCATCCCAATCCTCAGCTTGACCTCCTCATCGCAGTCCCACTTTTCGTTAACCACGGCGCCCAAGTATTTAAATCGAACTACTCGTTCGATATCTTCGCCATTTAATGATAGAGTAGCGTCTTTTATATCTTTTCGGCTGACAATCATCATTTTCGTTTTCTTGATATTAATGTTCAAACCAAATGCAGTGCCTACCTCGTTAAGCTTGTTGAGTAGAATCTGCAGATCTTCTATGCTATTTGCTAGAATGGCGGTGTCGTCAGCGTATCGGATATTGGTAATAAGTTTTCCGTTGATCTTTATACCTCTTGTTTCATCTTCTAATGCCAGTTGAAAAATCTTTTCTACATAAATATTGAACAAGATTGGAGACAAGATACATCCCTGTCTGACACCCTTAAGGATGTTGAAGGATTCCGTTGACAGTGTGTTGTTAATTTTAATTTCAGCCGTTTGGTTCCAGTACAGCTGTCTAATTATTTGGATATTCTTTTCCTCGACACCAATCTCACCTAGTCTCCGCAGTAACAGGTCATGTTTTACATTGTCAAATGCGCGTTGGTAATCGATGAAGCAGACAAACACACTCTGCTGTTGGTCGTAGCATTTCTGTATGAGAAGTTTCATCGAGAACAGTGCTTCTCTCGTTCCCAATCCTCTCACAAATCCAAATTGTGTTCCCCCGCTCATTTCCTCGCATTTACTGTATATTCTGGCGTGTATTATGCGCAGGAATACTTTTAGTGCATGACTCAACAGGCTCCTCTAGAATTAGTTTTCCGTGTTCGTTATGGAGGGCTGACAGCGGAGTCTTCCTTCTTGTTCCTGTGATTTGTCTTAATTTCTTGTGGAAGTTGAAACTATCATGAAGTATATGCAGGTTCTCTGCCTCTTCGCATTCTTTGGCGATCCATAGTTCTTTCGCCTCTTTAATTTTCTGTCTTATAATGCGATTAATTTCTTTATAACGGTCTTGATGGTTCTTGGCAAGGCGTCGGTTTTCCATTAGGCTCAGAATCTCCTCTGTCATCCACGGTTTGTGTTTTGTCGTCTCCTCATAACCTATTATGGATTCAGTGGCTGCTTCAATCCTTTTTATGGTCCTTTTTTTGTTCATTTAATAGTTACAATAGACAATTATTAGCATATTTTTCTCTGAATTTTAACTTTGAAAGAAAATTCAAAATGAATAATAGATATATTTTAAGGGCTATCATTCCATTGGATATTTACTTGTGAGCCCTGAAATGAAGTTACTTTTATTCAATTGAATCATTAATAGAAGTACTACCTGAAATAAAGAAATTGCATTCAATGTTTATTCTCAGATTTGACAAATATTGAATTTACATAATCGTTCGATAAGATCTATGAAAAGACCTACAGTGAGATTTTTGTTTTAGGAATATTCATTATAGCTATAAAAAGCAACTGAAAAGAGGCAGAATGAGTAATAGATCTACCTTCCGGATACCCATGGCTGATATTGCATCATACGTAATCGTAATATCATATCTAGGTGTAACATCTTTGAGAAATCAGGTTATAAGAAGTCCCTCATTTCCAAGGTTTATCAATACATTTTTCAGTTGAGCAGCAAATTATTGTTCTATTCCATATTTTGTGAAGGAATACAATATATAATTGCAACAATTTGAAGGACCTATTGGAAATTCCTGACGAACTAAGAAGTTTTTAAGAGATACATAGAAGATTTAGTTACTGTTGACGAAGACTTATCTAGATGGGACGGAGAGCAATGGAAGGCAGCGATGGAGGAAGAATATGATTCGTTTTTCCATCTGTTTGATACTGTTTCATAGCAGCACAACTTTTACTCCAATCCAAGACTGAATTGATGAATGAAGCTTCTGTTCTCTTTTGTAGTTCCATCTTCTGTCGCAATAGATTCAAATTCTCACGAAAGAGAATGTAGTTTTATAGTTTGTGGAAAATAAACGAAAAATTCCTGAAATAAACTAACATTCATCCAACTGAATCAATAATACAAACCTTTTAAACAAACCTGAATTGAGGAAAATGCATTCGAAGATATCAATGTTTATTTCCAAATTTTGACAAACATCTATCAAATTTTTGATTCGCTGAAGACTTTGCATTTTATCTGTCGGCATTTATTTAAATATTAAATAACAATTTTGGAAACTCCAAACTTTCTCAAGAAGTTTCATATATCGAAATGGAATATTTATTATAAACATGACACCGACAGTCAAATTGTCCACAGATACCACCGAAATATGGGACTTGAAATGTCAAAATCATCCGAAACACCCCGTTGACGACGTATATTCGAAAACCGCGAGGAGAATCGATGGTTTTGGATTTTTCCTGGGATCTCGAGATGATTTTGAGAGGTGCGTCAAGTTGGTGATCCACTCCTAGAATTTTGGTATCAAATTGTTTTGGGTATTTTGTGCCCATTTTGTGCCAATTTTTGCCGTATGAAAAAAATTTTGTACCCATTCAGTTTTCGAGATATTTCGATTTTTTCCCGTGAGTCACCAACTTGACGCTGTGACTCACACATGGAAATTTTAATTTTTTTTTATTTGGCTATTTTGTGCCCATTTTGTGCCAATTTTTGCCGTAAAAAAAAATTTTGTGCCCATTCAGTTTTCGAGATATTTCGAGTTTTTACCGTGAGTCACCAACTTGACGCTGTGACTCATACATGAAAATTTTCATTTTTTTTATTTGGGTATTTTGTGCCCATTTTGTGCCAATTTTTGCCGTAAAGAAAAAATTTTGTGCCCATTCAGTTTTCGAGATATTTCGAGTTTTCCCCGTGAGTCACCAACTTGACTCTGTGACTCATACATGGAAATTTTCAATTTTTTTTATTTGGGTATTTTGTGCCCATTATTTGCCAATTTTTGCCGTATGAAAAAAATTTTGTGCCCATTCAGTTTTCGAGATATTTCGAGTTTTCCCTGTGAGTCACTTACTTGTCGGACGGAAATTTTCATCTTTAGATAAATTGTGCTCGTTTTGTGGCGTATCGTATGGATTTTGAGCCCCTACAGTTTTCGAAATATTTGCAGTAATTTCAGTGAGATGGATAAATGTAGCACAATTCAGCGACGAGCATTGTATTATAAAATTATGCTTCGGATAAATCTGCATTTGCTTAACTACATATGCTAATGCGTATAAATATACATTTTTGTGTCTCGAATGAGATATTTTTGCCTTGCAGTGCATATTTACTAATTTTCTGTTTCATCTGCATATTTTCAAAATAAAATTTGTTTTCAAACAAATAGAAACAAGCCAAATAAAACCGTACGTCGAGAATATATTTGACAAATCCCAACCAACTTTTATGAGCTTTTGTCTACTCAACCTCTAAGGAATGGAGTGTTTGGAGAAAATATTTATCCCGATTGCTAATTTCACTAACATCTGGTGAGAATTACAAGGGAACACATAATCGATGTTAACTTGGTCGACTTCAAAAACAAAACAGTCGAACAATCGCAAAACAGATTGAACGAAACTGAAAGTAAATTAAGAGAATTCAAACGATGTGTCAAAACAGCATACCTGAATACACCGTCTAAGAATCGAACACACAGAACCATAGACAAACTAATTTATCTATGCACATAACAAACACACCCAGGGCCGTAGTGACCGGGTGGGAAGGAAGTTGAGCTTTCCTCGGGGCATATTTCAAGAGCGCCAAATTGACCCTAGATCGTTCAAAAACTATAGCAAAATTTCATGATGAAAATAGATTGTTTTTGAATCACTAGGTACCAGGGCTGGCGCTAGCAATTTTGGCGCCTGAAGCGAAGAATTTTTTAGCGCCCCCGCTGAAAAAGTATCAATCAAACCGTAAAGACGAAGAACTAAAATTTCTCCATAAAATGGACCAATAATGATCATTTCACTCTCCTTTGGAAACAAGCCGTCAGTAAAAAATCGGAATTTCTCATTTTCCTTCGTAACTTCAATTCAGGAACATCCAGTATAAGTATAAGATAGAAACAATTCAATTATTAATAAAAAACAAAATTATTTCGAATAATTTGGTTCAAACTACGTTATCAAACCTCTTTTTCCCACATTATAGATATAAGTAAACAATGTCGACGATAAACCCCACAGGAAAAAATAGATCTACGCCCTTGTAAGTAATATATCTGATTTTCATATTCACAAGACACAAAAAATATCAACTGCGTACGATCACACGCAGAACTTCGAAAACTAAATGGGAAAACATATGTTCCGCCGAAAACATTTGGCATTTAATAGTAATTAGTTTCGAATGCAGAATCGTAGGAATTTCCAATATGTTGAATGAATAAACAACTTCCACATAATTCGAAAGCGAAGATAGTGTTTTCTTTCGTCTTTGTGAAATACATTTCATCCCTCTTTCAATTAGGGTAATAGTCAATGCGTATATTGGTTGGGTTGCCATGTGTTATTTATTTAACAGGCGGCTTAGTAAAGACGGTCTGGAAATTTTTATTGCAGGGAATGTTGATGAACGCAGCGGAGCGGACCAACCTCAAGTTGTTTTTCAGAATCAAGACTATATTTTTATAGAAATACACTCTGGGCTAAATTGCTGCCCCTCGAATAGAGGCGCCCGAAACAGTCGGTTTCACCACTAACGCCGGCCCTGCTAGATACTTGCTAGAGATAATAATTGTGGGGGTGATTCAGAATCCAGTATCAAGATTTCAGATGCGTATTTTTTAGGTCAAAATAAGACTTTTTTACATGAACATATGTCCGCAAACGCTCAGTTACCGAACCAAAAACGTTTAAGTTCTTATTTTTAGTTAATGTCTAAGGAAACTTGTAATTTGCTCTTAAACCAAAAGTTTTTTGTTTTCAATGTAATAATAGGTTCTTATCATTAGTAAAAATTTTAATGAAATGCAGCCAATTACAAAAAATTTTTTCACTTTTTTCTCTATGACGATCGCAGATGCGTAAAAGTAACAGAAACCAAAAAATTTATGAATATAATATACATTCATTTCATATGTTACAATTCACCAGCGCCGTACTGCAAAAAGTGTATGAGGCGAAAACATATTCCCCTTACAATCAATTTTTACTATCTTAAGAGCTCTAAAACTGAAAGAGCTGTGAAGAAAGGACAAAAAAAAATCTTTTATGCCCTGTAGTTCGGTAACGAAGCGTTTGCGAGCACAGGTTATTGAAAAAAAGCATTATTTTGACCTGAAAAATACGCCTCCGAAATCTTGATACTGAATTTTAAATCACTCTGTATACTTACTCGATGGTTTTGTATATTTATATATTTGTATATTTTTTTAAATGGGGGCGTTAGAATCCGTTTGTCGTCTCAGTCGTTCACTGAAGGTTTGAGTGAATCCCTAATTTCAGCGGACTTTCTGTTTGCGACATTGAAGAATTTACAACTTTTTTTTTTAACATATTAAGCAAAATACTCTAGACAAATCTTTATTGCGAAAAAACTATGTTCAGATATTATACAATGCCACTATACAAAAGCTGTAAGGAAAAGATAAAGATAAAACTTTTAATCATTAAATGAAACAACAAACAACGGTTGTAGAAGAAAGATGCGAAGCACATGATGTTTTATTGGCCAACGTATAACATAAATTCATAAAATCTCGAATAACTCTTGAATTATTGAATTTGAGAGCATAATCATGTTCGGACACTACCCTTATTTTTCACCGTAGAATTCAACGAAATCACAAAAAAATAGGGTTCAAATTTGGAAATCGAAAGTTATGGATTTGGATTTATTATTGACAAATGTTATAATCTTGGTTTCAGAGGAATATTTTTAGACTGGCTCGGCACTTATCTGCAGGGTAGATCTATGCGTGTAAGGGTTCAGGACCATTTGTAAATTTAAGAGAAATGGTAATTAACTTGTGCACCTATCAGGGCTTACAGTCATCAGTGGATGGAATCAAATTGGCTCTATTTGCTGATGACACCTCAGTAGCCATCTCAGCCCCCACATTTCTGGAGCTGCATAGGTTGTGCGAGCTTTTACTGAATTGCTTTGTAATGTGGTGTCGTACCAATAATTTGATGGTCAATGTTGACAAAACAGTAATTATTCATTTCTCGATCGGAGAAAGTGATCGTAGCTTGGTCATTCGTCATCTAGATAATACCATAACAGCAAAAAATTGCACTAAGTTTCTGGGCATCCATATTGACGAAAATTTGGGGTGGGGTTTGCACGTTGATGTTTTGTGCAAACAACTTAATAGTTCATTTTATGCAATTTGTAGGGTCAGAGATTCAGTACCTCTGGGGTCACTGCTTAATATTTATTATAGCCTGGTCTATTCCCACTTGTCTTACAATATTCTTTTGTGGGGGAGCTCTTCTGGCGCCAGTAGAGTTTTTATATTACAGAAGAGAATATTGCGCATGATCTTCAGGGTGGGTCCACGTACTTCTTGCAAGAGTTTTTTCTTGGAAAATGACATTCTCACATTGCCTTCTATTTTCATTCTCAAATGTCTTATCTATACTAAAGAGAACGAACACAAAATAAAAAAACTATCTAGTTTTCATGGTTATAATACAAGAAATGAGGGAACATTGTTTATACCTAAGCATAAAACTAGTAAATTTGAAAAATCTCCATTATATCAATGTATAAAATTGTATAACCATGTGCCAGATTATATAAAATCTCTTAATGTAAATAAATTTAAGAAAGTTGTTAAAGCATTGATGTTGAAAAAATGTTATTATTGTGTAAATGATTATCTTTGTGACCCATTTGAAACTGGTTAATTATGTTTTTCACTGACTTGTCCTATGCACTTGTATGTTTTACAGGATTAATAAACTATTATTATTATTATTATTATGATCAAATTTTGTTCACAATTTTTAGCACAATATTTGAAACACCCTGTGATGATATTTCTCAAATTCAAGATATGCATGATATTCCAACATCATTCTAGTTTGAGGAAGTTAATTGAGTATACGCATAGGATATTCACAGTAAAAATAATTGTGACTGAGGAAATTCTCTATTTTTTCGTTTTTTTCTTGATATTTGAAAGCTATGAGGACTAACGCAATAATTTTAGCAAAGAGTATCTGAAAATGGAAATTTTGATAATATCTGGAACATAAAATGAAAAAAAAAGTTCTTTTTGAAAAAATTTTTTCTTAATTCCTGTATAACCGGAAGTGCAGGAACTTCGAAAATATTTTGACTGGATAGAGCATCATAAACAATGTCATACTCCGAATTTTCAGATTTCAAATCGGCCCCGTTCTCCAGAAACGTCTAATAGGCCGTCGAACTTGTAACACCCTGTACAGTATGAATTTTTTCAATGCATATTTATCGGAAGCCTAGTTATAATTATGAGTTGTTGCATTGGCAGGCAGGCATTGGGTTGAGGTGGGGAAACTCAAATTTCAATGAGTCGTCGTTTCAATACCTTTTTATCTTCAGAAATACCTCATCACTTAGAAAGATTAATTCAGTATAGTAGTTAAGCTGATATATAAATATATTGGGATTAATTTGAGATGTTGACATATCCATTAATGAGGTACATATAAGTTTGATAAAATAATAATAATATTCTAATTTCATGTTGAAGGATACCACGATAGGAATGTTCAATAAAACAGACAATATAAAAATATAATATAATATAAATGCGAATTTACTATGGGAATAACGCGTTTTTAATTTTTTTTGGAGAAATATTGAGTTTTTCGCATGAGTTGATTATTGAAATAGCTAAATGGCTATGGGAATAAAGTGTTTTAATTTTTTTTAAGGAAAATTTTGAGATATTCGGATAAGAATAGTATTGAAATAGCTAAATGAATCACATTTAGGAATTGTATGGTACAGATTTTCATGTTATCTAAAATTTCTTTCAGAAAAAAGTGAATTTCATGAGTGCTACCTGAAAGAAATTTTATTTTGATTTCTATTCCAGAGTTTTAAAAAAATTTTGTATATCAATAATATTATAGATAATTAAATTTATATAAACAAAATGGTGGCTCCAAGATGGCGGACGAGATGAGTCATTATAACCCGATTCTCAATAATGAATAATTCTTGTTATCACGATACCTACTTCATCGGAAATAGGTACTTAGATTAATGATATATTTTCATTCCTATATATTCTTCTTCTCTTAGATCTATTGTTTAGTCTGGTCTTATAATTTCGTTATAATTAATTTTTTTCGTCAATTCACTGATAATTAGAAATGTATGAACATGTATTTCAGAGTAAGCTGCTTCACGTACAAAGTTTCAAGATCTACTTTGAAATAATGTGAGGAATAAAAGCTTGGAAAGAAAAAAAATCTCATTCCAAGTGATAGTTGAAGTTGGGAAATGTAGGTATATGGAACACTATTTTTGCCCTCTTTATTAGATCCTTCATTAGGTATTGGATAGAGTAGTCCGTTACTTTGTGATAGATCATTTTAATTATAATTCAAAACGAGATTACTTTATTTACTAACACTAACTTCATTTGAAAATCTTTAAAATACAGTGAAGAAAACTGTTATCTTTTCATAAAATAAAACATGAAAAATAGAAATGTTTTGCCCTTACTACTTTAGAATATTACTATGGTAAAGTAATATGTAACATCTACTATGCGTCACAGCATCAAGTTGGTGACTCACGGGAAAAACTCGAAATATCTCGAAAACTGAATGGGCACAAAATTTTTTTCATACAGCAAAAATTGGCACAAAATGGGCACAAAATACCCAAATAAAAAAAATTGAAAATTTTCATGTATGAGTCACAGCGTCAAGTTGGTGACTCACAGGGAAATCTCGAAATATCTCGAAAACTGAATGGGCACAAAATTTTTTTCATACGGCAAAAATTGGCACAAAATGGGCACAAAATAGCCAAATAAAAAAAATTTAAAATTTCCATGTGTGAGTCACAGCGTCAAGTTGGTGACTCACGGGAAAAAATCGAAATATCTCGAAAACTGAATGGGCACAAAATTTTTTTCATACGGCAAAAATTGGCACAAAATGGGCACAAAATACCCAAAACAATTTGATATCAAAATTCGAGGAGTGGATCACCAACTTGACGCACCTGATTTTGAGGGGGGTCTTATTCTTGTCATTTTTGCTCTAGATGGACCCGTTTGGGCTGTGATTTCACGTTTAAAATTTGCCGAACTGTCACAAGCGTGTTTATATATGTAAGATTAGTTTTTTTCTTAATCCATGTATATTCGGGTACAATGCATAATTAATGTCCTCTATTTCTTCCTCGCTTTTTATTGGTTGTGGTGCATCTGTAGTGTCACTTGCATACAATAATTTCTTCAACATTCCATAGAGATATGAGTTCTGTCTTAACCCAACACTAGCCAGAACTCAAATAGAATGAAAACGAGTATTTTTTTGTATAAACTGGTTTTTGAGTGTCCTCTCATGAAATATTTACTAAAATTTTCAAAAAAAAATTTGCGTCCCATTTTTGGGACGATGGCTGAAAATGAATGATATATAATAAAGATCTATTTGAACAAAAACAAGACGAAAAAGACTTTTAACCACTTCAATAGCAACATTCATTCAATTAATTCATGAAAACATTATACACAACAAAAAATAAAAAAAAAAAATTTTATGAAAAAAAAATTATTTTTTATGGTTTGGTACGAAGCAAATATCGTGTAGTGGTACATCACATTTTTCGCAAATTCTTGTGGTTTTTTCCCATAAAATGCACATCTCCTTTGAGTTTTAATTGGAAGAACAAAATGACCTATTTGGTCATATCTTATGTCAACAGCTACTCTTCCTCCCAGCAATTTGGACTTCTGTGGGCCTGGTCTCTCTGGTGCAGAAGCTTTATTTCTGCTAAGATATGCCATCACAATTTTCCTACGCACTTCAAGCAGTGTAGCCATCTCTGTAGGATATACAATTTGGTAAAGTCTCCAAGTATTTATCACCGATACATTCAACATTTGGATGAATAAAGGCCACCACCATTTTCTTGACCGAATTCTTGTCTGGAAAAGGAATACTTGCTTGTCCAACATGTCTACTCCGCCCATATATGAGTTATATTCTTGTATCAATTTATAATAGGTATTGCAATTTGAACTTGTTTTCTCTCTTTACGAGGATGACGTTTTGCAACACCTAATGGATGAATATAGCTATAATTACTAGTTACTGAAACGGGTTTGTTGTCATTCCATTTCAAAACCAGAATTTCATTGGATTTGTCGAACTGGTAGTCAAAATATCCACGAGGTTTTTCTTTATTCATTTCTTTTCTGGATGTAAGGGGACACTTTCCTGTACGACTCTCCCGCAATGTTTCAGTGGCTTTTATTTTTATGTTTCTAAGTTTACATAAAAGTTGATGGCTGATAAAAAAGTAATCGAAAAATAGTTCATGATTCTCATGATAATCAGAACTAGCGGAAACCAAGTTTGTTACGACCCTTATTCCCAGAGGAGATGTATCGTTATCATTCTTACCGCAGTTTTGAAATTTCGAAATTATATAGGTATCCCTGTTACGTGGTTTGCTTGAAGGACCACCCTTTGCTAGGGATTGAAATGATACGAGGTTTGAAATTTAAACTGTATAATAATTTGAATTTTACATATGTGGTGGGCGAGCGTGAAATCGTAACTAAACTACGTGACCTCTTTTCTGCAACTATGATCTTAGGATCTACTTTTCCTTGGGTAAAGCCCTTTGAGAGGTGGCGAAGTACCGCTCGTGCATGCAATATTGCCACTGTTGCCATTCCATGATAAAAATGAATTCCTTGAACTCTCGAATTCTCTCAAATGAATTGAACAATCCCTTATGAATAAATTTTGGGATTTTTTGGAATAAGAACTGCACACACACCATAATTTGATCGAATTTGATCGGCTTCCCACTCATATACATTTTGGCGAAATGTCTTCCGTAATATCGAACCATTATCTCATCTATAGACAGTTTTGAATGGAACACGCCAAACTTCAAAAAGTTTTGTTTTATCATAGCATTTCAAAATATGGTCGCACTTTGAACATTTTATCATTTTTGTCAATTTTCATGTTGTCCGCCAGATGAATATATTTTTTTATTTCTTTGAAACGTCGTCTGGGCTTGGAGTTTTATACTAAAGGTACACCTGCATCGGCTGCTTGCTGCCAGTACACATCTTCTTGAGGTAGTTTGTGATAACCACTTGTCAACGAAATTCCAATGAAAGATTTCAACTCATCGTAAGTTACTGAAAAAGTTTGATCATATTTTTGTCTAGCGTATCATTAACTTTGCTTTACTATGAATTCAAGAATTTGGTCGCTAAAAGTTTCCTCGAAAATTTCTACCGCTGTTTTACCAACCAACACTGATGAATTCTCAAAATTATTTCGGGAAATAATATCAGTTTTTGAATATATCACTTGCCCTTCCGACCACGTTGCAGTATCGTTGCTCTTTGGAATTGAATTATCACAGTTTGTTCTCTTTTCTTTGGTCTACTTTACTATTTTTTCAGATAAAGGTTCGTCGTCACTATCAAATTCGGATTCGTCAATAGGGTTAGAAGTAAACAGTTCCATAGTACCTGCAACATCCACAATTTTTTTTCCTTTTAAGTCGTTCTCTTCAAAATTTTCTGTGTCGGTTAAAGGAGGAATTATGGCTATATCAACATCCTCAATATCCGTATCTCTCCAAAATTCTGGATCTTCGAATATGTGTTCAATGTCACGGATAGTCATATATTTTCTGCTACTCATAATTACCACTTCCAGCCAATGTCCCAAAATTGGGACAACAAACTCAACAACGGATTAGCAACAGATTACGATGTGAGTAATTTCAATTTCGTTTTGTATCGCACAAGACACTATTCATTTAATAACTGCAATGGTCTAATTATAATTTCTTCGGCAGGAATATATTGAAAACACTATGTATGTATCACAACCTCAACGCACCAGACAAGAGCCGACTTGTTGAATCAGTAACAGTTATTTTATTGTTGCTGAGAGCCATCTGACAATAAATACAGGAGCATACTTTAATCTATAAGAAAATACCACTTCACTGTAGATTTCTGTGATCGTATTGAAGAAAGCCGGAAAAAATGGCGCGTCCCAAAAAAGGGACGTTGAGTGGTGTTGGGTTAATATCTCCAATAAATTTTGTATTCCCTCCTGTATGTAAGACTCATGACATATTCTTCTTATTCTTTCTTTATTTGTTTCATCTTGTTAATTTTTATATTTATCTTATGATCTGAATTATAATGATTATTTTGTTTGAGTGGGTTTCTTTTTTATGCCATTTTAATCATCTCGTCTTTGTACTTTTATGTTAAAGAAAGGTACCCATTGTTCCAAGTTCTCTACTTCCAAAGTGAATTGCAAGTTTTCGGAATAAGAGTTAAAATACTTCAACGTAGTCTGTATATCTGTTTTTGGTACAGTCAATAATAAGTCGTCTACGATTTTTTTTTTAAAATAGGTATATTAAATGGTTACTTTTCCACACATGATTTTACCAAGTGATCCATGACATATTGGGCTAGTATTGGACTTAGTTTAGAACCCATAGCACATCCAAATATTTAAAGGTAATATTTTTCTTTGAACACGCAATAGTTTTTATTCAATATAAACAAAATAATTTCCATAAAGAGCTCCATATTGGTGTTTGTATGTTCTTCAATTATGTTCAGAGCTGTGACGAGCACTGAAAAAAAGTGCTTGAGCACTGAGCATTAAGCACTCGAAAAAAGAAAAAGCTTCGAGCACCAAGCACTAAGCACCGATTTTCACAAAAGACTCGCGATAACTAAGCACTTTGTAAAAGTAATTCGAAATTTCGAGCAATAAGTACTAAGCACTTTAGTAGGAACTGTTGAAAGTGAAGTTTTTCAATCGGAAAATATATTGTTCCTATAAACTAATGTAGGATTATGGCCGAGTAAGAGAAGAAGTACACCAGAATTTTATAGAAGCGAACTAATTCAAATTAGTAAATTTTTTTGAAATAAAAAAAATGTGGTTATTATTTTTCGAAGTTGATATAAAAACAGGATTATCAAAATAAAAAAGAATGAGCAAAATGAAAATGAAAGAGAACAAGTTCAAATTCTTCAAAAGGAAAGATTTTCTTTAAAATTCAATTATTATTTGTAGAAAAATGTTTGACTATATTTGAATGAAAGTAAAAATTGAATTGTCACAATAATGAATGATACTAGTTAACCAACAGATAAATTGAATATCAAATAGCAGGAACCTGCATGAAAGGGCTAAATGTGATGAGTTATTATTCCATACTTGAAAACTGATGACTATTTAATTTTTGAGCCGTCATTCAGCCTAATTATTTCGTCATAATATCTGCAATGTTCGACCGAGGGTTCAACTCACTGATGATGAATCTGTCTTGAAATTCGATTCTGTTCGTCCGGCCGAAAAAATGATAATTTTTATTTTCAGGATATCTTTGAATATCTATTGTTGCTGTTTCCCGAAAAGGAATCTCGTAGATATAGCCGTGCGAATTTTTTTTTGAAGATTTCGAAAATTTAATTCAATCTCAATAAAATGTTGCCTTTAGATGTTAAATAATAAATTCAAGAGTCTTAATGAATATCATGTGAATAGCTCAACCAAAAACATGAAATTTCAAACAGAATGTCTTGAAAATTTATCCAATATTTCCTTGATCTCAAAACAGACGAGTTTGGCTCAACCATAACTAGGCTTCGGATGAGTATGAATTTGCATACCTGCATATTCTAATATATATTTTCTGTTTCAAGATAAAATTGGTTTTTCAACAAAAACAAATCTAATAGAACCCTCCTTTTGGCAAATCATAAAGAGCTTTTATGACTTTTTATGACCTACCCAACCCGCAAAGAATGCAGTATTCGGAAAAAATATTTATCCCAAATAATGACATTAACAACATCTTTTGAGAAAAATAGTAAACCTCGCTTCTGTCGTTGTTTTTTAAGTGCCTACTGGAATATTTCTTTGGGCAAGTATCAGAGCAATGAAAATTTGAATGAAAATATGAATTTCACCATGGAAGAATCCTTATGGAACTTTTTTGCTTATCAATTTCTTAACCCTTATACGTGTTAATTCTTTAATTTTAATTTTCACTATAGTTTACTTTTGAGGTCGTAAAATAAAAGTAGATGAGCTACGTTAAACGTTATTTATTATACCTCCAGATACAATTTTGGGAGAAAATAGTTTTTGGAAAATAAAAGCCGTTACAATGCTCAAAATGGCGGTTACCACCATAATCTCACGATCACAGAGCATCTACCTCTGTCAAAAAATAAGTTCATAGAAACATTTCTTCTTTTATAAACTGAGAAACATAATATCTTAATACTCCCACTTTTTGAAAGTTTAAAAAGAAAGTAGGAAATATCTTTCAAATACATGAAATAATTCATTCTACATTGATTTCATTCTTCTCCTTCATGCCGATTAGTTTTCTCAAATTCAGGAAACTTGTCCTTGGTAGAGCCTTCGTTAGTATATCTGCTTGCTGTTGTTTGGTTGAGACATAAATTGGTTCTATCTCACCGTCTTGACATTTTTCTCGTAAAAAGTGAAATTGGATGTCAACATGTTTAGTTCTTTTATTGAACTCAGGGTTATATATTAGTTTGATGGCACTCTGGTTGTCGACGTTCAGAGAAGTTGCCATACTCATATTTTCTCCAATATCACTCGGCAATCTGCGAATCCAAATCGCTTCCTTCGTTGCCTGACATGCTGCAACATATTCTGCTTCAGTCGCCGAAAGCGTTACAGCTTGTTGTCGTTTACTCGACCAGGTTACAGCACCGTTAGAGAGTTTGAAAATGTATCCAGTGGTCGACTTACGAGTATCTTTATCACTGGCATAGACTGAATCACTAAATCCAGGAAGTTGGAGTTTATCCTCTCTTGAATAGTAAATTCCAAGTTCACTCGTACTTTTTAAATACCTTATAATTCTTTTTACTGCATTCCAATGAGTCTTAGATGGAGCATTTAAATAACGACTTGCCACTCCCACTGAATATGCAATATCGGGACGTGACACTACTGCAGCAAATATTAGAGAACCTACAGCCTCTCTGTATGGTATGTTGGTAAGTTCTTCATTTATATTCTCTACTTTAGTCAAAATTGTATGTGGATCAGCTGGAACATCCACCATTTTAGAATCATCTTGTCCAAATTTGTTTAATATACCTGCTTTGACTAATAAAAATAGAGCCATCATTCTTTCGATTAATTTCGAGTCCAACGAAACAATTCGGATTGTCATTTCTTGTCATTTCAACATTTTCTACGAGTTCATGCAATACGTTGTCAATTGCTGTGAGATTTTGTGACATTATTAGTCCATCATCAACGTACAATGTAAGTATTACTTTTTCACCATCAACATATCCTGTAAACACACATGGGTCTGCATCAGTCTGTGATAAACCAAAAGTCTTCAAAACACTATTGAATTTAGCATTCCAGCATCGTGGAGCTTGTTTTAATCCATACAAAGATTTATTTAATTTGCACACAATATCTTGACCAGATTCAGCATTAAATCCTTCAGGTAAGCTCATGTAAACTTCTTCCTGCAAATCTCCATTCAAAAACACTGTTTTTATGTCAAATTGCTTGATGTGGTAGTTATTTTGTACAGCAATAGCATAATTCGAACTGAATCGTAACGAGTTGTAGGTGAATATATATCAGTAAAATCAGTACCTTGTTTTTGTGCACATCCTTTAGCACACAGTCTGGCTTTATAGCGACACACTTTTCCTTGATTGTCCCTGTTTATCTTAAAAAACCCACTTAGAACCAATGGCTTTTCGTCCGGCAGGCAATGTTGTTAGATTCCAAGTGTCATTTTTCTTCAATGCATTGATCTCTTCTGAAATAGCATTTTTCCATTCTTTGGAATTATCACCGTTTATAGCTTCTTGATATGATTTTGCTATATCTATTTCGACAAAATTCAGATCATAATCTTGAAGTCTTGTTGGTAACCTAACATTTCTCTGCGGTCTGAGGTTATGTTCACTTTCTGTTTGATCTTCTTCTTCATCAGCTGTCACTTCTATCTGATCAGTGTTAATGGCAGGACTGTCAATATTTGTTTCGATATCGATTCCATCGTTTATCGATAATGGAATTGTTGATTTTTCTTCAAATCCATACTCATTTTCCAAGAACATAACATTTCGAGAAATTGTTACTTTTCGTGTGTTAGGATCAAAAAGTCTGTAATTAGTAGAGTTCTTGTCACAACCAACAAACACTAGTTTTTTACTTCTTGGTTGTAATTTTGAACGCTTTTGTTGTGGAATCAGAACGTAAGCTACACAACCAAAAGTTTTCATATGACCAAGTTCTGCTTTGTTTCCAGTCCACATTTCAAATGGAGTTGACTTTGGTGTTTGACTGCTAGGAGTTCGATTCAAAATATAGATGGCATTATTTACTGCTTCAGCCCATAAGTACTGTGGTGATTAAGCAGCACACATCATTGATCGGGCACTTTCCATGACAGTTCTATTCTCCCGTTCGATTCTACCGTTCTGTTGCGGGGTGTACGGAGCTATTAATTCAAGTTCAATACCTTCTTTTTCTAAATATCTCTTGAAATCCCAGTTTGTGTATTCTGTACCATTGTCAACGTGTAATGTTTTAACTGAATGCCAAATTTCGTTTTCACTTTGTTGTTAGTTCATAAAGCAATCTAGAACATCACTTTTGTGCTTAACAAAATATGCTACCAGGTAGGATGAGTAACTGTCTTTGAATAAAACAAAGTAGCGAGCTCCAGAGACAGATGATGTTGACATAGGACCACAAACATCACTATAAATCAAGTCACCGCGATTGTTTATAGCTGGACAAACACTCTTTTTGTATGGAAGTTGGTGTTGCTTACCTAAAAGGCAATCTTCACATGTAAAATTTTCAGAGTTTTCAAAATTCACTCCTGAAACTAATCCCTTTGATACCATTTCATTCAAAGTTTTCACATTCACATGTCCAAGTCTATAATGTCAATCTTTCAAAGTGTTTTTGACAACTTTCGACACAATATTCACATTACGAACACCACTGGCTACTAGTTCATTTTGGAGATATACTTTGGCTTCTTTCTCCTCTTTTATGATTTTCATCCCTTTACTGGTTAGAACCCCTTCCGATAGAAGTTTTTCTTTAATTCTGGTACGAAAAGCACTTCATTTATCGTCGAATCATACCATTGTCCATTTATCAGCTTCTTTATTTTCACAATTCCTTTTCTTTTCACTGGCAATGATTTGTTGTTTCCCAAAACAACATTTGATGTGGATTCCAGTTCATCGAATACCCAGAAGTAATCTCGTTCGAAGCACATATGGGCACTGGCACCACTATCCATAATCCAGGCTTCTTCAGACATTATTCCACTTCCTACAGTAAAAGCTGTCTCCTTATTTTCTTTTCTGTGTATCTGACTTCCTTCATTTTTCTTTGGAGCCCTACAATCCTTTGCCATATGACCCTTTTTCTGACAGTTGTAACAACTGAAAGGAAATCTACCTTTTCTGTTATTCTTCTTATCTCTTTGTGATTCGTTCTTCTCAACATGCTTTTCTTTCAATGACATTGCAGCTAGTGCAGTTTCTTCTTCCTCAATAGATGTGAGACTTCTTCTTCGTCCAAAAGTCTAGCTGTTAAGTTTTTGATTGTTTGCTTCGAATCATCTAAAGAAAGCCAAGCCTGACGTACATGTCTATATTTCAAGGGTAGAGTGCTCAATATTTTTGTTATTATTGCAGCATCACTGATGTCATTCCCTGATTCTTCAATTTCTCGTGCAAGATTTTCAAACTTTGAGACATGCTGTGCGATTGAATCACTTGAGTTCATTTTGTATTGATGAAATTTCTCGTGAACCAGCATTTTGTTTACCTCTGACTTCTGCACGTAGATTGAATCTAACTTGTCGATTATTTCCTTCGACGATTACCCTCGATAAGGGTAATTTGTCCTAAATCCATTGCAGCTGTTAGTAAGAACATAGCTTGTGCATCTTTCCTAATCCAAGCTTCTGATTCTTGTTCCTGATTTTTATGGGGCTGGGTTACTGTACCATCTGCCAGTCCATACAATCCTTTTGCCTTTAGTGCACACTTAATTTGGAATTTCCATTGGTGGTAGTTCTTACCATCAAACTTCGCCACTGACGATACATCAATTTTATCTCCCATGGCTTCTCTCGAACAAATAGACGCTTACAAATCTTTCACTACCTTTACTTTTTCCTTTTTTACGTGACTTGGGCCCATAACCTTTTGAGGTCGTAAAATAAAAGTAGATGAGCTACGTTGAACGTTATTTATTATACCTCCAGATACAATTTTGGGAGAAAATAGTTTTTGGAAAATAAAAGCCGTTACAATGCTTAAAATGGCGGTTACCACCATAATCTCACGATCACAGAGCATCTACCTCTGTCAAAAAATAAGTTCATAGAAACATTTCTTCTTTTATAAACTGAGAAACATAATATCTTAATATTTACCTAACCTATGTAAATAATACTTATTTTGTTTAATCGACTATTGACCAACGCGATACTAAACTAATAAAATTTTGAGATTTTATTCTTTACGCCCTCTATACCTGCTTCTGTATGTATTTTGTTCAAACAAATACTCCATTCATTTCAACGATAGTATAAAACGAAGAACTAACTGTCTGATAAGTGGATACATAAGGTTTTTTGTCTGATCAGAAAAGATTTTACCGATTTGTGTTTTTTTTTTCAGAGATTCCTCATTTTCATAAAAGTTCTTTTCCCAAATAACTTCGAATACTGCCAAAATCTTGCAATCACTGAAAATGACGTACAAGATACCCAATGAAATATAACCAAATACAAAATTATTTCAAGATCAGTGTTCAAGGCACAAGATACGTTTCGAAATTGAATCTGAAAGACTTTAAAAAAATACGTTTCGTGGAAATTTTTCAAATATCCTTTTATTTAATGATATACATGATATATAAGGTTGAAGTTTATAAGTACGATTTCAAGTTACAAAAATTATTATAATAATTATATTTGATTTCAATCGTAACTTTCAGAATTAGAAGAAATCAATTCGATTCAAGATTATCAAATTTTTGGATCTTTTTTTTTATTTCCTTTCAACAATTGAACATATGCTTTAAAGGTCTCTTATAACAAAAAAAATCTGAATGATTTAATTGAATGAGAATACAAAGATACGTTAAAATTCTTTATAAAATAAAGTTGATAAAAAACGATTCTGTAATGTGAAATCAATATCTATAGATCTGAAATATTCAGCCACTTTAATTTGCCAATGAAATTCCAGTTAAACATATTTTTTTTCGCTTAATAGAATAACTGATGTGAGATAATGGTAGGTATATTTTCAACTGAAGATTTTGAACCACTTGTTTTACCATCTGTTTTAAATGATGTACCCTTCGGAAATTCCATCACATTTCGAAGTTATTCTCAACCGGCAGCCACCAAAGAAGTTTTATGATTTATTTAGTTTATGTACGGTCTTCTAGAACCGCGTAGAACCTTGATGAACGATGAATTGATTCATCGGAACACTCTAGGTATCCCAATTCCCAACCGTCTCGGTGAGATTTCTGAATCTTATAAAATCTACCAACTGATTTCTTCCTACTAAAAATTTCATGCAAATGCAAAAAATCTGAAGAATTTGATTTCTACTAAATCTAGTCACACTGGTACGAAGCTTCAGAAATTGGTTCGTTTGGTTATAAAAATGGTCTACAAAGCGTCCGGAGTTGCTTCGTTTCCGAGATATGACGAGCGAAGAAGTTTCGAAAAAACGGTACCTAGTTATTTATGAATTATCCTGAATATTTTTCTGGAGTTTTTTATTTTTTAGATTCAATAACTAAAAATGGAACTTTTTGGTCTCCTGTATAATCTTAATATCGAGCTTTGTTATCGAGAAAAAAAATTAGCTCAACTCATTCTGAAATCTATTCATGTTAACTACTTGTAAATCTCGACTAACAAGTTATGCTGTGTTAATTTCTGTGTGTTTTTTACAACTTTATGTAATTTTCAGTAGCCCTGAAGAAGGACAGATTATTGTCCTAAAGCTTGGCTGAAGCAATAAAGAGATAAAATTGTTTAAGTTTGACTACACACCCGATATCCTTTCTATTTCAAACTATTCATGTTGTTTATGATCCACATGTTGTTAAGGATGCGATAGAGTGGCTTCAATTTTTTTTTCTCGAAAACGAAGCTAGATATGAAGGAAATACAGGTGACGAAAAAGTTGTACCTATATTATTAGTTGTTCAATCTTTAAAAATTTATTAAAAACCACAAATAAGTCAGTTGCGTACTCTTTGTCCTCAATATTGTTGTGTCCACTAAGACACCACTGGACCTAAATAATTCAATCTAGTAAGAGCTAAATAAGCGCCTCATTACTTTCCATAACTTCGCTATATTTATTCAAACACGCAAGTACCAAATATTAAATATTTCGTAGATCCTTCAGAATACCTATTTATTGGAATTTACTTGTATTTTCTTCAAAGTTTGAACACAATTCGTCTGAAACTACTTACCGGGAAGGTGAATGAGTATAACCAGGTAAAATCTTTTTGACCGGGCTGCGCGGAATTAACTGACGTTTGAATTTGTTTTGAAATTCAATCAAAAAATAAGATGTATACTAGGTAACTCGAAGGATGATAAATAAACAGATGATGTGTCATGATTGCCAAAATGTATATATATTCGACAGGAAGGCTTTCCAGATTAGAATTAATGAACTTTTAAAGAGTTTTCTTAACTGCAATAACAATTGTCCATATTTCAATCCTTTTTGGAATGAGAACATACGTTCAATCATAATTACATAATATTGAAATTCTACAGACCGATATGATAAAATTCGTTGATGACGCATTCAAAAGTTAATATCGGACCATTTCAACTAGTACACCCTATTATCTCACTCAGTAGACAACTTTTCAAAAATACTAAAAGTTGCTACCTGATAAGAGAATAGAATACATATTATGCTATTTAGAATAAGCTAGGTAATTACGTTTGAATGAGTCACCAATGAATTGTCTTAGTAGAGTTCCCAATGATTATCAAAAAGTAAGCACTTACCTCCATTTGTCTAGAATTCAACTTAAAAATCTCATCTCAATGAAATCATTCATTTCGAACACGTCAGGTTCTTCCAAAGCCTGTTTCCTTTAAGAAAAATCGAAATATTTCAAAAAGGGTAAGTTTTAAGCGTATAAAACTTCTTTCATTCATACTTTTTTGTACGCCCTATGTATTTAGAAACAATTAGATAATGTTGCTCTGATGGAGCTTAATGATACTGTGAAAATTTTCATATTCATATATTTCAGCCCTTCACCATAAAGACTATCGCCCAATGGTGGAACGCCTGTCTCATTTCAATTCATAAGAAATAAGCCATAGCATTATTCCTTTTATTCTCTAACAAAGCTTAATAATTTTTGTGTTGGCAAAATAGAATAGGATATATTTTGCGGAAGTGCCTTATCGGCATCGGAAAAAGGCCTTATTTTCTTTAAACAATTAATTCCATAATTGTCTATTTTTTTGCCTTCTGTTCCCAAAGAATGCTCAATAAACATGAGATTCAGTAACTGAATACATCTTTAGACCCGAATAACAGAGTTAGATAATGTTAAGGGGTATAAACGTGAAATAAATTTTCGACATCTTATGATGTTTCATGAGATAAGAGAAAAAAAACTCATTCAGGAATTTTGTGTGTATAGATCCATATTTCGGGATTCTAAAAATATAAGCTTGGATGAAATAAACCTGTTTCGCATCTCGGAGGAACTTCAGTCTTCAGATAAAGAAAATCCTAGAAGAATTTGTGCACTCGGGTCTACCTGTAGAAACTTTATTACTTTATTGACTCATTGCGAAATATTGTTGTTGAAAAACAAGGTTGTTGACGTTAAAAATAATAAATTTCTCAAAGTACGTTGTCAGTTCTGAAAATAAAAAGATCTTTTCCTGCAAAAATCTAAGCTGTTCTATTTGAAAGTCTTACTATTCAATTTGAAAGTTTTACATTGGTTCTTACGAGCCTTCAGTTGAACACCCTATGGAGCCTGAAAAAGTGCAGGAAAGTGTTGATCAGAATATTGGTCTTCGTAGAAGCGCTAGGTGCAATAAAGGAATTCCCGCAAGAAGATATTCCAAATCAGAAATGGCTGCTGTAGATCTCTGTACAAATGTGCCTTCTTCTAGTGCATGTGTAAAACATAGACGGAAAAAAGGTTACATGAGTGATACGGAAATAACCTTTTCTGCAAATGGTTTATCAGTAGCTGATAATTCCGATATTATTGTCACTGAAAACACTGCAAAACTTGCATTGGTTGATGAAAATCCTTCAGTTAGAGAAAGGGATTCGAGCAAGGGATCTGTAACTTCCAATATATCCAAGTTGAACTTGAAACTGATTATGTTGAAGGAATAACAGAAAATTGACGAAGAAGAAGAACAAGGAAGAAAGAAAGCCCTTGAAAGAAAACGCTTTAATTTAATCAAAGAATTAGAGTTGAAGAAGAAAATCATGGAAAGTATTGGGAATAAAAGTGAAATAGCATCAGTTTATTCGCAGAGTTTATATAGCGATGAACATTATTTGGGCGAGTGGATCGAAGATTCCAAAAAGTGTATTGCTCCTGAATCTCTATTCTCAAGGAAACCGTGAAAGAAATGGATATGAAAAAGTTGAAAGTCTCTGTTCTTGTACCCATAAATGTTGCAACACTATCTCTTCTGTTAGGTGTAGAGGAAGAGATAATTCATTTTTTGATGTTGCCAGGCAGTGTATTGAAAATACAACTAATATCAACAAACTTTCACTTCGTCAGAAAGTACCGGACCTAACGACTTTTTCTGGTTAACTCTCGGAGTGGCCCATTTTCATAAGAGAATTTCATAGAGCTACGACACGATATGGATTGACAGATGAAAATGATCTCGTTCGATTGGAAAGATCATTGAAAGGAAAAGCTCTAAAAACTGTAGAAGCTCTCCTAACTTCTCCGTCGAATGTTGCTTAGATCATCAAAATGATGGAAATGAACTTTGGCCGAGCAGAGTGGATCATTTTAGATTCGATAGAAAAAGTAAAAAGACTTGGCAGCGTCAAGAAAGATAAATTAGAATCTTGTGTTGCTTTTTCCAACGCCGTGAGCAATATGGTAAGTACCATGAAAAACGCCAATGCCGAATTTTATCCATATAATCCTGAACTTCTTTGCAACATGGTGGAAAAATTGTCTTCAATACAAAAATACTCGTGGGGAAAATATAAACATCAACATGATTTTCAGTCCATACACACATCGTTGAATGATTTTCCAAATTGGTTCGAGGGAGAAACAAATTCACTGGCTGGAATAAGTAATCCTTTTCAAAAGATTCAGGTCAAATCTTTCCCCAGGTGAGAAAATGTCATGATATCGAAAAAGAGTCCTCAGAAAAACCAAAGTGACTCAAACGATTGTGTTTTGTGTAAGAATGTCAAACATACTGTTCAGAAATGTGATGAATTCCTGAAAAAGACAATCACAGAAAGACGTAAATCCGCCATGAATCTCAAGCTTTGTTTTTTATGTCTACAAACCGGTCATATGGTGAAAAATTGTCATCGGAAGAATAAATGTGGTGAAAATGGGTGTAAAGGCAGACACAACAAATTACTTCATGTTGAAAGAAATGTGGAAGCACCCAAAGCAGAAGTTGAAATCGTTTCTTCAAGGGATTTTTGTGGCAATCTATCCGAAAACAACACTGCAGAAAAAACGGTGTTGATGAGAATTGCTGCAGTCAAAATACGTGGACCGACAGAGGAAATTCGAACATTTGCCCTTTTTGATGAAGGATCAACATGTTCAATGATTGAGGAAGAGCTGGCCGATAAACTCAAGCGGTCTGGTCCAATTGTTCCACTTTGTTTTCAGTGGACCATGTAGCGTTTGATTGCAGCACCAAATACAATGTGTTGTAATTTTGGTTGCCTACTGATGAATTTGATTCGAATTATATTCCTATATTGTTTATCACTTTTTTGTTAACATGTGTGCCCGATACTGGAATTTTCTTTCAAGAAAAACGCACTTTGTTACTTATGAATTTGGAAAGTAGAAGTCTTGTTGATTGTGAAAATCCGAACATTTTGGGATAACGTTATTTTCCTCATTCCTCAAGAATATATTGCGTATTGGTTTCTTTGAAGAAGCAATATATTACCCTTATTAGGGGATTATCTAAGTACCAAGAACGAGTTTCTTTTTTCTAAGGCCGCCCAATAACCAAATTGAGTGTAATTAATATTCTTTATGTATGATTTTCGTTCAATAACATCAAGAACGATAATCTACTGCATATTTTCGTTATTTCAGGGCCTTTTTTTTGCCTCCAATTTTATAACATCAATTTACGTTTTGAATCGAACGTGAAATTCAAGTTCACCGACCACTGAGAATTTGCCTAACACCCTGCAACAGTTAGATGGTTATATGCTGCGGAACTTTGGATTGTTCCTTCTTTTTTTAAGTTCTGGACACAGGATTTTGAATTGGTGAAGTCAATTTGAATAATACATTCAGCCCTACTGATTCTTCGGTTGGTATGTACAGAATTAATTGCTGATTCCAGTTAGGAATATCCTGGTTCAGGGAGAATTTAATTTCGTATGTTTTGAACTCATTCGTTTAACAAACAATTTCGTGGTCATATTTTGAAGTTGCTAAAATAGATTATATTGTATGTTTTTCTTTTCTTTGAATTCAGATTGAAGGTATCAATTAATCTCATAATATGAGTGCAAACATTTTGTACCATTCTCTTCAAGATTGTATTTGAAAAATTATCATTCCTTTGTCTGAATTAAGAGTAGGTATTTGATTTCTTTCCATAAATATAAAAGTAAAGTGAATTCAAGAAGTTCATGTTAATTCAGCCATTATATAATCTGTTGTTAGGTATATATATATGAAGAAATTTGTGAGCTGATCTTGATCAAGTGAGGTACCCCTTTTCTTTGTTTTTTTTTTTTTTTTTTGAAACATATCGTTTACTATCTGAAGTTATTTCTGAGAATGTTAATGAAAATTGTATCTGAATTTCGTGTCGGAATATAAGGGAACTGAAAGATTGATATTTTTTTTTCCTAGAATCATTTCATTATTTTTTTTGTTTATATTTCTTTTGTCACCAAATATACATTCGGTTTTTACGTATTTAGCCGAAGCCATCTGCTCATATTTTCTTTCTGGAGATTCACTGAATCGAATACGTTGGCGCCCTTTAAAACATCGTGAACCCACGCCGTCTTCACTGACAGCTGATCGCGGAAATCGTAGTGAAGCTTTTTTTTTTGCAAGAGAAATTTGAAAATTTTATTCTGTTAGCGTCACACAGAGTGACGCTACAACCAATAACATTAGTTATTATGAGGACGATTCTTGATTAGTTTCACTTGATATATCAGGTGCCGACGAAAAGTCATTATTTTACAAGATGAACCAAGTGAGAACCGTAAGAAATCTTAGTCTACCATACCAGAAAATTGATGCTAACGAAACAAAAAGCAAATTTCCTTATTTGGACCTCAAATTATTGCAATCTATTGAATCAGCGTCCCCCCAACTGTTGATTGGCCAAGATAATTATGGACTAATTGTTCCACGGAAAATATTTCAGCCAAAACTGAATGAAACAATTATGTCCAAGTCGAAACTAGGTTGGACTATCAATGGAAACATAACCAACAATGAAGTATGAAGAAATCCATCTGTTAGTCAAAGATAGTTTTCGAATTTACTCATTTGGTGTGAAACAGAATTCCATTGTAGAATCAGCGGAGGACAAGAAGGCGATTGATATCATGGAAAAAACATAAGGAAGAATGGGACAACATTATGAGATAGGACACCTATGAAAAAATGAAAATGCTTCATTGCCAGACAGTTGACCGAATGCAGTGAGACGTTTATTATGCATGTAGCGGAAAATGGACAGAAATTCGACATTTTCCGATGAATACTGCGGAAAGATTGAAAAATATCTAAATAAAGGCTATGCAAAAATATAAACACACACCGAAAAAGCTGAAACCCCAAAAACCTGGTACCTGCCTCATTTTGCTGTATGGAATATGAACAAGCCAGGAAAACTAAGGCTTGTTTCCGATGCAGCAGCTAAATCATATGAATCATGTTTAAATGACTTCTTACTACAAGGCCCAGACTTCGTACCATCATTGATCTCAGTGTTATGGCGTTTCAGGCAGGGTAAAATAGCTTTCAGTAGGGACATATGTGAGATGTTCCATCAGGTTCTGATCAGACAAAAGGATCAATGTGCACAGCGTTTCCTGTGGCGTGGTAGAGATCGAAGCCGGGATCCTGATGTTTACCAAATGAATGTGATGATTTTTGGAGCTGTTTCGCCCCCTTCCAAAGCTCAATTTGTGAAGAATAGAAATGTCATGGAGTTTGAATGTCAATTTCCTGACTTAATCAGGTGCATGGAAAAGCAACACTACGTTGATGATTACTTGGATTCGTGTGACACCGAAGAAGAGGCGATTAAGAGAGTTGATGATGTCATTTATGTTCACGAGCGAGGAGGCTTTGAAATGACCAAATGGATCAGTAATTCCGAAGATGTTATGGCATCTATTCCTGAAAGGCTACGTTCTCCAACTATAGACGGATTGAAGATAGACTCGCAGAAAGTAGAAAGAGTTCTTGGACTTTCATGGCTGCCAGAAACTGATAACTTCATATTTTCTTTGAACCTAAAGAAAATCCCCCCTGAAATCAGCAGTGGCAAGAAGATTCCGACTAAAAGAGAAGTTCTTCGATTGATAATGTCTATTTTCGATCCTCTTGGTTTTCTTGCACCTCTTATAATAAAAGGAAGAATATTGATGCAAAAAAATTGGAAAAGCGGTATTGACTGGAATACTGAAATAACAGAAACTCTATTTTTGGTCTGGAAAAAATGGCTCATGGAACTTGAAACTCTATAACCAATCATTATACCGAGAAATTATTTCCCAAGCACTACCTGTGTGAAGGAAGTTGACCTCCATATTTTCTGTGATTCTAGCGATGAAGCTTATGCCAAAGCAGTCTATTTGAGATATGAAGTAGGAAATGAAATATTCACATCATTCGTTGCATCAACAAACAGTACCCAGATTGGAATTACAGGGGGCAGTATTGAGCTGTCGCCTGGGAACAACAATCTGCAATGAGTTGGAGTATGAAATCAGGAGGGTTCATTACTGTAAAGATTCCATGGTTGTTCTGAATCAAATCGAATCAGAATCGAGGCGTTTTCCAATATTTGTGGCCTGCAGAATAGGGGAAATTCAAGATGAAACTGATATTTCTCAATGGCACTGGATTCCTTCCGATTTGAATGTTGCTGATCAAGGGACGAAAGAATTGAACAAAATTGACCTTGAAGTGCATAGTAAATGGTTGAATGGACCCAAATTCTTGAAACTTCCAGAGGAAATTTGGCTTAAAAAACCAGAAGAATATTCTGAACAAAATATTGAGAATATTTTAACATTTTTCGAACATAAAAAGTATTAGAGCTACACGAGATCGACAGGTTTCCAAAATGGATTCGTCTCATTAGATAAACTGCATGGATAGTTCATTTCAAGAAAATTCTCAGAATTCCCAAGAAAAATAGACCACGTGAAGCATATTGGATGTTGACACACTCGAAGAAGCTTCTAAGTTATGGCTGGAAAAGAATCAGGGAGAATCTTTTAAAGAAGAAATATCACTCTTGATCCGAAAAAAGATTATTCCAAAGTCCAGCAGGCTTTTCGAGTTGTCAGCTTTCTCAGATGAAACTGGCAGAATTCGTTTGGGTGGCAGATTTCCTGAGAGTGAATCACTGGACCTTGGATATGATTTTCGATATCCGATCATTCTAGATCCCAAGAACAAATATACTCAGCTGCTGATCAACCACTATCACCATGCATCTAGTCATAATGGTGTGGAAAGAGTTATAAACAATTTGAGGCTCAAATATTGGATTCTTCATATTCGACAAGCAGTCAAGTAATGTTGCAATACTTGCCTCTATTGCAAAATCCGGAAATGTAAGCCAATAGCTCCTGAAATGCGTCTCCTTCCATCAGAGAGATTGGAATCTAACGTATTTCCCTTCACTTACGTTGGCATCGATTTCTTTGGACCGATGACTATTTCCATAGGGCGACGAAAAGAAAAACGATATGGCGTTCTTTTTACATACCTTACTATCAGAGCAGTGCATATCGAAGTAGCAGCATCCCTAGATACCAATTCCACGATCCTTGCCAACAGACGTTTTATGTGTCGCGGAGGACAGCCAAAGGAAATTAGATCAGATAATGGAACAAATTATGTTGGTGCTGAACGAGAACTGAGAGAAAGTGTGAAATCCCTGGACGATGTTAGAATATCTGACTAACTTTCGTTAAGAGGCATCAATACCAATATATTACCTGATAATCCACAGAAGCAAAATCTGGATGATTTGTTGATGTGTTTCGGTTTGAAGGTAACTTCAACTGAACCAACCAGAATCGTTACTAATATCAATAAATTAACTACCATCTCTAAAATGGATTACATTCTAACAACTGCCTGCTCTGATAAATTTGTAACTAATGTTTTTGAAGGAAATATGGGCGATCATAAACTTCTCTCTCTAGATTACTAAATAAGTATCCCTGTCATAAGCGAAAAATCTGAAAATGACTGGATAGATTCTAGAAGAGTATCACCTAGGGCTTTAAATGATTTATTTGATTTTATAACTACTGTTAACTTTGATACTTTGTATATGCATACAGATGTTGATGATTGTTTCTTATCATTTATGAATGTGTTCGAATATTGTTTGGAAAGATCTTGCCCAATGCGACGTGTGCAGCGTTCACACAATTTTTGCAAAAGTTGGGTAAATGATGAAATAAAAAATTCTAGTAGTGATTTGAAAAAATTGAATTGGCTCAATAAAAATTTGGGAACATATGAATCATATAAAATTCATAATGATGCTAAGAGAGACTTTAGATACCTACTCAAACAAACAAAATCTTATTTCTATCAAAGTGTCCTGAATTCATGTATCAATAGAAATAAAACAGTCTGGAATATTGTTAATGAGGAAACTGGTAGAAAAAAAAAACAAATAATATCAGTATAGGCCTGAAATACGAAGGTACCATATATAATAAACCTACAGATGTTGCGAATTTGTTTGTTGATCATTTCGCTTCTGTTGCTGAAATTAATATTCGAAATTATTTCGGCAATTCACTGTCACAGATATGCACCACATCTCATTTATCTGTCACTACATTCTTTTTTCGGTCAGTCCTGGGAGAAGAAGTTATAAATATTGTAAAAGCTTTTAAAAACAAAAAGAGTACCGGTATTGATCAGGTTTTTGTTAATATTTTAAAATCAACTGTTAATATTGTACCTGACCATCTAGCTCATATTGTGAATCTATCAGTCAGCTCTGGAAAATTTCCTAGCCTATTGAAAATGGCTTCGGTTATACCAGTGTATAAAAAGGAGGACCCTCTCAATAAAATAAACTATAGGCCAATTTCAATATTGAGTATATTTTCTAAAGTTTTCGAGAAAATTATACTCAATCCGATGATTTCTTTTCTGACAAAATTTAAAGTTATAACAGACTGTCAGCATGGTTTTAGAGAGAGAAGGTCCACTGGAACAGCGGCAGTTTTCGTCTACGAAAAATTAGATAAAGGACTTTTTGTTGCTGGTCTATATTTTGATTTGACCCGTGCTTTTGACGTACTTTCCCATAAATTTATTATGGATAAGTTGTACAGTATTGATTTTCGCGGTATTTTTTTAGAGTGGATTATGTCTTTCCTGACTGATCGTGATAGTTCTGTGAAGGTTGAAAACTATTGGTCTAGAAAATGTAGGATGCACTATGGGTTTCCACAGGGCTCCGTGCTGGGACCGCTTCTATTCCTCCTCTTCATAAATGATTTGCCAGAGTATATTAATCCTGAACTTCTAATTATTTTCGCTGATAATACGTCAATGGCGGTCTCAGCGGGGAGCTTTCTGGAACTCACTGCAATATAGATAGATAGATAGATAGATAGCTGGTCTTTATTTGCAGATCATTATCACAGCAGGGCGAAGTCTAGCAAGCTATTCAACTTAATCCCTGAAGTGATAGAAAATACACAATAAATTTTCCAAAACTTAAAAAACAACCAAAATCCATTTTCAGAATGTACAATACAGGTGTGACTAAGATATGTCAATACTTATTACAGAATTTGGACAAAATAACAGAATCAACACAAGTCATATAACAGACTATAAACAATATTAACCATTATTGATCCTATTATTACACATCAGAAAGTATTTGACTTTAGTTCGGAACCTGGCTACAGGAAGATTTTTGTAATCAAGGGGCAATCTATTATAAAAATTTACAGCATTGTATACGAATGATTTTCTAAATAGCGTTGTACTATATTTTGGCAGGTGAAGATTATCATGATCCCTTAGGTGGTGGTTTCCCGATAGTTGACTTTTCATAATGAAATTTTTTCTGAGATATCCGGGTAGGCCGGTGAGCAAGATGTTATGCGTTAGTGTCAGAATGCCAGCTTCAATTCTACTACCCATGTTGAGCCAACCCAATCGACTGATATCATCAGAAATACCGCGCGAGAACTTGGGGAGATTGAGAACAAAGCGACAACATCTATTCTGCAACTTTTGGATTCGAGAGCGATCAGAACTATCAAGACAAGTCCCATATACGTATATTCCATAGTTAAAGTTAGAAAGCACTAGGCTCTCACATAGGCGCTTGCGAAGATTCGCATCAAGAACTTTTCTATTGACGTACAGTAGCTTTAGTGCAAAAAATGCGAGTCTTTGGTCTTCGGTTTATCACATTGGTGCAAATCAAATGCGCTTCTGTTAAATGTTGAGAAAACTGAATGTATATATTTATCAAATAGGAATGTATATGGAAAAAGGCTTATAATCAGTTGTACAGGTGAACAAATTTCTTCTAAGGACTCCATAAAATTTCTGGGTGTTCATTTGGATCATTTACTGAAATGGAGTTATCATGCTGAGTCAGTCAGTATGAGGTTGAGTAGGTCCTTTTATCAATAGAATTAAGGCATCACTACCAATTGAATCTGTTATGAATGTTTATTATAGTTTAGTTAACAGTTTTCTGAATTATAATATTTTATTGTGGAGAAATTCCAATTCTGCTCACAGGGTTTTCATAAGGCAAAAGAGAATCATAAGAATGATATTTAATTTAAAACCTCTTGATTCATGTAGACCTGTGTTAACCCTTAATTACTACACAAAAATTTTGTAACATAAGTACTACGGTGGGTCAATTTGACCCGATTTCTAGATAGATATTAACAGAAGAAAATAAACGATATTTTTACATTTTATTCGGGAATAATAATTTTCAAACATTAATTTTTAACTCAAGTATTTTATTTGGTATTTTTGCATAAGGGGCAAACATTTATGGCACATTCTTTGCAAATCGGTTTTCTACACATCGAACAGAAGGTGTTTGTTTTTCGATCTTTTTTCGATGGACAAATGGCACATCTCTTTCTTTTCGAAGTTCCTACCCGAGGCTGAGGCTCTAGTGGATGGGAAAACTCAAAATCAAATATGTCCGCTGCTAAATTTCGAAGTTTGAGTGATATCTTAGGGTTAGATATCCTGGTTACTACATGTGGTCTACACAACTCCTTGGCTTATGTTTTCAGGAAGTCTATTCTCGTTAGTTCCTTTCCGGTGGGTGAAAGCTGATAAAGAACTCTGGCATTCACTCCAGAAACATTCAAAATCATCTTCAATTTTCTGTGGATAACAATCCTACCAGAACTGTTCATTTTCAACAATTTGTAGGATTTCAGCTTCAGTGAGTGGCCTATTCATACTGTAGAAAAAAAAACAAAATCAATGAATTGATATTGATATAAATTTGGAATGATTCATTCATCCAATTGAATATGAAACGTACCTCATATTCCATATAACACTACCGTTCAAACTACGCACGGGTCAATTTGACCCAAATACAGCAATATCAGCAAACATGGGAACGCACACAGCTCGACTAACACGTCAGAACAGAGATTATGTAGGGCTAGGAGAATACTAGAAGAATCACCCCACTACTCACACGCGAAACTAAGAATTTCGGCTCGTCTTATGTCGTGTGGGTCAAAATGACCCGTCCGTAGTGACTAAGGGTTAAGAATGCAAAAAATATTAATACTTCCCTGCTTGTATACATTTTGAGGTGCTTAGTTTATATTGAAGAAAATGAGCAGTTAGCTGACAGTATATCTAGTTTTCATCGTTATTCCACTCGGAATACTAGTACTTTGTGTATACCATATCACTCAACAATCAAGTTCGAGTCGAGCTCTATGTATCAAGCCATATTGTTATTTAATCACCTACCAGCTGGATTGAGATTATTGAACAGGAATCGATTCAAAATTGTTGTGAAACAAAATTTGTTGCGGGCAGGATATTATAGTGTGAAAGAATACTTCGATGATAAGTTTGTTTATAATTGAAATTGTAATTTTTAGTTCTTCTTTTGGTCCTGTACCATACATTTTGTAAATTATGTCATAAGGGATCAATAAACTATTATTATTATTATTATTATCAATGGAAGTTCAACTGTCCAAGTGCTCCAAGTATGGGAGGCATATGGAAAAGGATGGTAAGGTCGATAAAGACAGCACTCAAGATAACACTCAAAGAGGTCAATCGAAAGGAGGAAGTTCTGTTAACTCTACTTTACGAGGCAGAATACATGGTGAATTCTAGACCATTGACACATATATCGGTAGACCCTAATGAACCGGAGGCGATTACTCCCAATTATTTTGTGCTTCTTCGACCTGGTGAAGTACAGTCTCATGGAGAAAACGACATAAGAAGTAGAAAACAATGGCGGTTCGCACAAGCCCTGGCAGATCATATTGGAAGCGGTGGATCCAAGAATATCGACCAACTCTTGTTCAACGACAAAAGTGGCACAAAAAAACCGAACCTCTCAAACTGGGTGATATCACGATAATGGTGGATGACAAGGCACCACGAAACGAATGGCTAATGGGACGTGTCGTAGAAACCTATCCAGGAAAAGGCGGCACTATAAGGGTAGCAAAAATAAAAACCATAAAAGGCTCCTACACAAGATCCCTAACAAGTTATGTGTACTTCCCACATCTTCCAGTTGATAGTGAAGTCTTCGGTTCTTCACGGGGCGGAGAATGTAGAAACTGTATTACTCTATTGACTAATTTGCAAAATATTGTTGTTAAAAAACAAGGTTGTTGGCGTTAAAAATAATAAATTTGTCAAAGTACGTTGTCAGTTCAAAAACGAAATAAGATATTTTCCTGCAAAGTCTGAGCTGTTCAGTTTGGAAGTTTTACACTACCAATAACAAAGAAGGTAATAAAATCGTCAAACGTGCCGACAGGCAACAGTAACAGCGGACAGCTGTATTTACATCTGAAATGCAATTGCAATATTTTTACCTATACCGAATTGAAGATAGAAACTCGTAAAGATGGAATAATAATAAAGAAATTGACCAATTTATCCTATTCATCAATATATTATGTCTAAATCATTCTTATTTTTGAAATCCTAAACGTAGAATCACATCAATATATGAATTTGATGTGCAATTTAAGACTTTGAAAGATTTCATCAGAGGTTGTTTGAATTATAAGGTCAAACACTGTTGAAAAATTTCAGATTATATAGTTATTTCTATGAAAACAGAACTATTTTCAGACTTAATTTCATGAATAATATTTTTATGAAAATACTAGCAAGACATCTATTATTTATATATAATCAAATATTTCATGTTTGGAATCGCAAAATGTTCAAAAATATCTTATTCCAAGAGATCAAAATAACTTCATTCACATATGAAAATAAATTTCATGAAAAAAAAAACTGAAAAGGTGGAATATAGGTATTATATTCCTTTGTATAATCATGCAAATATTAAATTACTTATTCATATTTTTCGATTAGAAACATGTCGTCCTTATTGAAAGAAAGAAAATTATACTTTCTCCATTACCTTCAAGATTTGTTATGAAATGGAAAATTTCAAAATCTTGATAACAATGGTTTAAAATTCAACTTCGTATTCCTCTTTTTCGAAACAATGAATTGATTTTTTATAGAATTAAATAAATATAATACTTATTTATTTATTTGTATGTTTCAAGGTACATAATAAAACTAATCTGATCTATACAACTGTGCATTTAATTCACACAGAAGTCAGATGTTTGTTACTGTATTGAATTTCAAGACGTTCAAGGACTAATCAGATTATGTAAAACGACTAAAGGCTACTCAAGCGTCGGCGCATATTCGTGTTATGACAAAAATTCGGAAGTGCTTAGTAATCCGCAAAAGTGCTAGCGAGCACTAAGCCTTTTGTGAAAGTACTTCGATTACTAAGCGCTAAGCACTGCTTTTAAAAGGTGCTCGGAAGCACAATAAGGCTTCAAGTGCTTTCGAAAGCACTTAGCACAATGCTTTGGCACAGCTCTGATTATGTCCCATTTTTGTTTCAGGACTTCAATAATGTCATTTTTGTCATTATTCATCATTTTCTTTCAAAAATCATTTGGTGTCCTTATACCATTTTTATCAGAGAATTTTTTTTTGTATTTTTATGTATATAATTTGTGATTTCATTTGGAAAATACACGAATTCAAAGATTCAACAAGTAGAAAAATGATTAACCTTGAACTGTGTCAGGGTAATCACAAAATAAAGACAGAGATGAGAGAATTTAAGTGAAACTCTTTATCCTTTGCCAAGCTTTCGAATTATTTCAATTCTTCTTCAGAGCTTTGAAAGTGAGGTTATATGAGGAATTTCGATCAGCCTCAAACATCTTCTTGAATTTTAAAAACAAATAATGTATATGGGACGTAACGATTTTTATCTTCAACAAATTACTTTAAAACCTATTCAATAAATTAAATAAAATATTGGTTTAATGACTTCACTTTCAAAGCCCTGAAGAAGAATTAAAATAATTCCAAAGCTTGGCAAAGAATAAAGTGTTTCACTTAAATACTCCCAATAAGAGTCGTTAAACCCTTACATTCAAATCTAAATATATTGTTGTAGTTAGACATCACTCTGTATCTTGTTATTTTGATTTATGAAGTTGACTATGATCTTTGTTTTTGTTGTTTATATTGAAAAAAATATATAGCTGACAGTTTTGACAAGATGAACGTTAATTTTTGAATTCGTTCTTCGAGACCAGATATTTCTAACTGAACCAAATAATTACAGGTATATGATATAGTCACATCATATCGTCCTTCATCGCCTTTAAAGAACAGCTCTTTGCAATAAACAGTAATGTCAGGAATACGAAAGAGCAAAAGGCTTGCCGAAAAAACTATGAAAGCCGCAGTTGACAAGAAAATATGTAATCAGAATCAATAAGACGTTTCTTCTGAGAGATCAATGGTAGCATCCAATATTGACGACAAAATATCTACTAGAGAATCTTCGAATGCAGACAGCAAGAAGAACTGTCAATCTAGACATGAAAGCAAGAAGGTAGGCTCGAGAAGAAGTTCTTTGTTATCTAGAAGACGCGAAAAAATGAAAACAGACATAGACATAAAGAAAAAAGAAAACAAGAAGTTTTGAACAGACAACAAGAGATTTTGGATTTGCAACTCGCGAAAAAACTAGCTCTGCTGGAAGAAACGGTATCATCGGTCGCAGATCAGGATGAAACTGGGTCAGTTCGTTACAAAAAGTCAGTGGTAAGTGATAGTCCTGATGTCCAAAAACGGATGAAGGGAGAGGTCTCAGGGAAAAAGCATTTTGAGGTTGAAGTTATAGACATATCGTCGAAAAACAAGATATCTCATAATAAATCAAGTAGAGGTAGTGAGTTTTATTCGAATAATACTGAAAAATATATAATGGAAAATAAAAGCGTTTCTACACGTCAGTGTCAAATGATAGATACTGACATGAGAAAAATTTTGACTAGACTGGGTGTTCCAGAAGATTTGCCCATTTTCAATGGTGATCCCACGGAATGGCCAAATTTCATCCATCAATATAGAAATTCTACTGCCATTTGTGGTTTTACAAACGAAGAGAATCAATGTCAATTTCAAAAATTTATGCTTCAAAGGTAACGCAAAAAAGTTATCGCAGTCTTTATCAATATTACCACAAAACATTGAAAAACATATCAGTCTCTTAGAAAGTCGTTTTGGTCGAGCGGAATATATTATCACGAGAAATTTTCCCAACGTTAAGGAAGATATATTGGAAATGTTAGTTGAATTTTCAGATGAAGTAAAAATATTGTCGCTACCATTGAAGCATTGGAAGAAGATGATCATTCGCGCAATACTCTACTCCTACAAGAGCTAATAAACAAACTGCCAACTTCACAAAAATTAAATTGGGCTGAATACATCACTGATAGCAAAATCATATACAAATTGGTTGAATTCTCTTCATGGCTAGACACGAAAGCAAATGCTGCCAGTCATTTTTTGGTTCCCCGAATTCCTGATGAAAAATCATCAAAAGGTAAAATGAAAAATAGAGATATCACTCTTACAACGAAAACTTTCAATAAAACTTGCATGTGTTGTAAAAATGAAATTCACCATTTGAGTATTTGTCCAAAATTCAAGTCTCTCTCGATTAATGACAGGTGAATTTTTGTGACATCAAACAAAATATGTTTTTTTGTCTCTTTCCGTTTCATAGTATAAGAGAATGTAGAAAAAGGAGAGCATATTCGATTGATAATTGTCAAACCTCACAATGAAATATTACATCATGTTATTCATCAGGAAACGTCTATTTCAGAGAAGGATGATGTTGAAACTAATTGTCACATATTGACAGACAGAAAAGTTCTACTGAAGATTTTGCCAGTGGTGATTTCAAAAAATGGTCAAATAATTGAATCATTTGCCCTTCTTGACGACGCTTCAACCGTGACATCGACGAAGACTTAGCCAATGATTTAGAGCTGACTGGACCACGACAATCTCTTCATTTGCAATGAACAAATAATCAGTTGGAGGAACAAAATTATTCAAGAGTTATTAGTTTCAAAATTTCTTCCAAATCAGATAAAAATTCAAAATTCCTTTTACGACATGTTCGGACTATCAAAAGGCTCTCTCTACCTAGCCAAACTATCAATATTCAAAAAATCAATGAATATTATGCATATATTGATTATCAGTTCACCTCATTGATTAACGCACAACCAGAAATTTCGATTGGACATGATAACTGGCAACTGCTCATTAGTAAAAAAGTTATTTCCGGACCACGGTATGACCCAGCTGCCAGCAAAACGGTTCTCGGTTGGGTCATCCATGGAAATTTTGAAGTGAACAGTCTGAGTGTACAAGAACTGTTCATTTGTTTCAATGATCATAAGGTCAAAAACAATCTCGACATTTTACATGATCTTGTTAAAGAACATTGGAAAATCGAAACTTACACTGAGTTGGGAAAGTCGATGCCCAACTAATTTTGGACACAATAAGAATTGGAGATAAATATGAGACAGGACTACTCTGGAAAGATGATGGTTTGATCCTTCCCGACAGTAAGAAGAATGCCCTGAGGAGACCCCTTGGCCACCGAGAAAAAGGTGGATAGATACAAATTGTTTGCTGAAAATTATGTTGGAAAAATACAAGATATGGAAGAAAAAGGGTATATTTACAAACTTCACCCCGAAGAGATCAATATTTCCTCAACAAAAATTTGGTACCTTCCCCATTTTGGAGTTGTTAATCCAAATAAACCCACAAAATTGAGAGTCGTTTTTGATGCATCAGCAAAATCTGATCAGGTAAGCCTGAATGACTGCTTATTGACAGGGCCCGATCTTTATAACTCATTGCAAACAATTCAATTCTTCTCAATTTTAGGATGAAAAGATTTGCATTCACAACAGATATCAAAGAAATGTTTCTACAGGTAGGAGTGAGAAAGGAAGATCGAATGTCTCAACGGAATCTATAAAGGGAATGGAAAGACAAATAGAACCAGAAGTTCACGAAATCAATGTTGTTTTCTTTGGATCGACTTGTGGTCTTTGCTTGGCACAGGAAGCAAAGAACATAAATGCTCATCACTTCAGCCATCTGTACCTAGAAGCCGCTAGAGCAATAATCGAATCCCACTATATGGATGATTACTTGGGTGGTGCAGGTACTAAACAAGAGGCATTGAAAATCATGAATGAAGGAGTTTTTAAGATTTGTAATTGGATTGCTAATGACTCACTTCTACTTAGACATTTGAATGAAAACCTTCTGGCATATTGTCAGAAAAAAATGGATTCTCATGCTGAATCATCAACTGAAAGGACACTCGATATATGGTGACACCCTGAAGACGACTCATTCACTTTCAAAACTAACTTTCATAAAGTGAACAAAGATTTACTGGACAATCAAAAGAAACCGATAAAGAAAGACGTTTTGAATGTGGTGATGTCAGCTTTTGATCCACTTGGATTTCTGGCGAATTTCATTGTGCAGGGGAAAATACTACTTCAAGACATATGGCGAAGTAAACTAGACTGGGATAATGAAATTCTAGAAACTGTGTATATGAAATGGACAAAATGAATTGGTGATTTGAAAAGAATTCATCAATTCAAACTTAGTGCTAAAAGCGCTTTTCGAGTACTCAAAGCATTATTATTCAGGGCTCGTCACTGCTCTGGGTAGATTCGATTTAATTTCAGGTGTATAATTTTGATTGTTCTGTAATACCGTTGCATAGCTTTCCCTCTTCGAGGGTGGCTTAAGTTCTTATTTTAAATCTTCCATATCTTCATTTTTTATTTCAAAGTCTCTACATCCTTCATTTCACCCATATTTTGCACCATAGAAGGCATTCTAGCAAACCATACCTTGCAATCCTTTTATATTTGAATAAAGGCCTCTTATGTAGGGGCAAGCATTTTGCTTCGGATTGGGTTATATTTGCACATCTTTTGTGAATTTTTGTTGACATTTTCCAAATTTATCCTCTTCGTATGATATATTTAATTCATTGAAAATAATTGTTATAGAAGGTGTTTCTTCAATGAATTAATTATAGTGAGCTATTTTTTCGAAATGTATTCAAACATGGTCCTCAATCATTAGAAACTTGCTTCCAATTGTTCAAATTGAAATGAAAATTGTAGAATAATAGTAGAAGACAGTTGTAGAATTTATTTCAAAGATTTATGTCATGTAAAGGGATATCTTCATCATATTACATCACATCCACTCCATTTCGAATCGATGATTTCATTAGATTCAATACGGAATCACAGCGGTATTTGTTCGAATTCATTCATGATTTGGTTGACATTTGATATCATTTTCTTGTTGTTTCATACATTATCAAATCGATTCTAGGCTAATTCGAATTGTCATAACGAGCTGGTGCACCGGTTTCATGACAGCTAGATCAGACGAAGGCGATTTATCCTTAGTCTCGAGATTACTACAAAATGAAACATAAGTTCTCCATCTCGAAACGTACCCCCAGAGTTCATCCAACCCGAGGCGGCCGCGAAGCGAACAAAAGAAATCTAAAATCATCGTCATATTTCGAACCCATCGATGTGTTATTTTAATAGCTTTTTATTAAGCAGGTAACATCAACAGAAAGCTGCTCTTCGCTCTAAAGAATAATCTCCTCGTTTCTATATAAATAAAATACCTCGCCTACCTACACGTTTTTTTGGCGTCTCTCTCTTTTCCAACTACTTCGCACAGACAGTGTTGCCGCATCGTTTCTTCCTGCACCCTAAGACAGTGTATCGGGAATGTGTTTTGAATGAATTATTCTGAGGCAAGCAATACCATCAGAATCGTTCTCTAAGTATACGAAATTAATGAGTGGTTCTATACTATTCCTTTTGATAGGAGATTAATTTTCAAATTCTCAACATGTGAGATTTTAAGCTTCGAATTTGGGATGTAACCTCGCTGTTTGAAATGTACTTATTGTCTCCGGCTATTATTCGGTATATTTATCACTGATGTCTGTTTCATCTCCATGAAATTCATCAAAATCTACTGTGGGTACGATAGAGATCCTTAAATTAAAATTTAAACAATTTTCGTTTTACTGTCTTATGTAGATGTGCGCCGGCATAACTACGTAACGCATAACTGATGCCTAAACGCTTTATGAATATTTTTCAGCTAAACGATTGTAACGTTTTTTTTTTCTTTTTATCATTTTTATTTTAATATTATTTCTGCTTGGAGAATGAATGTACCGCTGAAGTGAAATCGTCAGGTACACTTTCTAATTGTTTTTGTCTTGTTGGCGATTCTGGTATTGAATTGCCAGAAATTGTGTTGGGGGGTCATTTCAAATAAATATATCATTTCCCGCTCCTCAAGTATAGGCAACCAATATAACATCTTTTCTCGTCAAATTGTCAAGTCGCAAAAACTTGTTTTGAATCCCATCTGTGAAAGATAGATACATCAATTGGAAGTCATTTTTCCGTATTTCTCGAGTGTAGAGCATCTCAGCTAATCCGAATTAAGATTTTCTGTCTTCGACCATTTGAGTCGGATTATTTGGAAAATTGCAGATAATATCATAATTTTGCTGATTATTTTGGATATTTATATCACGTTTTGGAATCAAGCAGAATTTCCGTCTTGTACGGGATAAAAATTCTACATACTCTGATAGAAATTTCTATAAAAAGCCGCCCTCCATCTTAGGTAATGTAAAGTACAAATTTCAAATGATTGTCTTCATGAGTTTTAATTGCAGGCTTTCAATTCTTTCAATTCTTCTGAATATTTTACTGATTCGATATATAAGTGGATCAACCTGAATTATTGGCGTGTTGGTTGATGCAAAGACATCCCTTGGACATAGGCACCCCCATTGCCTTACACTGAGGGTTGGAATAACTTCTAACCGGTTGGGAGCGAACCGAATTCAACATTTCCATCAACTGGACTTCTCCCTCTGGATGAGTACAACCCTTTTATTTTCATTAGAGAAAGTTACCAAAATTAATCATTTATTTTGAATATATTGAATAACCATATTGGACCATATATAGACTCTGAAATTTAACTAAAATCCTACAGTTTATTATTTTATTGTGAATACCATTATCTGAATACCATTATCTGTGAAATTCTCTGTAAATGAAAGCCGGCATTCATTCTTTTAAATTATTGTTCATACTTAAGTGCACTCAATTCAAATTCATTAATTACATTTCATATCATAAATATAACGCTTTTCTCTTCAAGTACTTAGTAATTTGGTAGTTTTGGAAATTTTACAGAAAAGTAGGAATCTTGTTTATATTCGATTGATATCATTAAAACTATCTGGCGCCCCCCCTATTTATTGAGCTGTTCATTTTAAATTAAGAAAAAAATTATAGAATCCACCCCTTCTCCACTAGAGCTAAGCCGCGAGCTTCATTTTACCTTATTTATGTTACATCTAGAGAATATTTGAAAATAATTCACTTGTTGAGAAAAATAACGTAACATAAATAATTGGCACCGCAACGTGTGAGGCCCCTTTTTTTTTGAATATATGGTCCATAATTCCTCTTGATAAATTAGTTCTGAATTTTATTCCAAAAATATACCTTAGTTTAACTTAATTGATTATTGAAAAACTTCATTTAGTGCAGATTAGATTTGTTTACTTCTTTTTTTTTGCTGCTAACATTTGGTTAGATTCATTATCGCTTCCATTACAACGGGTTTTTGTGTATTCTGATTTCATATTCGGTCAATTCTTGGTTTGCATACACTACACGCCAATAAAGTTGTTTCGAAAATTCTTCGGAATATTTTCGATATTTTTTCATTTTTTGTTCCTGAAGTCCTGACTTCATTTGATTTAGTTAATAATTTGGGCTATAGGTTCAATTTTCTCAATTGGTTTAGTACAATTTTCTCTTTTTTTGTGTTTTCATTCAAGTTGTATCGAAATGGATTTGCAGTGGGAATGTAATAGGCTTTCGAAAGATGAGCTTGAGTATGAGTTGAAAATAAGAGGTTTTGAAGATGTGGGTACAGTGGAGAAGATGCGAAGTTGTCTTAGGAATGTTTTGAAATTAGAACGGTCAGGTCAGTCATTAACTTACCCTGCTTATGCGTTGAATTGTGATGAGGAGTTTAAAATTGTTGAGGATAAAATAAAGGAAATAGTTTCTTCGATTGAAATTTTCGAAGGTGATGATAAGACCACGGCGTATAAGAAAATTTCATCAAAAATAGCTCACGTTATGAAAAGAATAGATAGGACTAATCCAACTGAGTCGGATAAAATTAAACTTAGAAGTAGTCTCCTTTCTCAAGCGTTAACATTGATGCCTAAGTTGAAATTTCGTATTAAAAACTTAAAATTTCAAGAAGCGAGCATATTGAATCCGAGTTTTTTCAATATTGATTTGGAAGACGATTTATCTTCTGAAGAAGAAACAGCAGCACATGGTAATATTTGTAATTCGACACCTAAAAACAAAACGTCACATCCAACTGAGTTCAGCGCATTACATCCAAAATCGATTCCTGTTACTAAATGGAACCTCCAATTTTCTGGAGATAGTAAAGATATGTCGGTATTAGCTTTTCTTGAACGTGTTGACGAACTATCAGTTTCTAGACATATTGGAGAACAAGAACTTTTTGAGTCGGCTTTTGACCTTTTTCGTGGTTCAGCTTTAACTTGGTTTAGAGCAAATAAAAAGAAATTCAATAATTGGAATGATATCGGGATGGCCTTAAAGAAACAGTTCCTTCCGCACGACTATGACGATCGGTTATTTGAAGAAATCAAGAAACGCACACAGGGAGAAAATGAAAACATCGGTATTTATGTGGCTTGTATGACAACTCTATTTTCGCGCCTATCGTATAATGTTCCTGAATCTGTACAGCTTCGCTTAGTTTTGCGGAATATACTTCCCTTCTTCCAGCTCCATCTTGGATTAATTGAGGTGGATTCCTTAGATCATCTCATTGATCTTTGTTCGAAATTAGAAATAAAGAAACATTCTGTAGAAAATTTCTCGAAGCCTTTACGTCGAAAAACTGATCTTGAACCAGATTTAGCATATGTTGAGGCATCTTCGTCGTCTAGTCATATGGGTTCACAGGTATCATCGGTTACATGTTGGAATTGTAGGAATCTCGGTCATACATCTCGGGTTTGTAGAGCGACCAAAACCAAACATTGTTATAAATGCGGTTTTCCTGGTGTTACTGTTCGAGATTGTAAAACATGTTCACGTACCACTGCGATGTCGGAAAACAATTAAGGGGCTCTTCCGAAGGTAGACGGCAGAACCCCGATGATCATTATGCTTCTACCAAAGAACACATTAGTTTCGATCAAACTTCTCATATCACTTCAGAACAAAAAGTTTTATTGGATTTTATAATTTCTCACTCCGGTCATGATGAAAGACCTTACCTTAAGGTTAAAGTTTTCGGAAGAGAATTTCTTGGTTTGCTAGACTCAGGTGCTACTAGGACTATCATGGGAAATGATAGTTGGGAATTATTGAAGCCTTTTGGAATCAATTTGAATAGTGAGGACGCACCGAATTGTAGTGTGGCAAATGGAAATGTCTGTGGAAGTCTTGGGTCGGTCTGTGTTCCCATGGAGCTTATGGGTAAAATTAAACTTGTGAACGTTTTGATCGTTCCATCGCTGAAACATTCATTAATATTAGGGTTAGATTTTTGGAAATCGATGGAGATAGTACCAAACTTGAATCGGGATTGTTGGGAGTTTTCTTGTGATGAAATAAATGTGCAGAATAAATCCGAAAGTCAAATCACCGATAGTAATGATTTATCTGACGCACAACGTGATACTTTGGATAAATTTATAAATAAAAAGTTTGAATTGCAAGGTGATCGGTTGGGATGTACACATCTCACGGAATTTGAGATACAAACGGATTCTCCTCCTATAAAGCAACGGTATTATCCCGTCTCTCATGTTGTTCAACAGCATATTGATTCTGAACTTCAGAAAATGATTGATTTGGGTATTGTTGAGGAATCTCGTAGTCCGTGGTCATCGCCAATATTATTAGTCCGCAAAAAAGAAGGTGGATATCGGTTTTGTGTGGACTACCGGAAATTGAATAAAGTTACGAAACCAGATGCCTATTCTTTACATTTTGTTTCTGCGATTTTGGACAACCTCAAGGGAGCAAAATATCTCTCCTCCATCGATATAAAGTCAGCTTACTGGCAGATTCCTATGAAAGAATCTTCTAAGGAATATACAGCTTTCACGATTCCTAATAGAGGATTGTACCAATTTAAACGCGTTCCATTTGGTTTAAAGAATGCACCTGCTGCTTGGCAGAGGTTTATTGATCGGGTGATTGGTCCTGATTTGGAACCGTATGCTTTCGTATACCTCGATGATATCATTATAATTTCTGACTCCTTCGAGAAGCATATGGAAATCCTTGAAAAAATATTTTCGAGACTATTTGACGCTGGACTTACAGTTAATAAAGAAAAATGTAAGTTTTGTAGGTCTGAACTTCGCTATTTAGGGTATGTTGTGGATAAATTCGGTCTCAGAGTGGATCCTGAGAAGGTTGAAGCTATTTTAAGGATTCCTCGACCTTCTTGTGTTAAAGAAGTTCGGTCATTTATTGGCATGGCTTCTTGGTATAGGAGGTTTATTCCCGATTTTTCTGCCCGAATAAATCCTCTTTGTCAGCTGCTGCGTAAAAATTCCAAGTGGAATTGGAATTCAGAATGTGAAGCCAGCTTCCATTCTGTGAAGGAATATCTTATTAGTGCTCCATTATTACAGTGTCCTGATTTCAGCTTGCCATTTATTGTGCAGACTGATGCAAGTAACTATGGTCTTGGTGCCGTTCTTTCCCAGGAGTCTGATCAAGGTGAAAGGGTCATTTGTTACCTTAGTCGATCACTGACCAAACAGGAACGTCCATATTCCACAACAGAGAAAGAACTCTTATGTGTTGTATGGGCATTGGAAAAGCTCAGGCCGTACTTGGAAGGTACGTCATTTACTGTTGTGACCGACCATCATTCGTTTATTTGGTTGCACAACTTAAAAGAACCGAATGGGAGACTGTGTAGATGGGCTGTTCGCTTACAGCAATTTGATTTCAAGATTATACATCGTAAGGGCAAGGATCATGTTGTTCCTGATCTTCTATCTCGTTCTGTCCCGGTAATAGATAGTATTACTCCTGAGGAAGATCATTCTGATTTTGATATTAATACCGTTAAAGATAAGTGGTATTTATCAATGAGATCAAAAATTCTTGATAGTCCTTTAAACTTTCCACAATGGAGAGTAGAAAATGATAAAATATTTAAATATGTTGAGTGTGATTTTTCTGTGTTGTCAGGTGATGATTTGAATTGGAAACTTGTTGTACCCAAAGAAAATCGTTCGTCTGTTATTCATGCCATTCACTGTGTTCCGACAAGTGGCCATCCTGGTGTTTTCAAAACATATAAGAAAATTTGTGAAAGATATTTTTGGCCTAAAATGCGTTCTGACGTTAGTTGTTTTGTTAAGAAGTGTAAGATATGTATAGGTCATAAATCAGTTCAAAAAAGTCCAGCAGGTTTATTGGGTAGTCGACCAACTATAACGAAACCTTTTCAGATGCTTAGTATCGATTTGATGGGACCTCTTCCGCGATCTACGAAGGGTTATAGTTTTATATTTGTGATCTCTGATTACTTCTCAAAGTTTGTCTTAACTTTTCCGCTAAGATCGGCGAACGCATTGAAGATATGCGAGCATTTGGAAAATGATGTATTCCTTTTATTTGGTGTGCCAAAGTATATCATAGCTGATAATGGTACTCAATTCAGGGGAAAACACTTTACCGACTTGTGCAATAAATATAGGGTGAAAATGTTGTTCAATGCTCTTTACCACCCCCAACATAATCCTGTAGAGAGAGTTAATAGGGTTGTTAAGACTACTCTATCTTGTTATGTACAAGAAAATCATAGGAAATGGGATTTATTCCTTCCGTCTGCAAGTTGTGCCATTCGCACATTAGTCCATGAAGTCACAGGATTCACTCCGTATTTTATAAATTTTGGGCGTGAACATATTATTCGTGGAGATCTTCATGATATAACGATTCCTGATAAAAAGATCAATGTGGTCCGTGATAACGTCGATTTGAATAGGTCTGGTAACTTTTTACATTTATATAATAAAGTTAAAGAAAAATTGGAAAGAGCTTATAGAGCTTCCGAGGGAAGATATAATCTTCGAAGACGTCCCGTAGAATATAATGTTGGTGACATCGTCTGGCATAAAAATCATGCTCTATCAAATAAGTCTAAATTTTTTTCTGCTAAATTGAGCCCTCGATATGTCGGTCCATTTAGGATAAAATCTAAGCTTGGTCGTTGGTCTTATGAACTGGAGGATGATTCGAGTAAGTCTTGTGGAATATGGCACGTGAATGATCTGAAGGAAGGATCTGTTGAAGAGTTTGCTTAACTCTTCATTTTACCTGGGGGGGAGTTGTAACGTTTTTTTTTTCTTTTTATCATTTTTATTTTAATATTATTTCTGCTTGGAGAATGAATGTACCGCTGAAGTGGAATCGTCAGGTACACTTTCTAATTGTTTTTGTCTTGTTGGCGATTCTGGTATTGAATTGCCAGAAATTGTGTTGGGGGGTCATTTCAAATAAATATATCATTTCCCGCTCCTCAAGTATAGGCAACCAATATAACATCTTTTCACGTCAAATTGTCAAGTCGCAAAAACTTGTTTTGAATCCCATCTGTGAAAGATAGATACATCAATTGGAAGTCATTTTTCCGTATTTCTCGAGTGTAGAGCATCTCAGCTAATCCGAATTAAGATTTTCTGTCTTCGACCATTTGAGTCGGATTATTTGGAAAATTGCAGATAATATCATAATTTTGCTGATTATTTTGGATATTTATATCACGTTTTGGAATCAAGCAGAATTTCCGTCTTGTACGGGATAAAAATTTTACATACTCTGATAGAAATTTCTATAAAAAGCCGCCCTCCATTTTAGGTAATGTAAAGTACAAATTTCAAATGATTGTCTTCATGAGTTTTAATTGCAGGCTTTCAATTCTTTCAATTCTTTCAATTCTTCTGAATATTTTACTGATTCGATATATAAGTGGATCAACCTGAATTATTGGCGTGTTGGTTGATGCAAAGACATCCCTTGGACATAGGCACCCCCATTGCCTTACACTGAGGGTTGGAATAACTTCTAACCGGTTGGGAGCGAACCGAATTCAACATTTCCATCAACTGGACTTCTCCCTCTGGATGAGTACAACCCTTTTATTTTCATTAGAGAAAGTTACCAAAATTAATCATTTATTTTGAATATATTGAATAACCATATTGGACCATATATAGACTCTGAAATTTAACTAAAATCCTACAGTTTATTATTTTATTGTGAATACCATTATCTGAATACCATTATCTGTGAAATTATCTGTAAATGAAAGCCGGCATTCATTCTTTTAAATTATTGTTCATACTTAAGTGCACTCAATTCAAATTCATTAATTACATTTCATATCATAAATATAACGCTTTTCTCTTCAAGTACTTAGTAATTTGGTAGTTTTGGAAATTTTACAGAAAAGTAGGAATCTTGTTTATATTCGATTGATATCATTAAAACTATCTGGCGCCCCCCCTATTTATTGAGCTGTTCATTTTAAATTAAGAAAAAAATTATAGAATCCACCCCTTCTCCACTAGAGCTAAGCCGCGAGCTTCATTTTACCTTATTTATGTTACATCTAGAGAATATTTGAAAATAATTCACTTGTTGAGAAAAATAACGTAACACGATTGTACAGGTTGATATTAGTTTTCAATTGACCACGTTATGTCATAAAAATTTTACTTATGATGTCATTAATTTTTACTCAATGACGTCATAATTGCTTGTTAAATGACAACCTCAATTTTTCTGCTCATTAATAAGAAGGTGCTACTCAACTTCACTATGGTTTTGAAAATTGGGACCATATATTATATTTCTTGTGAAAAATAAACATGGAACAAACTCTTTATTGAACTGAAAAAAATGAAATTTTAGGCACCGATATAAGTGCAAACACTTTGTAACTAAGCAAAATAATAATAAATGTATTTGAGGCCATCGACCTGAGTCCTTCAGCCATGAAGCAAAATATTTATTTTACATTTAACAAATAAACAATAACTGTTACAATAGAATAATATATAATGATAATATATGATGGCTGCAAACAATTTTCAATTCCGGAAAAAGTACCACCTCGAGCGGAACTCGAAGGAGGATTATAGTGAATTTGAGACTTCAAAAACCAACTTTTCCTCGAAAACAATTACTCTTCAATTTCACTTCTCAAAAGCAACATTGCAACAAGTCATTGCAGCGAAAGTGTGGGGAAGGCACAACAAAGTTTAAAGTGAATTATCTTTGATGTGAAGAAGAAAATGAAACGTTCAACTGAACACTAATTTAAATAAGGTACATAGGGAAGCATATCAATTATTCAACTTACTGTCTATTGCAAGGTCCACAGTGGGTAAATCGTTAGCTAACGATGTACTTACTGTACTTACGAAGTACTTACAGTGTTTTAGCCCTTTTTGAATTACTATAATGTTAAGTTTAGGCAACGTCGCGGATTCTGGGAAATCGAGACGTATGTTTTATCAGATTAAATAATGAGATGTATCGGTCGGAAAGAATAGTTATAGGTTATTAGTAAAAAGTTTTCGGTGTTTAATATTGTGAGAATATTACTTCATCCGAACAAATTCCGAGAGAGACAACCAACCCTACACTTGAAGTTTTACTTTATGTCGTACGGTGGCGCTTCGAGTCTGCACGTGGCGAGGCCATCGAGGGCCATCGAGAGAGAAAACAAGAATAGATCTTCGATGATCGAGAGCAAACGTCAGGGACATAACCTGAGTGTTTTAGTCCTTCTGACAAGTCTTCTGTTCTGACATCTGAACTGGGTTGAGCCCCCTTCTCGGTTGAGCTCCCTTGCGTTCAGACAGCTGAACTGGGTTGAGCTCCCTTCTGGGTTAGGGCTCCCTTCCGTTCAGCCTTCTAAAACTTGCTTAGAGAAAGAGTGAGACTTACGAGAGTGTTTTGAGAATAAACGATTAAAACCATTATCTGTGTATTAGTGGACACTCTGTATTTAAACCTAAATATCCAATAGGTTATGGAACCAGCACGCTTTAAACTGCGTGACGAGGTAAACACTTATTCTGAAAATCTATTGTATACACAACGAGAAAAATATTGAGGTAAGTTGAAATTTCAACTTAATTAACGAGGCTAGAGGAGATATTTTATTGAGTTCAGTGAATGGAAATGATTTATTTCATATTCATTACTGAAATAGAGAATTCCTGTTATACAGTATATATTGTATTTGGAAATAATGTGTTTACCTATCTATTAGAGTTAAATCATGTTCACAACCTAGGAAGTTGATTTCAAGTGTAGAGACCTCGCAAATCTGATTCTTAACGGTTATTGAACGTTGATGTTTAGAGAAATGAGATATTTTACTATACACAGGTTTTAATAGAGTTAAATCATGTTCACAACCTAGGAAGTCAATTTCAAGTGTAAGAGACCTTGCTAATTTGATTCTTAACGGTTATTGAACGTTGATGTTAAGAGAAATGAGATATTTTACTATACACATGTCATATAGATTTAGATTATGCAGATGTAGAGATTCTGCATACTCGTATCAAATTGATTTAGATGTTCGTGAATTCAGATATTTCACATTCATCATTTGAGAAAATTGTATTATGTGAATTTAGAGTTTTTCAGAGTCATAATTTGAGAGATGTACATACATCATTCGAGAGGTATCGATGAGAAAATTTCAGAGACTTTGCTAACATACTTTCTGTTTTAGATTGGATAATTTTAGAGAATTTACATACCACACCTAGAGAATTGGAGCATGTAGATTTGAAGATTCTACATACATTGCTTGGAGCATGTAAAATTGGATGTTTCACATTCCATAAACATAATCCAGAGATTGAGATATTTTGAGAGTATATATATTGATGAAAAATTTGGTGAATTATTTATTTCACTAAACTACAAAAACTGCAGTATGGTAAGATTAGTGATAATCAATATTTCAGGGCTTCTTTCGTACAATGCTTGCTGTGCTGTGTTGTTTGTTTGTAAGCTAGGGATATTATAGGATTCAAGTATTCATCTCGTATATGCACAATGGCCATACCTAACTCAATAGGTTTTCATTGCAGTGCGTGATACCGCTTTTGTAGTAAGGTGTACATGTACGAGGTGGTGATGCTTGAAAACTTGATAGCCATGTTTCGAATTGTATCAGATTGCTGTGCGTCTGAGGCAATTCAGAAGCACGAAACAAAATTTTATATCTTATACCTTGTAGTAAATGTACTAAGAGAGCATATAATGCACAAAAATCTTTAAATACATAATATAAATATTTTGTTTCATAAATCCTGAAATAGATGGCAGCCAAAGGAAATAAAGGAAAACCATTGGTGGATTATCATAGCGATTCCACCATTTCTGTAATTGCAGAAGATATAGGTTTCATGCATTACGAGGAAAGAGAGAATTGTCAAAACCAATGTAAGGTTTTCATGCAATTAATAATTGCCCATTTCCTTGATTTTAGCTGACTAGAGAAGTATCAACGAGTGATACGTAAGAGACTAGATGAGAGATGCTAGAGAAATTTTAGAGTCATTACACAAAACCCCCTTTTGAGAAATTAGAGTTCTGAGAGAGGAGAAATTGTCGACAATAGAGAGAGTAGAGAAGAGAATTTTAGAGTATGAGAAAACCCAGGTATATAAAAATTAATCCATGTTACAGAGGTAACTAGAGTTATGAAAATTTTTGATTGAATTTTAGAGATTAAGAGTTTGAGAAAACCCAGCTATATTTATTGAGAATTAATTCATTTTACAGAGGTGATTAGAGTTAAGAGAATAATTTTTGGGGTTGAATTCTAGAGCTTAGAAAACCCAGGTATTTAAAATTAATCCATGTTACAGAACAGAATTCAAATTTGAGATCTGGATCGACAGTCTATGATCAGAGCTTTTTGACAAATGATTTGTTGGACGTCATAGAGCCAAGTCCGAGTAACCAAACTTTTTCAGAGGCCAACAAATCCAAGAGGAGTGATTGAGTATGAGACATTATCATAAACAGAATTGAGGAGAATTATTAAAAGGAAACTTTCAATATTCCGAGACCCTGTTGAAGTAAGTAGAGGTTTGAGGTTCTCCAGGAAGTGCAAGTCAAATGCGACACACACTTCAGATAAGAGCCCACTTGTACTCCATTAAAATGGAGAAACACGAACCGGTCGATGATTTCTGTGAAAGATTCGACTCGATAGTATGAGAGTATGAAGCATGTGAGGTGTGATTGAGCTAACGGCTCAAAAGATAAGATCTGCACTTTATCAGGCTGTATTACCAGTCATATCCGAGTTACGAGATGCAGATCTGACCAGGAGGCAGACCCCAAACCAAGAAGGTAATTTAGACGAGATCAAGACCTTCATCAGAGAGAGAGAGAGAGAGAGAGAGATCAGAGAGATTAGAGGTTGAGAAGAGGTCTAAAATTAAAGAGGAGATTCCAAAAGTTCAACGGGTATATAAATTAAAATGCTTCCGTTGTAACAAAGAGAGACACTGGTCAACTGATTGCAATTTGAGGCAACAGAGTAAGTAAGTGATTCTGCTTCGGTTGTAGGACAATCAAGTTAGAGGATTGCATTAACAATGGTGGCACGAACGAGACTAGGCCCGTTAAATTTAGAGGATCGAGTAGAGTTAGGTTGAACACGCAAAGTTTTAACACTAAGAGACGGACCCACGTAGACCAGAGGAGAATGAGAGAGAGTAAGAGATTCGACAAAGAAGGTCGCTCCAAGGCAAAAAGGGTTGGAAGTATAGAGCATAGAGAAACTAAAACAGGTAAACTTGATCCAATCATTAACTTCTTTGTAGATTCTGGAGCAACAGACTATATCGTAAATGGTTGTCTGATTTTGAAAAACTTTGAGAGATGTCAAAATATGAGTATAGAGAGCGAATAAAACGAGATAGCAGTCATTGTAATCGATGAGGACAATTCCAAATCCTAAGAGTTTACAATAAGGTTAATAATGAGATTGTGTTAAAGAGTCAAGCAACGATAAGAGAAGAAGATGAGATGAGCTTGCAATCGCAGACACATTCCAATAACGAGTTATTAGGTTCGGAGGGAGAACCGGAATCTGCGATTGGGAGGGAGAAAGAGTATGATCTCATCTTTTCACCTAAAGAGAAAGTTCACAAGTTTCAACTGACAAAACAGATGAAAGACAATCTGAGCAACAAAAAAAAATTGGGATTGCAGTCATATCAGTTGAGAGGTAATTTAGATCGATAACTTGGAATCAATCCAAAACTTAGAACGTGAAGTATGTATCATATCGACAATGGAGAAATTACACTTTAAAGAGACAGAATGAAAGCTGAGAAACAACCAGTTGACACACACTGACACGATGGGACTTATTAAACCACCATCTCATCCAGGTCAGTAAAGATTCATTAATGTCTACATAGAAGATGATTGGAGACGTGTTAAAGCATATTCATCAAAACAGAAGATGAGTTGGCTGAAGCATTAAAGAAATTCTTAATATCAACAAGAAACTTGTTGGAGAAAAATGAGAAGGTATATTATATCAGGTCAGATCAAGGTACAGATTTACCGAAAGGAAATTTCCAGAAGTACTGAGTAGAGAAAATATAGGGAACGAGAGAGCGGAGAGGTTTAACTCGACGATCCAAAAGAAGGTTTGTACATACATGTTTGATTCCAGACTACCTAAGAGTATGTGGGAGATTGGTGTTGATGCATCCATAGATGTGTACAACAGAACACACAAGTCTATCAGATATCAAACACCATTGACAAAGTTTGCACCAAATGCAAAATGCCACTTTGATCAAATTGAGAGATGTGAATGTATTGGATATATTTGTAAGTATTATTATGTATTGTGATGTTCGCATACATTAAGATTCCAAAACCCAGCTTGAAATTTGGAGAATGTGCCCTGAAAGCTGTCCCAGTGGGTTATACCGTGGATACTTGACGTGGCATTCAAGCTCGAAAAAGTCCTTTGAATCTCAACATGTGAGATTTAACGACAAACTTGTCTACAAAGATGTTTATAGAAATAAACTACTTGATGACGCTAAAGAAAAATTAGAAACCCAGGAAAATATAATTGACTGGGATTGGATGAAAAACTCGAAAGAGCCAAAATAAGGGAACTGCCAATAAAAAGGCCAGTACCCTGCTACTTAGAGAAAACTGTAGAGGACGTAAGCTATGCAAGGTTTTTAATTACTCAGAGAATAGTATTTTAGAAAGTGGGCTGAATGACATCGGTCGATTGCCTTTGGATAACTAGTTATCAATAAAGATCAGCTATTAATATTATTATTTTAGGTAAATATGAGAAAACCGATAGATAAGAAGATATGAGGCTTATTTCTTCATTAAATAGAGAACCAAAAATTTCGAGGAAGCTTTAAAGAAGAAATTGATTCCATGATACAAAATAAGGTTTGGATATTGGTAGATAAAGAGTATCTTCAAATTTCTGTAAAACGGGCAAATATTATAGACCCGAAATGGTATTTGAGAGAAAATTAGAGGCAAATGGTCTTATACGATACAAAGTAAGATTAGTCATACGAGGCTTTAAGGTCAAAAATATCTATGACATTAGACTTCCAGTAATTAGAGCTACATTTGCAATAATCAATAAGTATGATTTACATGCTTGTCAATCAGAAGTAAAAACCTGCCTTTTTAAATGGCACTTTAGAGGAGATCTATATGGAGATTCTTGATGGAGTAGACATTGACAATGAGATCAAACGATCTTATGTATATAAACTCCGGAAAGCCCTATATGGACTGAAGATAAGTCCAAAGAGATGTAATAAGAGATTCACTGAAGAGATCCAGAAACTTGGTTCAGAGAATGATATACATAGACCTTGTTTATATACTTGGAGGAGAAATGATATAAATATAAAGAGAAACCGAGAAGAGAGGTATATAAATCAATCAATCAAATTATACCATGAATATGTTAGATAGATTGAATATGAATGACTGCAATGCTCAAAATACTCCTATGGTAACCAGACAGGTAGAAAACAGATTTAAGAAAAATCTATCGGAGAATCTACAAGATGACTCAGATAAACTAGAGATGAAAAGAGTTCCGTATAGAGATGAGAAGAGTTCCTTATAGAGATGAAAAGAATTCCTTATAGAGAAGCGATTGGTAGCTTAATGTATCCATCAAATGGTAGACACTACGTTTGCTGTTAACTGTTTAACGAGAAAACAAATGAAGCCGATCGAAGCTGATTGGAAAGGTGTAGAGAGAATCTTCAGGTATTTGAAAGGTACTGTGAATTTAAGTCTTAAATTCACCGCTCAAACTTAATACTTAGAGGCATTTACCGATGCAACATTTACAGACCATACCGACTTTTCTTCAACTGAAAGGTATGTTACTAGATTATTTGGAGATGTAATAGCTTGGAGAAGCCATAAACAAACATATGTCACATTGTCCACTTGTCAAGCTGAATATCTAGCTATGAGTGATGCTTGTCAAGAATTAATGTCTCTTGATTTGTGGTAGGAAAACAGATGTTTCCTATAACAGTCTTCTATGATAACAGATCCGCTGGAGAATGCACCAAGAAAGATGGTAGTCACAAACTAAAAGTATTTGATGATCATTTAGAGGTAATAAATGACGACCTACTACATAGAGAGAAATCTGGACTTAGAAGACATATGGTTAAAACACATGGTGATTTCAAAACAATGTGTTGAGTATAAGAGAACCACAGTGAGGTGGACTCCAACGAAAGAGAATGTGTCAGAGATACCATCAGACGGTCATAAGAGATTAACTCAAAAACTAATGATTTAATAATCTTGGAATACTAACTCATTGAATTTTTTGTTTTCAGAGTATTTCTAGAGACTAGAGTATAAGCTAATTGAGTTCTGTTTATAGATTAGACTGTGAGTGGAGAATGCTGGTTGTAGTTCGATGAAGGGAGGGAGTGTTAGAATATTACTTCATCCGAACAAATTCCGAGAGAGACAACCAACCCTACACTTGAAGTTTTACTTTATGTCGTACGGTGGCGCTGCGAGTCTGCACGTGGCGAGGCCATCGAGAGAGAAAACAAGAATAGATCTTCGATGATCGAGAGCAAACGTCAGGGACATAACCTGAGTGTTTTAGTCCTTCTGACAAGTCTTCTGTTCTGACATCTGAACTGGGTTGAGCCCCCTTCTGGGTTGAACTCCCTTGCGTTCAGACAGCTGAACTGGGTTGAGCCCCCTTCTGGGTTGAGCTCCCTTGCGTTCAGACAGCTGAACTGGGTTGAGCTCCCTTCTGGGTTAGGGCTCCCTTCCGTTCAGCCTTCTAGAACTTGCTTAGAGAAAGAGTGAGACTTACGAGAGTGTTTTGAGAATAAACGATTAAAACCATTATCTGTGTATTAGTGAATACTCTGTATTTAAACCCAAATATCCAATAAATATAACGGTTGTGGTTGATTATATTCACGGACATTTCAAATTTATTAGGATTACAGTTCATTAGAAGGTCAGTTTGCATTGTATAAGTCCCATTTCGTTCCATTTCAATCCTTATACCCTGTTCCTTTACATCCTTATACAGTGCGGTGCTGTGGGGAAGCAGAGAGCAGTTTATATTGGTAAGATTATTATAACATCATTTTATTGGTTCAAATATAGGGAAAATGCAACATTTCAACATTTTTTGGTTCTTCGAACACGAAATATTTGAACTTCAATTCCAGTTTCAGTTACATTTATTTTGGTTTCAATCGGTTTACGGAGTTTCGGAACTCATTTTCATTTCATTCCTTATTGTATTTGTATATATTCATTCAGTTTATTTTGTTCGTTCTTAAGGTATTGAGCGAAGTAAAAACATGCGGTAGTTTTTTTTGTATTTTTCCAGCGGTTCTCGAATACGATTCGGGTCCCAGAGTGAGCCTTGTTGCCAAGCGTACACAAAAGTATTCAATTCACAGTTTAGACTCGCGGGGTTAGTTTTCGAGTATTCTGCCCACTTGACTTTCAACACAATGGGTGGAACGTCAACTGAAAGGAAAATGAAGATGCTTTTTGCTAAAAAAGAATCTTTATTTTCGATACTGCAGAATTTATTGGATTTGTCAAAATCATTAGCAACTGAAGTAGCTAATACTAAATTTCTAACAATGGTCAGTTCAATTAATTCAACAAAGAATGACCTACTGAAAATAATAGACGATATAACAGAGCTCAGTTTTGAAATTAATAATGAGTTCGAACCAGACTTCAATATATTTAGAACTATTGATGAAATGTGTTGTCACATTCAAGTATCAGCTGCCAAATTGGAACGAGAACAAATTCAGAAAGATGTTTCTTCGATTAATGTTGATCCTCAGGGAAGTTCGGGATTGATACGTAATCTTCCTACACTACCGAAGATTGAATTGCCGGAATTTTCGGGAAATACTAGAGAATCGGAAACCTTTTATTCAATATTCAAGAGTTTGATACATGAAAATAAGTTACTTACGGATACTGATAAAGTTAATTATTTAGTAGGTCGTTTGAAAGGATCTGCGTTGAATATTTGTTCTTCTTAAGCTCCTACTGGAGAAAATTATGAAATCATCTGGAATTCGCTTGTGGAAAAATATCAGGATAAACGCGCTCTTGCAACTAATTATCTATGCCAAATTTTAGAGTTTAAACCGATACAGGGTGAGTCATCTAAGGGTCTCAATATATTTTTGGAAAAATTTGATTGTGCGGTACAGGCTTTGAAGAAGCTTCAATTAGATGATATGTCAGACTTCATTTTAATGCATAAGGCCCTTTCTAAGCTTGATTCTGATACGGTGAGATCGTTTGAAATGACTATTAGGGGTAATGGGATACCTACCTATGAAAATATGATTAAGTTTGTCAAGGAACAATCGAAAATTTTGACTCTAAATCAGCAATCAACCACTCGTAGAGGTGATAGCTATAAAACTCATAATTCGAAATCGTTTTTTGTACATCAAAATAATTCTTGCGTAGGAATGGATCGGTCGGATATATGTATTTTTTGTAATCAGAAAAATCATTAGTTGAGTAGATGTGATAAAATTAAACAACTGTCGCCATCTAAACGATATGCTACAGTACGGGATAACAACTGGTGCTACAATTGCTTATCGCCAAATCACGGGGTAAGAGACTGTCCTTCAGACAAATTATGTTCAGAGTGTTCCAGAAAACACCACTTCCTATTACATTTGGGACGTATACAGGGTGAACTGGAAAAAAATCCAAATTCGAAATCGGATTCGAATACAAATACGTTGGTTTCAACAAATAACAATTTTTGTGCTACTTACTTTGGGCGATCGGGATACTCATATGGTTTTATTGTCGACGGTTGTGGTAAATGTTTTAAACGGTTCGGGTGGTTTGAAAACAGCTAGGTTTTTAGTAGATAGTGGCAGTCTGGTTGATTTACTTACTTATAGGTGTTGTAAGAAATTAGGATTGAAATTTTCACAATGTTTAACGTCAATTCATGGGGTTGGATCTAATTCAAACTCAATTAAAGGTTTTCCAAGTATTATTGTTTCGTCTAGGTATGATTTCAATAGGAAATATTCTATTGAGGCATTTTTAGTAGATAAAATTACGGTTTAACTTCTTATAGCCAGAATTGATCGCGGTGTTTTGAAGAATTTTGGAAATATCCAATTGGCAGATGAACAATTTGACGAACCGGCTGAAGTTGATGGCATTATGGGGGCGGACCTTTTCGCGATTATTGTGGGTAATTCGGTACCATCAGCATCGGGATCTCCAGTCGCGGTACAAACGGTATTTGGTCATATGATTATGGGAAAGGTTCGTAAGTTAGAGTCAAGGGGGGAGTTGGGTGTATTCTTCAGTTTAGGGGAGGACTGTCGGTTGAATGACCTGGTTTATAAATTTTGGGAGATGGAACAAGTTCCAAAGAATATTTTGCCAGACCCAGCTGAAGAAATATGCGACAATTTGTTTGCTACATCTTTTAGTAGAGATTATGAGGGACGTTTCACGGTAGCGCTTCCTTTTAAGAATTCTCACAATACTTTGGGTAATTCTAAGACAACGGCATTGATTCGGCTCTATTCATTAAAAAGAAGGTTAGCGAAATTTCCGGAGTTTCGTTTGAGTTATAATGAGATAATGAAAGAAGCAATTCAGTTAGGTTATATTCATTTGGTTGAGGATGAATATTTAAATGATTCAGCAAGGTAGTTCGAGTACGCCAATTCGTGTGGTTTAAGATGCTAGTACATCACCCGATAATGATGTTTCGTTGAACCATATTTTACATGGTGGTCCAAAACTACAAACCTATCTATTTTCTTTATTGCTGAATTTTAGGTTGTTTCGAATAGCGATTACAGCGGATATTCGACGAATGACTTCGTACTATAAAGCAATTGATAAAAGAAAATGGATGTAGTTATCCTTTTGCAACGAAAATAGGTTTGACAGATGTTTACATAGATGATTTGGTTTGCAGCATTCCTTCCGAAGAGGAAGCAATTGATTTGTATTCGCAATCAGTGTCATTATTCGCTGAAGAAAAATTCGAGTTAGTTAAGTGGTCTTCTAACTCTCTCGATTTATTGATGTTAATTCCTACTGATCAACAACTTGTAAATCCGTTAATATTTGGAACGGACACAAAAACTGGGTGTTATGTATCTGTTCGGAATGTCGCGAATGAATCGTCTTATACAATGTTTTCGAGAGTTTCGACTTGGATTTCTATTTTGCGGATTACGGTTTGGTTACTTAGATTTTTGAAAAAGCTTCCCAAGAGGAAATTCATTAAAGCAGATGATTTGAAAAGAGCGGAGATCGTATTGATAAAAATTGTTCAGAATAAAACTTTCGGATCGGAAATAAGGTTATTGAATTCAGAAAAAGAGATCTATGGAAAATTACGCAAATAAACTACCTTCATCCAAGATGGAGTTCTCAGGGTGGGGGCGATTAGCAAATTCTTCGCTTAAGTTTACTAGCCAACACCCTATTCTTCTTCCAGGCAAAGATTCTTTCACAGTAAAATTGATTCAATACCATCATAAAAGAAATCTGCATACTGGTATATTTCTTTTGGAAGCGTTGTTGAGACAAAAATATCGGATAGTGGGTGGTCGTAATGTTATACGACAGCAGATCCATGCCTGTAATCGTTGTTTTAGGGTAAAGCCTAGAAATAATTATCCTCTGATGGCGAATTTGTCTGCTTCAAGGGTGAATCCAACCAAAGTGTTTTCTCAAACGGGGGTAGATTACTTTGGATCGTTTGAAATATCACTCGGTAAAAATAGAAGAACTCAAGTATATAAGGGATATGTTTGTTTGTTTATATGTATGAGCGTAAAAGCAGTTCATTTGGAACTCGTCAGTTCCTTATCTACAGATAATTTTTTACAAGCTTTTAAACGGTTTTTATCTCGAAAGGGAACTTGTAATGTTCTGTATTCAGATAGGGGCACTAACTTTGTGGGTGCTAAAAAAGTTCTTCGCGAAATTAATGAATTTATTAACTCGGATCAATTTATAACTTCTTTTCAAAATGAATTAGCTTTGAATGGTATTGAGTGGAAATTTAATACGGCCGGGGCACCCCAAATGGGCGGTTTGTGGGAAAGCAACGTTAAATCGGCTAAGAATCTGATCTATAAGGTAATAGGTACTCAGATACTAATTTTTGAAGAGTTCAGCACTCTTCTTATGCAGGTTGAGGCTTTATTGAATTCACGCCCTCTTTGTCGTCTGTCATCAGATTCAAGTGCACCGGAAGCATTAACACCTTCACATTTTTTGACAATGTCACCACTAAAATGTATTCCATCGCATGATTTGTCGGATATCAAGTTGAATAGGCTTGATCGATTTCAACTGATTGACCGGATGGTTCAGGATTTTGGGAGCGTTGGAAATTAGAGTATCTAACGACCTTACAAACTCGGGAGAAATGGCATTTGAAATGCTCAAATATTGAAGTTGGCACGGTTGTCATATTAAAGTGTGAAAATTCGCCACCACTGCATTGGCCATTGGCGTTGGTCACAGCGGTCCATCCCGGAAAAGATGGTATAGTCCGTAATGTAACTCTGAAAACGAGTAAAGGTACCTATACACGACCTGTAGTAAAGGTAAGTCCTTTACCGACCAAATAGTCACAAGAGTTGACTACTTTATATATATATATATATTTTTGTAGGTTAATTTTTGTTTCTTTTTTGTTGAATTTTTTTAACAGGGGATGATTTTGACAAGTTCATTTATGAAAAGTATTTGATTTCAAAGTGTCTAAAATTGAGTTTTCAGGGCGGGGGGTAAGTTTTAGCCCTTTTTGAATTATTATAATGTTAAGTTAAAGAATAGTTTAAGGTTGTCAGTAAAAAGTTTTCGGTGTTTAATATAACGGTTGTGGTTTAATTAACGGACATTTTCAAATATAACTATTAGGATTACAGTTCATTACAAGGTCAGTTTGCATTGTATAAGTCCCATTTTGTTCCATTTCAATCCTTATACCCTGTTCCTTTACATCCTTATACAGTGTGGTGCTGTGGGGAAGCAGAGAGCAGTTTATATTGGTAAGATTATTATAACATCATTTTATTGGTTCAAATATAGGGAAAACGCAACGTACTGTATTTACTGAAACGGGATCCCTCCATAATTTGCCTGCGGAAGGTCCAACTCGTTTAAAAAAAAACAGATAAAATTTGTAAGCTGAAGGTGAAGAACCCACAAGACACATAGCTCTAAATCTTAAGTGGAATTTCATCCTTACAAAATCTTAATCATTTACGAATTGAAATACAATCAATATTCTTCTCTTCAGTGAAACTTATTTGAAGCCTACCAAAATGAGAAATTATGAAGTGAATAGAAAAGACCGAGAACAAGGAAGAGGAAAAGGTACAGTTGTCCCAGTGGAAAGAGGAATTGTATACTACAAACTACCAGAAGTTTTAAGTGCCAATCTCGGTAATTGTTGAAACGAAAGCAGGTGAAATCAACATTTACATTCGAGTAGTAGACGTTGTAGAGTGAAGTGAGAGAGAAAGAGAACACGTGATGAAACACGTGGTAATTGAGACGTATAGTGAATCTAGTGTTCCGTTACGGCTCGAGAAGTTTTTAAATACTTTTCCGTTCTGTAGTGTGTTGTTGGAAAGATGGAGTTATCCGAAATGGATAAAACTATTCAAAATTTTGTGGCCTTGGGCAATTATTTGCTCAAGAACATAGTGGACATTGGGAACACATGTGGACAATTGCAAAGACATGTGAGAAAAGAGGAAAATAATGACAGAAAAAATGAAGACAAATTAGAAGAAGTAGTAGCCGAACCGACCTAAAAAAACAACCCCAAAGCCTTTCCAACAATGAAAGATAAATACAGTGAAAACGTCGAACTCATTCGAAATACATATTCCGTTTTCTGCTTGTTGCACTGATACGCACTAGTGCTGCACCGATCGAGTCTGTCGTTTTCCGCTTACTTTTTTGGTGCGCACTATTTCAGTGTTCACGTTTTCTGCTTATGCCCTGATGCGCCCTCAGTGCGCACCTAGTTCACTTTTTCGACACTGGTTCTGGGAGTCGGTGCATCATTTCCAGTGCAAATATGGCGATAAGATATTTACTTTCAGAGCAGAGTTTTTAAAATCATCTTCATCTTCAAGTGATGATGAATTAGAATTTGTGACCAAAGAAAAATTAGAAAATAAACCAAGAAAAGGGTGTTATGTGGAATAAGTGGTGAAAAAGATATCGCAATTCGCTTCCACATTGCTCTTTTAGACCTAAAAATTTTCATGAGCCCAACCAAAGATAAGTACTGCTCGTACTTATTTAATAATAATTTCGTTTCTGGTACTTCCCAATGATTATTTGAAATGAATTTTATGATTCGATTTCCATAACTTTACATAGTGTTATGGAATTTTATCGATCAAAATTTATAAATCATGGATTTCGTAAAATATCTCTGTTGGTTTCGAACGTAATATTATGATTTAGAAATGATCAATAATTTGTTATGTTTGTAATGATAGTTACTATTAAGTTTTGAAATATAAAAAAGTAATAAAACTAAAGGGTTCGAAATTGGAGCTTAGAATAGGAATTATTATTAGAAACAATAAAACAGGACTGAGTAGAAAGGACGTTGAAGAAAATAATTCAAATAAAGGTGATCTGAATTATTTCGCAGTTTGTTTTGAGATATATTTCAAATTCATTTGAACCAAATTGAGAAAAAAGTTGCATTTATTATTTTTTATTAATTTATATTTTGTTTGGATCTATCTCATTTTTTTATTCAATATAAAATTTTCCTTCATGATAATAGGTACTAATATGCTTACCTGGCAATGAATTTTCGGTTTCCATCATTAGGTATTTGTATTTTTATTATTATTAAATAAAAGTAAATTTAGGGTTAGATTGTTGAGTTTGTGTGAGAAATGCCGCGAGAATTCTCTGATAAAAGTGCACTGAGAACAACTTTCATTTTCAGCTTCATTTGTCAAAATGTCAATTTCTCGGGCAACCCGTGAAAGTGCATGACGTCACAGGTTGCACTCAGTGCACACTTGCCCTGGTGAACCAGTGCGTACCAGTGCAACAAGCAGTAAACGCTATTAGTGAGGATGAAAAAAAATTGGCGTCGTTAAGGAAATTACTACGAAGGAAACGAAGATGGACACAAAAGAGAAGGCAAATAAAGAAAACGACACACAGAAAGAGGCCAGATCCAAAAATATTAATGATAATGGGAAAACAAACAAAAATATGAAAAGTGAAAGAAACGCACAGTTGATTCTGAGTAATAAAAGCATATATAATCAAATTTTTGTTTGTTCTTCCATTATCATTAATGTTTTTGGATCTTATCTCTTTCTGTGTGTCATTTTCTTTATTTGCCTTCTCTTTTGTGTCCATTTTAGTGATGAAGTAAACAAGGAGATCAAGAAACAACAAGTTAAGTGTGAAAAAGTTAAACTAGTAGCGCAAAGGGTGCAAACTTCAGGGCACTATATAAAATATTAAAAGAAGCAGATAAAGAATTTCACATGTTCGGATTGAAAAGTGAAAAGGAATAAAAAGTTGTCCTCCGTGGAGTATTACGAGAATCCACCTTGGAAGAAATACAGATTGACCTAGCTAATCAGGGTTACTCTTTAATGAAAATAACGAGGATGAAAGGACCATCCACCTAGTGCTTGTCGAAAGAGACAAAGCATACAAGGGAACAAGTGGGGAGTCGAAAGATTAGCACTGGAAGTAATTCAGTATGGATCATTCGATATTTATCAAATGCACAGAAAATTTTAAAAACCCTAATATTCAAAAACTCAAATGAAATGAAGCTCACTACCTAAAAAAAATGCGTGGACCAAAATAATAAGATAAAGAAAAAGTATGGATGCCAAAAAAGAAGAAGTTAAAAAGAATAGCGAAAAATTCCCAGAAAGCAAAGAGGAAAAGCAACCTAAACAAGGAAAAAAATCTATTTAAAACGATGACACACTAGCAGCCCCTCTAGGAAGAATGACTACAATTTTACGACAATGAAACAAAAGATCGCCTTCTTAGAAGAACAGGAATAACTGATTATGCTCTTCGAGAAGAAATGAACCACTGATAATGAAAGTCTTACAATTGCGTTCTGGAATGCAAACGCAGTCTTCCAAAAAAGACAGGAATTAAGTCGTTTCTTGGAAGAAAATAAAATTGACGTAATTCTTTTGGGTGAAACCTATTTCAAGCCAACCAAATACTTGAAAATAAGAAATTATAAATTATCAAGAAAAGATAAAGAACAAGGTAGAGGAGAAGGTGCAGCCGTATTAGTGAAAAGAGGAATTGCACATCACGAACTTCCAGAAGGTTTAAGTGCAAATATCGAAGAAAATGGGGTTAGTGTCAAAACGAAAGCAGGTGAAATAAATATTTATTCTGTGTACCGATTCACAAACAATGGGTTAGAAGAAGCCAATATAGAACTTCTTCCGAAATAAAAACCTACGATAATTGCGAGAGACTTAAATGCGAAGCATCATGTTTGGAATAGCAGGAAGACAAATCCCCAAGGAAATAAATTTAGAGCTATAGCAGACAAATGTAATCGGTTAGTACTAGAACCAGAAGATTAAATTCATATCCATGAAACCACAGATACGATGGACGAACTGGACATTGCATTAATGAAAAATGTATCAGCGTATTATGAAATAGAAACCAAGATGGATCTCTCATCGGATCACAGCCCAATGATCTTGATATTAGAAATGGGAACAGACAGACTGTTCACGGACCCGAAAATCAATTAATTGGGCGAAATTCAAAGAAATTATTCAAACGAATTATGTGAAGATAGAAAACAAGAACAGCTAGACGAAGCAATCGTGGATCTAGAAAAAAAATAAGCGAAGCTGTAATAAAGTCCACCAAGATCAAAAAAATACCGAAGAAGAAACTGCTACTTCTAGACCTGAGAATTTTGTTAGAGGAAAAGAAAAACGCGAAGAAACAGTATAGACGCACATTAAACCCCTATGACAAAACTATGTCTGAATGAACTGATGAACGATGTGAAAAACAGAGTCAGACAAGTGTTCAACGAAGACTGGGACAAGAAGTTAAAAGAATTACATACAGCAGACCAATCACTGTGGAAAATGACGAGAGAACTAACTGAAAGAGAAACGAAAGCGAAGAAACCAGCACTGAAGAAGGAAAATCTAGTAGCTGTCAGAAATTATAAGAAGGCAGAAATATTTGCAGAATATCTGGAACATCAATTCAAACCGAATCCAACAATCAACGCAGATCAATTCAACCAATCAGTCAAAATACACGGAAATATAACAGACGAAGATCACAATGAAATGGAAGAATATTCAACAGGAGTGACTAAAAAAGAAATTGAAGAAGTTATCAAAACGTAAAAAAATAGAAAAGCACCCGGAATAGACGGAATAATCAAGCAATTAAAAACTTATCAGAAGAATCTCGAGATCAAATTGTTGAAATAACCAGATTCATACTTGAAACAGGAATTATCCGAACAAATGGAAAACGGCGGATACAATATTAATTGGGAAGAAAGAAAAAGACAAAAAACAACCAAGGAATTATCGAACGATAAAAGCCTTTTATCGGCAATTAGTAAAGTGGTAGAGAAATTGATCCACAGAAGACTGACATAATTCGTAGAAGAAAAGAAAATAATTTCAGACAACCAGTTTGGGTTTCGTAAAGATCATTCAACGATTCATCAGCTGGTACGATTAACGGAAAACATTAAGGAGCAAATGAACCTCTCTACAAATACCGGTGCAATTTTCTTGGATATAGAAAAGGCATTTGATAAAATGTGGCATCGGGAAATGAAGTTGATGAAATTTCCACACTTACGAGATTGATAAAATTGTACCAGGCAAATAGAAAATTTCGGGTGAATATCGATAGTTCCAGGTCTACGATTAGACTCTTCCGAGGTCAGCACCTTGTCGTGGTGGAAGTGCTAAAGTACCCGCAAGGATCCTTGAGGCTATGTTGACGGAACCTCGCTTCCAGCGGGGCCTCCCATGTCGAACAGTCTAAGGAGAGCGACGAAAACAAAGATTGATCAAAATGTGGAACGGCCAATCCCAGCCTTTGCCGCATTCCTCTTACCCTGAAATCCCATGCTCCCTAAACCCCATATACTTACTCCAACCCTGTCCATTCCCGAGATATTTCCTGTGGAGGTTCCGGCCGCTAGTCAGTTGGGAAAGGAGTCCCAGGCCTCGAATACTCACCCTTCCTTTCTCCCTACAGACGGATGTAACTAGAGAAGAGCGATATTTCACGAACTGTGATTTAATTACTGATATCCGAATGTCACAGGTAGTCACGCCGAAAAACGAATACAGAGTGACGGGATCACAGTTTGAACATTTCACACTTTTCAGGGCATATCATCATCCGTTGCAATCGTATATTATGAAGGCAGCCTGATGTTTTTATTGCTTCGCAACCTTTTTCGACTAACATAATTGCATATTTTTATGACAATCCCAGCATCGTAGGCAACTTCGCCTGCTTTAGGAAGTATTTTGTGGTTAAACAATAAATACTTGCTACAAACAAATGATAACTACTGAATTACTACATAATTGGTGGTGGCAATAAAATTCTAATTTTATGCTTATCTTTGATGAACATAAATAGTGATGAAAGATGGCGGAGAGTGAGGTTGTGGAAGTTGATCGCTCTTTAAAAAATTTATCTAAAGACAATATTTGTGGACATTGTGGCCGGAAAGTATTGGACTATATTTCCTGCATTAAATGTGATGATATATTGCATCCATCATGCATGTCGAAATCTTCAAGTGGAAAGACTCCGGTTTGTCTTCATGTGCCAGTGGAAAGGAGGAGTGAAACAGAAGCTGATGAAATGGATTTTAGAATTTTGAAAATGGATAATTCGTACTTAAAAACTCTAGTTGAAGAATTAAAAAGTAAGAACAAAATCTTAATGCAAAATAATGCATTACTCATCGACAAATTTTCTTTGAATGGAAATAACGAAAATGAAAATGATAGAAAAAAGGTAAACAACAGTAACAACACTAGAATGCAAGTACAAAAACCAAACATTCTGAAGTTAGCTACTATTTCTGACTCGGTGAATTCTGTGTTGCCTATGCGTCCGACACAAAATGTAATTGACGTTTCTAGTGAAAACGTAAACAGTTATAACCTCAACAAAATATCAAAGGATCAGGAACGTTCACATAGTTTGAAATTTCAGTTCCCAACAAAAATGATGAAATTTCAATGTTTCAAGAAAAACGAGAATGGACTGAAGTTAAGAATAGGAGAACAAAATATGTCCGACCCAAAGGGATTATATGCAAGGGCACTACATCGTCTTTCTCTGGGGTTTCTCAAAAAAGGTGGATATATGTGGGAAGAATCGCTAGAAAGGATGTTGAAGAAGGTGTAATAGAAAATACGTTCGTGCTGGATTGGGTTCAGATCTTGTTGAAGTGAAGAAATTGGTTTCGATGGAAAGTAATTCATCTTTCAATGTAGGTGTCCCATCTGAGAATATGTATAAGAAGATAATGAATGAGGAATTCTGGCCTAATGGAGTATTAATTCGGGATTTTAGTTTTAAAAATTTTTTTCAGAAGAATTTTATTGTGAAGCAAAAAACAAGGTAAACTCGTACATTACTTTTGTACATCAAAATATTCAATGTGTAAGAACTTCATTTATTAAATTCTGTAGTTTTCTAGAGTCAAAGAATCCTGATATTTTTGGTTTGACAGAACATAAGCAATCTTTTGAACAACTGCAAGCATATCATTTTAATATCTATAGACTAGCATCTCTCTTTTGTAGAGAAAAAGGTTCACATGGGGGATCCGCTCTGCATTACCTATATAAAGAATCAATTAATTTCAAAGTTAGGTACGATCTAGAAAAACTGAGTGTTTCAAATGTCATTGAATGTTCAGCAATACAATTAATCTCATGTTCTGAAAAAAGTATAATTGTGTGTATTTATAGACCTGATACTTCACCACTAACAGATATTGATCTTTTTTTGAGAGACTCATGATCATTTTGAATGTTGCATTAAGGGAAAATTCTAAAATTGTTGTTTTAGGCGATTTCAATATAGATACTCTGGGAAGAAGTGAGAATGCACAAAATTTTTTTGATCTAATTGGGAGCTTTGGGATCGAAGCTAAAATACGTGAACCAACAAGAATAACAACAACATCGTCGACATGTTTAGATAATATCCTCACAAATTTCGAGAACTGTGAGTCCTCTGTTTTTGAGGCTCATCTTTCTGATCATTGTGGTCAGAAGCTCAGGATTCGACAGTTGTTGGATGTTCCTGAGGAAGTATTTAGGCCCAGTTTCACCAAATGCTTTAATCTTGACTTGGCTCTTAAGTGAGGCCTTAGATCACGATTAATGTAATGTAGTGTTTCACCACATTCCAAAGCGCCATTTAATCGACCAATCGCGATTTAGCACTAATCGGCCATTTTTGGAGGATTACAACCTTTCAAGTTGGGATTAATAATTATTTATCAGTATGGAACTCTTGTGTATGTAATTATTTTTCCGGAAATTTCTAATTTTTGGGTCAATTTTATCAAAATATGACTATATGTACAGGCTCAATATTTTCCATTTAAAATACACGTTAACTTTGTTTTTGTGTTTTATGAAATTTATTGCAAAGAATAATTTATTGATATGTTTTATTGAAATATTATTTAAGAAGCAGTTAAACTTGTTAATAAAAATAAATAAGTAAATAAAATTACTTATATAGTTTTTTTTCCAGAATATGTGGTTTTGTGAAATGTTTTGAAATGTTATGAGTTATGAATGAATGACACCTGACACCTAGCGCCAATGGTGGTCATCACTGCTAATACGATACAGAACACTATATAACTTTTTGTTCACAACGTTGCCAAATGGTTTGACTATTTAAACGCGATTTGGTTAATCGCGATCATCTTCGGACGGGTTGATGCATGGTGAAACAGAAAACACTGTTGAGCCTGCTTTAGTAACAAGCGGAGTTTAATCAATCTGGGATCAAGTGCTGTTTGGTGAAACTGGGCCTTAGGGCAAGACAGATTAATGAAACTAGTTTGAAGTACTATCTGATCAAAATTGGGATGACGTACTTCATTCCACAGAAGAAGACGTGAATAACTCATGGAACACATTCTCAGAGAAGTTTTGTTCTCTGTTCAGAAATAATTTTCAAGAGAAAGTGTATAAAGCAACTTGATATATTACTGGTCGTGTCTAGGATAGATTCTTCCTACAGAAATGCATATAAATATTTAAAAATGAAATATGATTTGTGGAGTAAGAGAAGCGTATTATGGCGACAAAATTTCAGAATCCAATAACAAATCCAAGACAACTTGGAATGTTAACCGTCATGTTCCAGGTAAATCGCGTGAAAACGGTTTTCCGATTGTTGGGGATGTTTTGCAGATTGTTGAGAAATTTAATGAACATTTTGATACAACTGCACGCAACCTGGTTTCGAAATTGCCAACATCTTGTAGCAGAGAACTTGAACGTAGGGAAAAATCATTTTTTATGTTTGAGGTTCAAAAGTCGGAATTTTATCATGCCGTGAAACAGTTGAAAAATAAGAGATTATGCGGACATGATCAGGTTCCTATGTGTGTTATCAAACACTGTTTAGAGTTTATAATGGATCCACTATGCCATATTATGAATCTTTCTTTTCAGTCTGAAATATTTCCGGATGATCTTAAAGTGGCTGTAGTAAAGCCTCTCTTCAAAAAAGGTGCAAGGGATAATTTGGGTAGTCATAAGTCTCTTATCTTCTTTCGCGAACGTGTTTGAGAAGGTTTTAGCTAATAGATTCGTGAAATTTTTTCGGAAATTCGATGTTTTCGCGGGCTGCCAGTATGGTTTTATGAATGGAAAGAGTACCGAAGCGGCTGTTTTTGAACTTACTTGCAAGATTTTCGAATCACTTGAGAAAGAAGAGGTTCCCATAGCTATCGTGCTTGACTTGGCCAAAGCTTTTGATAGTGTAAATCATAACTTTTACTTTACAAGTTGAGTGTTTACGGCATAAGGGACAAACAACTTAAATTAATTGAGAGCTACCTTCAGAATAGAAAACAAAAAGTCGTTGTGTTTGACGGAAAACGTGATCACCTGTCTTCAGAGAGAATTATCGAGTTAGGCGTGCCGCAGGGCAGTATCTTGGGACCATTGCTCTTTGTTATTTTCATCAATGACCTCCCTAACATATTTCTTTCTGATTCCATCAAGTCCTTGTTGTAAATGAATGGTGTATCGAAAATCAGCTTGTGATTAATAATGTTAAGACCCAATGTATTATTTTCAAGACTGAAAGAGCAAATCGCTAGTACCCAACAAGTATAACCTACCGAAATACTGTAGTATCAATCAGTGAATGTGTTAAGTTTCTGGGAGTTCATATAGATAGTTTCATGAAATATCATAGCCATGTGGAAGAAGTTAATAAGAAATTAAAATCGGTTATTTTTGCATTAAGGATTCTTAGAGATCAAGTTGATGTGGATGGATTAAAAACGGTTTACTATGCTATGTTTCACTCACAATTAATTTATGGCATCATATTTTGGGGGAGCAGTTCTGGAGCTCATCAGATTATGAGAACGCAAAAATCGGTCTTGAGAGTAACATTCCGTCTAGGTTTCAGGGAATCATGTCGTGGTAAGTTCAAGCAAAATAACATTTTGACTATCTATGGACTGTACATTTATAAGATATTGATGATCATGCATAAACACCAGCAATATTTCTGTAGTCCTTTAAATGTTAATAACACTAGAAGAATACATCCATTTAATTTTTTGGTTCATTCTTTGTCTTTAACTGAAAAGGGACCGGCATATATGGGTATTAAACTGTTTAACAGTTTACCAGTGAACATTCGAAGGTTATATGGTCATGGGTCTTTCAGGAAGTCTGTTTATTGTTTTCTTTTACATATTGAGCCATACAACATTAAGAATTTTATTTTTCAAGTAGGGATAATGTAGTCAATATTTTAATTTTTTTTTTGTTTTTCTTTTTTGGATGACCTGTATTCCTTTCTACTTTGTATATATGGGAAATCAATAAAATATTGTTATTGTTATATTGTTAAACAACCCCAAAGAAATTCTTTCTATATTGAAGTTGCCGACCGAAGCAATAAATGGTACTTACTCTGTATTATAGAAAATAAACGAAAACATGTCAGAGACATAATAATAATAGGCGAAGGAATAATAATAACAGGCGAAAGACCAGCAATTTTTGGGCTTTCTTCACAAAAGTTAATGTAAATTATGCTACTTGTAATTTATGCAAGTTGAAATTATCTCTTCAAATTTGAGAAAAAAAATTTGAAAAATAGATATTCTTCTGTTACGTTTCTAACTAAATCTGAAATAAGGGAGAGTTGAAAATGTAAGAAAAATGGATATTTTCATAATAATTTTCCATTAATTTTGCTTTGAATGATAAGAGTGACCAATTCGAGTTGCAAAGATAAAAGAACTAAGGTTTGGGTGATTCATACAAATATTAATAACAAGCAACCCAAACAGTGATAACGTCACGCTTTAATTTCACTGATATCATAAAGTAACGTTCACGTTTCACAACGTGATCTAGAAATCACGGTATTGCTCCTCTCTAGATATAACGGCTACTGACACTGGCACGAATCAGGTCCCAGGGATGTGTGCAATGCACAGTCCTAAAACTAATATGGAAAAATGCACAAAAAATCGAAGAAAAGGATTACGGTGCATGAAATGGATACTCCAGTACTAGCTGGCGGTGTGTTAAGCGCTGGCTGTTATCAAGGAGGAATAGAAGACCGAGATGATAAATGAGAAAGTGAATGTAGTGCAACTTCAAACCGAACTGAATAAATGGAAAAAAGATGACTTAATTGAATATATAATTTTCAAAAAGTTACCAGCAAGTGCTAAAATTGGTGGAGTAGTATTGGTGGCCCTTTCCAAATTAATTGAAGGGGAATGTTCAAAAGTGGAAAATTCACAAGACCGAAATTCGGAAAGCGCCTTGGACAGCAAGAATATCAAGATGGATAAAACTTTGAGTGAGAAACTAATTACCCAATTGGAAAAAAGAATAAAAGATCAAGAATTGATAATAGATTTAATGAAAAAGGAAGATGCTAGAAAAAGTCAGGTTATATCAGAAAACAATAAAAAAATATATAACACAAATTGTAAACAAATCCCAGTGGATGTCAGTGGGGCCTCGAAGTCAGAACAGTCAACCGTGAGTAGCGCAAATGAACTACTGTTAAGTCAACCGGTAAGGTCACGTCAGAGATCCGTCTCATTTGACGAAACGAAAGGCATCCCTAAAATAGCACCATCTAGCGTCACAAAAGAAAACCAGACGGTAAACAGAAATCTACAAAAGACAGAAATCACAGATATAAACAATACTAAAAGAACTACTCATAACAACATGGGTTCTGTGGCAGCTATTCATAGACAGGGAACATCTAGAAATAACCTCCAAATCAGGGAACAAACGAAAACATAAACAGCACACTTCAATCAGCGGAACAAAAAGCATGGCTATATGTAGGGAAAATTAATATGAAATGTACAACAGAGGACGTCATGAAGTTCCTCTCGGATAAATTTCCAGGGAAATAGTCGCAGGTGGAATTAATTTCGAACGAAGGAAGTTCAAGCAAAGCCTTCAAAGTAGGAATAGATTATAAACTACTTGAAGAAGTTAGTAAGCCTGAGTTTTGGCCTCAAGGAGTGACTGTCAGAAGATACCGATTTTTTCGTGGACAGAGAAGACATCAAGGATAAGACATACAACATTTTAAACTTAAACATAAGATCAATTACAAATAAAGTTGAACTCCTAGAAAAGGTCTTGGAAGAGGAAGATATACATGTTGCTGTGTTGACTGAACACTGGTTGAAGGAAAATCATACTGAACAAATAATAGTGCAGAACTTTGTCTTGGGTGCCCATTATTCTAGATCAAATGGATATGGTGGAGTTCTGATCCTTCACAGAGATGACTCGAAAATGTTGCCACTGGAGTGTGTGAGGAAATACTCTGTGGAAAATCACATTGAATTGGCAGGGGTTTATAAGAGACTTCATAGAAAAATTATAATTGGGGTATACAGACCACCACAAGGAGATTTTGAGGTGTTTCTGACAAATTTTCCGTCCTGTTTGGATGAGTTGGGGTGCATGAATCTGGGTTATGAAGAAATCTATGTTGCTGGAGACTTCAACAGTGACTTAATAAGATGCAACACAAATGGAAGAAACCTGCAGAATCTAATGGGTGAGTTCAATCTCCATGCTAAATTTAATGAACCTTCTAGAGTATCAATTGAAACTACATCTTTAATTGATAATATATATTCAAATAGTGATACAGACTCTGATCCATGTACGATAGAACCACATATTTCGGACCATAGAGGACAGGTGTTACGATGTTCTGGTATGTTAATGAAACCTAAGAAAAGAAAAAGTAAATTAGTTAGAAATCTGAGAAAACAAAATATAGATCGATTCATTGAGGTACTCTCAAGTCAGTGCTGGGATTTCGTATATTCCGACTTATCTGCGGGACAGATCTTTGACCGGTTCTGGGCCCAAATTCTAGAGATCTATGAGTTAACTTGCCCACAAAAGGTTTTGAAAGTTGAGAGAGGATATTGGGTGTCAAAGCTGAAGAAAAACAGGGAGATCAAGGAATTGAAGAACAGGTTAGATGCGCTTTCAGTGATACATCATATAAAAGGAAATTCAGATAGTGGAAAAGCATATAATGTTTGTAAAAGATTATACAGGGAAAAATTGGTTGAAATAAAGAGGAAAGAAAATCTTAGAAAAATTGAGCACTCATCAAACAAAACCAGGGAAATATGGACGGTTATAAGGGGTAATCAAGGAAAAAATAAACAGCATGATGAAGCAGAAATAAATCCTATGACCTTAAATGAACATCTTTTGAAAATAGGTAAAGATATTGAGAAAAACTGCCCAAAAGTTGACGTTAGTTCTGGAGACCTACGTAAAAAAGCAGGAAAATTCATGCGAAATTCCTTTTTCTTAAGAGAAATAACGGAAATAGATGTCCTGAAGATAGCGAAGAAGGTCAAGGGTAAAAAATGTAGAGATATCTATGACATGTCACCGAGTATGTTGAAGCTGATCATTCCAAGTATAGCAGAGCCTTTGGCAGAGATTATAACGAGATGCTACAGTGAAGGTTATTTTCCTGATCAGTTAAAACGTGCCAAAATAATTCCTGTATTCAAAGGAGGAGATAAATCTGAACCTTCAAACTACAGGCCTATTTCAATACTCCCAAGCCTCTCCAAAATATTCGAGATTGCTTTGAAGGATAGACTTTCGGAATTTTTCACGAAGTACAATATTATATGTCACGAACAACATGGATTCCAAGAAAATAAGTCCACAAGTACAGCAATAACTTCGGTACTGGTTGAGGTTGCAGATGCTTTGGACTCAAGAAAGAAGTGCAGGCTGATGGCATGCGATCTGAGTAAGGCGTTTGATACCCTTAAACATGATATCTTGCTGCAGAAGTTGGAGAGCTATGGCATTAGAGGTGTCCCGCTGAAGTTGATCAGTAGTTACTTGCAAGGTAGATATCAAAGAGTTTGTATTCAGGAGAAATACTCCGACTGGGGATTTGTGGAGTGTGGAGTTCCTCAAGGGTCCATATTGGGGCCTCTATTATTTTTGATATACATGAATGACTAACCTCCAAATGTTAAATCACACAGCACAGTGCTCTTTGTTGATGACACTTCATTCCTCACAATTGGTACTACTGAAGAAGAGCTCAAAGATATTTCATCGAAGATCCTCGAACAGGCTGAACTATGGTTTAGTGCAAATAAGCTCAAAATAAACAGGGAAAAGACACAATATCTCACCTTTGAAACTGAACCCGCGACTGAGATGAACCTGAAATTCCTGGGTATATATCTGGAACCGAATTTGAAGTTCTGGAAACACATAGAGGAATTAGAAAAGAAATTGTCAGTAGCTACTTACCTCATTAGAAGATCTAAACAATTGGCAGGAAAGCAAGCAGCCAAAATCGCTTATTATGGATATTTCAGTAGTGTTTTGAATTATGGGTTGCTGTTTTGGGGTGGTGGACCTGAAATGAAGAAGATTTTTACAAAACAAAAAAATGCAATTCGTATATTGTGTGGATTGGGGAGTGCTGAAAGCTGTAGGAGTCACTTCCAAGAAGAGAACATACTCACACTCACCTGTTTGTACATACTTTCCTGCATCCTATACATCCACGACAACAAGGAGAAACTGACGCGAAATGGGGAGTTCCACAATTACACCACAAGGAATGCGAGGAACTTTTCAACACCATATCATAGGGTCGCGGCGACTCAGCTAAGCATTAACCATGAGGCCATACAAGTATATAATAAGATCCCTGAAGTTTTCAAAGTTATGAACAAAAATAAGTTGAAACATGAAATAAAGAAAATTTTGTACAAAAAAGCCTTCTACACTATGAATGAGTTTTGGATTAGCCAATTTGAATAGTTTGTCATGTATGTAATGTTTGTCTTATACTCGATTATTGACTATCAATGCCTTAAGATTTAACCTGTTTTGAACGTTAATTTATTGATTTTATTTAATTTATTTCAATGTTAATTTATTTTAAATTTTGACTTTATTTATATTTACATTTGATTATATTATAGATTTGATGAAACTTATTTAACTGCTTTGAACTAGAATTTATTGATGTATTGACGCCCCATGGAATATGTTGATGGGTTAAAATTATTCACTTGTATATTATTGTGAATAAATAAATAAAAAAATAAATATAAAGATTTCGAAGTCAACGCGCTAAGATTATGTCTGCCGGCGGGAAGGCGGTCACTATTATAGCACCGCCGGAAAAGATCCACTCAATGATCACAAAGAGAAAACTGAAAATATGTTTCTCTGTAGCTGACATAAGGGCGAGGAAACCACAAATCAGATGCAATAGGTGCTGGGAAGAAGGGCATATTGCCAGATTCTGTGACGGGGAGATAGAGGAAGCAAATGCAGAAATTGCGCAAAGGATGGGTACATAGCGAAGGATTGCAAGAGCCCCCATTTTGTCTCAACTTTCTAGAATGGGGCCATCGAACGGCCACTAAGAAATGTGTAGAACAGAAGAAAACGAGCTACATGAATGTGAGAGAAGAATCTAGAGCTGGAGAAAGCTATTGAACAAAAAAGCGATGTTAGCCAAGATAAAGGAACTATCTGAAGATTTATATATATTCCACCTATACATATTTTTTGTTTTTGATAAAGGGTATAAGATGAATAATTATTTTTAGGATCCCTTTACACCTGAAATAGCTGTAGAATATAGTTATTATGCAGTCTTTATAGTATTTACAAGCGAGTCATCGATATTATTTATACTTAGCTCTTATTGGAATCTCATCTGTGGTAATTTATTGATTTTATTGGTGTCCTATATACACAGTTTTCATTTAAATTTTATTCATTTTGATTTATCAGTTTTATATGTATATACAAGATTTTATTGGAGTTTTATTTATATTAATTTAAAAGTTTTATATGTACATACGAGATTTTATGAATCTATTTACCACCTAATTCATTTTTCTATTTATTTTGATGTTTTGAACTATATTGGTCCAGCAGGGGTATATGTCACAGAGCTAGGAGTCCAACAGGTGAATTTGGGTAGAGCCAGAGCTGCTCATGACATGGCATGGGCGTTTGCAATGAACAAAAAAACAGATATTGTTATAGTATCGGTACCAAATAAAAAAATTACCTAGAATGGTAAATGGTTTCTCAGTGAAGAGGAAGACGTTGCAGTAAAAATATGAATCAAAAGGTGACAGTAGATAAGGAAATGAACCAACCACAATTTGTTCACCTTGCTGTACCAGGATGCCATATATGCCGTGTACATCTCACCAAATATTTCGATCCAAAATTTCAAGATAAAACTCGACAAGATATTTGAAGACGCATCCAGACAGCGAGGCGGTAAAATTATAGCGGGTGATATAAGTGCCAAATCCCCCATAAGCAGATCCCAGAGGAGAACTTGTCGACGAATTGCTAGCACAGCTCTCCTGGACAGCAGAAAATCGATGTGAGCTCACTTTCGTCAGAGAAGAATCAAGGACGCACATAGATGTAGCACCTGCCCCATAGTCATTTGTACATAACATAATGAGGTGGAGAGTAGAACAAGACAACCACCATGTGCAAATTTATTTTACCATTAACGTCAAGGGACAAAATAGGAGAGGGGAATTGACAAGAAATCAAATACTCGACGGAAGAACTTTCATCAATCATCTCAAGTGCATAACTGACGCGAGTGGGATTCAAACATATAAACAGATACTGCAGGCCAAAGCATCAGCAGAAAAGAAAGGGCATCAAGGATACAATACGCACCCCTATTGGTGGTGCCAAAAGGTAGAAGACGCCAGAAAGAAATACTTTTCTGCAAGAAAAAAGTACATGAGGATGCTAGCGAGAAAACAAGATGGATGGAAAGAGAAGTATACTGTAATGAAAACATTCAGAAATGCTCTTAAACATGTCATAAATAGTGGAAAAAGAGACTGCTGGAAGAAACTGCTGGACCAATTAAATCCAGATATATGGGGACAGGCTTATAGCATAACAACCAAGTATATAAACACACAGAGACTCCCGTACGACCTGACAGTGGCCCGAAGAAAATATTCATTGAGGGTATTAGTTATAAATTCTTTCATAGTATTTTCTTGTATGAAAAGAATCAATCATAGGGAAACACACTATAATATACTATTATTTATTAATCTTAGGCTATCGATTTCGGAACATTCCTATTCCATCTTCAGGCCAGCTGAAAGTACACAATTTTATAATATTTTAACCTGCTATGATTAACTTATGTATTCGAAATGGAATATTTAGGGTTAGGTTAAGAGTATGCAACTTACTGTCGTATAGAAGTCAAAAAGGATGAAAAAATGCTTCATTAAATATTATTACTCTAGTTTCATTGAGTTTCATCAACAACATTGTATTATTCATACATTCAAGGTCAAGATTCCAGGACGTAACAGGAACACCAACACCGAACAACCACAAATTTCATACAAGGTTTACTAATATGTCAGAGGTCGATTTTAATGAAGACGAAATGAGAATTTTAAATCTGGGACACAAATTCGCACCAATCCCTAAAACTACAGAAGTTTATAAGACGTCGGTTGATATAGAAGTACAAGTAAAAAACAACCCGGAATACCTTAGAATAGCAGAAGATATAGCAGATGATTCGAAAATCTATAAGAACACAAAGGTAAGAGTATGCAACCTAACAAAAATTAAAAATAATAAACATATTCAAAAAACTATAAATCAATACAACAAAGTATGACTGATAACAACCTCATATTAAGGAAAGCAGACAAAAATGCGGGATGTTAGAAAAGACAGCACAATAATATAAATAAGTGTAAAAATAATGCTTTACAAAAATATACAAATGAATTTAACAATACACTGAAGACAACTCTTCCAACATTACAGAAATTCAATGAAACAGTTAACACCTTAAAAGAAAAATACCCACGAATCCCATAAATGTATAGAACGATCAAACTTCATAAGCCAGATAAAAGCATTAGACCCATAACATCGGCAATATCATCCCCAAACCACAAGATCTCAAGATTCATTTACAACTTTTTCAACAAAAAACTCGAATATAAATCAGATTTTACAGTTAAAAATTCGATAGAACTAGTAAGAAACAAACAATCGCTTAGTCTAGAACCTGATAAGGCATATAAGATTTTATCAATCGACATAGTCAACCTTTATACCAATGTTCCCATTGAAGAAACTCTCAAATAATGCTCTTACCACTCAGTGAACACATAGTCATCTGGAAAAGATATGTTGACCACATTTTTTGTATATGGTCAGGAACAGACATAGAACTTGAAACAGTTTTCCAACAAATTAACTATAAATTCAAAATAAATTTTACCTTAGAGAAATCCATATCTAATTCTATAAATTTCCTTGACTTAAAAATTACACTGGATGATAATAATATTTTCTCTTTTGATATATAGAGAAAACCAACACAAACAGATTCAATAATTCCTAATGGCTCATACCATGCACCCCAAATGAAGAGGGCAGCTTTCAGATTTCTATTTCACAGATTGTTAAATATACCACTGACACAAGAAAACTACATAAAAGAAATCAACATTATACAGGGTCTTTCACGAGGAACCTCACCCCTATTTATACGGGAAACTACTGAACGAATTTTCATGAAATTCAGCACAAATCTAAAATATTTTCAAGGCATGAGCACCTCCGGTTTTTCCGGAAATGACGTCAACTTCCGTTTTTCAAATTAAAACACCATTTTTTTATTGCAGAAATAGATTCCTTAGAAAATTTCAAGTTATTTTGATGTAACATTTTTCAGTTTTGGATGAAAAAATCTCTCTGAGCGGGAAAATTCGAAAAAAAAATCGAAAATAGAGCTCCGCTGAAACAAGAATAACTTCGAGGTTTTTGGATGGAAAATTTTCATTTTTGGGATTTTTCAAGATGTAAGATTGATGTATCCACTTTGAAAATCGAAATCGCGATTCATGATACAGGGGGTGCAAAAATCGCTTCCAAAATTAGGGATGACAAAATCGTGAAAAATCAATTTTTTTGAATTAGAACCCCATTTTTTTATGGCAGATATTGAATTTACGTTAAAAAATAATGTGAGTGTATGTATCACACCCTTGCCCTAAAGTAGATATTTTCTGAGTTATTCACAAAAACTGTTTTTCGTCTTGAATTTTCAGCTATTTCTTTTCCCTTCTTCACGCCAAAAAGATGAAATTTTCAGGAACTGTTACTTAAACCATGTTTTAGATTTTACTACCCTAATATGCAAGAGAAAAAAGTTACAGGTTGTTATTGAAAATTAGGCATAGTGATCGATTTTATAACTTAATACAAATTATCACCAAATTAATAGTAAACACAAAATGCTACTGAATAAAGAGGAATTTGGCAGATGTAATTAATGATATCTATCATTAAAAAAAAAGAATGTGAAATATGGTAAGTTTTTGCATATGGTTCATAAGGAATTATTTATTTATCACTGGAGAAAAAACCGATGGCCGATTAGTTGAAATAAAGAGGTTTCCGATACAAATTCGAATCGAAATTCGCCATCTATTTAGGAACAACCTGTAACTTTTTTCTCTTGCATATTAGGGTAGTAAAATCTAAAACATGGTTTAAGTAACAGTTCCTGAAAATTTCATCTTTTTGGCGTGAAGGGAAAAGAAATAGCTGAAAATTCAAGACGAAAAACAGTTTTTTGTGAATTACTCAGAAAATATCCACTTTAGGGAAAGGGTGTGATACATACACTCACATTATTTTTTAACGTAGATTCAATATCTGCCATAAAAAACTGGGGTTCTAATTTGAAAAAATTGATTTTTCACGATTTTGTCATCCCTAACTTTGAAAGCGATTTTTTCACCCCCTGTATCATGAATCGCGATTTCGATTTTTAAAGTGGATACATCAATCTTACATCTTGAAAAATCCGAAAAATGAAAATTTTCCATCCAAAAACCTCGAAGTTATTCTTGTTTCAGCGGAGCTCTATTTTCGATTTTTTTTTCGAATTTTCCCGCTCAGAGAGAATTTTCCAATCAAAACTGAAAAATGTTAAATCAAAATAACTTGAAATTTTCTAAGGAATCTATTTCTGCAATAAAAAAATGGTGTTCTAATTTGAAAAACGGAAGTTGACGTCATTTCCGGAAAAACCGGAGGTGCTCATGCCTTGAAAACATTTTAGATTTCATTAGCATCGTGAAATACTTATAAGTGCTGAATTTCATGAAAATACGTTCAGTAGTTTCGCGTATAAATATGGGTGAGGTTCCTCGTGAAAGACCCTGTATATCAAATAGGAATAAATAACCAATACACAATACAGTTCATGAACGAAATTCTAACTTCAATAAAGAGAAAAAAGGTTATCAATAGAATATATCCTCACATAAATACGAGAAAATTTTTTATATCCACACTTTATTATAAGGACTTTCACGAAAGAATAGACACAACGTTAAGAAAATACAATTATATACTTACTAATAGAAGACACAGAACATTAGAAAATATATTAGTTAACAACAGAACAAGATTAAAACTAGAATAACAAAGTGGAATGTACGGGATAACATGCACAAATTGTCCATCATTTTATATAGGTATGACTACACGAAGTATAGAAAAAAGATTTACAGAACATAAAAGAAATAGACCTCATTCGGCCTCAGGTTTACATCTAGAAAATTCCAAACAAGAAATCAAATACGATAATCTGAGAATACTACACATTGAGAATAATTATTTTGAACTAACTATACTTGAACAAATCAAAATCCTGAAAAATGAAGATAACCCATTGATATTAAATGATAACATCGAATTCAACGGAAGAAACATTTTTGAGCTTATAGATAGAATAATAACAGCAAATTCAAATTTTAATTTCCCACCGATAAAATGACAACACGAAATTGACATCGAGAACAGAACATATTACGTCAACGTTATTTCTATGATCACTGATAACTGTATATTCCAAACTGACACCACGTTGCTGAAAGAAATAAGAAAAATAAAATAATACAATTCTGTTGATGAAACTCAATAAAACTAGAGTAATAATATTCAATGAAGCATTTTTTCATTCATTTTGACTTCTATACGACAGTAAGTTGCATACTCTTAACCTAACCCTAAATATTCCATTTCGAATACATAAGTTGATCATAGCAGGTTGAAATATTATAAAATTGTGTACTTTCAGCTGGCCTGAAGATGGAATAGGAATGTTTCGAAATCGATAGCCTAAGATTAATAAATACCTAATAGTATATTATAGTGTGTTTCCCTATGATTGATTCCTTTCATTTATTGAGGGATCTTTTTCCGTCAGTTGGTAGGGAAAAAAGGCGTACAGAGGGCCCGAAAATGAGAGCCGAAACTTTCAATTTCGAAGAATTGAAAAGTGCAAATAAAAGGATGAAATCGGGCAAAGCACCAGCTCCGGACGGCATGACAACCAAACACATAAGAAAAGTCTGCGAGGTGATACCAGAATTATTAAATACGCTTCTGAATGAAAGAACCTTCATGAACTGCTGGAAGACGGCAAAGGTCGTCCTCATCCCAAAAAAAAAGAAAGGCCTGGCGGAATCATGATACTTCAGGCCGATCTGTTTGATGAATGTGTTGGGAAAAGTGTTTGAAAGGCTGATAACAGACAGACTTGACCAGGAACTGGAAGAAAGTAAGCAAGTAAGTATAGTTATTTATAATACAAGTGCCGAAGGTATTCATATTCTTCCACGAGTTCAAAATTCAAAAACGAGCCACGAAGTGGCGAGTTTTTGAATGAACGAGTGGTAGAATGAGCCTTCTGTACGAGTATTATAGATTATTTTCTCTAATTCATTGCATTTTTATTGAAATCAATAAAATATTTCCATAAATATCATTTAGTGATTTTTGCATTGAAAAATGTTGGTTGGCAGAACTGATTTCTTCAAGGCAAATTGATGAATTGACAGATAAAGCCGTGGCGGAAAGTTCGGAGTACCAACATATAATAATAAAATAAAACCATGAAAACTGTGTGTTTCTGATATATTCTCGCACGATTTTGTTCTACAAGATGTGGAAGAATGAACGGAATAACCACAGAATTAGAGAAAGTAATTTCTTTATTTCAAATGAATCTGAAGCGAACAAATAAAACTATGTCTACATAATAACAATAGCATATCATTCATAAAAGTCTCAATTGTATCAAGTGTTCATGCTCAATTTGTATCAAGTGTTCATGCACGGCCTTCTTGTATTTCCTGAAGTTTTCTTCCTTCTGTATTGTTTCTGGTAGATGATTGAAAAACCTCAAACACCTATATTTGACTTGGTTCTGTGTTCTTTTCAGATGTACTTTAGGGTATGTATAGTTTAAATTTCTTATATTGTATTTTTGTTTTTGGGTGTTGATGTGTTGCGAAAAGAGCTCTTTGTTTTTATGAAGGAATAGGAGACATTTTTGAATGTATATTGCATAGACGGTTAGCATTTTATTTTTTTTGAAAGTTCCACGACATGATTCCATTCTTCCTAAGTTGAAGAGTATTCTGACAGCCTTCTTCTGCAGTATGAAAAGTGAAGACATATTTCCTGATCCATGAAAAAGCATGCCAAATCGTATTCTTGACTCTACTGTAGCATAGTATATCGACTTCAATGTACTTGACTTAAGGTACCTGGATACCACCCTCAGTCCATAAATGCAGGAAGATATCTTTTTTGAGGTATATTCTATGTGACGTTTTCAGTTGAGTTCTTTGTCTATGTAGATTCCAAGGACTTTGACATGATCTTTCAATTTGTAGTTTTCATTATGCTGTTTGATCTCACTTGGATTTTCATCTCCTGATGTTATACGATGAAATATCATAACATTGGTCTTATCTCTGTTCAATATCAAGTTGTTGTTGAACCAGGAACTTGCTAATTCCAGTACTTCTGCAGCTGTATTCTTCAGTTCTGGCCATTGCTTCTCTTTGATGATGACATTTGTGTCGTCCACATAATTTACAACATCTCCATCACAGGTTGTTTCTGCTATTTCCTTAGCTGAATCATTGATATAGACAAGGAAGAATATTGGTCCTGCCAATCCTCCTTGTGCAACTCCAATCAAGATTTGTAGCAGTTCTGACTTGAAGATTTTCCTATCAACTTGTATTTCAGTCATTTGAAACTTTTTCTTGAAATATGATTGTGTCCATTTTAAAGGTGGTCCTCATATTCCATATCTCTCTAGTTTCTCCAGCAGTTTTTCATTTTTTACGCAATCGTAGTAGGCTTTGGATAGGTCTAAGAATAGTCCTAGGGCTAATTCATTATCTTCAAAGGCGTTTATTATTTTTCTGATAAATTGGTAGACTGCTGTTTGTATAGATTTTCCTTTTATGTATCCATGTTGACTATTCGAGATGGTGTTATTTGCTAGCATAAATTCCATTACTTGACAGCAAAAGGCCATTCCGAAAATCTTAGAAAATGATGGTAGAATACTTATAGGTCGATAGTTATTATAATCTGCTTTGTTTCCTTATTTGACAATTGGCTTCACTCTTGCTATTTTTAGGTCGTCTGGGAAAATTCCTTGTTTCAGTGATTTGTTTATTTTGTATAACAAAGGTTCTTCAATTTGGTTGATTGTTTGTTTTATTAGGAAATTTGAAATGCCGTCCACATCACAGATTTTCTTATTCTTCATATTGTTCACAATTTCTTTCAATTGTTTGGTGGAGATTGAGTTGACATACATGGATTTATCTAATTCTTGTACGTGTTTATCGTTATTGGTTACCTTCAGTTTTTCAGTTAGATATACTGCTATATTGATAAAGTGTTCATTTATTTCATTGACAGTTTTTTCCGGATTATCTTTGATGGGGAATTTCCTTTCGCATTCATTGTTATTTAAAGATCTTACTATTGACCAGAGTGTTTTGCTTTTTTTTGTCTGATGAGGATATTTTTTGGTCATATAATTTTGATTTTTGGGCTACTAGTTCTCTGTCGTATTGTTTCTTCACTTCCTTGTACACATCTTTGAGAGTAAAGTTGTATTCACTCAGAATCAATATTAAATCTAATATTTCCTTTAGTTGCACAATACTTGATATTTGCTTGTGGTTAATTCCTTTTTTCTTCTCGATTGATATTCTCTTTATAGGAAAGGCTGAGTTGAAGATCTCTAGGTATTTGTTGTAAAAGATTTTAAAGGACTTGTTTACGTCATCATCATTATCATCGTTCAGTGATTTCCATTTTTCTTCTTTTAACATTGTTGTGAAATTTTCTATATTTATTTTTGTATATAGCCTTTTCCAAGTGAAGCTTTTTTTAGGTTTGCTTATTTGATAAGTAATTTGTTGAGCGAAGTGGTCGGATATGTGTGTATTCCATGTTAGTGTTTCATAAGGTGTCTTTATGTTGGTAAAGATACCATCTATGCAGCTTGCACCTTTTTCAGTTATTCTGGTGTTGTCAAAGATTGTTTGTTTAATGTTATAGCAGTTGAAAAAATTTTGTATTTCTTATTTTTCCTTCGAGTATTTGATCATATCTATGTTGAAGTCTCCTGTGATAGTAATGTTATATTTATTTTCCAGTTTGTATAGGATTGTTTCTAATTGTCTCATCATTGTTTCAGTTGTTCCGTTGTTATATATAGCTATACAAATATGTTTTAGCATTGTATCTTATATTCAATAGCTGCTATCTCAAATATTCCTTTTTCAGACATTTCTGCTATATCTTTTCTTTCTGTAGCTTCTAGGTTATTTCTGACATATATAACAACTCCTCCATGTTCTCCTTCTTTTCTGCAAAATTGAGCTTTGATGGTGAAATTATCTATGCCGAAGTATTTTAGCTGACTTTCCGCTTTCCAGTGTTCGCTGAGACACATGATTTTTATGTGTTCATTTTCATTCATTATTTGCTCTAATTGATCTCTAGAATTGCCAAGTGACTGGATATTTTGGTGGAATATTGTGAATTTTTCATTTGCTAATGTTGATTTATTTGTTTTACTTCTAAAAAACTGTTGCCCTCTCTTAAAATTAAATCGAGAGAAGATTATTCCTGTTGGCCAAAACTCATTTTCATATATCTTCTCTTTCAGTTGAAGAGGAACTCCTATCATGAAACTTTTGAATTTGTCTTCTAATTTTGTCTCTAATTTTTTTATATCGATTTTTTTTTCTACACATCCTTTTTCTGCAATATATGTTAATACATCTTCATTTTCGACTGATTGCTGGACCTTTGATATGAAAAGCCATAATTTCCTGTTTTCTGTGTTGGATTTTATAGAATGAAACTTGCTGATTGGGTTGTTTTCCATTTGACTTGTTCTGATATTTGCTCTTTTGCGGGTTTGACGTCGTTTGTTCTCAACAAGTTTGAACTGATCATTTTCATCATTGTCCTGATATTCGTAGGGTTTTTGTTTATTTACTTGATTTTCAGCGCTGTGTTTACGAATTTGTGTTTCTAAAGTAAGGTTAGGTTGGGCAGTCATGACTGCTTCTTTATAAGATATGTATCTTGGTCTTCTATGTTCTGTTAATTTGACATGATCTTCCTTAGATGTTTGTAGTTCATTCGATGGTAGTTCATTTGATGTTATTCCCTTTGATCTGGTGTTTACCATTTGTGGCTCCTTATCTTCTTTGTTTCCTTTTTTTTCCCTGTGGATAATTTTTTTTGTACTCCCTTTTCTCGGATTCCAGTAACCTAATGTTTTCAAGCAGTAATTGGTTATTCATAATGAGGATTTGATTTTTTTCTTCTGATGATTTCAGGAGTTCCTTCAAATATGCATTTTCTACATGCAATATTTCCATTTGATAGTCTACGCTACCTTCCTCTCGTGTTTTGTCTTTCATTGCGTGTTTGCAACTTGCCAGTTTTTGGTTCGCAGACTGTGTAAGGCATTTTGGGTGTAATATTTCGCCGCATTTCACGCACTTCACACTTTCTACAACTTTCTTTTTGCGATGAATACATTTTTCTTCACTAACTTTTTCACTTTTTTCGGAGCGATTTTCCGCATCTTCTTCAATTGGCGCCATCTTGAATATTCAATAATAGCATATTATTGAGAGGCCATCGCGCCGAGCCAGCATGGCTTCATGAGGAAATGGGTCCAAGGTGTCAGCGATGCTACAAGTGGAAGATGTTGTGAATAACGCGAGAGGGAAATGCGTGGTGGCCATAACCATAGATGTGAGGAACGTCTTCAACACGGCTTGCTGGCAGCACATCGTGGACAAACTGAGGGAGGTAAAATATTCTGAATACCTTGTGGAAATGGGGATAGATCGGTAGGTAAAAGCTGGTTTGGCGAAAAAAAAGATGCACAATGGGAGTCCCATATAGGCATCAATGATGTGTCCTAGGCTTTGGGACGTTGGCTATGATGACGTATTAAGGCTTCCGTACGGGAGGGGAATGTGGGCCGTTGTCTATGTAGATGACCTGATCCTAATAGTGGAGGCACCTGACGACAGAGCTCTGATGGACAAGTCAAAGCACGTCATGACAATGGTGACGTCGTGGATGGGGACAAAAGGGCTGGAAATTGCCGTACAGAAATAGGAGATGCTCATCCTGAAAGGCCCTAGAAAAAGACATCACATGAAAATGAGTTTTGAGTGCAATATCATCACGCCATTACACTCCTTTAGGTAACTTGGGATGGTGTTTGACTGTAGAATGACCTTTTCGGGACACATAAACCACATCGTGAAAAAAGCAGGTGAAAAGGTAGAAGTTATGCGGAGACTCCTACCAATTTTTTTTTTATTTATATTAATTTATTCAATCATACACCATTCAACAGCCGAAGCCAATTGAAGAATGGAAACATCAACCAGTAACTTAAAGTAACATGAGATTGTTATATGAAGAGAAATTCAAATTAGGAAAAAAAAAGTAATTGAGGCTGAACGTGAGCAGGAAGAAAAAAAAGAGTGAGTATCAGATAGTGAACAATGAAAAATATCAATAGAATTCTGGTATAGCATGTATCGTGACAAATTCTATACATTGGTGAAAAACGGAGAACATTTGACCGCGGAAAAGAAAGATAAAAGGTAGTAGCATTTCTGACCAGAAGCCTGGGGACATTTATATCAATCAGCTCAAGCAAATAAGGACAGTCTATAACTGAATACAAAATATTCCGAAGAAACAAAATGCCCAGATGAGTACGCCTCCGTTCCAAGGACCCAACCTGAAATCTACACAAGAGGAGTTCATGCGGAGTACCTCTGCTCGGATAAATTCCGTCAACTCTAAAGCACACGTATTTTAGTAATCTCCTCTGAATCCTTTCTTAACTATTGATATGCACACCATATCCCGGGCTTCAAACCACGTATTCATACTCAAGCCGTGATCTCACCAGAGCATTAAACAGCAGGAAAAGTGTACTCATATCCTGAAAACCCTTTGAATTTCTCGATATGAAGCGGAGAGTCCTGAAGCCACCCGAAACAACAGAGTGAACATGGGGTACAAAACTAAGTTCTTGATCGAACAATACACCAAGGTTCCACAATATTCCGCAAACTTACCAAGGGCACAACCGTCAATATTATACGGAAAATCGATCATAGCCTTTTTACGGTCAAACGATAACACCATGATTGTCCATAGACAATCCAAATGAAGACAATTTTTTCAGAATTATACCGTGGTCAAGTCGGTCAAATGCCTTAGAAAAGTCTGTGTAAACGACGTCAACCTGTGGAGATTCGTCCAAAGCAGTAGTGATGAATTGGGTTATGCAAGCCAAGGTACTCACGGTTGACCCTTAATGAAGCCATGTTAACTATCAGATATCTGGCATTGTATATGCTTATAAATAATATCATACAGTACCCTCTGAAAAACTTACCATAGTTGCTTAGAATAACGATCGGTCTATAGTTATATCAATGCTGCTGCGATTGCCTTTCTTGAAAACAGGAGTGACCAGACCCTCCTTCCAGATAGCAGGAAAACTCAGTCCTGTAAGCGATAGATTCTAAATCATAGAGAGTGGTCTGGAAAAAATTATCGCGCAGTCCTTCAATAGACATGATGGAACCCCGTCTGGCCCGGCTGTGATTTTCGCTCCGCACCTCTTGAGTGACTTAAGCACAGCAACCATAGTAATCTGAGGAACTGGAAGAGTTTGCGCATATGAGTAGATTGTAGGTTCATTCTGATAGTCAGACGAATCAATAAATGCTGAACGAAAAAATGATGCAAAAGAATCCGCAATTTCCTGAGGGTCAGATAACTGATGATCTTCGAAACTCATAGGACCGGGAATAGAAGAATTTTTTCGAATGACATTCAAGTAAGCCCAAAACTTGGATGGATAAGCCGTGAGATCGCTCTCAGTTTTCTTTACGAAGATGTTTCGCACAAGAATAATATCCTTCTTCAAATTCCTGCGGAGGTCCTTGTAAGCATTCAGAAAGTTGATATCCCTAGAACTTTTATACTTACGTAGGTAGCTATCCCTGGCCTTTTATCCACTGATGATGTGGCCCATGAACCTTGGTGGGTAGGAACACTTTTTGTTGGATGTTCTAGGGACATATTTAGTAAATAAACCATCAAGTACTTCATAAAATTTATCACAAGCCAGATTGACATCATCGTAATCTCCAAGAAAATCCCAGCTAATATTCAGTAGTCCATCATAAAGACCAGGAAGATCAGCACATCTGAAATTAAAACTCTCCAGGCGGATCCTAGGGAAGCTGCTCGGTCTCGACACTGACGCCACGGAAAACTCCAAGGCCGGATGATGCGAATCCCTTGCCATAAGCGGAAAAAGAGACTCTCACACGATAATAGGGCAGCTACTGAAAACAAGGTCCAGCATTTTATGGTTGGCATTTAAGGTACCATTATACTGCGAGAGGGCAAAAAAATTCATGAAATTGTTGAGAGCCTCCAAGCGGACATTACGCAAATTCTCCCCAAGTTGCTACTTAGTAACAAAAATAGATAATAGTAGATAAGGCTATTCAGCTTTTTTTTATGAATTGGACTTTTTGAGGCATGAGAAGTATCAGCTAAATTGGCATTGGTACAGTTTATACATTTAAGAATAGAGTTAGTTCAGTTGTTCAGGGTACGATCACCGGCGCACCTCGGACAGACTTCCTTCTGGGAACATTTAACCTCTGGGTATGATTGAAACCGCTACACCAATAGCAGATCCTAACATCAGTAGCATCGTACACAAAGCAAGCATCGAAATTGACGAAAATTTTCTCCATATCCATTATTTAACCATAACAAGCAGCATCTAATTCAATTAATGCTCGAAAAATGTTCGCATTTTTCTTAGTACACCATGTTTTTAATATCTTCAAATCCGACTCCTCAATGAAAACATTGTTCTGGCCTCGTAGGAACTTCAAAATATCATCGTTTGAATAATTTTCAGCAAGACCCACTATTTTGACCTTTGGCTGGTTTCCCATAATATTTGATATCTCATAATTTCATGAGAGCTTCTCATCTGCCAGTCTCTTTATGTTCCCGGCGCTTGCATGATCTTCACAACCATTGAGAAAACCTCCATCTTTACTGCGTTTAATTTGGGAGACTTTGAGATCCAGGTCGATAGGGTCAACACTGCTCATGTTATCAAGTTTGGTTTTCGCATTAGGCTGTTTTGAGTTCTTAGGCTTGACGATGACCATTGATTTTGACTTAACGATGTTCGAGTAAGTAGGAATCTCTTTCGCAGATCGCGGCACCGACGACACCTTCGAAAACGTTTCCGCAGCTCGAAGATTGACTTTATCCAAAAACTCATCGAACATTGCTCTGAACTCGTCAAACATTCCGTTGAGTTTGGCGTCAAAGGGACTTTTCATATGCTCCTCGTATTTATTCCTAATCTTAAAATAATCAGGACAATACCAGGAAAAACCTGGATTTTGCAAACAAAGTAAATTGTCAGAGGAGACTCCAACACACTTCGCCTGATAAGATTTTGCACATATGCCAGCGCACAATATGCTCGGCGACTTGCGGCGATCGAATAATTTATTGCAGTGACCGCAGGTAGACATCGTTCATAATTAAGTTCTTATTCAGGTACTGAAAATATATAACAAACATGGTGTTCAATTACTCATAGGCACTGTTCGGATCAGCGAAAATATCGACTTTCGCACTCACTAAAAATCTCATAGAATATCTCGCAAACAACCAATCAAATACGGAGTGCCGGCAACACAATTTTTTAAAAATGAAACGCAAAATAGGAAAGAGAAAACAAAAAAAATGTACTATTCACTTCCTTGTGCCTGTAAGGAAGACTTAGGCAGAGAGTAGGAAGGTCACGGATAGGGAAATTGTGAAAAGAATGGGACCAGACTGTATAAAACGCAGTTGTAGGTGCCGCGAATACGTGCCCAACTTCGGAAATCAAACCGGTCCCGGTGTCTAGGGGTTTCAAGGTCGCCTTACCGACGAGCTAAAATGTTGTTCATGTTTACGAAATTCATGTAAGGATATTACAAAAATATCATTTAGTGTCAGAAAAGGCAGATAGAACTCAAACTGGAGGGTTTAACTCACAATTGGATTGAAAATTGCACAATTCACATTTGAAAATTGCACAGAAATTGAAATTTCACTGGAGCACGAAGTAGTATGTTCTCCCGAACGAAGAAATGTCGGCGGGCCACAGTATTTTCGTCGGCGAGTGCAGTGCACGATAACGCAGTCTGTGATTTTGTACGCGGCGCAAGTCCGCAGAGAGGCTGTTGAAAAGGAAATGCAGAAGAAACAGCTTATTAGCATTCAGACGAGAGGTTTGACAGGGGTGGCATCGGCATACCGACCTGTCTCTGCGGAGACAGTCCAGGTGATTTCAGGCTTTCCGCCGATAGACCTCATGGTGGCGGAGGTGTGTATGTGGTTAGCACAAGATTACCGTGTAACGGTGTAACAGAAGAATGGCCCGAAAAAGGACATGAAAAGCATGGCAAAAAAGGTGGGAGGAGGAGACAAGGACGGCCAACTGGACAAGGCGACTGATCAGAAGCGTAGAGAGATGGACGGAGTGTCAGCATAGAAGAACTGGATATTATTTTACCCAGTTCATGACAGGCCACGGCTCGTTTGGGACCTACACGCTCAGGATAGGAAAGACAGATTCTGACGTGTGCGAGACCCGGACAGTCCGGAACACATGTACTCGGACTGTTCCAGATGAGAGAGAGACATAAATAGTTTCAAAGAGAAACTGGGAGGACTCCCTGATCTAGATGACGTGTTGGACGAGATGCTTGATAACAAATAAAGATGGGAAGTGACTTATGAGTTCATTACAGATATAATGAAGAAGAAAGAGATAGAGGATAGAAAGAAACAACAGGAAACAAGATAGAGATCAGATCTCACCGAGTTATCCACCGGAGGACAGGCCTAAAGCCTATTTCCAGTTAGCGACGATACTCGGGAAAAGATGAGGGTGGTTTAGTGAGGTAAGAGTCCCACACAAAATCCGCAGCAGACATGGAATTTGTCAAACAGCAACCCAAGGCTCACTGCGGAGAAGGCATTAGCTTTTCCTACCTCAGGGTCAAAAAAAAAGGTTTACGATTAGAGAAATAGAAGCTGGAGTGAAAGGACCGCTGCTGTTCAACTCATACATGGCAGACATACCGAAAATGAATAAATGCAAGATAGCCAAGTTTGCAGATGATACTGCCATATACTATCACAGTAGAATGCGGAAAACAATCACTAGGCAGTTACAGTTGCAGATAGACCTAGATAAACTGATGGAATACTTGAAGAAATGGAGATTCAAAGTGAATACATCGAAAACAGTTGCAATCCACTTCGGAGGAACAACAGTGAAGAAAGAGAAAGCAGTAAAGGTCAAAATAGAAAACAAGATGACAGAATGAAAAAAAAGAGTAATACTGGATGAAAGAATGAATTTTAACAAACACATAGAAGAGAACCGAAAAAAGGCATGGCAATTGCATGGGACACGTTCCTGCTGTTCAACCCTAAAAGCAAACTTTCTTTAGAAAATAAGTTGAAGATAATAAAAATAGTGCGAATACCAAGCAACACGTTTGCAGGAGCTACCTGGTTCAATACGAAAGACAATAGAAAGGATAAGTTGCAAAGTACGATAAATTCAGTAATCGGAACAGCAGCGGTTGGAGCACCATGTTATATAATAATAATAAACGCCTTTATTGGATAGATGCATTCTAATCAGGTGCGAAGTCTAGCAATTCTATTCAACTTAATCCCCCGGGTAGAGTAAAACACAATAACATGATTCACATTGAATAATCATATGAAATAATTGAATACTCTAAGATAAAAAAAAAATAATCAAGAAAAAAACGGAACGAAAAGGGAAACATGAAATAGAAGGAAACGGCCTCTCGGGTTACTGAGTTATAAAACGATTACGATGATGATGAATTGATCTATGGGCATAGTTCATTGAGAAGAGAAAAACAGTCTCTTGATAGCAAGTTTAAATTTATATGAGGAAAGCGTTCTAAGGAAAGGAGGTATTTTATTATATTCAATAACAGCGTTGTAGTGGAATGATTTTTCAAAACCAGATAAATCCAGTGTCAAGCACCTTATGTACCAAATTAAGTAAGTGAACCTTTACCCTGTTATCCATTCTCAACCTCTTTGAGATATGTTGAGGGAATAATTCCGTAGATCAAAAATGAATCTGCAATAATGGTTTTGAACCTTTTGAATTCGTTTTCTGTCCCAAGCGTCGAGACAGAAACCATACACAAAATCACCATAATTGAACTGGGCTGAAAAATTCACGATTTAAATAAAGGAGTTTTAAAGCAGCAAAAGATCTTTTCATTAGTAAGTCACATGATCGCTGAACTTGAGCTTGTGGTCAATAAGTTAACTCAAATTTTTTGCACTCTCCACAATAGGAACACAAGTTCCATTGATTAATATATTGAAATTTGCTTTTAGTAACTTGATACGCTCTTTTGGGATAAGTAAAAGGAATTTAGATTTATCTGCATTCAATTTCATGTCGTGTTCAGTGCATCATGAATATATTCTATCAGCTGCATCCAAATAATCATCAGGTAGAAAACCCTGATATAACTGGGCGTCATCGGCATAACAATTTATCTTGCAAATTGAACAATTCTTGAACACAACAGATGTATATATTATAAATAAAAGAGGTCCAAGGATGGACCCCCGAGGTACACCAGCAGAAAGAATATGCTTCTCAGAAAGTTAGTTATCCAACTGCACTCGTTGAGAGTGATCGGACAAATAAGTTTCAAACAACCTGAGACCACTCTGACCAAAGCCATAATATTCCAATTTAGACTGAAGTAGGTTATGATCTAGCTAGAGTATCAAAGGCCTTGCTGAAGTCTTAAAGTATCAAAGCAACCAAGTACTCCTTATCTTCAAGTGAAAAAATATCAGAAATCCCATCTGACAAAGCAGGTACTGAGCCCCAACGAAACACCTGCTGAAAAATTACCTTCTCAAATATCTTCGAAATGGTGGACAGAATACTGATGGGGCGCAGATCACCATAGGACTCAGGTGACGCAATCTTCGGCAAACAGCCTAGGTATAAGCAATGGTCGAATAACCGCCGTTTTCCATATACTAGGAAAAACGGATTGCTCGAAGCAAGAGTAAGTGAAGAATATACTAATCAATAAAAGGCGAACAAAAATAAATTGAACTTGAAACATCTTCTTTTGTAATATTCTACCAAACCATCATTCATTTCCGCATTTGCGTGATCGCTTAGCATTGTGGGATTCTAAACATTTCCATAAGTTACTTGAATTCTGATTTTGATTCGTAATTGTCTGAATATAGCATTTTTTGTCATTCCTAATTGTTGTGAGTGTAGAATTACGCAACTCTTTATAATAATTCCAATCTACATCATACCGCGCTCGTTTAAACCTACGTAGAGCATCATCTCGTTCTTTTATTAAAAGTTTCATGTTGGAAGTCAACCAAGGAGCAGATGGCTTCGTTTTTCAAAGTACGGTAAGGAGCATGCTTATTGAAGCAATCATTTAAATAAGATGTTAAAAGTTCAACTTTCTGATCTATATCTATCTCACGCAGAAATCTATTCCAATTCTTGCTCTGCAGATCCTCCGCAAACCGTTCACAACTGAAATAACTGAAGTCACGTTCTTCAATATTTCTATTAATTTTAGTTTTTATTCTCAGTTTCAGTTGACAAAACGTTATGTGGTGATCACTTGTTGGAATGTTTACAACATTGCTTCAACCCCGCCTATAAAACTTATATTTAACATCACTCACAGTCACATCAATTACTCCAGACTCAAGAACACTATCAGCATTACTGACAAAAATTGGATCAATCAACGTAGCACCAACACCTCCTCCTCTACCATGTCCCCCCACCCTATCAACTCTGAAAAAATTAAAACCAGGTATATTAGGAACAACAAAATCTTCACGAAGCCATGTCTCCGTCATCCAAAAAAAAATAAAGTTATGACTATATATCAAGTCAATTATTGAATTAAAATTACCTATCAATGATCTAGCATTCAAGTGACCCAATGAGAAGGCGCTTCCCGCATTCATTCTAAGTGGATTTACGCTGCAAATCTAAACTGAAAACAAAAATACACAAAACAAGTGAACCAAGTCAATGAACCCAAATAATCTTCATTTAATCTGGTCAGGCAAAAAAAAATTAATACTTATCAGGAAATACAACAGCCGGTAATGAAATAAATAAACACATGTGCATATACATATCTGTTTCTGTCCAAATTCCTGTGATAAATTGCTCAATACATATCTGTATGAACTGAATTAAATTTTCTGTATTGAAATAAATTATAATGATTTATTGAAAATTTAAGGGAGATATCAGCTTCTCAAAATCAGAATTAGATCTAACAACCATTCTCTCATTATCAACTACAACAATTATGGCACCTCCAGATGTCCAGCAATTTTATTGAATTTAGCATTTACAAAGTTCAAAAAGGCCTAATACACTGGGGGTAAGAACCTCAGAAATCAAAATTTTAGATCCTTTCAACTTCGTTTGGTGTTAAAAACTTCGTCTCGTTTCCACTAATGGACAAATTCAACACACACCGGCGTAGGTCTTGACTTATTAGATTTACTAAGACTATAACATGCATTAGAGCCCGTTCACATGACGAGCGGTCTACGCGCGGTTTGAAACTGCGCGTTTACAAGTACATGCCTCCGCGCGTTTTTATGGACCGCTCGTAGAGCGCTGTTCTAGAGCTTGCCCGTAGTAACCGCGCGTTGGCTCGCGGTTTATGATCATAGGTTTCTAATGTAACCGTTCATATGACCGCGCTTGCACGAGCTGATAGATGCCAGAGACGTATTTAGGTATTTTCCTTCGATCCGTTCGGTCAGAAATATTTCAAAATGGAACCGGACGCTCCTAAATTATTCATAGATGAAATTGAGAACTCTCCTGTAATATGCGACATGACAAGTAGTGTATATTCAGATAAAAACTCAAGGAGACGGGCTTGGGAACAACTCGTCATCATATCCTGTGAAGGAGATGCTAATGAAGAAAAAATATTTATTATGTGAACACATAAAAATGATAATAGCTCTTTATTTAGAAATCATGAGATACACGTAGAACAAATACAAATGAAGATAAATAGTATCAAAATAACATTCACCTACCACTTAACAGCAGAAATCTACTATACTAAGTATATGGTTCTAATTATAATTATTCAACAATAAATTAAATATTATATTCTTAAATGGTTTATAATTATTTATTTCTTTGATTTCATTAGGCAGTCTATTGAAAAACTTTAAACAACTCTATTCTAGCTGCTGTTTGTGTTGAATTTAATTTACATTTTTTTTCCTGTCGAGCCACGTGTCCTGCCCACTGCCACTTCAATTCTGTAACACGCGCTATAATATCTACGACTCTTCTTTGTCGGATTTCTTCATTCTATTTTCTGTCTCTAAGACAGACATTGAGCATATTTCTTTCCATCGCTCTCTGCATCACCATCAGCTGGTTCGCGCCGTTTGCGGTCTTCTTAGTTATTGCCAGTTTCCAAGGCATATGTCGCTACCGGTAATATGCAGGCATCGAAAACTTTCCTTTTAAGGTTTATTGGGATGTCGTTATTCCTGAATATATATATTTCATCTTTCCAAAAGCCATCCAAGTTAGCCTGATTCTTCTTTTTATCTCTGCTGTTTGATTTTATTCGCCGATTCTTATTGAGTGTCTTAAATATATATATTCTTCTACATTTTCAAGTTGTGTGCCGTCAATGTTTATGTGTTCTGTGGTGTTGTTGATAAGTTTGGTCTTCGAAACATTAATTTTCAAACCGACTTTTTTCAGAGCATCAATAAGTTGTTTTAACATCTCGCTCAATTCCTGCATGTAGCTACTTATTAGGACCATGTCATCGGCAAAACGAAGATGATTTAAGTAGGATCAGTTTTAATTGATGAATAATAGAATAATATTCGATTTATAATTACCTATCAAAATTTGAAAACGTTTAATTCTCACCTATATCTGATACTGAATCCAGATTCAAACCAAAATGTAGAATACAAACTGAATACGGGCCGTTACGGCAACGCGCGTTCACCGTTGGCAACCGCGTTCCATGTGAACGGTATCCAATTATCCACCGCTCATTCAAACGCGCGTAGACCGCTTGTCATGTGAACGTGCTCTAATTGTATTATATCTGACAATAAACTATCATTGCCCACCTTAAAACCATGTATAAGAAGTTTGTTGCGGTTTTGTCTTCTTTGTACATTTTCTAGGAACTTCTGATTATCACAAACTTGAGATGATTACTTGGCTATTTCCTCCCTTAGATCATTCAAACTTTCAATAACAGTTTTCTCAAACTCATTGAATTTTACAATTAACTTGTTGAAGTATTCTTCTTGGGAAGCGGAGTCGGAACTAGAAGGCGAAGTACTGATACTGTTCATGAATGTAAGCATTTCTTTTGAGAAATCATCCGCCATTGGATTGACTTAACGTTCAATTTGTCAAGGTTTTCATCTGCTCTTGTTTTAGGGCCCATAATCATGCCAATATATAAAGAGTATTTTTATTTAGCATTATATCACTTCAAAATAATATTTAAATTTGGAAAAACCAGCTGAATTAACAAGTAATCGGAGCCTTGACCAAAACGCGTGTATTACAACTATCGCGCCATCTATCTATGAATATAACCAACCAACAAATAAGAGAAGAACTGAAAATTGAAACTATTGAGGAAATAGTCAACAAACAAAGAAAAAAGATAATAGAGACGCTGAAAGAGCACGAGAATAAGGAATAAAGAAAGATACTTCAAATCAAAATAAGAATGACAGATAAGCAGAAATTCCTCTTTCAAGGAACTAAATAAAAGAAAAAGTGGCATGAAGTAGGGAGGAAGGCCTTCCAATCAGACAACAGCAAAAATAGGAAAAATGAAATTAGAGGCGTAGGGAATGTAAATTCCGGACCTTAAACAAAAAGAAGATCTGAGTAAACATATACACTGTATACCGATCCCCAAACAATACGTGAAAAGAATCCTATATAGAAAATTTCTTCCGAAATAAAAAACTTTGTATTATTTTGGAGACTTGAATATACAAAAACAAATTTCCAAGGAAATAAACTGAGAGCTATAACAGACAACTATAATATGTTAGTTCTAGGTCCAGAAGATCCCATTTATATCCCCGAAACTACAGGTACGGAGTGTGATGTACCCAGCTAGGGTAGGTTCGGTCAATCGTTATACAGTAGAAGGGATGGTCAATTAATACTCTGTAGACTCATCAAAGGGTATTTATTTCTCACGCCACACTGAACTGATCACATATAATATCTCACATGATGTAATCCAAGAATGTGAGCAGTGAATGAATGAATTACAGAATACTACTGAATAAGATGACATGATATTTATATATTAAGTATTTACATTGTATATTCACAACAACCTTGAGAGTTGATAAACACAACACGATCGACAAGGGGAAACATAGTAAATATATTTATATTTTGAGATGGTGTTTGGTTATACGGGCTTTGCCGTCTCAATCAATCAATCAATCAAATCTTTATTTCCATAAGACAATTATTACATTGTATCGAAAACGTCAAAAATTTTAAAATATAGAAATATCAACAAACTTCAACATAGAAATCAAAAACAATTATATAAACATATATAAAAACTTATATTAATGTACAGGACAGTTAAAAAAATCTTGCACAGTATAAAAACTATTCTGCATCAAAAATGCTTTAAGACGCGTCCTAAACATCTTAAGTGTTGAACTGGACCTAATATTTTCCGATAAATGATTAAAAATACGTGGTCCTAGATAGTTAGGTGCACTCTGAGCAATCCTGTATTTTGCAACCTGCGTGTGAATCAATCCTTTTCGGCGTGTATTCATGTTATGAATCTCTTCGTTACGTTTGAAAGAGCTCATGTTGCTATAAATGTAACACGAAATTTCAAAAATATATAAACTGGCAAGCGTCAAAATATTGCCGGACCTAAAAGCCAGTGTGCAGGTTTCTCTCCTAGGGATGTTAAAAATGCACCTCAAAATTGCTTTCTGTGCAACAAATACATCCTTTGATTTGGTTGAGATGCCCACAATCGATAATTCCCTATCGAAGACGAGATTCCACATGTGCATAATAGATACTCACAAGCTGGTCAACATCCAGCACCCCTCTCAAGTTTCTAAACATGTAATAGTAAGAGAGCAATTTCGAAGCCAGACCCTCACAGTGCGACACCCAGTTGACGTGTTCATCAAATTCAACACCAAGAAATTTGACCGTATTCATATTGGACAGGAGTGTATTACCGAGATCAAGTTGTAACTCAACAGACTGTTGTTTATAGTTATAAAAACGAATTACTTGGGTCTTCTTAGCATTCAAATATGAATTGTGGGAGCTGAAAAACCTGCAAGCGACGTACAACAATTTCTCGACTTCTTCTCTTAAGAACAACGCATCTGTAGAAGACTTTAAAAAGGATATATCGTCCGCATAGGCAACAAAATCGTGGAGTATACTGGCTCCAAATCTATTTATATATAATAAAAAAAGAATCGGCCCCAATATGGACCCCTGAGGCACACCCATACACACCGATTCCTTCTTCGACGTCACCAGTAATATCGAACCATCAACCCCAAACCTCAAAACAACATACTGGCTTCGATTTTCAAGAAAAGTCCTCAACCAGTTATAAGGCCGGCCTCTAAAACCGTAAGATTCTAAAATATTCAGTACTTTCTGATGGTTCACACAGTCGAAAGCCCTGCTTAAGTCACATAAAACTGCAGCAGGGCACTCGCCATTATTAAGAAAATCGACAAGTGTATTATAAAAGTGCAGTAAAGCCGACTGAGTGGACTTACCACTGCGAAAACCATGTTGTGTGGAATTTATAATATAATGTTTGTTTACGAAGTCTAACATTCGTTCCAAAAAAGCATATTCAAAAATCTTTGACAAAGTTTGTGGTACGGTGACAGGTCTGAAATTTTCAATTGTGTTCATTCTTTTATTTTTTTGAATAGGTGTAACTTTTCCCAACTTCAATTTTGAAGGAAAAACAACACATTCGAATGACATATTTACGAGGTAAGTTACTGGTTTTATGATTATGTCTAGAACATTTTTTATTACAAAAGCCGGTATTTCATCCATACCTGAAGATTTTCTACTCTTAATTTTTGTTATTAGTGTATTATAAAGTTCAGTTTCGCTAAAAGGTTGCAGAAACATGGAGTGACAGTTGAAATCATTTATAGGCACCACAACTGAGTCATCGGAGGCGTCAATATGTGACACAAGAAGTTTTGAACTTTCTATAAAATAGGAACTTAAATTATCAACGACAGCCTGAGGCTGATCAATCAACTCACCTTCTCTAGTAATAGTTATATTTTTTTGTTCATTTCTTTCATTCGTTATCTCGGATACAACATTCCATAAGGCTTTAGAATTATTTTCATTCTGGTAGTATCTTCTTTTGGAATTCTTGAGTAATTTCACATGATCTTTTTTTGCCTTATTATAAACATCCGTCAAAGAAACATCAACTTTCCTCAAATCGAACAACCGCCTTAATAGGGCGCTAGATTCTTTGATGTCTGAATTCATCCATCCTTTGTCGTTTTGTTTAACGTAGTATTTCTGCTTTGGAAAACACAAGTCAAAATTATAAAGTAAGATATCATAAAATTCGTTAAATGCCTCCTCAAAACAATCAACATGATAGACCCCAGTGCAATTTTCCTTCTGCAATGCTTCCCGAAAACTACTTATATTGGCTTCGGAAAACAATCTTCTTACTTCATTCATTGACCGCTTTTTATTCTGAGTGTCACCTGTAGGCTCGAGTAAGATTGCACGATGGTCTGATAAGTCATTATCAAAAACAAAACATGTATGCGGGCCGCTCGCAAATATCTGATCTATAATGGTGCAACTATTATTGGTAACTCTTGTGGGCCATCCCACCATTGGTTCTACATTGAGACAACACATCAGAGAGCACAGTACATTAAAATTCGAGTTACTGTACAAATCAAAATTAAAATCACCGCAAACTATGAAGTGTACACCCGGCCTGAATATGTACTCAATTACAATTTTCATTTGATTAAAAAATACATCCACATTTCCAGAAGGAGATCTATAACAATTTACAATAATGTATTTACGTTTTTCGATCTCGTATGAGACAGCACATATCTCAAAATCCTTTTCTATGCATATTCGCTCAAATCAATTTCAGCAAAGTCAACTTGTTGCCTTACCCATATGGCAACACCTCCCTTTTGTTTATTTTGTCTACAATATGGGGATCCTAATTTAAATCCGGGAATTACAATATTTCGTAACATATCTAGCTTGGAACCTATTTCTGTTATACACAAAAATTGCAAACTGCTGTAACGATCAAATTCAGTTGAGAAATGATCAACTTTGTCAAAATTAAAAGTATTTACATTTAGTAGCAAAATATGAGGGCTGTTTAGCGGTGTATTGGATTTGTTTTCAGGCGATGATGTAAAAAACGACTTATATAACAACCATTTGGCCACAAGTCCGGATTCATTGCAGTTTTAAAGTTTTTATCGTATACTCCTACCTTAAATGAGGAATATATGGTAGGTTGTCTAGAAGTTAATAATTCACACGTAACTTCAGGAAAATATTTCTTCAAATGATTCATCAAATCTTGCTGAGTTGTTACAGGATCCACTCGACAAACATGCAAGAAAACATATTTGGGAACACCTTTGATTTTGTCGTCTGTATTATTTCCAACTATAATATTTCTTCGCGTCTTCTTTCTGGCATGGGCGGTTTTCCATTCTTCCTCTTTATTTATACCAAGAAACTCCCCCACTTTTGATTTGGGGTCCACTTCATTGTGGGTTCTTGAATGCATTTTCGGTGTAATACCGGACTTTGAGTCGAACTGGCATCACTGTAGAATCGCTGTGTTGTGTCCTCAGAAATTTTAGTCATTACACGTGTTATTGTTTGGTTCCGATTATCGATGGAATTCCCTATGTTTTTGTTAGAATCCGGTAAAATTTTTTCGGAAATCTCATGTTCGTCTTTTTTGCCGGCATTGAGTTCGTTGCTGTGAATGTATTTCTTATGAATTTAACCGACAGAATGAACCTTATTCAACAATTCTATCTGATCATTTAATATTCTTATTTATTTATTATTTTATCTCGTAGTTCGTTAATCAAGCAATCTTTCTGTTTTATTATGTATACGAACATTTTTGACTTTAAACTGCCGGTGCTAGTGGTATCTTCCATGGCATCAAAGAAGTCCAATTCCGGCAAATCACATTGTTCACACTTGAAATCACCCACATCAGCGTTTTCCTCCAACTTGGCACATTTATAATGCAAGTATGAAAATATAAAGGTTCTTCATACTGATACATACTACAGTAAAACATAGCATTAATGAAAAATGTACCAGCGAATTATGAAATGGATACCAAGATGGATCTCTCATCGGATCACAGCCTAGTGATCTAGACATTAGAATTCGAAACAGACAGACTTTCCACTGACCGAAAATCAATAAATTGGGTAGAGTTTACAGAAATCTTTCAAACAAAAAGAGGATGGTAGAAACCAGGTATCACTCAGATGAAGCAATTGAGGATCAAGAAAAAAAAATCGAAGGTGAAGCACAACCCACTAAGATCAAAAGTATACCGAAGAAGAATCCGCTACCTTTAGACGTGAAAATATTGTTGGAGGAAACGAAAAAGGCAAAAAACAGTACAAACGCTCATTGAACCCCGGTGACCAAACTTAACTGAATAAATTGACCAACGAAGTGAAAAACAAAGTCAGACAAGTGTTCAACTAAGACTGATAAAAAGCTAGAAGAACTAAATACGCAAGACCAATCACTGTGGGGAATGACGACAGCACTAACTGGAAGAGAATCAGAAGCGAAGATTCCAAAACTGAAGGAGGAAAATCAAGTGGCTATAACAAATAAACAAAACGAAGAAATTATTGAAGAATCACTGAAACATCAATTTATGCCGATTCCAAAAATCAACGACGACGAATTTAACCAATGAGTAGAAATACATGGGAATAAAACAGCCAATGATCACAATGAAACGGAAGAAGATCCAAAGGAAGTGATTCAAGAAGAAATTAGCAGAACATTGAAAAATAGAAAAGCAGAAAAGGCGAAATACAATATCAAGCAATCAAAAACTTATCAGGAGAAGCTCGATATGAAATAACCCAAATAGCCAAAAGTATTGGCCCCCGCAAGGATATTTGGGGTACCTCATATTCAAATCTTCCCATAACGTGATTAACAGCTCGCCTCTCAGTTCCAGAGTTCTGATGAACTATGTCTGTGATAGCTTCAAGGAGGATAATTCTTCACTTCTACAAGTTTCGTGTCCAAAGCAGGTTTTGTGTAGGCTAGCGATGGCAAGGCATTCCTTCACCAGGGAATCCGGAGTTTCTTTCTCTTCCCCACAAAATCTGCACTTGTCATGTTCTGTTAACAGGTGCGTCAAGTTGGTGATCCACTCCTCGAATTTTGGTATCAAATTGTTTTGGGTATTTTGTGCCCATTTTGTGCCAATTTTTGCCGTATGAAAAAAATTTTGTGCCCAATCAGTTTTCGAGATATTTCGATTTTGTCCCTTGAGTCACCAACTTGACGCTGTGACTCACACATGGAAATTTTAAATTTTTTTTATTTGAGTATTTTGTGTCCATTTTGTGCCAATTTTTGCCGTAAAAAAAAATTTTGTGCCCATTCAGTTTTCGAGATATTTCGAGTTTTTATCGTGAGTCACCAACTTGACGCTGTGACTCATAGATGAAAATTTTAATTTTTTTTTTATTTGGGCATTTTTTGCCCATTTTGTGCCAATTTTTGCCGTATGAAAAAATTTTGTGCCCATTCAGTTTTCGAGGTATTTCGAGTTTTCCCTGTGAGTCACTTACTCGTCGGACGGAAATTTTCATCTTTAGATAATTTGTGCTCGTTTTGTGGCGTATGGTATGGATTTTGAGCCCCTACAGTTTCCGAAATATTTGTAGTACTTTCAGTGAGATGGATAAATGTAGCACAATTCAGCGACGAGCATTGTATTATAAAATTATGCTTTGAATATATCTGCATTTGCTTAACTACATATGCTAATGCGTATAAATATACATTTTTGTGTCTCGAATGAGATATTTTTGCCTTGCAGTGCATATTTACTAATTTTCTGTTTCATTTGCATATTTTCAAAATTAAATTTGTTTTCAAACAAATAGAAACAAGCCAAATAAAACCGTACGTCGAGAATATATTCGACAAATTCCAACCAACTTTTATGAGCTTTTGTCTACTCAACCTCTAAGGAATGGAGTGTTTGGAGAAAATATTTATCCCGATTGCTAAATTTACTAACATCTGGTGAGAATTACAAGGGAACACATAATCGATGTTAACTTGGTCAACTTCAAAAACAAAACAGTCGAACAATCGCAGAACAGATTGAACGAAACTGAAAGTAAATTGAGAGAATTCAAACGATGTGTCAAAACAGCATACCTGAATACACCGTCTAAGAATCGAACACACAGAACCATAGATAAACTAATTTATCTATGCACAGAACTAATACACCCAGGGCCGTGGTGACCGGGTGGGAAGGAAGTTGAGCTTTCCTCGGGGCATATTTCAAGAGCGCCAAATTGACCCTAGATCGTTCAAAAACTAGAGCAAAATTTCATGATCAAAATAGATTGTTTTTGAATCACTAGGTACCAGTGCCGGCGCTAGCAATTTTGGCGCCTGAAGCAAAGAATTTTTTAGCGCCCCCGCTGAAAAAGTATCAATCAAACCGTGAAGACAAAGAACTAAAATTTCTCCATAAAATGGACCAATAATGATCATTTCACTTTCCTTTGGAAATAAGGCGTCAGTAAAAAATCGGACCCATTTATGGTTTATGAGTTCATTATCGCTTTCAAGATGAGTATTTTCATTGCACTACAAGCTCGTCTTAGTCCGAGGTTTATTATTTTCCTTTATCTATCCGCTTTCTCGGCTTATTTTCCATCTGTGGTTTTTGCATTCGTCATCGGTATACACTTACCCGTCGTTTTCGGTTTTTTGTATCATTTTTGTCACAAAATTGCAATATGTAGCATCAAAAAAAAGTAGGACTACAAGAAACACCCTATATCTCGAAAACAAAGCTTTTGCGGACTCATGTTTATGGGCCATTTTATTTTGAAAATTATCCAAGGAATTCCTCATTTTCCTTCGTAACTCCAATTCAGGAACATCCAGTATAAGTATAAGATAGAAACAATTCAATTATTAATAAAAAAACAAAATTATTTCGAGTAATTTCCTTCATTATAGATATAAGTAAACAATGTCGACGATAAACCCCACAGGAAAAAATGTATCTGCGCCCTTGTAAGTAATATATCTGATTTTCATATTCCCAAGACACAAGAAATATCAACTGCGTACGATCGCAGAACTTCGAAAACTAAATGGGAAAACATATGTTCCGCCGAAAACATTTGGCATTTCATAGTAACTAGTTTCGAATGCAGAATCGTAGGAATTTCCAATATGTTGAATGAGTAAACAACTTCCACATAATTCGAAAGCGAAGATAGTGTTGTTTTTCGTCTTTGTGAAATACATTTCATCCCTCTTTCAATTAGGGTAATAGTCAATGCGTATATTGGTTGGGTTGCCATGTGTTATTTATTTAACAGGCGGCTCAGTAAAGACGGTATGGAAATTTTTATTGCAGGGAATGGTGATGAACGCAGCGGAGTGGACCAACCTCAAGTTGTTTTTAAAAATCAAGACTATATTTTTATAGAAATACACTCTGGGCTAAATTGCTGCCCCTCGAATAGAGGCGCCCGAAACAGTCGGTTTCACCACTAACGCCTGCCCTGCTAGCTACTTGCTAGAGATAATAATTGTGGGCGTTATTCAAAATCCAGTATCAAGATTTCAGATGCGTATTTTTTAGGTCAAAATAAGATTTTTTTACATGAACATGTGTCCGCAAACGCTCAGTTACCGTACCAAAAACGTTTAAGTTCTTATTTTTAGTTAATGTCTAAAGGAAACTTGTAATTTGCTTTTAAACCCAAAGTTTTTTGTTTTCAATGTAATAATAGGTTCTTCTCATTAGTAAAAATTTTTATGAAATGCAGCCAGTTACAAAAAATGATTTCACTTTTTTCTCGATGACGATCGCAGATGCGTAAAAGTAACAGAAACCAAAAAAAAATTATGAATATAATATACATTCATTTCATATGTTAGAATTCACCAGCGCCGTACTGCGAAAAGTGTATGAGGCGAAAATATTTCTCCCTTACAATCAATTCTTACAATCTAAAGAGCTCTAAAACTGAAAGAGCTGTGAAGAAAGGACTAAAAAAATCTTTTATGCCCTGTAGTTCGGTAACGAAGCGTTTGCCAGCACAGGTTATTGAAAAAAAGCATTATTTTGACCTGAAAAATACGCCTCTGATATCTTGATACTGAATTTTGAATCACTCTGTATTCTTACTCGATGTTTTTGTACTTTTATATGTTTGTATATTTTTTTAAATGTTTGTCGTCCCAGTCGTTCACTGAAGGATTGAGTGATTCTCTAATTTCAGCGGACTTTCTGTTTGCGACATTGAAGAATTTACAACTTTTTTTTTAACATATTAAGAAAAATACTCTAGACGAATCTTCATTGCGAAAAAACTATGTTCAGACATTATACAATGCCACTATACAAAAGCTGTAAGGAAAAGATGAAGATAAAAGTTATGATCAAATTTTGTTCACAATTTTTGGCACAATATTTGAAACACCCTGTGGTGATATTTCTCAAATTCAAGATATGCATGATATTCCAACATCATTTTAGTTCGAGGAAGTGAATTGAGTATACGCATAGGATATTCACAGTAAAAATAATTCACGTAATTGTGATTGAGGAAATTCTCTCTTTTTTCGGTTTTTTCTTGATATTTTGAAAATATGAGGACTAACGCAATAATGGAAATTTTGATAATATCTGGAACATGAAATGAAAAAAAAAAGGCCTTTTTGAAAATTTTTTTTTTTAATTCTTGTATAACCGGAAGTAAGGGAACTTCGAAAATATTTTGGCTGGATGGAGCATCATAAACAATGTCATATTCCGAATTTTCAGATTTCAAATCGGCCCCGTTCTCCAGAAACGTCTAATAGGCCGTCGAACTTGAAACACCCTGTATAGTATGAATTTTTTCAATGCATATTTATCGGAAGCCTAGTTATAATTATGAGTTGTTGCATTGGCAGGCAGGCATTGGGTTGAGGTGGGGAAACTCAAATTTCAATGAGTCGACGTTTCAATACCTTTTTATCTTCAGAAATACCTCATCACTTAGAATTCTTAGAAAGATTAATTTAGTATAGTAGTTAAGCTAATATATAAATATATTGGGATCAATTTAAGATGTTGACATATCCATCAATGAGGTACATATAAGTTTGATAAAATAATAATAATAATCTAATTTCATGTTGAAGGATAACACGATAGGAATGTTCAAGAAAACAGACAATATAAAAATATATTCATCTTTAAAATTTTCTAATAATAAATAATAAAAATAAAAAACCTTTCAAAATAAACAAAAACACTTTAAAACAAATAAAACTGCTTTCATAACAAACAAAACAATTTTGAAGACAAACATTAAATGATTTCACAGTGTATAAATTAATAAAAATGTATTTATCACAGATTTTTCGGTGATGTTTGTCACTTTCTCTGTCATATCATTGTATACTTCCCAATGATTATTATTGCGGCGACAAACAGCCCAGAAGTGTCCGATGCTGCTTTCTAAAGCTAGGTTGACATGGGTAGTGTATCACAGCTGTGGTTCAAGAATACATGGAAAACGACCCGTGTCAACGGAACAGTCGTGCAGATATTCACGAAATGAACGATTTATCCTAGTTGACACGGATAGTGAAGCACAAGCGAGGTTTGTTATGTGTGGAGATCGACTCGTGTCAACGGAGGAGTTGTGAAACTATTCTCGAAACGGACGGTTTTGCAGCCGGCACGAACGTAAAATGGGATATCAAACATGTTAGATATTTAACGTGTTGCGTGGTCTTGGAGCGACCATAGTGGAAGTAGACAAGGGTTATTTTCGATTTTTTTTTGTAATGAATTGAGCTGTACTAGGTTTGTGATACTTTGTTAAATTGATTTTTTTTTGTTGTTGAATACGACTTCGAAAATATTTCCCAAAACATGTTCTTGGGATTCAACGGATGAAATAAATTTTTACTACATGTACTGAATATTACAAAATTCAATTAAAAGCTAGGCCAGCACTCATTTCATAAATTTTTTTGGTTTCACTGGAACACTCAAAAATTAGAAATCTCATCCCAGCACATCTGTATTTCGATTTTTCTTATGAAAATATGTGTAAGAATTGTGCTGCACTTATGAGAAGTTGTGCCCCTGACATTTCCTTAAAAAAAAATTGAAGAAAGTCAGTCCTGCACTTTCGTTTTTCTTCGGCGAAAATTGATTCAGATACTTTTGCTACATTTGTGCAGTTGTTTTGTTCTGATCAGATTTTCAGAAATAACTCTACTTTTTCTTCAAAGGATGGAAATCAGTTATCAGTAAATTGTTTGAAAATCTGACAGACATCAGTCAGCAGAAATATGTATATAGTAGCCCAACTATACAGAGTGAGTCTTTGCTGGTACATATATTTGAACCGAAGATTCTCGAGGTCAAAAGAAACACTTTTTTTCTTTACTCTTTCTTCCGATTCGTTTTTTTTTCTCGCTTAGTATACCGGACTTTGATGGAATTTCATGTTCGAAAAAGATTTATCATGTCAGTAAAAACCATATTCATTTCCACTAATTTCATTCCATTTTCGAGATATAACTGAAAATAACATTTTTTTTATGGATTTTCAACAGCTCATATTTTTTCAACCGAGCCGATTCGGAAAAATGGTAAAGGAAAAAAGTATTTCCTTTGTCATCAGGAATTTTCGATTGAAATATGTGTACAAATCCAAGACATCAAAGTGTATAAAACAAATCTCGGTCAAAAAGACCAAAACTGGTTCGACTTTTTCTAATTTTTTTGTTTTTGATTAATTTTTTGTGGAAATTTCTACGGAATACTTACTTTTACATGGGTGTAGCACAATTTTGCGTTGTGAGTAAAGTTGACCCAGCACATTTGGATTTTCGATTTTTTTTTCGGAAATCAAAAGGTGCTGGACAAACTTCCCACACAGGGTTACCAGTGATACTGATTTTTCCTATTTTCTGCATATGAGGGAAAAACTGTTGAATTTTTCTAAAAATCTGACCATCATAATTTGGCACAATTATATTATAAATTAATTTCGCCAAAAAACTTAAAATGCGGGGATAACTTTTTTCTGATTGTTCCGAGGAATGTTATAATAGTTATTTATAATACAAGTGCAGAAGGCATTGATATATATATATATATATATATATATATATATATATATATATATATATATATATATATATATATATATAGAATGAGCCTTTTGTACGAGTATTATACATTATTGTCTCTAATCCATTGCATTTTTATTGAAATTAATGAAATATTTTCATAAATATCATTTAGTGATTTTCACATTGAAAAATGTTGGTTGGCAGAACTGATTTCTTTAAGGCAAATTTCAAATGAATTGACAGATAAAGCCGTGGCGGAAAGTTCGGAGTACCAACATATAATAATAAAATATAACCATGAAAACAGTGCGTTTCTGATATATTCTCGCACGATAAACGGAATAACCACAGAATTAGAGAAAAATATTAACAGCACCAGTCAAAGAAAACAGGGTTATTTTTTGGATGATATCTAGAGAAAATATTAACCTGGAGCCACAAACGTTGATTCGGTAATAAATAAAAACTGTGAACTGTGAAATTTCACTTATGAGATTCACATCACCCTGTATATAGCAAATGGCGATCTTGATATGAGTCCCCCATGATGACCTCCATTTATGTATACATTTGTCGCATTCTTCCCGGGATACCCTGCATATAGCCTAACTGTATAAAAATATTCTCAGACAAAAATTTTGTGAAAATATTAACGGCAAGAGAAAACGAAAAAGCGGGATTCCTTGGACGAAAAAAGTCCTATGGAAATAGAGCCACAAACGTTTTGCGATTGATCAACAGAAATCACATGTTTAGAAATTCGGAATGAGATTTAATTCGGTCATAAACAACAGGCAGAAATACCGACAAAGTTAATTCCCATCAAAAAGGAGCCGCATCATAGTCATAAATATCTGGATTGACGCAGAAAGACATGTGCAGTCATCAGAGCTTTGTGCCGACGAAGAAACAACATCAATTTGCCAAATAGGTTATGGCGATACGAATATACGTCGTTTCATCGCCCGTGAATAAGGCGTAAAATCATAGGTCGCAATGCACTACCCATGTCAACCTAGCTTTATCCGAAGCATAATTTTATAAAACAATGCTCGTCGATGAAGTGTGCTACATTTATCCATCGTACTGGAATAAGTACAAATATTTCGAAAACTGTAGGGGCTTAAAATCCATACCATACGCCACAAAATGAGCACAATTTATTTAAATAAGAAAATTTCCGCCCGACAAGTAAGTGACTGACAGGGAAAACTCAAAATATCTGGAAAACTGAATGGGCACAAAAATTTTTTTATACGGCAAAAATTGGCACAAAATGGGCACAAAATACCCAAAACAATTTGATACCAAAATTCTGGGAGTGGATCACCAACTTGACGCACCTCTCCTGAGAACAATCTTGGCTGAAGAATCAGCCCGGTTGTCCATGTACCAACCCGATAAATGGTGAAGAAAAAAAAAAAAAAAATATATATATATATATATATATATATATATATATATAATGTTCAAGATAATGATCGTTGAAAATGATAATAGATACTATATAAGGGATATCGATCAGTAATTAACGAGATATATTCACTCTTTATTCATGTAAAGCCTAGCTTTCGAAGCTTTTTTTTGCTTCTTCCTCAGGGCAACTGTAAAATACAACAAAACACATCATCAACAATAAAACAAAAAACAGAGTACAACAACTTACTGAATGCGAGGTTAATCTCTAAGTCTAAGAAATGTACAAAAGTAGACACAAGCATCAAACAGGGTAATATCAAATGATTATCAATTAAGAAACGCAATATCATAATACGCAATAAACAAAGTTAGGTTAAATGTCATTCATCAACTGGACCATCGAAAAATGGTCTGTTAGAAAATTCTATGAGATATGCATATATTGGACTTAATCTCTGCGTGTCCGTTTTTTTGTTAATTTTACTTTTTTGAGTTTGTATGTGGATCATTTCTAGTATACATCTTTTTTTATAATTTACATTTACATCTAAAATTTTTACGTTATTAAAATCAACACTGTGTGAGTACTTATTAGCATGAACAGATAATGCACATCTCAGGTTATTTGATACTCCCGCAGATTTCCAAGCAGAAATTTGCCAAACTTCAAAACTTTTTATGAAACAGTACGCAAATTACGTGAAGAATGAGATTTGCACCGGAAAAAGAAGGAAACAATAAGAACAAACGATGATCGCATCCTTAATTTAGTAGGAGATAACCCAATGATTTCAACAAGAACTCTTTTGAACCACCCTTCAGTGAATAAAAGTAAAACTACTGTTTGGAGAGTACTCAAAAGGAACAGCTTCCATCCGTTCTATTTCCAACTTTGCCAAACTTTAGAAGACGGTGATTTTCATAGAAGAAAAGAATTCTGTCAGTTTATTTTGAGAAGAGTACGTGGAAATAGGGATTTTCTCCATCAAATTTTATTTACGGATGAAGCTACTTTTCATAGGGATGGTTTCTTCAACAGAAAAAATAATATTTTATGGCATAGAGAAAATCCGCATGCCACGGTATCAAAAAATAGCCAGAAGAGGTTTTCAGTTAATGTTTGGGCGGGAATAAAAGATAAATTCATTATCGGACCATACATTCTTCCTCAAACATTGACTGGAAACGGCTATTATCACTTCCTGACGGAGATTCTGCCAGATCTTCTTGAATATTCCGCTGAGTCAGATTCAGGGCATTTGGTACCAGCATGATGGTTGCCCTGCCCACATAACTCGTGATGTAAGAGGGTATCTAGATGAAGAATACCCACGCCGATGGATTGGCCGATTAGGACCTATCGCATGGCCTCCTCGTTCGCCGGATCTCACACCACTTGATTTTTATTTCTGGGGACATCTCAAAAGTCTTGTTTATGATAAGAGAGCTCCAGTAAACTCAAAGGAAGAACTTATTCAACGAATTGAATCAGCTGCCGAGGAGATCCGGCGAAACCCCGAAATGATACGTTCAGCGGTCGATATAGTGTTGCGAAAAGGGCGAGAATGTGTATTCTTAAAAATGGAAACATCTTCGAAAACGATTCATAAATTGATTTTTCCACAAATCTGTTTTCTTTTTGTGTTTATAAAATGTGGAATTATTAGTAAAAAATTCAGGTTTATTCCTTGAATAATTCGTTTACTAATGAGCATGAACCATGACATTTTTTCCAAAAGAGAAAATTTCATTTTCGCTTCCACACAAATTCGTATCACGATACTTGCGAAATTATATTCAGTGAAAATTTAATAATTTTGACTCTAAGAAGGCATTCTAAATTTTTTTTGGAGGTTTAAATGAAACATTTGAATGGCTGTAGTAACGAAACCGTTTAATATTTTACAATTTTGTTTTCATATTCGTGATTGATAATTGAAGGAGTACAATTGTACAAAATTTCATCCATTTCGGGTGAAATATTTTTATCGCTGTAGACATGTAAAAAAAATTTGTGTTCGATTTTTGAAAAAATTTTTGCACAAAAATTCTTAGAAAATTGTGTTCATTCAGAAACTGAAATTCAATTTGACCACCAGAAAAAAAAATTAGGAACATTGCAGGTTTTCCGCCATTTTGTAATTCTTTTTTCCGATTTCATCAACTTTTCTGAATAGAGGACCCAAAACTACTGAGATTTCACCAAAAACCGTTTCTTTGAGTGTTATACAAAACTGACCATAACCATAAGAATCTTGCTCAATATTGACCTTTATTACCCTGTATCTCGCTTATGCGTCGAAAACGGGATATACAGGTTTTTCAAAAATCATCAAAGGACAAAATTCTTAGAATAGTCCAAGGAACAACCCCCTGAATGTTTGCCGCATGTTTAGGAAACACCCTGTATTGTATAAGGCAAAAATGATTCTCGCGATGTCCTCTACACAAATATATATGTTTGTCCAGTTTATGATGAAACACCCTGTATATATATATATATATATATATATATATATATATATATATATATATATATACTTACTTGATTGGTCAAGCCCAAAAGCAAGTGATTTTGGGCACTACGCGGATAGTCAGGAGGTTCTTGACCAGCTCCTGAGAACAATCTTGGCTGAAGAATCAACAAAAAATCTTATATATTAAATTACTTGGATAACCATTCTTGACCAGCAGAGCAGCCTGATCACGGAAATTTTTTTCATGGAATGACTCATGAGAGAGGTTTAGAATTTTATATTTTACATTCTTTATTATAGCGATTTTTTGTGTGAGTTAATGCAAAGAATTAAAATGTAACAATCGCTCAGAAGAAACTGGCTTCGAGTACAAATCAGTTATTATTTTATTATCACGACGGATCAATAACAAATCCAAAAATGGAATTTTTTTATCATTTTCTAATTCATATGTGAAATTCAAGTCATTATGATAATTGTTGAAGGCATTCATAACGAAATCAATACTGTCTTTAGGTATGAACATAATAATATCATCAACATATAGGTACCCATACAAACGGTATATATATATATTGAGTTTCAAAATAACAGACTTGATCAAATTATTCATTATAATTTCCGCCAAGATGGGGGAGGCAGGATTGCCCATCGCTGAACCTCTAATCTGCTTATAAAGCCTCTCCTTATACTGACAATAACTACTATCAAATATGAAACTAACAATTTTTTTGACAACATTTTGAGGAATTTGGATTACATCTGCATAGTCACTCCAGTTATCTGATAATATCTTCTCAACCAATTCCTGAGGTATATTTGTAAATAGGGACTCAACATCAACACTTACAAGAACATAATCATCAGGAATACTAATATGTGAAAGTCGATCAATAAGATCCCTAGAATTCCTGATGGAATAAACGAAAGTATGTTTAACATTTGACAATAAATTGCATAAATATTTTGACACATTAGGTATATACAGGTGAACCACAACATGACACAACAGGTCTAAGTGGATTATTAATTTTGTGTATTTTAACCAATCCATATATTTTGGGGGATACAGCGTTATAACATTTCATTATTTTAGATTCACTATCTGCAATATAACCATCTACCCTCAAGTTTTCGATCAAAGAATTAGCGGCAGTTTGAATTCTTATAGTTGGATCAGATTTAAGGACACTATAAGTGGTGGAATCAGACAATAAATCACGCATCTTAACATCATAGTCAGTATCATTCATAACAACAGTCTTTTTACCTTCATCAGAATTAAGAACAATTAGAGATGGATTAACACTAAGAAAACGTTTAGTCTTTTGAAACAATTTCAATAAATATTTATTAAGAGGATCTGGGGTGACCATAGACTTGAATTTATTATAAAAATTAAGAACGACATTACATAACGTAGCTCTCAATCCGTTCTTCCCCTCAGTATCCAATGTCTCCTGAACTCTTACATAATTCTCTATATCAGATAAAAGATCCAACCATGGAAAATCTTTCAGTTCATATGGTAAAGAAAACTTAGACCCCAAAGATAAAATTTTTGATATAAACCACGGTAGTTCAACATTTGTGAGGTTAACTAGCCAATTAGGCTGTGTCACCACATCGAGGCGATCAGCAAGTGAAAACAAAGAATGATACTTACGAACATTGGCCGACCTAACAGAATTCAATGTTCGCTGAAAAAATTTCTCCTGTCTCATCGCAAAATCACTAATTTATCTATCAGGCACACGATTCTTCAATGAACTTCTATGGTAAACAATACTCTTACGCAACCCGGTGATCCTCCAATTGACAATTTTAATTTCAAGATTTAGAATATCTCTTTAGAGTTCATTTACCATAAATATTATACGTTACAAGACAATCCCGTTACGTTACAAGACAATAACGCTCTTGATTTTATTCGTAAGATTCTTGATGTTTGGCATACTTCCAAATTTAATTTCATTTGCTGTTGGATTTTCTGGTGGAGGAGCTTCTTCTACATCCAACAGCAAATGAAATTAAATTTGGAAGTATGCCAAACATCAAGAATCTTACGAATAAAATCATAAACTGCTTCAAGGAAAAGAATGTAAAAATAGCTCAATACAATGTAAAGTCAGTAAAAAGCCTTGACAGCAAATTAAAAGATCAAACACCAAAAATGGTTCAATCAAATGTGATTTACAAGGTTGAGTGTAAGGATTGTAATGGAAAATATGTGGGACAGACAACACAATGGTTAAAAAACAGAATATCACTACACAAAGTGACATTAGAAAAGAAAATCAAAGATGTGCTTTGGCAAAACACTCCATTGAAAGAAAACATGAATTCGATTTCGATCAAGTTGAAATTCTGGACAAGCATGCAAACTATAATAAAAGGCTGATACTGGAGATGGTCCACATTAACAAGGAAACTGACGTAGTTAACAAGAAGTCAGACACTCAAAATTTAAGTAACATTTATACATACCTACTTACCTGCCCAAATAGAGAACCATTCACGATGAGTTCGTCAACGAAACCAGACGTTATGGATAATCGATCGCGTATTGATCCGTCTAAGTGCGGCGGATGTAAAAATTCCGTTGTAAAATGTGGTGCAAAGTGCAAGATTTGTACCAAAATGTTTCACCGAAGTTGTGCCCAAAAGATGAAAAGATGTTGTGATGAAGATATAACATTTGTTAATATCAGTATTAAATCCAGTGAAGATGACATACTTGAGAGTGTTAATAATATAGAAATCACAGAAAACTCTTCTCATCAGGATCTTTTATTGAAAATAATTCATGAACTTGAGAGCAAAAATCGTCTCTTAGAAGAAAACACAGTATTATTAAAATACAAAATTTCTGTTTTGGAAAATGAAATTTCGATAAAAGATAAAATATGTATCCGATGTGATAAGGAAAATGATAACATTCATGTAAATCAAGATGTTGTGGCCGATAGCGATATTACTCATGCAGCGAATCCAATAATTAAAGATAACATTTCATCTGGAGATGCCTTGAAGACCTCGAATTCAACAAATACAGGGTGTCCCCAACGTCAGCGCGAGAAAATTACTCTCCATGAGATGAACATTGCTGTTGCTGATGCTGAAGGCAAGATTAAAAGTTCCATCAACAATACATCTAGTGGCTCGAAAATAAATGAATGGAGGACGGTGCCTCCTAGAAAATCCTCAAGGAGGAATCGTTCGGCATTGGTTGTTGGAAGATCTGCTGAATCTTCTACAGTTCTCGGAATCGAAAAAAAGAGGGCTCTACATGTTTCTAGGCTCAGACCTGATACTTCCACTGATGACCTTAAAGCATTCCTAAATAAGAACTTTCCAAGTGTTGAATGTGAAAAAATACAATCTAGATATCCCGAATCATATGCTTCCTTCAAAGTACTAATACCTATCACTGAATTTGACAAAGTCAAAAATGCTGACAATTGGCCCAAAAATGCTAGTGTTAATTATTTTTTCCTGAACCGAAACAGGAAATACAAAGATATAATGAATCCGATTCATTCAGAGTGATGCATGTTAATGTTCAATCCATATGCAACAAAATAGTCAACTTGGAGTTGCTCCTTGCGGAAGAGCGTCCATCAATTGTTAGTATTGTCGAGCATTGGTGCAGCGCCGAAAAATTAAGTTCCTACTGTATATATGGTTATGTACAAGCAGCGTCATACTGCCGCCTCAATTATGGACATGGTGGTACTGTTCTTCTTGTTAGAGCTGACCTATTGGTGAGTGATATTGGCATCTCTAAAATGTCTGTTGAAAAGCAAATTGAATTCTGCGGTGTGAAAGTTAATAATTATGGTAGGAAATATTGTTTCATAAGTGCTTATAGAGTACCAGATAGTGACTTTGACCTTTTTCTTGAGAGACTATCCTTTGTTTTGCAGCACTGTTTAAAGTTAGCTGACATTATATTTTTGTGTGGTGATCTCAATATAAATTATTTAATGTCAACCTGTCCACGTAAGCAACTTCTTGACGATTTACTACAATGTTTTGATTTGAGGGTTACTTCCTCAGATCCTACTAGAGTATACATCAATGTTAACAATCTAAAATCTGTATCCAAAATTGACTATATTCTGACGAATGCACCGTCAGACTCCTGCAATTCTAGAACTTTTGAGGGTCATTTAGGTGATCACAAAGTCATTGCCTTGGATTATATTAATGAATCAACTGCAAACGCAAAAACAGTTCATGAGCGAGGATTTGTCAGAAATGTATCACCTCGTTCATTAAATAATCTTGCTTTGTTTATGGAAACTGTATCATTTGATAATATTTTCTTGAGTCCTGATATTGATGTGTGCTTCAGAGCTTTTTTTGAAATTGTTAAATATTGTATAGACTTAAGTTGTCCCATGATTCACTCTAGATCCCCAAATGAAATAAATAAGAACTGGATAAATTATGAGATTAAGAAATTCAGTATAAATTTGAAAAATTTGAATTGGCTCCACAAAAATTTGAGATCGAGTGAATCATTTGGAATTTACAAGCAAGCTAAGACTAATTTTAGGAATTTGTTATCAAAAACAAAATGTGAATTTTATCAAAATGCCATTAATTCATCCACGAATAAAACTAAAACTGTTTGGAACTTGGTCAATAGGGAATTATGTAGGAGAGGTGCCTCAAATAATACTATAGGTCTGAGTATAGATGGAACATCCTATACTGAGCCTTCTGCTGTTGCTAATATATTTGCAAATTATTTCAGTTCCATTGCGCAGGTCAGTATATTGAATCACTTTGGTAATTCTGTGTCTCAGGTTTGCACCACATCTGCCCTTTCGATGAACACTTTTTTCTTTTATCCAGTCCTGAGAGAAGAGATAATTCAAATTGTGAAGACTTTAAAAAACAAGAAAAGTACAGGAATTGACCAGGTATCTGTTGGCATATTGAAGGCGATGGTTGATGTTGTTGCCAAACCTTTGGCTGATCTTATAAACTTATCTGTCAACACAGGCAAGTTTCCTTCTATATTAAAAATTGCTTCGGTTATACCTGTTTTGAAGAAAAACGATCCCAGCAATATAGCCAATTATCGACCCATTTCACTCTTAAGTGTGTTCTCTAAGGTATTTGAAAAAATCGTGTATGGTCGTATGATCTCATTTCTAAACCGTTTTGGGGTGATAAGCGACTGCCAGCATGGCTTTAGAGAGGGTAGATCCACAGAGACTGCAGCATTCTCCTTTACTGATTACGTGTACAAGAGCCTCGATAGAGGCCTTCATGTTGCAGGTCTCTTCTTTGATCTCTCGCGTGCTTTCGATGTTCTTCCTTGGAAATTCATCGAGAGCAAGCTATATAACATTGGTTTTCGCGGTGTTTTTCTCCAGTGGATTTTAAGCTACATAACCGATCGGTGGATGACTGTTAGAGTTGATAAATGTTGGTCAGAAAAATTTAGTGTCGATTTGGGAGTGCCTCAGGGCTCGGTCCTTGGTCCGTTGTTATTTCTTTTGTTCATTAATGACTTACCTGAACACATTATATCCGAATTAATGATTATATTTGCTGATGATAAGTCAGTGTTGATCTCGGCTCGGAGGCTTGAGGAACTGTCTAAGCTTTGCAATACATTAATTCTCAATTTTGTAAATTGGTGTCGTTCAAATGCGCTCATTCTCAATGCAAACAAAACCGAATGCATTTATTTCAGTATCAGAAATATTAATAATAATCGATTAGTTATTCGATGCCTCGACCAAGATGTTGTATCGAAAGAGACTATTAAGTTTCTAGGTATTCATCTGGACAGTTCTTTAAGGTGGAATTTCCATGTGGATGCTGTTTGCAAAAAATTGTGTAGTTCCTTCTATGCGATTAGTAGGATAAATAATTCATTACCATTCCAGTCGGTTATATCTGTTTACTATAGCTTGGTATATAGTCATATGAACTACAATATTCTGTTGTGGGGTAACTCTGTCGATGCTTAAAGGGTGTTCGTTATTCAAAAGAGAATTATGCGTCTGATTTTCCACCTACACCCACGTGATTCCTGTAGACCTTTCTTTCGTCAACATAAGATTTTAACGCTACCTTCTCTATATATTTATAGATGTTTAGCCTATATCAAGGAACATGAACACTTAATGGTAACATTATCCAGTTTTCATGGTTACTCTACCAGAAATAATGCTACTTTGTACATTCCATCACATACAACAGCCAAATATGAAACCTCCCCAGTATATCAGGCCATAACATTATTCAATCATCTGCCTAATACTGTTAAGTTGCTCAATAAAATAAAATTTACAAAAACTATCAAATGTATTTTACATAACAAATGTTATTATAGTGTTAAGGAGTATCTGGATGACAAGTGTGTTGTCACAGCTTAATTAAGTTTTTTGTTTGTAGAATTAGTTTCAGAAATTTCATTTTTCTTTTTTTTCCAATTGACTTATCCTATGCATTTTGTATGTCTTAAGGGATCAATAAATATATTATTATTATTATTATATTATTATTATGAAGGCCCTAGAGATGAATGATGACGAGATAAGATATTAGATTTTCTGTATATTCTTTGTATGTTTTTCCTGTTTTTCTTTTGTTTTTGAGATTGTTATAGTCATTAAATAAGAAAATATTACATTAAAAATAATCGTACATCAAACTGGTTAAAAAAATCATAAAACCAAGTCCAAAATAAAATTAGTTATTAACAGATCGAGAATTTTCAATATGTCAAATGTTTTTCTTTTGTTTTTAAAGTTATTATGGTTATTACATAAGACAATGTTAAAATTAAAAATAATCATACATTAAAACTGGTTAAAAAATCATACAACCAAGTCCAAAATAAAAATTAATTACTAACAAGTCGAGAATTGTCAATATGTCAAATGTCAGACAGTAAACTGAATGAAAGAGGAAAGAGAGAAAAAAAAAAAAGATTAAAATTATAAAATTAATGCGTAATATTACACGAAGCAGGAGAAGATTGTATTTTGGCTAGTTTAAAGTTTAAGAATTTCAAAATTTCGAAAAATTATCAATATAAGAGTTATAGGAATCTCAAATTCTGTAAGTTTGTGTGTTTCTTTTTATTTGAATACATGTGACTGATAAAAACCTTTGTAGTAGCCCTGAGGATGGAATAAAATATTCCGAAAGCTTGGCAAGAGAAAAAAAAAAAGAGTTTTTCTTTATTAAACCTGGTCGAGACCCTTAGAAAAGCAACTTAAAATATAAACGACCGTGATACATATATATATATATATATATATATATATATATATATATATATAATGTACTTGTATCACGGTCGTTTATATTTTAAGTTGCTTTTCTAAGGGTCTCGACCAGGTTTAATAAAGAAAAACTCTTTTTTTTTTTCTCTTGCCAAGCTTTCGGAATATTTTATTCCATCCTCAGGGCTACTACACTTCCAAATAAAGAAAATACTATTGACTATTGAAAAGCAGGTAAATAACATGATCAATATATATATATATATATATATATATATATATATATATATATATATATATATATATATATATATATATATATATATATATATATATTGATCATGTTATTTACCTGCTTTTCAATAGTCAATAGTATTTTCTTTATTTGGAAGTGTCAGGTTTTTAATGAAGTTGTTTATTTCATATAAAAAAATATATAATTATACGTTTCGGAGAGACACTCCTTCTTCAGTTAAAATGATTCATCTGATAGTTTACAATATAAAATATTAATTAAAATTGAGCCTGTCAAAAAACACAAACATTTGAAATTGTATACACAATAGTTTACTTCACAAAATAAGTTAATTAAAATAAATGTATCCCATCTTCAATTTCTCGTCAATTCACAATATTGGAACGTGAATGTCAAAGTCAGTCTTCTTTGGTATGTGTCACGTTTTAGGTCTTCTTTTTTTTGTGTCGGTTTTTTAAGGGGTGATACATAAAATTGTCTGAGTTGTTTTACGTCTTGTCTATCATTTACTATTTTTTCCAAGTTTTATTGTATGTGTATCATCTCCTATATTTCTCTCTGTTTTCGTTTTCGCTCCATTGTTAGTATTTTTGTCTCGTCATAGTCGAATTCGTGTTTTTTTGTCTTTTTATGTTTGTTTAGTGCCGTTGTTGCGTTTTTTGTGTATTTATGAGCGTTGAGTCTGTCGTGTAATCTCTGTGATGTTTGTCCAATGTATTGCTTGTCACAGTTTTTGCACGGAATACTGTAAACTAGATTAGACTTCTTAGATTTGGGTGTTGAAGTTTTTAATTTAGTGAAAATCTCCTTTATTTGATTTTGAGGTTTATGGACTAATTCGATGTTGTGGGGTTTTAATATCTTCGTTATTTTATGGGATAAGTTTTTTGTGTAGGGAATTGGTATTCGTGTTTTCTGTTCTTTCTTTTCCTCAGTTATTATCGTGTTGTACAGTCTATGTATTCTTTGGTTTATTAGTGGTGTAGTCATCTTTGTAGGATAGTTGTATATATCCCTGTATATATATATATATATACAGGGTGTTCCGTAAAGACCACGTCAAACCGAGGGAAAATTTAGATCAAAGGATAACCCACCTGCTATGACAAAATTCCCATTATAAAAGTCTTACCGTTTTCGAGATATATTTTTTTTTGGAAATAATGAATTTTTGCCCCTTTCAATAGTTTTGTCCTTACGGTTGGTACAATTTTACATCTTTTTGGTTAATTTTTTCATTAAAATATTGCTGAAGAATGATTTTAACGTTTACATTGAAAACATCATCCGATCATTTCAAATCACCTGAAAATCTACTTTGAATGACATTGTATGATATATCGTTGAATTCAGCGTTGAAAGTTATTTCGAAAAATGTCATAAAATATGCAGGTCCGTATTGAAAAAAATGAGGTTGAGGGTGGCCCAGAGAGTACGAAACGTTGGATACGAAATCTGATTACGTCAAATTGAGGATAATTTACTGTCGAATAAAAAATTCCTGTAACATTTTTTGATGATATTTGAAATGAAGTGGGAAAAGAAGAAAAATCAAAATGACATAATTTACTCTTCTTATGATATCTCGAAAACCGGCCCTGATAATCTCGATTCGTTTGAACTGCTTGATAATGCTTCTATGCATGCAACTTTTTCTCCATTTGACCGACCTTCTAACTCTTATGGTTTAAAAGTTACCAATACAATCCCATTGAAAAAGTGGCCACCCTGTATATATATATGTATATATATATATATATATATATATATATATATATATATATATATATATATATATATATATATATATATATATATATATATATATATATATATATAACTTAGATGCAGTAATGGTCGTGATTTATACAAAATGATTTCTAAGGGAATCGACCAAGGTTTACACCAAAAAAATACTCTGTTTTCTTTGCCGAGCTTTCGGATTTTATTCAATCCATCCTCAGGGCTTCTACAAGATATCAACAAAAATTATCAGTTACAATAAAAAGAAAAAATAAACATCAAACTGTCACAATGGTACATACAGTCATCGATAAAACTTGATTAAAATGAAAAACAAAAACAATTGAAAACATACTCACTGAAATCGAGGTTAAGGTGTCAACAAATATAAACTAATCATCAAGTAATTCATAAATCTAACAAAAATAAAAATATTTCAGGAATCTCAAAGTGACAACTGGGTATCTTATGTCGATAAAGGTCAATATTTTAATGTGGAATATAGAATGAAATAAGATGGTGGTATTTGCACATGCGTTTAAATCATTCAATTTAGACAGAAGATAAAAATCAATGAGACAAGGCATCAAACAATGGGTACAAGAGAGATGGTGGGTTTTGTTCACAAATTTTATTATTCATCAATAGGTCCATCATAGAAATTTTTCTCTCGGTTTGGGTATGTTAACAAATATGTGTAGATATTGCTAAGATTTTGCGTGTCAGATTTACTGTTAATTGCTTCTTCTTCCTCATTGATATGGATCATCTCTAATATAATTCTTTTATTGTAATTCCGTTCTTTATCAATTATCTCTACATTGTCAAAAAGAAATTTATGATTTTGTTCTAATGAGTGCTTTGTTAGGGCACACCTTTTGTTCTTTTTATTTATGTCGCTCTTGTGAAGTGATATTCGATTTTTCAACAATTGAGATGTCTGACCTACATAACCACGCGAACAATCTTCACACTGTATTCTATAAATTACATTTGAATGCAACATAGTTGGAATGGTATCTTTCAGCCTACTATACAGTCTCTTAACAGTTTTGTAATTATATACTGCTATTTTCACATCTTCTCTACTCAAACATTTTTTTATTTTACAAGTTAAACCTTTAATATTAACAATACTACCAAACTTAATTTCAACCCCATCTGTGTCCGTAGATCTAAGTACCTGGGGAGGGCGGTCGTTGTCGTCTATATGGTTAACATTCGCTGACGAATAGAGTAGCTTGGAAATCATTTTTCTTGGGTACCCATTTTCAACAAAAATATTGAAAAGTTTGTCAATGGAGCGTTTCAAAAATCTGGGATGGCATATTTTGTTCACCCTTCATTTCTTTTATACAATTTATTTTCATTTGTACAGGGTGGTCAGATTTGAAATGTATTAATTTATCTGAAGCAGTTTGCTTTCTATGCCAGTCAAGATGTACAGTATTATCAATTCTGTAGAGTCTCGTATCTAAAAAACTAACAGAATTATTTTCGTCCTCAAACTCTATTGTAAACTGTATATGCGGATTGTAACTATTGAACTGTTCCAATATAATTTCAACGTCTTGTTTGTGCAAGGCTACAATAAGATCATCAACAAATTTTTTGATGAAGGCGATTTTGTGTCTCAACTTTGGAACACACATATCTAATGCATGATCCATGACATACTGAGCCAATATTGGGCTGATTTTCGAGCCCATGGCGCATCCAAATATTTGAATATAATACTGATTGTCAAATGAGAAATAATTGTTCCGAAGTATGAACCTGATAATTTCAAAAAATAGATCTTTAGGAATGTCACAGTTTCTAGAAATACTACCCCATCTCTGATTAAGGACATCTACTACAACTTCCTCACATAGGTTGCCAAACAGGTTGACAACATCTAAAGAAATGAGGACATAATCCTCCTCTAACCTGAAATTATTGACAAATGTAGCAAATTCGAATGTATCTTTTATAAAGTACTCATTTTCTCTATCATAAGTTTGGGTTAACACTTCTGTCATAAACATAGATATATTGCTGGTTGGACTGTTTATACTTGACACTATAGGACGCAAAGGACAATCACGTTTGTGCAATTTGGGATTGCCATAGATTTTAGGACAAACTGAATTATAGGATTTCAGAGCTTTTGCCCTTTCTGCACTCAGAATATTTAGGTCTTGTAACTTTTTGATATAATTATTACTTTTAGTTTGCAATGTTAAAGTTGGATCTTTTCGGAGTGTTCGAAAACTCTCTGAATTTACTATTTCATACATTTTTTGTTTGTAAGTTTCGCGTTCTATTATCACTGTTACGGAACCCTTATCGCTGTTGAGGACTAACAAATTTTCATTGTTTTTTAAAAAAGATCTTGTCTCGTTATAAATTCTATCAGTATATGTTTTTGCACCCTTATTATTATGAATGTGATTCGTTATGATACTGGCTATTTTAGATCTCAAAAGATCGCGGTTAGTATTCTGAGTTTTTTGAAGGATGTCTTCAACATCAGCAATCAACTTATTCACAGGAATGTCCTTAGTTGAAATTTGTAGGCTGAATTTTGAACCCAATGAGAGAAGTGTTTTAACATTATTTGGTATATCAACTCTAGAGAGATTTTTAAACCACTTTTCATGTGTTACTAATCTATTTAAATTTGTGTTGTGTAATCTCTCAACTTTGGCTAAATTTGACTGCCTAATTTTGTGAAATTTTTTGTTGAAACCTACTTTTTGTCTACGTTTGAATTCATCTAGTATTGTTCTTGGAAGTTCATTTGTTAATTGATTCATTATGTGTCTGTTAGATTTTTCCAAAAATTGAATCTTATAATTAATATAATGGAGGATGGATTGAATAAAATCCGAAAGCTCGGCAAAGAAAACAGAGTATTTTTTTGGTGTAAACCTTGGTCGATTCCCTTAGAAATCATTCTATATATATATATATATATATATATATATATATATATATATATATATATATATATCGAATCGACCAAGGTTTACACCAAAAAAATACTCTGTTTTCTTTGCCGAGCTTTCGGATTTTATTCAATCCATCCTCCATTATATTAATTATAAGATTCAATTTTTGGAAAAATTTTTTGTATTTTCAAAAATTTACTTATTTGAATTAGTTCGCTTCTATAAAGTTCTGGTGTACTTCTTCCTCTTACCTGACCAGTTTCATACATATGGTTATAGAAACAATATTTATTCCGATTGAAAAACTTTACTTTCAACAGTTCCTACTAAAGTGCTTAGTGCTTAGTGCTCGAAATTTCGAAATACTTTTACAAAGTCCTCAGTAATAGCGAGTAGTCTGTGAAAATCGGTGCTTATTGCTTGGTGGTCGAAGACCTTTTATTTTCGAGTACTTAGTGATTAGTGCTCAAGCACTTTTTTCAGTGCTCTCCACAGCTCTGGGCACAATATTACATTACTTCAACGTTCGGGAGGTGATGATATCACGACCAATATTTTTTTCATTGTACTTGAAATCGGATATATGTATGTTTTCAAAATGTTTTTTGTTAAAATTTCATGATCTGTATTATTTCGCTAAACAATTCTGAAAATGTACATGGAAATACAAATTATACAATCGAAATTATATTCAATGAAAACCGGACATATGTATGAATTGGACATATAATTACATAATACGACCCCATTCTGATCATACGACATATTTTCGAATCTTCATTTATTACTTTATATTTCATGATAGAATATTGTTAACTCATCAATCTCAAACACGGGATAATGTGGGTGGAATGAATGCCTATTGTAACTATAATACATCCTTTGTTCTTACAATGTAATTTTGCTATTTTAGCTATTCTTTGTGTGACGCTTAGGATCACGCCACATTTTGCATTAGAGATAAGTAATGTTATAAATTCTCAGATGCATTGTTTTTTAGTCAGTCATAACGGATAAGTCAATAATAGATCAGTCAATAATAGATCAGTCAATAATAGATCAGTTCATGACAGATAGTTTTGATCGTACCTTTCGTCTTTTTCTTGTAAATAAAGTTTTTTTAAAAACAAGGTTTTCCATCTCAAAAACATAATTGGCGACGAGGATGGGATGTTAAAATTTTTTCGATATTGAAATATTTTGAATAATAAAATATTTTTAATACGGTTTTTTCGTTATCGAGTTCGATCGGAAAAGTGCGACGCAACTCATTGAAAACCGAAATTCGAAAAAAGTGCCGGTCGTGAAAGTACGTAAAAACTTTCAAGACTTTCAGTTTCAACTGTTAAGGTGACAAGCAACCCTGAGAAGGAAACCACCCAGAAGCCCTGATCTTTGGAGTAGCGCCCAAGACGACTTCACTACAAGGAATACGAAACAAAAAAAGGTTAGCAATCCTACCCGTTATTGACTCCCAGTTTACCCTATTCTGGACAAAAAATAGTCACCCTTTTTCTCAAAGTTTTGTGTGTAAAACTTGTAGAACAGTTTTTCCTAGGTTTCTTTAAAAAACCGACATAAGAGTTTTTTCTAGGTTACTCATTTAAAAAACCGATTACCAATTTTAATTCAAGATTACTTCAATAAAACATTTTAAAGGCCGTAAAGCGCAAACAGTAAAAATGGCATTAGAAAATATAAACTTAACATTACCGGAAAAGTTCGGGATGCTTTTGCCAAGATTTTCAGGAGTGGAGAATGAATTACATTCTTTTATAAAAAGTACAGAAGAATATTTAAGGATGTTCACAAATGAACAAAATATAGTAAAAAGTTATTGTTTATCAGTTGTTAAAAGTAAATTAGTAGGGAGAGCGTTAGCTGAGGTAGCAACTTCCGATATTCCTGATGATTGGAATTCTCTAAAGAGATTCTTACAGATTAAATTTGGCGATCAAATCAATTTAGATGTATTGATACACAAATTACAATTTTTGAATAAATCACATAATGAAGATATAATAGATTTTATTGATAAGATAATTTCCTTAAAGATAAGAATAAATTATAGAATTGACACGGATCCCATGCCAGATCCAGAAAAACAATTATATAAAACTAATATTTTAAAGATTTGTAAAACAGTTCTTATATCAAATGCCCCAATAGAATTGAGGACTTATTTAATAACAAATAATGCTTTGAATTTTGACGGAACAGTAAATGCAGTTAAAGATTATATATCGAATTTAGCTCAATATGATTTACTCGATAAAAGCAGAAGACAAAAATTTCAAACACGCCCTGAAAAAAATAATTTCAGAAATAATCCCAATACGAGAACAAATAATTATAGATCAAATTATATTCCTAATAATTATCATTTTAGATCGAATAATAATTATAATTCGAATTCAAATTCAAATTTCCCCTCACAACCTATTCAGTTTAATCAAAGACCTGTGAATAGATACTATCCCTCAAACAAACAAGTTTTTGGACATACTAATACTAATACTAATGTTTTCAAACCAAATCCCAACCAAAGAATTAATACACCACCAGAAAAAATGTCAGTACAAACAAGAGTTTACCCCCAAAAACGTCCAAATTATTCGAAGCAATTCCCAACGAATCCCCAAAAGAAATTTTTTAATGAACGCGTATTTAATGAACCACATTTTACTTTTGAAGAATTAACTCAAATAGGATCAAATCCTAATAATGAATCCTTTGATAGATTTAATTATAATAATCATGATAGAGATTTTCATTCGAAACCTTCGACTTCCAAACAAAATTTTCAAGACCCTACTTTAGAAAACGAATTGACATAAATCATACGCTAGATAATACTAATCAGCTACCATTTATTGAATTTAAAAACCCTAGATGTAAGTTATTAATTGATAGTGGTTGCTCAGTTTGTTTAATTGATCCTAAATTTGCATATAATTATTTCCCTGAGAATATTTTCAAAGAATCGACTACATTAACTGCTTGCATGAGACAAGAAACGTCGAATGAAAAAGTATCGTCACCATTGTTTTCTGAATTTAGAATAAACGACTTTCATCCTTTCATTCTTTATAAATTTCATAAGAATTATGACGGACTTATAGGAGCAGATTTCTTAAATAAGTATGGATTAATGTTAGATTTCAAAAATCAAATTTTAAAAAATGAATTTTGTCAAGTTCCCTTTGAATATCAACAAGTTTGTCAAAATCCTATCAAAATACCAGTGGACCTTAGCCATCTGGAATCCAAAATAAGTAATCAATTAATGAAAATTTTACAAACTAACAAAGATGCAATTCAATTACCGGGTCAACCCTTGAATTTTTCTAATAAAATTAAACATAGAATTCGAACGATAGATGAAGTTCCCGTTCATTGTAAGATATATCGATACCCCGAAATACATAGAGAGGAAATTAAGAAACAAATCGATGATATGTTAGAAAAGAAAATTATTAGACCAAGTATTTCACCATGGTCCTTTCCTGTTGTTGTAGTTCCAAAGAAAAATAAAAAGATTTATCACAAAAACAAAAATGGCGCATAGCAATTGATTATAGAAAATTAAATGAAAAAACTATTGATGATAAATACCCTTTACCGCAAATCGATGCCATTTTAGATAAGTTAGGAAAAAAGAAATATTTTACAACGCTCGATTTAGCGTCAGGTTTTCATCAAATTGAATTAGATAGTGACTCAATAGAAAAGACCGCCTTTACAATTGAAAATGGTCATTATGAATTTTTACGAATGCCATTCGGATTGAAAAATGCCCCTGCATCTTTTCAAAGATTAATGAATATAGTATTGAGAAATTATATTGGAAAAAATTGTTATGTTTATATGGATGATGTTGTTATTTTCTCAGATTCAATAGAACAACACTTAGCAGACATCCATAGTATTCTTGAAGTATTTAAAGAAGATAATTTGAAAATACAATTGGACAAATGTCATTTTTTCAAAACTGAAATAGAATTTCTAGGTCATATTATAACCCCAGAAGGAATTAAACCTAACCCTAATAAATTAACTGCTGTGAATAAATTCCCAATTCCAAAAACTCAAAAAGAAATCAAATCATTTCTTGGTTTAGTCGGATATTATAGGAAATTTATACCTAACTTTGCAAAAATTACCAAACCCCTTACAAATTGCTTGAAAAAAAATTCTAAAATCAATAAAGATGATCCAAAATATGTTGAAGCCTTTGAAGTATGTAAACGAAATTTATTAAACCATCCTATATTGCGATATCCTGATTTCAAAGAACCCTTTGTTTTAACTACAGATGCATCCGGATATGCAGTAGGTTCAGTATTGTCTCAAGGTCAACCGCCCAATGATCTTCCGATTGCTTTCGCGAGTAGAACTTTAAATGAAGCTGAATCTCGATACAGTGTGATCGAAAAAGAATTATTATCGATTGTATGGTCGTGTAAACATTTCAGGCCATATTTATACGGAAGAAAATTTACAATTTATACAGATCATAAACCTTTAATTTGGCTATTTTCTCTGAAAGAACCTAATTCGAGACTAATGAGATGGCGAATAAAACTTGAAGAATTTGATTATGAAATAAAATATAGAAAAGGCTCGCAGAACAATGCAGATGCATTAAGTAGAATAGTTATGGAAGATGACCTAACTTACAAAAATTTTATGAAGGCGCAAGAAAATAACGATATCAAAGATTCACCAAACATTAAAGAAAAAGAAGGAAATTTATTCAATTCTCAAAAGAATTTTGCATTAGCACATTGTGTTTCACGAGATTTACATATGAATAAAGGAATAGCTTTAAGTTTCAAAAATAAATATGGCAAAATTGAAAATTTAAAATCTCAAAATAAATCTATAGGCGAAGTTGCCGCGATCCGAAAAAATAATCGGAATATTTACTATTTAATCACAAAAGAATTTTATTATGATAAACCTAAGTATGAAGATGTATTTCAAGCGATTTTGAATCTCGAAAGATTATGTAAACAAAATAATGAAAAATGTTTAGCATTACCGCGCATTGCCAGCGGCTTGGACCGATTAAAATGGTCAACGATATTCAATATGATAAAGTATATTTTTTTCAATTCAAATATGAAAGTGATTGTATATTATTTACCCAGAGATGATAATAATGAAATAAATCAAATTGAAACATTGAATTCCCAAATGAATGATTTTAATGGTATTGAAGATTTAAATGCTATTGAAGATGATTTAGTTTCAGTGATTAATCAAGTTACTGACGAAGAACTTGATGAATGCTTAGAATTATTAAATGCGAGTGAATACGAAAATAATGATAATAATGAATTTACTAATGAAATTGAAGATGATATAATTGACTTCGAAACTGAAAATGTTATTATTCACGACAATATAACTATTCATAGCAATATTGAAAATCCAATTTTCGAAATACCTTATACAGAAAGAAGTATTAACTCATCTAATTTACAAATAATATTCAAAACTGCATCTAATTATAATGTTATAAAAATTAAACTATTCGGAGAAAAACTCAGATTTATTGTTTCCATAAATTCAATTGAAAGCGATTTATATAAATTTATTAAAGAATATATTAGACCAAAAAGTTCCTATACATTATTTTTCAAATCACCAGAATTAGAAAAACCGCTTATACGAATTTTGCAAGAGAAATTCGACTATAAGAGTTTTGATTTAAAAATTTCAAGAATCTTGTTAGAAGACGTTGAAGACATAGATGAAAGACAACTTAGAATCACTCAGTATCATGAAACCAAAACGATACATCGAGGATTAAGAGAAAATCTTATTAGTTTGAAACGGAAATTTTATTGGCCGAATATGAATAAAGATGTTCAGAATTATATAAATTCGTGTGAATATTGCCAGAAAAGCAAATATGAAAGAACTCCAATTCAATTACAATATAAACCTAATCCTGTTGGTTCTAAACCCTTTTCTCATCTTTATTGCGATACAATACGATTTGGTCAAACATACTGTTTAAGTATAATAGATTCATTTTCTAGATTGGGACAATGTTATCCCTTACTTCAAAAGAACGGATTAGAAATTGTAGATAAATTAATAATTTACTTCAGCCATTATGGTATACCTAATAGAATAACATGTGACAACGGAATTGAATTCAAAAATAATGTTGTACAAGATCTATGTAAAGTGCATAAAATCGAAATTCATTACATTACAAATTACAACCCAAATTCGAATGCTTCAGTGGAACGATTTCAATCAACACTTATTGAACAATTGAGAACTATTGACGGTAAAAACAGTACTTTTCAAAATAAATTAGCTCAAGCGTTATTAAGTTATAATAATTCAAATCACTCAAGTTTAGAAATGACCCCCATGCAAATTATTAAGGCAGACTTAAATTACTCATTACCTATTGAACGTACGCATAACGAACAAGTTCAAAATTATGTAGAAAATTATATTGAAAATTTGAATGACATCACGAAACAAATAGAAAAACAACGAGATAAACAATTAAATCGCTTAGAAAAAACGAATTATAAGAGACGTGCGAAAGAAGATCACCCTCTCAATAAAAACCCGACCTATATCAAAGCTCCAATTACAAGAAAACTTGATCCCGCATTCAAAATGATAGATGCGAAAGAAATTGATTCACATCGTATACAAGATAATAAGAATAAACATATTTATCATAAAAAAATTCTGAAACAACGGAAAAAGTAAATTTTAATTTTTATTTCAGATTGAAAATGAATTATTTCATCGTGACACTCACACTACTTGAGATTATCATAGAATCATTTACCTTAGAAATTATTCCTATTGAAAACAATATTTTACCTATACAACTTGGAAGAGCATTTATTACAAATAGAAATTTGCAATTAATATATCATATTGATTTAAGTAAGATTGAAAAAGTAATTAGCGAATATCAGAAAGAAATTGAGAATATTAGAAAAGAACCACTAGGTTTTGCACAAACAGCGAATTTTAAATATTTACGACATTCCAATGAATTGAATATCAAAGCCCTTGAAGAATTATTAAATGAAAATATAAAAACAAAAAGAGGACTTATTAATCTCGGTGGAAAAATATCAAAGATTTTATTCGGAACTTTAGATTCAGATGATGAGGAATTATTTAAGAATTATTTTGATGGCATAAAGAAAAATGAGAAAATACTCATGAGGAATCAAAAGAATATTGCTACTGTAGTTAATGACTTAAAGAACAAATATTACGATGAATTTCAAAAAATAACTGAAAATTTGAAATTATTACAAATTGTACCTGCACTCCAAGAAGTCGAACAAATGCATCTTATGACATTTCAAATTAAAGATATTAAAAATACTATTGATGAAATTCAAACGGCAGTCAGTTTTGCTAGATTACATCTTTTACACGCCTTACAATCAATTTTCTGAATTAATCAAAAATGTTACGATAATCCCTGTTCATCATTTGAAGGATTATTATCAACTTTGTTATACGAAAGTTATTTTCAAAAACAAGATGTTATTGTTCTTAATATCGATTCCAACTATTTATGAAAAGGAATACGAGTTGTATAAGTTTTACTTCCTATCACAAAATAATGAAACCCTTCCTTACACCGATTCCTATTTGCTATCTCAAGAAGAAATATTACAATGGTCGACAAGTGAATGTCATCCAGTTGAAAAGGACTTCCTATGTAATCAAGAATCCATGAAGAAACCTCCAAGATGCCTCATCAACGTTTTGAAAACCCATAAAGAAAATTGTACCAGAACAACATCAGTTCCCTATTCAGATTTGAAATTATTAGAAGATGGAAATATTTTATCTCTAGACAATAGAAAAGTCATAGAGAAATGCCCTCATCAAATTAAACATTATTTTATTCCGCCAATGGCCCTGTTGCATTCTAAATGTACTATAAGTAATTCACAAAAAGAAATTTTTCCTCTAACCATCATAAATGAAGAAAAATATATTATTCTACCCAAGCAGACCCATTTTATCAAGAATGATTCTCAAGAAGAACTTATCAAGAATGAAGATATTCCAGACATCGTTTTAGAAGAATTAGAGCAGTGGAATCTTCAACCTATTGGAATAACATTTGCATTTATTTTGACAATACTTATAATTATTATTGTTATTGCTTTTGCTTGTAGATATTTCAGAAAAAATGTATCTTTAAAAGCTACACCTCAGCAAGGTGATACCTTTTTCCAAGAAGGGGAGGAATTACATAATACGACCCCATTCTGATCATACGACATATTTTCGAATCTTCATTTATTACTTTATATTTCATGATAGAATATTGTTAACTCATCAATCTCAAACACGGGATAATGTGGGTGGAATGAATGCCTATTGTAACTATAATACATCCTTTGTTCTTACAATGTAATTTTGCTATTTTAGCTATTCTTTGTGTGACGCTTAGGATCACGCCACATTTTGCATTAGAGATAAGTAATGTTATAAATTCTCAGATGCATTGTTTTTTAGTCAGTCATAACGGATAAGTCAATAATAGATCAGTCAATAATAGATCAGTCAATAATAGATCAGTTCATGACAGATAGTTTTGATCGTACCTTTCGTCTTTTTCTTGTAAATAAAGTTTTTTTAAAAACAAGGTTTTCCATCTCAAAAACATAATTATATGTATGTTCTCACAATGTTTTTTGTTGAAATTTCATGATCTGTGTTATTTCGCTAACCAATTCTGAAAATGTACATCGAAATACAAATTATATAATCGGAATTATATTCAATACATTCCTAGATTCGATATTATAAGGATAATGAAATTTCGAACGGAAACATTAATGAGAACCCTAGCCGGATTTTTTTCATTAACGAACACAACTACGGCATTCCATATCTTAACCCACCCTAGAAATTTCGAGTAGTGCAGTTTTTCCATGTGAGAGTATTTGAGTTTATGGAGATAGATGTGATCCGAGAGCATCAATGGATCAAAGTAGAAGAATACACATATTGTGAAAACATGATTAGGGCAGCTTCGTTCGGGTAACGAAGGCCCAAAACTCTAATGAATTATCATTATAACAACTTCGTTTTCATAAAATGAAATTGATGGACCATTTACAAAATATTTCTGGTAGACTGAAAAGAGGAATGAAAGGAAATAAAAAAAATAATGAATCGACAAAAAAACTGGAGTTTTGAATGACGTACACCGAATTTCTTTCAGACTAACGATCGAGATAATTTCAGCTTCAATTTCCATTTTAATTTAGGAATTTTCGTCAAGTCATAGATAGAATGCCCGCATTCTACATCGGTCGATTCTAAGAGTTTACAAGAGATCATGATCTCTTTGATCTGTAATTTATCAAGAATTTGAATATGGTTCTTCGCATTCCTTTCAAACCGGACCCAACAATGGACTTGTCAGTAAAATCAACTTTTCTGCGATGACGAGGCTGTTTTGTTGTGAGAGTCGTGTTAAACGAAGATGACTCCTACTGGTTAACAGGGGACTTATATTTACTCATGGTTTAATATAATTATAAACATCTAGAATTTCTTCAGAAATCCATTTATGCCGAAATTATAATTTCTGCTGGAAATTATCTACTGTATGGGATCGTTCCCATTCAATCCATCCTACATTGTTTTTTAAATTCATTATAATTTACATTTGGTCAAGAAATCACTGAAGGAAGAGGATGATCAGAATTATTTTAGTTGATTGATTGATTTTTAACCATGCGCAGTTTGATGACATTTAGTTTATTGAAAGTGCTCTATTTTTCAGATCACTCCAATTGTTCTGCGATTGTTGAAATATTTTGAAATAGTATTCATCACGCAATGAATTTTGTAATGAAAATTGAATTTCGTTTGCCAGAACTCTGAAAATAATAAGTTATTATAAAAAAGACCAAACTAAAATTTAGTGATTCGTGCCAACATGAGTACTTCACAACTTTTGTTTCGCGTATGCAATTGCTTCATTAGTTTATCTGGAAAGTAAAACATTATATTTTCTCTAAAAACTTATAAAATTCTAGAAGAGAACAGATTGGGGGGGATGTTAGGAACTTTTGAACGCTATTCATTCATGCTCTAATTGCGCTTTTGGAGACCAGTGAGACCACAGATCTTCGTATAGGATTTGTTGAGATGTTAATTATCATATGTTGTCATTTTTGTCGCTTTAATGATCTAGACGGGTGTTTCGGATGCATTAATCCTCGTGAAGATCGGCATATTGACGTCATCGATATGACATTCCATATCTAGCTTGAAATTGCTTCATCATCATCATATATAGGTATATACATATATATTTGAATTTAAATTGTAAGAGTCTTTGGAATAAAAATGATTGAAAATATTAAAATTGCAGTACATGATCAGAAGACCGTTAAAAACTTATATACAAGACTGAAGTACCCGATCGAAACGCCCGTCAAGAGCAATGTGGTTTATGAGGTGAAGTGTGAGAATTGTGAAAAAACTTATATAGGACAAACATCACAGTAGATTAAACGGAGAATGGCATTACACGAATCGGATATCACTAAATATCCAGAACGATGCGCACTAGCATCCCACGCATTCAATCTTGACCATAGGAAAAAAATTATCGAAAAAGATTGTTTTTAGAAATGATTGAAATTAATGAAAAAGAGAATACAATTAATAAGAAAAAGGAAACGAATAAGTTAAGTTCCATTTATCGTTATTGGTTGGAAAAATCGAAATAAAAGGAAAACGAAGTATTCTTCGATGGTCCAGTCAACGAATAACACCATAGAATGGCAGACTGTCAAATTGACGAATTGAACAAATTTTATACCTTGACAAAATTTGAACAATCTGATTAATTTTTAAATTTTCCAACATTGTGTTTCATAAGTGTTTTTAAAAATCGTAGTTGCATTCAAATAGTTGTAACTCATTGATGATAACCAAAAATGTTTATAGCTAGTCAGATTTATTTAACATAACCTCAAATTCAGTAAGTAAACAGGTAAAAATAATTTAATGTAGAAATAAAATAAATTTCAATGCATTCCAGAGGCCCTGAAGAAGAATTAAATTGAATTCGAAAGCTTGGCAAAGAATGAAGAGTTTCACTTGAGATTTCTCCCAAAAAACGAGTCGTTTGCCCTTATAATTCCACAATATACATATATATATATATATATATATATATATATATATATATATATATATATATATAATGTGACTAATGTGGATGTGCAACTGTAATGATATACAATCTTGAAAAAGGCTTATTTCACGCCGAAACATATGTTGATTTCACTGAATGAAATGTAAATACAAAAAAATCACACTTTTAATACATCAATATATATATATATATATATATATATATATATATATATATATACAAGAAATATTTCCTTTCCTATATATATATATATATTAAATATTTCTTGTGCTGTATTTGATGTATTAAAAGTGTGATTTTTTTTGTATTTACATTTCATTCAGTGAAATCAACATATGTTTCGGCGTGAAATAAGCCTTTTTCAAGATTGTATATCATTACAGTTGCACATCCACATTAGTCTAGCAATATTCATTCAATAAAAACTTCACAAGTCAACTCAATAAAATTAAAATTTTTACGAGGGTACTGTCAAAAAAATACATCGAGTGTGCAGACAAGGCACACCGAGGGTTCATTTTTCTTACATCATTTTTGTGTAGTGACAACCGACTCTTTAGCCACTGAGATGTTTCTCCCACATAGGTGCCCTCACATTCAGAGCAATCGATCTTATAAACAACATTTGATTGTAGTTGGGTTGGTATTGGGTCTTTCAATTTGCTAAACAAGTTTTTAATGGTTTTCATGTTATAGGTGGAGATCTTAACTTCTTCTCCTTTGAAGCAGTTTCTGATTTTTGTTCTAGGTTGGGTAGGCTGCCATATTTCATCATGGAGTCATTTTCGATAGTATTATCACCTTGTTGAAGTATTGGTTGTGGTTCTTCTGTGGATATTGTTTTTGTCTCATATAACAACTTGCTGAGCATCTGCTTTGGATAAAAGTTCTCTTGAAAGATCTTTTGTAATTTCTTTATATTCGTATCCACCAAATCTGGGTGGCAGATTCTCTGGATCCTGTTTTTCATTTCTTTCATACAATTTATCTTCATATTTATTGAATTGTCTGATCTGAAATGGATGAACTTTTTTGAACTCGTCCACTTCCGATGCCAGTCGAGTTTAATTGTTTCATTTATCCTGCAAACCTTCGTATCAAGAAGGGAACATAGTTGTTTTCATCTTCAGTTTCGATGGTAAACTGGATATGTGGGTCATAGCTGTTGAATAAGTGGAGTATTTTCTCAGATCCTGTGTACGGTTTAGTAACTATCAAATCGCCGACAAATTTCATTCGGAACAACACCTTAAATGTCAATTTTTGGACAGAAGTGTCCAACATAATTGTTATGTCATGAATCACTTGTTGGACACTTCTTTCCCAAAATTGACATTTAAGGTGTAGTTCCTAGAGAAATTTGTCGACGATTTGATAGTTACTATACCGTATAAAATTTTCAAGGACCTCCGTCCCTGAGCTCTTTTTTCGAAATAATCAGATGATATCAGAAAGCTGATCATAGATATCTCGCTTCGTTCTCCAGTTAATGTTACAAATATTTAGTTATATTTTGGTTTCTGTTCGACATATTCGATATATTCTAAAATATTTTTTTCAGTAATTTTTATGGTTCATATGATACTGGTAACAGATCATATAATAATGGTAACAGATCATATGATACTGGTAACAGATCATATGATACTGGTAACAGATCATATGATACCGGTAACAGATCATAGAAATTAATTACCGTTTAAGAGACACAGAGGAAAGATGATGTTTCTCAATGGGAGTTTAAGAGTTCTCTTGAAATATCTTTTGTAATTTCTTGATATTCGCATCTACCAAATCTGAGTGGCAGTTTCTCTGTATCCTGTTTTTCATCTCTTTTATACAATTGATCTTCATATTTATTGGATGTTGATGATCTGAAATGAATAAACTTATTTGAACTTGTCTCCTTCCGATGCCAGTCTAGTTTAATTGTTTCATTTGTCCCTCAAACCTTCGTATCAAGAAAGGGATCAGAGTTGTTTTCATCTTCAGTTTCGATGGTAAACTGGATATGTTGGTCAAAGTTGTTGAATACGTGGAGTATCCGCTCAAATCCTGTGTATGGTACAGAGCTGTGATGAGCACTGGAAAAAAGTGCTTGAGCATTAAGCACTGAACACTCGAAAAAAAGGGCTAAGCACCGATTTTCACAAAAGACCCGTGATTACTAAGCACTTTGTAAAAGTAATCCGAACTTTCGAGCACTAAGGACTTTAGTAGGAACTGTTGAAAGTGAAGTTTTTTAATCGGAATAAATATTGTTCCTATAAACATATGTGAGATTATGGTAGGGTAAGAGGAGAAGTACAGCAGAACTTTATAGAAGCGAACTGATTCAAAAAAGTAAATTTTTGAAAATAAAAAAATTAGGTTATTATTTTTCAGAGTTGATAATATAAACAGGATTATCGAAATAAAAAAGAATGAGCAAAATGAAAATGAAAGAGAACAAGTTCATATTCTTCAAATATGATTTTGAATTTTTAACAATTCAATTTTTATTTGTAGAAAAATGTTTGACTATATTTGAATGAAAGAAAAAATTGAATTTTCATAATAATGAATGATGCTAGTTAACCAACATATAGATTGAATATCAAATAGCCGGAACCTGCATGGAATGGACGAATGTGATGAGTTATTATTTCATACTTGAAAACTTATGATCATATATTTTTGAGCCGTCGTTCAGCTTTATTATTTCGTCTCAATGTCTGTAATTTATGAATTTTGTGGCAGAGATGGTCAAAAACAATGAGGTTCGACCGAAGGATCGACTCACTGATGATGAATCCGTCCTGAAATTCGAGTCTGTTCGTCCGGCCGAAAAAATGATAATTCTCGAAGAGATATTCAAACTTGAAAATTTCAGGATATCTTATTAATAATAATAATAGAGTCTTTATTCTGCAAATTCTAGCCAAGGCTACTCCACTCAACACCCTTTCGAGTATCGAATATTGTAGTTTAGTTAGTCAAAACGCGACAAGGAATTTGGTAGATATAGCCGTTCGAATTTTTTTTTCTGAAGATTTCGAACCTTTCAATTTAATCTGAATGAAATGTTAAATAACAATTTCAATACTTTCAAGAGTAGTAATGAATATTATGTGGATAGCTCAACCATAAATATTAAAATTTCAAACAAAATATCTTCAAAAAATTATCCAATATTTCCTAGATCACAAAACCGACGAGTTTGGCTTAAGCCTAAGTAGGAAGAATATGCATTTGCATAACTACATATTCCAATGTATATTCGAGTTGAAGTTCATATTTCAATCATTTTCTGTTTTGAATGCACATTTCCAAGAAAAAATTTGTTTTTAAACCAGAACATTTCTAATAGAACCGTTCTTTTGGCAAATCCCAAAGAGCTTTTATGACTTTTTATGACCTACCCAACCCGCAAAGAATGCAGTATTCGGAGAAAATATTCATCCCAAATAATGAGATTAACAACATCTGGTAAGAAAGATAGTTAACCTGAATAAGAATTAATTCTGAACCATCAAACTAACTCAAATTATGAACGACTTGAACGACTTAAATAATATTTGATTTTCCACTACGTTACGAAGCAGTGCGACCAGATTGGCATATGGTAAATCTCCTAAATTTGCCGCAGACATCTACCAACATCGTTCTGAAAACTACCAAATATTTACTAACATACTTTTTGACGAAATTTCACAGATGATGCTGCATTAAATTTTCTCATTATTCGTAAAATCGTCGTAAAAATCGTTTCTGGCCTTCTTTTTTAAGTGCCTACTGGAATATTTCTTTGGGCAAGTATCAGAGCAATGAAAATTTGAATGAAAATATGAATTTCATCATGGAATAATCCTAATGGAACTTTTTTGCACATTAAATTTTTAACCTTTATACGTTTTTATTGTTATGATTTGAATTTTCATTGTCGTTTACGTAACTCTGTAAATAATACTATTGTTTTTTAATCGACTATTGGCCAACGGGATACTGAACTAATAAAATTTTGAGATTTTATTCTTCACGACCTTCATACCTGCTTCCGTAGGTATATTCTTCAAACAAATACTTCATTATTTAACTATACTATAAAACGAAAAACCAAGGATCACATAAGTTGATACATAAGAGTTTTTGTCCGATCAGAAAAGATTTTACTGATTTGTGTTTCTTTTTAAGAAATGACTCATTTCCATAAAAGTTCTTTTCCCACATAACTTCAAATATTGCCAAAATCATGCAATCACTGACAATGATGTACAAAATACCCAATGAGATATAACCAAATACAGAATTCTTTTGACATCAGTGTTCGAGGCATTAGATACAAGATACGTTTAGAAGTTAAATCTGAAAGAATTATAAAAAAATTGGTTTTGCGGAAATTGTTCAAAGATCCTTTTATTTAATGATTTACATGATATACACTGTGTCCGTGAAGTATGGAACAAATTCAGTTTTAGTTAAACAGACCATTTCAAGAAATAGGTAATCCTGAAACACGTTGATTTTTGATTTTAATTCACTGTATTTTAAAATAATAATCTAATACACAGGGTGAATTACTTTTGAGTAATGACGTCACCGTCATTTTTTTAAATGGAACACCCCCATTTTGTCTAATTTCCCGATTACTGTAATGTGAAATGAATATCTATGAATCTGAAATATTCAGTCACTTTAATTTGTCAATGAAATTCTAGATACACCTTTTTTTTTTCGCTTAATAGAATACCAGATGTGAGATCATGGTATATTTTCAACAGAAGATTTTACACCACTCGATACACCATCTGTTTCAAATGAGGTATCTACCCTTTCATCACCTTTCGTAGTTTTTCTCAACCGACAGTCACCAAAGAAATTTTAGGATTTTGTTATGTTTATGTACGTTCTTCTAGAACCTCGTAGAACCTCGATGAACAATGAATTGATTCATCGGAATAATCTAGGTATCCCAATTCCCAACCGTCTCGTTGAGATTTCTAAAACTTATGAATCCTAACAAAATCTCCCAACTGATTTCTCCCTACTAAAAATTTCATGAAAATGCGAAAAATCTACTAAAAAAGTAGATTTCTACTAAATCTGGTCACACTGGTACGAAACTTCAGATATCGATTCGTTTGGTCATAAAAATGGTCTACGAACCGTCGTTTTCGAGATATGACGGGAAAAGAAGTTTTGAAAAAAAAACGGTATCTAGTTATTTATAAATAAACCTGCATATTTTTCTGTATTTCCTTATTTTTTAGATTGAATAACTAAAATTAAACTTTTCAGTCTCCTGTATTATCTTCATATCAAGCTTCGTTATCGAGAAAAAAAATTAGTTCAACTCATTCTGAAAACTATTCATGGCGTCTATGATATATAATGTAGTCGCTTCAATTTTTCTTCTCGAAAACGAAGCTAGATATGAAGGATATCCAGGAGACGAAATAGTAATTTACGTAACAAGTCCGGAAAATAGGGTTTTTGGACTCACAGACTTCCAGGACGAGCGTGAGCGTCTATTCGTCCAAAAAAACCATTTTCGGGAGTGTTGCGTACAATTTTTTTTCGGCAACCATGTAAAATAACACTATCGGTGCTGCTTTCCATATTTTATTACGATTGCGATCAAAAAACATGCAAATTTTTGACAACTAATTTCATATAAACTGTCAGCCGTTATCTCGGTTGCTATGGATTCTATGATTCTTTGCCGGCCTAGTCCGGAAAGTACGTACTTTCCGGACTAGGCCGGGAAATGCTACTTTCTTAGAGAAAAAGCGTCCGGGAAGTGCTCACTTCCCGGACGCCGAAAAAAGTTGTTTATTATTAGTTGTTCAATCTTCTACACAATTTGTCTGAAACGATTAACCGGGAAGGTGATTGTGTATGGTTATTGAGTAACTTATCAAACATTAATATGTATGATTGATTGCCTATATTCCGAGTTGCTCAGTAGCTGAAATCCCCTCTCCCATATTGGGGTGAGGTACCGCCATTAGGTGGCGCGACAGAGTCAGTCCAGAGACAACATTATAGCGGTGAAGTTAAGAGATTTTAATAAAGTATAAAATAAAATAAAACGTGGCCTTAGTTAATAAATATAGTTTGATACCTATAATGAGAAGGTACTGAACGTTACATGGTGTCAGGTGTTCAAGTTTCCTTCGATAATATCATGGATGGATTAAGATTACCCCAGATCATGAATTTTTCCGGAAACATGGCGAGAAACTGGTCTCTTTGGAAATAGAAATTTCAAATGTACAGGGTGGGCAAATTTCGATGTTTTAGCACTACAACTTTTGAACCAGAGGAGAAAGACAAAATCTGATACCCACTTCTCGATCTCTTTTTCTGAGAAACTAAAAAGGGTAGTTTTCGTTTTTGGCCACCTTCTTTTGTTTTCGAGTTAAAAGTGAAAATTGGAAAAATGGCGAAATCGAAAAACAGTTATATCTCCGCTAATACTGATGATAGAGCTCTGAAATTAAAACATTATACAGGCACTTTTTTACGTAGAATCCAGTGGCGTACTCGTATTTTCAAAAGGGTTTTTAATTACGAAGCTATGACCCAAAGTTATGTTTTTTTAAATGGGAACACTAGATTTTTGTGCCATTTTCTGAAAGCTTAATTTTTCCTGATTTCAAAAATATATAACATCGTATGATTCGGATCAATATAAATAATAGAAAATGGCCAAAAACCTCTTTTCACTTAAGAGTCTCAATATTTCTATGGTTTCAACTGTTGATGAACACAGAAAATTGGAGCTTTCTATAACAAGAGCAGTGTCCTTCCGTCAATCTGATTATTTCTATGCTTTTCAGTTTTCACTTATTTTTACAAAATTCGAATCTAGATATGTTTTATAAATTTTTTATCTAAAAAATGATTCGGAAATAACGGAGAAACCACAAGATCGAATTTTTCAATCGAAAGAGTTGTATTGAGATGCATGTATCAGGAGATTATTTACATAGGTCTCCAGAATCAATACGCACAAGTACCAATCCATTTTGAACAGCATATGAAACAATGCATATCTGATTGAACTCAACATTTTAATTACGAAGGGACAAACAAGAAATAATATTTAACCTAATAATGACAACAATTGCACAATGCACAGTCGACACCTCTTCTCGATATTTCACTAGATGAATATTTGAAACTGTGTTCAAGCTACCTAGGAAACTTTTTCCAAGTTCGTTTATCTTTTCGAAACTATTCGTATAAAATAAATATAGATTCGAATTTTGTAGAAATAAGTGAAAAGCATAGAAATAATCAGATTGACGGAAGGACACTGCTCTTGTTATAGGAAGGCTCATCAACAGTTGAAACCATAGAAATATGAGACTCTTAAGTAAAAAAAGGTTTTTGACCATTTTCTATTATTCATATTGATACAAACCATACGATGTTATATATTTTTGAAATCAGGAAAAATTAAGCTTTCAGAAAATGGCACAAAAATCTAGTGTTCCCATTTAAAAAAACATAACTTTGGGTCATAGCTTCGTAATTAAAAACCCTTTCGGAAATACGAGCACGCCACTGGATTCTACGTAAAAAAGTGCCTGTATAATGTTTTAATTTCGGAGCTCTATCATCAGTATTAGCGGAGATATAAATGTTTTTCGATATCGCCATTTTTCCAATTTTCGCTTATAACTCGAAAACAAAAGAAGGTGGCCAAAAATGAATACTACCCTTGTTAGTTTCTCAGAAAAAGAGATCGAGAAGTGGGTATCAGATTTTGTCTATCACCTCTGGTTCAAAAGTTGTAGTGCTAAAACATCGAAATTTGCCCACCCTGTACATGTTGGCTGCCAATAAAAATGAAGTTGCTGAACAAATCAAGATAGCAACGTTCCTAAATTTAATAGGTGATGAAGGTGTGGAAATTTACAACACGTTAAAATTACCAATAGAGAAAACCACGTTGAAAGACGTAATGGACGCCATTGAAAAGCATTGTCAACCGAAGAAGAACGTAGTATATGAACGCTTTAAATTTTTAAGCTGCAACCAGAAAGAAGGTCAGTCAGTGGGTAGTTATATCACAGAATTAAAGATGATGGTTAAGAATTGCGAGTATGACTCTGAAGAGGAAATGGTACTTGACAAGATAGTGATGGGCATCATAGATAATAATGTTCGAGAACGCCTTCTTCAAACCGAGGTCCTGTTCCTAAGAAAAGCAATTGATGTGTGCCAGATTGCTGAAGTTAGCAGACATCAAACAGATCAGATGGCGACGAAGATAGAGGGCATGAGCACGAGGGTAGATTCCATCAACTCGTCTAAACTATGTAAGATAAGTAATTCAAACTCAAATTTTGTCAGAAATAAAATGAAAAAGGAAAATGTTGTTCATAATCCTTATCATTGTAAAAAATGTAGTACTAAGCATAATGCAGGTCAATGTCCAGCTTTTGGTAAAGAATGTTTTTACTGTCATGAGTTACATCATTTTGAAATAGGATGTTTGTTGAAAATGTCAGGTAATAAACAACAAAATGAGATCAAAAGAAATAATTTCAAAAAGAAATTGCACTCTGTTGAATCCCAAAATGTAGAAAATAGTAATAATAATTTGAATGAAATGTTCATTGATAGTCTCAAAATAACAAATGGAAAAAATAATAATAAATTAATTAATAATGGTAAAATACTGGCTGAGGTGGTAAGCATTAATGATATTGATGTTTTGTTTAAATTAGATACTGGAGCTGATTGTAATATACTGCCATCAAGGATATTGCTCCAAGTAATGCCTTCTGCAAGAATTCAAAAATAAAGAGTCAACCTCATTGCTTTTGGTGGTAATGGGATTCCAGTCGAGGGCTCAGTGAAGGTGGGTTGTCGAGTAAGAGGTCAGAAACGCATCTTAACTTTTCACATTGTGGATACAGCTGACAAGCCTATATTAGGTCTAGATAGTTGCCTGGAATGTAAGTTAATTAATAAGATTGATTGGCTAGAAAAAAATGTCTCAAATTTTCAATTCATTTCTAAAGATTCAATAATTAAAAGTTATAAGGATATATTTGAAAATTTAGGTCAATTCCCAGGACAACCATGTAAATTATTTTTAAAAGAAGGGGCTGATCCTGTACTTCATGCTTCTCGTAGAATTCCTAAAAATTTAATACCTAAGTTTAAGTCAACAATAGAGTCACTAGAAAGAGCCAATGTAATTTGTAAGGAGACCAATCCTACTGATTGGATCAATAAAATAGTAATCACTGAGAAAAAAGATGGTAAATTGCGGGTGTGTTTAGATCCGAGAGATTTAAATAAGAATTTAAAAAGAGAGGATTTCCAAATTCCTTCACCAGACGAGATTTTGACAGATTTAAATGGTAAAAAATATTTTTCAATATTAGATTTGAAAGATTCCTTCTATCAAATAATTTTGGATGAGAGTTCTTCGAAATTATGTACCTTTGCAACCCCATTTGGAAGATAGCGATTTAAACGTCTTCCTTTTGGTATTAATACTGCGGCAGAAATTTGTCAGAGGGAAAATACTGAGATATTTGGCAATATTCTGAATAACGGTATTTATATAGATGATTTAATAATAGCAACAGAAACTGAAAAGGAACATGACTCCAAATTAAAGCAAGTTTTGGAAGCAGCTAGGCTTAACGGTATAACATTTAATGCTAATAAATTTCAATTTAAAAAATCTGAAGTTAAATTGCTAGGATTCGTAGTTTCCAATAAAGGTATTAAAATAGATCCTGAAAGAACGGAAGCGATCAGTAAAATGGAAATTCCAAAGAATAAAAAAGAATTATTAAGATTTTTAGGTTAAGTAAAATACTTAGGAAAATTTTGTCCAAATTTGTCATCGGTAACAGCACCCTTAAGACAACTAACTCATAAAAATATATTATTTCAGTGGGAGAAAATAAACACTGACACGGTTATAAAAATTAAAGAATTGCTTGTAGAAGCACCTGTTTTGATTCATTATTATGAAAACCTGTGAGAGATAACACGTTTCGGTGGTGCTCCAAGATTATTCGATTTATTCAGAGTGTTTTATCGCAAGAAAATTTCATTTTCTGTTCTATGTGATTTACAATTTCCACAATTTTTGATCGTACATAATTTGTATTGATTCCTTCAGATATTATCTGTTGATATTGCATTAATTTGGATTATATTGTTTATTTTGAATCCTCGTTACCTCGGTTTTCAATTGATTCAGGCCTGACGCTCTGCATATGTTTCTTGAGATAATCTCGAGCACATTCTAAGGGGAGCCATACCCGATCTGACTTATTGTTTATTTTCACCTGTGTTTTTGATCCCCTTTTTTCTTTCATCCTATTCTCATCCTAGGCCCACCTTGTACGTTTATTTAAGTCTCACCGATCGGCCTCGGCTGAGTGAAGCGTGTATCCTTTGTTTTTCATCCTTTTTTTTCATTATTCGGAATTCGATCATCCTAATAATGTCCAGCCAGCAAAGCAATAATCCCCGTCCGCTTCGGAGTAAGACAGGTGTAGCGGAGTCCCAAACCACTGGTTCATCGAATCAGTTGGACATGGTTTTGTCCAGATTGTCTATCCTCGACGGTATCGCTAGAGATATTGCTGAAATTAAGCAGGCACAGAAAGAGCTTTCAGATAAACTGAGCAGCTGTGTAAGAAGTGAGGAGGCACATGACAAAATGTTGAAGCAGCATGCGTCATCATTGCAGCAAGTCAGTGGTGAGCTCAGTGTCCTCAAAACTTCCCATTCAGTTCTGAGGGAGGACGTTTCGGGGTTGAAGAATCAGTTGGGATCAGTTGATGTTGTGGCGTTGGAGAAGGCTAGCCTTATATTGAAGAGTGAAGTGTTGACCTTGAAGGATATCGCTGGTTCATCCATCTCGGCAGCGGCAGCTGGAACCGATGGCTCTTTATTGTACGTTAATCCAGTCGAGTTACTGGATCGTGTTAAGCGAGCTAACAATCTCATTATCCGAAATGTTCCTGAGTCAGTAGATGTTATAACCGATAAAGCTTTAATTCTTGATATTATTTCGAAGATCAGGGACGGCTCACCCTGCGATATGATCGCGACCAGAAGACTCGGTAATTTGCGACAGGGGGCGCCCAGACTGGTTAAGGTAGAGTTTTCGAACCCAGCGGTACCTGCCAATATCCTACGTCATAGACGGGTCTTTGCTGCCTTTGAGAACTACAGGAGGATTTCAATAGATGATGATAAGACGCCACTTCAAATTAAGCAGCTTCAGGACCTTCGCAAGGAGCTTGAAAGAAAACGTTTTTCTGGGGAGACTGACCTGACTATTAAATACAGGAAGGGAATCCCTTCGATAATCAAAATACTGTCCTCAAAAAATTGAAGTCAAACTTGATTACGTTGCCACTTACGAATATTGTTTCTATTAACTCAAAATTCGAATAGTTATCTGTCTTCGCTTGTGATCGTGTTGGAATCAACTAACGCATGATTTTGTTGGAGCTGCGTCGGTGAGCGTGTTCAAGAATGGGTTCGACATCTGGTGGACAAGAGTTCTTGAATAAAGTCAAATATATTTTCAAATATCGGATGTTTCAATATGTGTTGTTTTTCCTGAATTGTTTTGGTGTTATTTTTTTCACATTAGGTTTTATTTTGTTAAGAGTTCTATAGTTTTATACTCAACTCTGTATCCAATGTAATAATAATAATAATTATGATGCAACAAAACCATTGACAATACAATGCGATGCAAGTCTGGATGGTTTTGGTGCATGTTTATTACAAGAAGGTAAACCAATAGCATATGCCTCCCGCACATTGATCGATGCTGAAAAAAGATATGCCAATATAGAACGTGAGCTTTGCGCTATAGTTTATGCTGTTGAAAAATTTAATTACTTAGTGTACGGTAGAGAAGTCATTATAAACACCGATCATAAACCGTTGGTTAACATTTTTAAGAAAAATATCAATAAGATTTCGACAAGGTTACAAAGATTAATGTATAGCCTCCTGAGTCCCGATGTCCAATATGTTGGACATCCAGATTCAAGCGTATTATTAATATTGTAGTGAATTTACGACAGTAAATCCTTCGGTCCAACGCATTGGATGAATTTACAAACGCGTTGCATGCCCAGCTGTTTTGCTGTTTTGCCACAGTGCGCTGTTATTTGTTTATGAAAATTTTGTTCATGATGGCCGCCTTTCGTCCTACAACTATTGACTGTAAGTATTGATTTTTTCCTATTTTATGTGTGATGTTTGTTTGTGTCACTGCATTAGTATTCTAAGAATGTAATCAAATCATTTTTTTTACTACAAGTGTTATTGAACAAAAAATGACTATTTTTGTACCTGTCCATCCAGTTGGACAGTAGGTCATACTCAAACTTTTTCCACATAACGATACTTTCTCTTTCAGCGATTTTCGGGACGAAAAAACGACTGAGATTTGGAGTAGACGATGAAAAAATCGAACAACTTCTGGATGCCGACTGTTCAGACTTAGAATTAGATGATTTTTCTAATGATGAAGTTGATTTCGAGATTCAGCAAGATATCCAGGAAATTGAGGACGCTCCTGAGGACATTTTGTCTGAAGAAGATTCTGATGACGAGCCGCTAAGTGTGATTAGAGAAAGGATAACTATTGAACGGGTTTATAACAGAAACCGCATGAATTGGAAAATATTGAAAAACTTTATTCCACCAAACTTCGTGTTTGAAGAACCTGTTGACAACGTCGAATCTCGCAGAGATTGGAAAGTTCAGGACTATTTAAAAATGTATCTGGATGATGAGATTCTCCAGAATATTTGTGATTGCACGAATGTGAAATTTTTGGAAGAGAAGGGAAAATCAATGAATCTAATATTACCAGAAATTAAAAAGTTTATAGCTATTACAATTTTGATGTCATGTTTGAACTATCCCCAAGTAAGAATGTACTGGGCAAAAACAACTAAAGTTAGTGCAATAGCTACTGCAATGACCAGGGATCGATATTTCTTGATTAGGAATAATCTGAAATTAGTGATCGATAACAATGTCACACCTCAAGAAAAAACGCTCGACCGCTTGTACAAGATTCGTCCTCTAATTGATCGTATTCGGAGGGGGTGTTTGATGTTACCGAGATACTCAGAAGTTGCCATCGATGAACGAATGATTCCCTTCACTGGAGTTTGCAGAATGAAGCAATTCATTAGAGGTAAGCCTAATCCTGAGGGACTGAAAAATTTTGTTTGTGCGACCCCTGACGGGCTTATTCTCGACTTGGAAATTTATCAAGGAAAAAACACTTTTTTACATGAGAAATCTAAAAATCTAGGAATCTGCCCTTCATCTGTTATCAGATTAACTGAAACCTTGAAAGAAGGAACGCATATTTTCATTGACAGATACTTCACCACAATACCGCTTCTGGAATACATGTTGGAAAAAAAGATGACAGTCACCGGTACAATAATGAAATCTAGAATTCCCAGGAGTGTGCATTTAACACCTGAAAAGACAATGGCAAGACTTGGGCGAGGTTCTTCAGAAATGTCAGTTAGGGCAGACGGAAAAATTTCGGTGGTACATTGGTACGATATGAAAAGTGTTCTGATTGCTTCTACGGCTTTACAAGTAGAACCTCAAGACGAGTGTAAGCGATGGTCCAAAAAAGAAACCAAATACATAAACATCCCAAGACCGAACATAGTCAGCAAATACAATTCCTGCATGGGGGGAATCGATCTGATTGACAGAATGATAAGTTATTATCGTATCAGCACCAGAACAAAAAAGTGGACAGTGAAGACTATTCTTCATTTAATGGACTTGGCAGTAGCTAACTCGTGGATTCTATACAGAAACGATAGAAAAAAATTAGGTGACAGATCTGCAGAAATTTCGAAATTTCTCGATTTCTTATGCAAATTATCTATTTGAAATTGCAAACCTGGAGAGTGCCACTGAAAATAAATTACCATCAATAATAACCAGAAACAGTTTCCACATGTCTGTTTCGCAAGTTTCCTCCCCATCTGCTTCAAAAGGGAAAAATCTACATCTACCAATTGTGGCGAGTGAACTCAAGAACGCAGATGTAAAAATCCAGGTTGCAAATTGAAAACTAAATTTTATTGTGAGAAATGTACCCTATTTTTGTGCTTGACAGGTAGCAATAATTGCTTCAGAAATTTTCATTTGAATAATAATCTACAATGATATCGTCCTGATGTCCATCTCATTGGACATTATTTTTTTTGTACTTCCCCTTGAATGAAATTTTTCAAAAAAATTTTGTGACGTTTTCAGTGTTAAATGAACCGAAATCCCAAATATCACCTTTATATCACCTTTAATATTATGTCTGGACTCAGGAGGATAGGTTAATAAAATATAATTTAAGGGTCATATACTTACCAGGAAAGGAAATGCACATAGCTGATGCTTTGTCACGAGCGAGCATTGTTGATAAATCTGTCACTGAAGTCGAGGATTTAAGAGTTCATAGTATAACTAAATCATTACCAATGTCTGAAGAAAGAATCAATGAATTCGTTGTAGCTACGGAAAATGACGAGATACTAAGGCAATTAAAAATTGAGAAACCATGTTGGTTAGGTGTTGTACCACAAGTCAACTAATTATTTTAGTTATTAAATAGAACATTGTATCATAGAATTGTATTTAATATTTTTGATATGCAAATTTTGAATTGTGATAGATTCGTTGAAATGATAGGAGTTGTTGTGAACCAACTTGGGGGAGAGGATGTAAGGTTATTGAGTAACTTATCAAACATTAATATGTATGATTGATTGCCTATATTCCGAGTTGCTCAGTAGCTGAAATCCCCTCTCCCATATAGGGGTGAGGTACCGCCATTAGGTGGCGCGACAGAGTCAGTCGAAAGACAACATTATAGCGGTGAAGTTAAGAGATTTTAATAAAGTATAAAATAAAATAAAACGTGGCCTTATTAAATAAATATAGTTTGATACCTATAATAAGAAGGTACTGAACGTTACAATTGAGTAAACCCCACTGTAATTCCAGAGTCCTCAGCCCACAGTAGGTGTTCATACATAGCCATGAAGTAGGAGAAATCATTCATAAAAATTATGAATAATAGGGGTCCTAATATGGAACCTTGTGGTACCCCAAGACTCTCTGCAAACCATGTACCATTGCAAAAGACCTTCTGCTTCCTGTCTGTCAAATATGACATAATTAGTCTAAGACTAAACTCATCAAACCCATACTTTGCCAGCTTGTCTAGAAGAGCCTGCGGGGCAACACAGTCGAAAGCTCGACGCAAATCTAAAAATATTGATAGTGAAAGCAAGCCCTTCTCAAAACAGTTAAGCGTATATTCAACAAAACGCAATATAGCATCACAAGTTCTCGATTTCTTTCTAAATCCGATTTGATTTTTGTAGAAGAAATTTTCACTCTCGAAATGGTTCATTACCTGATTACGGATTTTTTTTTCGAAGACTTTTGAGAAAATTAGAAGTAACGAAATCGGTCGATAGTTTTTTTTTGTCATTCTTATCACCTTTTTTGTGTATAGGGATTACTTTTGCCACCTTCAAACGATCTGGAAAAACTCCCTCCTTAATGCAACGGTTCACCATTCTAGTGAGGGGCCTCACTATATGATTTATATTCCTTTTCAGGAGTGATATTGATAATCCGTAGTAGTCCCTCGATTAACTACCCTTTAGGGAACATATTGCATCTCTTACATTATTGAAAGACACTTCCTGAAATTTGAAAACCATTTTTATATTGGTAGTTTGCCTCTGTAAAATTCCTAGGTTCGGTAATTCCCGTTTTTGGCGAATTATCTATAAGTTCATGGGGTAACGAAATAAAATAAGAATTAAAATCCTGAGAGCTTATAGGGATATAGGTGGAATTGCCTCAGGATGTCTCTTCCTGTTTATTATTTTCCACATGTTTTTGCCAGGATTACTTGATTTCAATATGAACTTATCATTTGCTGACATTCGAGCCATGCGCAAAGCTTTTCTGTACTCACTACGTACTTTATACTACATACACTACATACTTTATGTCATCAGTTCTAAAGTGATTATACATGTCATTGTAAAGTCTCACTTTCTCCCTCATCGCTCCCATGTCACCAGAGACCATTTTACCCCAGAGTCGCTTTTGTTCTGGTTTCAATATCAACCTCTGAAAAAGATTCGAGGAAAATTTCTATGAACCGATTGTGAAAAGCGTCAAAACAATCACTGGGTGACAATGAATCATCATATATAAAAGTCCAATCTTGTTCACTCAATATATTGTGCATCATACAAAAGCCTAGTTAAAAAGAGTTAAGGGTCTGTATCTGTTTTTGGTAATATAGTTAGTCAGTGCTAAGTGTCTTGGGATATTAATGCACTGTGTGATCCGAAAACTCTACTGTCAAAATTTTGTGGAAAAAACTGCTCGATCCTGAATACCTTACAAAAATGTTATCAATGCAGTTATTGTTCCTTGTTGGCTCATATATTGTTCGCTTCAAACCGTACGATTGAAAGACCTCCAACAGTACTTCTGCGTTCCTGTTCAGTACATTATTGCTATTCACATTAAAACACACATTAAAATCACCTGCAATAGCAAGATCATCATCAATATTCACAAAAGTTAAAACATTTTCAATCATATTCATAAAATTATTAAAATTACCTACAGGTGAACGATAAACTGATATCAGGGTTAACCCCTGTTTCTTTATAGCAGCTACTTCACAATCAACTTCTACCGATAACTCCACTATTTTTTCTAGGACTTCGTATTCATGGTTTCTACATAAAATCATCGTACCTCCAAGTTTATTTCTTGTTCTTGAGAAATTTGAAGCTACGTGCCAACCACTTGAGCAGTATGTGTCTGCAACCCCCAACGGTAGCCAGTGCTCTGTCACACAGATCGCATCACACATATTATTTTTCATGAGAAACAGGTCCCATTCATTTACCTTATGGGGACTCAGTCCCTGAATATTCAAATGTGAAACTTGGAAGGTGTGTGTATCATCTTTAGTTTTATTGTTGGTCATGTTTGTTCCTTCCGTGCAGTTTTCCTGTGGAAAAACAGACCCATAAGCATCACTCGGTCAGATATCACATGATTTGGCTTTTTATAGATTTTCTGCATCAATAGAGACTTTATAGGAATGATAGTATTCAGGTTGTTTAGATTGCCACTGGGTACATACAGCCTCCTCAAAATTCTGCTCCACCATGCTTATGAAATCCGATGATGATGTTTGTATATTGATCCTTGAAACAAAAATAGATACTCTTCTAGGAATAGCCTTTATATTGCTATCTGTTGCCTTTCCCATAATGGACCATTTATTGTTTTTATTCTTTGATGTCTTCGATTTGACAACAGGTTTGTTTGTTTGTATTTTTTGATTCACGACATTCAACGTTTATCAAGAACCAATCAGGAATTCAGCAAAGAAAATATACCAAAAAAAACTGAAAATCAGAGAACAGAAATTAATAAGAAGCCAAATTAAGGTGATGGCTTTTCTGTTTCTGAAACAACCAAAGTTTACATAAAAGATATTAATACTCATGTACTTATTTTATCGCTTGAACAAAATGACTGCCAAATGAGATAAGAAACTAAAAGGATGATCTCAAGGCAATCATATGTAGATTGTTTCAGAAAAGATCTCTTTCAAAAATGTAACAAACGAAAAATGTAAAAAATAATAGATACGAAAAACATCCTCTACATAAAAGTTTTGTGAAAATACTCATAAACTGAGTTATAACTTATTATGCTTCATTTAAGATAAAAATTCACGATAGTTAAAACGAAGTTACATTTAAACATCAATAATAGGTATTAAAAAATATTTGATTATAATAAATTATATTTAAATAAAGAATAAAAATTTTCATTTCACGTAAAATGATGAAATGTTAAAATGGCGGATGCATTCCTTTATCAAATTAAATCTGAATATCAAAAATTTTCATATATATTACGTATACAACAATCAAATAATGACGATAAGAAAAATATACAACTTACCCCTTTTTTCAGGGTTTTATGAATGAACTAGAGAAAAACAATTATAACTATTTTGCAGCGATAATTATCGATATATGTACGTTCGAAGAAACTAGAAAAGAAAATGATATCATAATTTCGAAGTATCGAGTACATATGCACGAAGATACGCATTGGCGTACGCCCAGATTTCCATCAACTGTCTGACTCAGTTGAATATATAAAATTTGAAATGTAGCACGCTACAATCTGTCTAAGTTTGACGGCAGTATTTCCTTGTTTAATTGTTGACGTTGATTCATTTGAACTACCAAACTTCATATTTATAGTTTTGATTTTATCTTCAGATAATAAGACAATAATAAGATGATGGATTTTGATTCTTCCCACTGACACAACGTGATACGGTGACAAAGAATGCTTGACGAGCCGTTGTTCAGGATCTTCTCCTCAGGTGAATGTTCCAGCCCAAAATTCGAGTTATTTTGATGAAGAATCAAAAAAAAATCTACGAATGAATACAAAAAAATTGTTGGAGACGTATTAACTTTAACGCGAAAAATAAAAATAGTTATTTGTTAACTTAACCTCGATTTAAGGATTCACGTGACTGAAGGGTGATTCAGGCTATTCGACTTCAATCGTCATAAAACGCCTCTCAAAAGGAATACAGTCTAAGTAACTCCGAACTCTCAAATACTTTTCTCTCAAAATTACTTCTTTTGATAACATCACTTCTATATATTCGTTTTTATTCTTGAAATTTTTCTTCAATTGAAAAAAAAATGTGAGGACTAATCTGAATTCAATCGATTCGAACAAAAAAAAAACAAGGAAATGAAAGAGTTATAGATTTTTACAGTTTCAATCCTTACCTTATCTATGGTGAACAATCACAATGAGTATTCATTGATACAATGATATTCAAAGTTAAATTCGGGTATCCAAAAAAATTCCAAAAGACATCAAGATAGGACAGATGATACGAACAAAATGGCGGCGATGAATGACACGCATAGGAAAGACTCTCTTAATACTTCCTTCAGCTTAATTCTCCTAGAATAGTCCTGGTGGCCCTCAACAAAATTATACGTGGATCGACCAACGCGAGACAGTCCTTCTGGATTCTCTGTGGGAAATTGAAAACTTCTATGAAGATTGACACACGATGTTTACAGTATTGACACAAATATATTTGGGTAACTGCTCTCCGCATAATTGCGATCTGATTTCCTACTATATGGGAAAGGTGCCCAAGATGATCCCCTTGAGCAAGAATTGACGTAATTCCTTAGTTTCTTCGAGTAGTGCAAAACTGAAAACGTATACTCCTCTTAGAAGTATTCATCTTTTCATATTCCAAGTCAAAATATTCAGTCATAAAAGATTTTTCGAAATATTTTCGATTTCCCAAAACCTTACCAGAGGATCATCTTATACCGGTGATGATGATCCCTGTGATATCGGTTAGATGACCCCAGGGAACATCTTACCCCATTTTTAATTAGCTCCAATATTTTCGATAGAAACAAATATCTGCAGAGAATATGAAATCATTTTATTGAGGCATAAAATATAAGTTAGATCATCAATTGAATAAACAACTATTAATCAACATATAATTTTACAAGAGAAACCGAAACTATTTTCTGAATTGTGGTTTCAACAATAAAATAAAAACAAAATAAAAAGATTATTAATGATCAATAAAGAATTGACTGATTTTTCTCACTTTTCTGTAATATCTATCAATTGCTTTTTGGAAGAAGTTGTTTTGCAAATATCGCAAATGCATGAATTCACTCGAATCCTCACTATCAATGCCAGATCAGTCTACATGACCTCATTTTCCACATGATTGAAGCATTTGATCCATTCTCTACCATTCGTATCACAGTAAAATTTTTCTGTACGAATAAACATTCTGTGTCATCTTTATCACACGACTCGTATTCCACAAATGACCTTTTGGCTAGTGCTTTTCCTCGTGTCTTGATTTTATGAGCAGCTTTCCTATTTTTATTATTTTATCGTTATTTTTATTTTCTTCTCCAATATTTTTGCTGAATTCATCCTGTATAGGTAATCATTTCAAGTACTGTAAAAATATATATAGATATACTTTTTTGAAAATTATTAGAACCTTAAGTAGTTCAAACAGTATGTAAAATAATCGAGGTGTAAGATGATCCCCAGGGATCATCTTGTACACAAGTTAGGGGATCATCTTGCCCTGAGTTCAATTTTCCAATCAAATTTTCCTATTATAACATATATGTATGAACGTCATTGCCTCCAAGTCAAGAAATAATCAAAACTAAACATAAAAACCATTGTTATCCACAATAACAGTTAATTTTGAAGTTAACCTTAACTTAGATCAAGCGGTCACAATTTATATTTTTCACTGTAAATATCGACTATTCGCTCGCACCAAAGTAACCAATTGACCAAGGTAGCGATGTGTTAAGGGCTACGTATTGGCATTCCAATCAACTGGATGGCATTCTTCATGAGCTCGAAATCGAAAGGGAACAAGAAAATCAAAATGTGTGTCGGCGCGGTCAATCAAATGTTTTTAAATACAAATGTGTCGACTTCATCGGGAAGATGCGATAATAATTTGAATACAGGGGTGTAGCAAATTAAGGTAATTTCGAAATTTAGCCATAAGATAGTGTAAGTACAAATATGTATAGATAAGTATAAGTTTCAGATGAGCATTCGTTGACAGCAAAAAACCTTGTCTTCGACTCGGACCTTTGTTACCGCAAGCACCAATGCTTCTTGTCAAAATATTACCTAGCAACGTGTTTTTTAGATTTTTTTCAGAGAAATTTGAAGCTCTTATGATTTTATTTACAACAATATCTTTTTTTCAACTGAACCAACATAATTTTTCTTTTACATTCACGAAAATATCCACCGTCATCCACTTGAATTGATCGCACTGAACCGAAGGACCAGAAAAGCGGCTAGCTCAATCTTTCGATCTGCATAAATGATACAAAAGCGCGGCCGACACAGACGGAGGATCGACAACAGGTTTTTCTAAGAAATTCGGAGCTGGCCACGTTTTTGAATGCCATAATTCAAAATTTCAAATAGAGAGAATTATTAGTCTTTATTGGAAGAGTTATAATTACTAGTCTGGTTTTGTCAGCCTAGATGATGAATGGGGGCTGAGCAACAAGGATAGGATTGGGTATGGTGCGACGTTGCCAAGTCCCTTTGAAGTTGGAAAGAAGTTTACCCGTTCCGCATCATTCATTTGCTTCATGTTTTCTACAAATTCTAAATCTGTATGAGTATAAGACAATATTTTCTCGATTTCGATGAACTTCAATTCAATCTGATTACTTGTTTTGTTTAAACCCATCAGTGTAAGTGCATTGAGATAACTAACACAAAATTTCAAATCTACACCTGTTAGAGTTGTCAGAGGATAAAAGGTAAATGAAACTGTAATGGAATCCGTTGAAGAATATAATATTTTTCCACGATTTAACGTTTTGGACAGTTTAAGAATGCATCGATTACACCATAGAAATCGAAAAAAAAATCTCATACTAATAATTCTGCATTTTCACAGCAAAATGTATATTACGGTAAAATGAAACAACTGATGATTTTTATTATAGAGTTGGTATGAATATTTCATATGAGGTGTAATATACTTTTGGTGTAAGTGTAGATGTTGTAATTTATAATTCTTCTTCAGTGCTCGTTTCCTGTACAAATTGCTTAATCATTTCGTCACAATAAATGTAGGTAATTTTCGAAGTTCGAGACGGAATTGATCTCAAACGACAAGGTTCAACTCACTGATGACAAATTTGTGAGCAAATGGAAGAGTGTCAATGCATCCAATGATTTCTCGATGTTGAATGCTATTTCAGAGCTCATCATAAAATCATGCAAAATATAAAAAAGAATATAATTTTTTTATATGAAGAGTGTTCCTCAAGTGAAGATCCATACAAAAATGACAGATTCCTCGGATGACTTTAAGAAAAAATAGTCCTTTTTGAGTCCCAAAACACTTTATTGTTTTCTCTTGACCACAACAAAAATTTCAACACCCTGAATTGAATTTTTTTTTTCTTTGCTCCTACCCTTCATAAGTTATTCAACTTAAATTTGGCATAAATATTTCAATTTGAAGTTTCAATTATGTGATATGCCAATTTTGCTTGCTTCATACCTCCAGAATTTTTTTTTGTCATTTCCGTTACCTACCAGTGGTGAGTAACGGAAATGCCGAAAGAAAATTTGTTACAGTACTATACTTTCTGGTTTTTTGTTATTCTGTAGAATTGTTTCTTTGTTGAATTATTTGAATTTCAGAAAAATTCTCTAGTAATCCTCAAGAAAATCCAAATTATTATAAATATACAGAAACTTAGCAGTTATGAATAAATTTCTTATAAGTTTTGGTACTTATTTACCCAATCTGTAGCGAAGGTCAATATAGATTCGATAAATTGGTATAATACTCATAAAGAGTAGGTCTACAAAAAATTCCCTGTATCTTGAAAACAAAGCGTTTTCGGGCTCATATTTCTGTAAATATAAGAGGTGTTTTGAGTTCGACGGCCTATTAGACGTTTCTGGAGAACAGGACCGATTTGAAATCTGGAAATTCGGAATATGACATTGTTCATGATGCCCTATTCAGCTAAAATATTTTCGACGCTTCTGCACAGTTTAACAAGAAATGAAAAAACTTTTTTCAAAAAAAAATTTTTTATTCATTTTATGTCTGAGATATTATCAAGATTTTTATTCTTGATTACACTTTCCTGAAAAAATGGTATTAGTCCTAAAAGTTTTAAAACTATCAAGAAAAAACCGATTAAAGAGAGAATTTCCATAGTCGCTATTACGTGAATTATTTTCACTGTGAATATTCCATGCGTATACTCGATTCACTTTCTCGAACAAGAATGATGTAGGAATATCATATATATCTTGAACTTGAGGAATATCATCACAGGGTGTTATAAATATTGTGCCAAAAATTGTAAACAAAATTTGATTATAATTCGATTTTCAAATTAGAGCCCTTTTTTATGATTACGTTGGATTCAACGGAGAAAAATGAGGGCAATGTCCAATCATAATTATGCTCCTAAATTCAATAATACAAGAGTTATTCAAGATTTTATGTATAGATACAGCCAATCGTCATTTTTTTGCGAATTTGAAACGTTAAATCACAGCCCAAACGGGACCATCTAGAGCAAAAATCACAAGAATATATATATGGAATCGTCCCGAGGCCCCAGGAAAACTTACAAACCTTCGATTGTCCTCGCGGTTTTCGAGTATACGGGGTGTTTCGGATTTCTGTGGTATCTGTGGACAATTCGACTGTCAGTGTCATGTTATAATATAAAAATGAATATTCGATTTCGAAATACCTGTGATTTCTTGAGAAAGTTTGCAGTTTCCAAAATTGTCATTTAATATTCAAATAATTTCTGACAGATAAAATGCAAAGTCTTCGGCGAATCAAAAATTCAATAGATATTTATCAACATTTGGAAATGAAAAATTGATATCATTAAAAGCATTTTCCTCAGTTCTGGTTTGTTTAAAGGGTTTGTATTATCAATTGGATGAATGTTACTTTAATTGGTAATACTATGGAAGGGAAAGAACTGATAAAAGCGTACGAAAAAAATTAGTACTTACTATTTTTAGTCCCAGATTACGAAAATGTTATCCGCATTCCTATAATTTGATAAGTTTTGAGAAAAAAATTCACAAAGTTTGCACCTTGTAGGTGGGGATATCTATTAAAATAGACCTTCTACTGGGGATTTTTTCATTTGTACTCGTTCAATATGAGACATATCCAATATTTCAAGTACTTTTTTCTGCAAAAATTGCTTAATTTCATGAAAAACAATGAAAATCGATAATCTTTACCGCTCAAATTCAATCCGAGGTCAAATGATATCAGCTCTTTGAAAAGCGGCGTTGCAACGTATATCCTTCTTATTCTTTAACCAAAGAGTAGTTTGAATTGGAAAGTGTTAATTTGTAATAATAATAATGAAATTACCCGGGTACTTTCAGAATTATAGAGTAACATGCCTTATATTTGCTCGTCGAGATTCAGGATTTTATGGTACATACAAGCAGATCATTGTTCTCAGATAATTCTTGATGATTTCAATGGAACGCATATCTTACTTTAATAATAATAATAATACACGCCAGGCTAGTTGAAACAATAAATGGTGTTATAAGTAATTCAACGGAAATGCCAAATTTTTAACAACAGGGACCACTTACCTTTTACCGAAGGATATGCAACACACAGCGGATCCATCAAAAAACAGACCAATTACATGTCTACCAACAATATATGAAATCATCACATCATGTATAGCATCTCGTATCTACTTACATTGCGAGACAAATAACATAATGACAGCAAAGCAGAAAGGATGTTCCAAGAATGCACTAGGATCGAAGGAACTGCTGATAATAGATTCCATCATATGCAACCAAGCCTTCAAAAAACACAGAAATCGTTTTATGACATATTTTGACTATAAGAAGGCCTTTGACTCTATTCAACATGGGTGGCTGACAAAAATTTTGGAAATATACAAGATCGAACCAATTACAATAAACTTTCTGAAGTATGCAATGTGCAACTGGAGAACGAATATGGAACTCTCTACGGAGAACATAACTACTGAAGATATTTCAATAAAAAGGGTAATTTTCCAAGGAGATTCGTTGAGTCCCTTATGGTTCTGCTTGGCGCTGAACCCCCTTTCTAAACAACTGAATGCTACTGAAAAAGGTTCCAATGTCAAACGAAACAGAAATACTATTGCACTCAATCATTTGATATACATGGATAACCTAAAACTTATAACATGTCGTTCTATGAGCGTAGTGCGTGGAAAAATCCAAGATGACCCGATAGCTCTCTCCAATGGACAGGAGATAGAAGCAATGAAATCGGACGATCTTTATGAATACCTAGGAATGAAACAAAACCGACGAATAAACCATCAAAGAATGAAGGAAGACTTAACAACTGAGTTCACTAGGAGAATCAACAAAATTTTAAAAACAAACCTCAACAACAAGAATATGACGACAGCTATAAATACATATGCATGTTCAATTCTTACATACTCTTTCGGTATCATTCCATGGACCAAAACAGATATAAAAAACCTGCAACGCAAAATGAGAACCTTGATGAAGAAAGCATACAAGCACCATCCGAAAAGTAGCATTGAGAAGACGTCACTGCCGAGGAATAAAGGAGGCAGAGGTCTGCTAGACATCATGGAACTTGCCCATGGGCAAATTGAATGCCTACGAATATACTTCAAAGACAAAACAGGCATGTCAGAGATCTACAAAGTAGTGTGTGAAGCAGACGAATCAACACCTTCACAACTGCACAAGGAGCAATTGTCATACAACCACCAGATAATCCAAGAAAAACTGCAAAGATGGAAAGAAAAGCCCCTACATGGACGAGAGTTCAACAGTGTGAACCTGGATCATGTCGACATTGAAGCGTCGAACTATTGTGCGATGTATCCAGAAACGAAAGGATTTCTTTTAGCCATCCAAGATCAAGTGATCTCAACAAGAAATTACTGCAAGCATATCATAAAGAATCGAACTATTACTGACGATCGATGCCGTTATGGGTGTCCAACGAATGAGACAATCCAACATATCACGGGAGGATGTCAAATGTTTGCAGGAAATGAATTTAAAGAGACACACGATACAGTAGGAAAGATACTATACCAAGAAGTGGCGACTTTAATAACACTAATTCATTCTGAAAAAGTGCCATACTACAAGCACCGACCGGAAACCATCCTGGAAAACGAACGCTATAAACTGTACTGGGATCGTACAGTTTTGACTGATAAAACAGTCCCTCATAACAGGCCAGATATATTGCCAGTTGATAAACATCAAAAGGCAGCAATACTCATCGACGTAGCAATACCTAATAACAACATGCGTCAAAAAGAGGTTGAAAAAATTTCAAAATATAGGAACCTTGAATTTCAGATAGGGCGCCAGGGAATGATATCAACGAGAACTATTCCAATTATCATCTCAACAACAGGAATAGTACCCAAAAATCTCAAGAGAAATATTAAGCGAATAGGACTTGGTGAGTATATATGTTATATAATGCAAAAAGATGTTCTTTCAGGTACTGCAAGAACAGTGAGCAAATTCCTAGGAAGCGAAGGGCAGGTGCAAGGATAGCGTGTAAGACGACCAGAAGTTCGACGAGAACCAGGGGGACTACAAGGACCGGACACGACCGAGCTCTACCCTTCTGATATTTTAAATATCTGGGATTGAGTGAATGTTCCTTCTAGCGAGGACTGAGAAGCCGACGGCGAGGAGAAATCCTACGCGTATAGGCAAAAGTCGAGGATAATAATAATAATAAATATATTTCAGAAACCTTGCACATAGAATCTGTTACATAGAAAAGAAATATGTCAGTTAAAGAAAACAGAATCAAATATTCTTACAAAAAAAATCGAATTCTCTCATAGAATAGGGTTCACATTCAATAATAAGTGATTGAATCTCTTTTTTGAATAATTTAGGTTCCATATTATGAAATTTTCGAGGAAACAAATTAAACAATTTCAAACATATAATTACAGGATTCCATCCCGTTCTGATCAATTGACGTAATATTGTATTGTTCATTTAGATTCACATATCAGTGTGCTGCATTTTGCTTACACCAGCATAATGCAGGTGGTTCGACGCGTGGCGTCAATTAAGATAAGAAAATATAATGTTATAAATAGGAGACAATATGTTATTGTCAGTCAGTCAGTCAGTCAGTCAGATAGATAGACAGCTTTAGAATCATCTTAGATTCATCCTATTGTTCATTTCCATATTTCCTTGTAAATAAATTCGTTTTTAAAAACGTGGTTTTCTCAACGAAAAACATATTTGGCGACGAGAGGATGGGATTGTGCCGTTCCTATTAGAGAAGAAAATTTGGTGACATTGATTGTGCAATTCTTTCCTGCCAGAAAAGAAGTTCCTGCAGTGATCCAAGAATCCAACTCAATCAACATCGATCTTCCCAGGACGTCGGTTTCAACCGTTTAGCACAACCGAACAGAGAGAAGAAAACCAGAAGCCCTGATCTTTGGAGTAGCGCCCAAGACGACTTCACAACAAGGAATATCAACGAGGTGAGCCATCCTTTCTAACTGACTCCCAGTTTACCTATTCTGGCCCAAAAATAATCAACCTTTTCCCAAGTTTTGAGCGTAAAACTTGTATAAAAGTTTTTTCTAGGTTTCTTATAAAAAACCGATCACAAAGTTTTTCCTAGGTTTCTTATCATAAAAAACCGATCACAAAGTTTTTCCTAGGTTTCTTATTATAAAAACCGATTATTAAAATTATCAATATTACTTCCTTTAAACAGTTCCACGGTAAGAAAGAAAAGAAAGTAGCTAGAGTTAAAATGGATTTATCAACTGCAGAAAAGTTTGGATCACTCCTTCCTAAATTTTCAGGAATGGAGAACGAACTCCATTCTTTTATAAAAAACGTAGAAAGTTATTTAAGTATGTTCAGTAACGAAAATGAACTTATTAAAAAATACTGTTTAGCTTTAGTTAAATCAAAATTAGTCGGTAGAGCACTTGCTGAAGTTTCTACCTCCGATATCCCCGATAATTGGGATCATCTGAAAAGATTTTTGAATAATAAATTTGGCGATCAAATCAATTTAGATGTGTTGATTCACCAATTACAATTCTTAGAAAAGAAATCAGATATGATTAGCTTTATAGATGAAATAATTTCGATGAAAATAAGAATTAACTACAGAATAGATGCTGACACGATGCCAGCTCAAGAAAAGAATTGTATAAGACTAATATATTGAAAATTTTTAAAACGGTGTTAATTTCGAATGCACCAACGGAACTTAGAACTTATTTAATCGCTAATAATGCCTTAACGTTTGACCAGACCATAAACGCAATTAAAGATTATTTGTCAAACATGGAGCAATATGATTTATTAGATAAAAGTAGAAAACATAATTTTCAATCGCGAAGGACGAAAAATAATTTTCAAAATAATAATAATAATAATAAAAGAAACTATATTCCAAATAATTATAGATCAAATTATATTCCTAATAATTATCATTTTAGATCGAATAATAATTATAATTCGAATTCAAATTCAAATTTCCCCTCAAAACCTATTCAGTTTAATCAGAGACCTGTGAATAGATACTATCCCTCAAACAAACAAGTTTTTGGACATACTAATACTAATACTAATGTTTTCAAACCAAATCCCAACCAAAGAATTAATACACCACCAGAAAAAATGTCAGTGCAAACAAGAGTTTACCCCCAAAAACGTCCAAATTATTCGACGCAATTCCCAACAAATCCCCAAAAGAAATTTTTTAATGAACACGTTTCTAATGAACCACATTTTACTTTTGAAGAATTAACTCAAATAGGATCAAATCCTAATAATAAATCCTTTGATAGATTTAATTATAATAATAATGATAGAGATTTTCAGTCGAAACCTTCGACTTCCAAACAAAATTTTCGAGACCCTACTTTAGAAAACGAATTGACCTAAATCATACGCTAGATAATACTAATCAGCTTCCGTTTATTGAATTTAAAAACCCTAGATGTAAGTTATTAATTGATAGTGGTTGCTCAGTTTGTTTGATTGATCCTAAATTTGCATATAATTATTTCCCTGAGAATATTTTCAATGAATCGACTACATTAACTGCTTGTATGAGACAAGAAACGTCGAATGAAAAAGTATCGTTACCATTGTTTTCTGAATTTAGAATAAACGATTTTCATCCTTTCATTCTTTATAAATTTCATAAGAATTATGACGGACTTATAGGAGCAGATTTCTTGAATAAGTATGGATTAATATTAGATTTCAAAAATCAAATTTTAAAAAATGAATTTTGTCAAGTTCCTTTTGAATATCAACAAGTTTGTCAAAATCCTATCAAAATACCAGTGGACCTTAGCCATCTGGAATCCAAAATAAGTAATCAATTAATGAAAATTTTACAAACTAACAAGGATGCAATTCAATTGCCGGGTCAACCCTTGAATTTTTCTAATAAAATTAAACATAGAATTCGAACGATAGATGAAGTTCCCGTTCATTGTGAAATTTATCGATACCCAGAAGTACATAGAGAGGAAATTAAGAAACAAATCGATGAGATGTTAGAAAAGAAAATTATTAGACCTAGTATTTCACCATGGTCCTTTCCTGTTGTTGTAGTTCCAAAGAAACAAGATTTATCACAAAAACAAAAATGGCGTATAGCAATTGATTACAGAAAATTAAATGAAAAAACTATTGATGATAAATACCCTTTACCGCAAATCGATGCAATTTTAGATAAGTTAGGAAAAAAGAAATATTTTACAACGCTCGATTTAGCGTCAGGTTTTCATCAAATTGAATTAGATAGTGACTCTATAGAAAAGATCGCCTTTACAATTGAAAATGGTCATTATGAATTTTTACGAATGCCATTCGGATTGAAAAATGCCCCTGCTTCTTTTCAAAGATTAATGAATATAGTATTGAGAAATTATATTGGAAAAAATTGTTATGTTTATATGGATGATGTTGTTATTTTCTCAGATTCAATAGAACAACACTTAGCAGACATCCATAATATTCTTGAAGTATTTAAAGAAGATAATTTGGAAATACAATTGGACAAATGTCATTTTTTCAAAACTGAAATAGAATTTCTAGGTCATATTATAACTCCAGAAGGAATTAAACCTAACCCTAATAAATTAACTGCTGTGAATAAATTCCCAATTCCAAAAACTCAAAAAGAAATCAAATCATTTCTTGGTTTAGTCGGATATTATAGGAAATTTATACCTAACTTTGCAAAAATTACCAAACCCCTTACAAATTGCTTGAAGAAAAATTCTAAAATCAATATAAATGATCCAAAATATGTTGAAGCCTTTGAAGTATGTGAACAAAATTTATTAAACCATCCTATATTGCGATATCCTGATTTCAAAGAACCCTTTGTTTTAACTACAGATGCATCCGGATATGCAGTAGGTTCAGTATTATCTCAAGGTCAACCGCCCAATGATCTTCCGATTGCTTTCGCGAGTAGAACTTTAAATGAAGCTGAATCTCAATACAGTGTGATCGAAAAAGAATTATTATCGATTGTATGGTCGTGTAAACATTTCAGGCCATATTTATACGGAAGAAAATTTACAATTTATACAGATCATAAACCTTTAATTTGGCTATTTTCTCTAAAAGAACCTAATTCGAGACTAATGAGATGGCGAATAAAACTTGAAGAATTTGATTATGAAATAAAATATAAAAAAGGCTCGCAGAACAATGCAGATGCATTAAGTAGAATAGTTATGGAAGATGACCTAACTTACGAAAATTTTATAAAGGCGCAAGAAAATAACGATATAAAAGATTCACCGAACATTAAAGAAAAGGAAGGAAATTTATTCAATTCTCAAAAGAATTTTGCATTAGCACATTGTGTTTCACAGGATTTCCATATGAATAAAGGAATAGCTTCAAGTTTCAAAAATAAATATGGCGAAATTGAAAATTTAAAATCTCAAAATAAATCTATAGGCGAAGTTGCCGCGATCCGAAAAAATAATCGGAATATTTACTATTTAATCACAAAAGAATTTTATTATGATAAACCTAAGTATGAAGATGTATTTCAAGCGCTTTTGAATCTCGAAAGATTATGTAAACAAAATAATGAAAAATGTTTAGCATTACCGCGCATTGCCAGCGGCTTGGACCGATTAAAATGGTCAACGATATTCAATATGATAAAGTATATTTTTTTCAATTCAAATATGAGAGTGATTGTATATTATTCACCCAGAGAAGATAATAATGAAATAAATCAAATTGAAACATTGAATTCCCAAATGAATGATTTTAATGAAATTGAAGATGATATAATTGACTTCGAAACTCAAAATGTTATTATTCATGACGATATAACTATTCATAGCAATATTGAAAATCCAATTTTCGAAATACCTTATACAGAAAGAAGTATTAACTCATCTAATTTACAAATAATATTCAAACTGCATCTAATTATAATGTTATAAAAATTAAACTATTCGGAGAAAAACTCAGATTTATTGTTTCCATAAATTCCATTGAAAACGATTTATATAAATTTATTAAAGAATATATTAGACCAAAGAGTTTCTATACATTATATTTTAAGTCACCAGAATTAGAAAAACCACTTATACGAATTTTGCAGGAGAAATTCGATTACAAGAGTTTTGATTTAAAAATTTCAAGAATTCTGTTAGAAGATGTCGAAGACATAGATGAAAGACAGCTCAGAATTTGTCAATATCATGAAACCAAAACAATACATCGTGGATTAAGAGAAAATCTTATTAGTTTGAAAAGAAAATTTTATTGGCCGAATATGAATAAAGATGTTCAGAATTATATAAATTCTTGTGAATATTGCCAGAAAAGTAAATACGAAAGAACACCAATTCAATTACAATATAAACCTAATCCTGTTGGTTCTAAACCCTTTTCTCATCTTTATTGTGATACAATACGATTTGGTCAAACATATTGTTTAAGTATAATAGATTCATTTTCTAGATTGGGACAATGTTATCCCTTACTTCAAAAGAACGGATTAGAAATTGTAGATAAATTAATAATTTATTTCAGCCATTATGGTATACCTAATAGAATAACATGTGATAACGGTATTGAATTTATAAATAATGTTGTACAAGATCTATGTAAAGTGCATAAAATCGAAATTCATTACATTACAAATTATAACCCGAATTCGAATGCATTAGTGGAACGATTTCATTCAACACTTATTGAACAATTAAGAACTATTAATGGTAAAAACAGTACTTTTCAAAATAAATTAGCTCAAGCTTTATTAAGTTATAATAATTCAAATCACTCAAGTTTAGAAATGACCCCCATGCAAATTATTAAGGCAGATTTAAATTACTCATTACCCATTGAACGTACGCATAATGAACAAGTTCAAAATTATGTAGAAAATTATATTGAAAATTTGAACGACATCACAAAACAAATAGAAAAACAGCGAGATAAACAGTTAAATCGATTAGAAAAAACCAATTATAAGAGACGTGCGAAAGAAGATCACCCTCTTAATAAAAACCCGACCTATATCAAAGCCCCAATCACAAGAAAACTTGATCCTGCATTCAAAAAGATAGATGCGAAAGAAATTGATTCACATCGTATACAAGATAATAAGAATAAACATATTTATCATAAGAAAATTATGAAGCAACGAAAGAAGTAACTTTCAAAATTTTATTTTCAGATTCAACATGGATCACCATTCATTTACATTGATAATTATAATTTTAATGATAAAAGTAACGAAGATAATTAATTCACTAGAAATTATTCCAATTGAAAATAATGTATTGCCCATTCAATTAGGAAAAGCTTACATAACAAAAAAGAATTTACAACTAATTTATCATATTGATTTAAATAAAATAGAAAATGTAATTTTGGCATATCAGAAAGAAATAGATAAATTTAAGAAGGAACCATTAGGTTTTTCGCAGACTGCAAACTATAGATATTTGCAAGAGTCTAATAAAATAAATATTGAATCGTTCGAAGAAATAGTTAATGACAAAATACGGACTAAGAGAGGATTGATTGATTTAGGAGGCAAAATCTCAAAAATACTCTTTGGAACCTTAGATTCTGACGATGAAGAATTATACAGAAATTATTTTAATAGTATAAAGAAAAATGAGGAAACCCTCATAAGGAATCAAAAGAAGATCGCTACTATAGTTAATGACTTGAAAAACAAATATATTGATAAATTTCAGAAAATGCATGATAATCTTGAATTATTAAAAATTGTACCAGCACTCGAAGAAGTTCAGGAAATGCATCTTATGACTTTTGAACTCAAAGACATTAAAAATACTTTGGATGAAATTCAAACTGCAATTAGTTTTGCTAGGTTACATTTATTGCATGAATCCATTTTACCCTATTCAAAGTTCTCAGAAGTAATCAAAAATTCAAGTATCATTCCCTTACATCATATAAAAGACTATTATCAATTATGCCATACTAAGGTAATTTTCAAAAATAAAATTTTACTATTTCTTATATCTATTCCAACCATTTATGAAAAGGGATACGAATTATACAAGTTTTACTTTCTTTCCCAAAATAATGAATCCCTTTCCTTAACCGACTCCTACATGCTCTCACAAGAAGAAGAATTACTATGGAGTACGAGTCAATGTCACCCAGTTGAAGAAGACTTCCTATGCGATCAAGATCTACTATCCAAGCCTCCAGAATGCATCAGAAATTTATTGAAAAATCACAAAGAAAATTGTTCAAGAATTGTATCAGTCCCACAAGCCAACTTGAAACTTCTAGAAGATGGAAATATCCTCTCAATCAATAATGAAAAAGTCCAAGAGAAATGCCCACAGCAAACAAAACATTATTTCATACCCCCAACGGCAATCCTTCGTTCAAGATGTGTTGTAGGAAACACACAAAAGGAAATTTTTCCCATTTCTACGATTATGGAAGAAAAATACATTGTCCTGCCCAAGATGGCTCATCCAATGAAGAACCAGCCCAGTTCGAACTTCAAGAAAGAAGACATCCCTGACATCCAGTTGGAAGACCTAGAAGAATGGCACATCCAACCAGGATATTCATTAATTTTTATTCTTATGTTTATAATAATATTGATTTTGATATTTTTTCTTATTTTTAAATATTTGAAAAATAATAGACGTGCTAATGTCACACCTATTAAAGGTGATAACTTTAACTTAGGTGGGGAGGAATTACAGGATTCCATCCCGTTCTGATCAATTGACGTAATATTGTATTGTTCATTTAGATTCACATATCAGTGTGCTGCATTTTGCTTACACCAGCATAATGCAGGTGGTTCGACGCGTGGCGTCAATTAAGATAAGAAAATATAATGTTATAAATAGGAGACAATATGTTATTGTCAGTCAGTCAGTCAGATAGATAGACAGCTTTAGAATCATCTTAGATTCATCCTATTGTTCATTTCCATATTTCCTTGTAAATAAATTCGTTTTTAAAAACGTGGTTTTCTCAACGAAAAACATAATTATTTATAAGGTACATTAGACTCCGTTGTACTCAGACGATGAGAAGGATATAGGAAATGTGAGTTTTGTCTAGTTCTATTGATGTTTTTTGAATTCACAAAATAACTTGGATTCTTACATACAAATAATAAACATCTTTTTTTTTTTTTTTTTTTCCCACACTTTCGTGGGATTATCTGGTATTGTCCGGGCACGCGTGCGCCAAGGACAACCCCGTCTGATAATGAGGGTAGAGCACTCTCCTTATGATGTTGACAGTTCCAAGAATTACCGCCTTCTGCATCCACATAATTGCATTGTGGGGTAGGTTGAGCTCTTTTAGATGTTGGGTGCTCCTTTTTGGGACGAGTCCATTTACAGATATGATAAGAGATCTATATATATATATATATATATATATATATATATATATATATATATATATATATATAATATATATACTATATAAGGGATATCGATCAGTAATTAACGAGATATATTCACTCTTTATTCATGTAAAGCCTAGCTTTCGAAGCTTTTTTTTGCTTCTTCCTCAGGGCAACTGTAAAATACAACAAAACACATCATCAACAATAAAACAAAAAACAGAGTACAACAACTTACTGAATGCGAGGTTAATCTCTAAGTCTAAGAAATGTACAAAAGTAGACACAAGCATCAAACAGGGTAACATCAAATGATGATCAATTAAGAAACGCAATATCATAATACGCAATAAACAAAGTTAGGTTAAATGTCATTCATCAACTGGACCATCGAAAAATGGTCTGTTAGAAAATTCTATGAGATATGCATATATCGGACTTAATCTCTGCGTGTCCGTTTTTTTGTTAATTTTACTTTTTTGAGTTTGTATGTGGATCATTTCTAGTATACATCTTTTTTTATAATTTACATTTACATCTAAAATTTTTACGTTATTAAAATCAACACTGTGTGAGTACTTATTAGCATGAACAGATAATGCACATCTCAGGTTATTTGTTCTAATATCACTTTTATGTAAGTTCATGCGATTTCTAAGCCACTGAGAGGTTTGACCCACGTAGGTTTCATGATAGTCAGTACATTCCAGTTCGTACACCACATTCGATTTTATTTCTTTTGGTATAGGGTCCTTCAGTTTTGAATATAAATTTGCCACTTTCTTTTTGCACTGTGCTACTATTTTTACTTTTTTATTATAATCTTTAAAACAATTCTTAATTTTGTAGGTAAGGTAAGGGATGTTAGGGATGCTTCTATATTTCACAACTTCTGTTTCTCCCACCATATCAGGTTGTGTTTGACTTTCAGTCAAAGGCAACATTGAAGTAGAATATAGAAGTTTTTTCAACATTGTTTTAGGATAGGCATTCTCAACTAAAAGATCAAACAGTCTTTTCATGCTTCCATCTCTGAATGTTGGATCACAGATTTTATAAATCCTGTTTTTTTGTTCTTTAATGAAATTTAATTTTATGCTCATTGGATGGTCAGATAAAAAATGTATAAACTTTCCTGCAGAAGTCGTCTTTCTATACCAATTTAATTTTACTTTATTATCCTCGGCATACCTTGGTATCTAAGAACGGAACAGAGTTGTAACAATCTTCTGTTTCAATCAACTTTAATTTAGGGTCGAAGCTGTTGAAAACTTGCAATATCTCCTCAGTTCCCGTTGATGGTAGGGATATTATTAGGTCGTCTACATATTTTTTTATAAATGCAAGTGTGAATGTTAATCTAGATATACAGGAGTCGAGCACATAGTCCATCACATACAACGACAAAATCGGGCTAAGTCTGGATCCCATAATGCACCCAAACATCTGCAAATAGAAACTGCCATCGAACATGAAGTAACCTGATTCTAGGAGGAAGGTGATCATCTCCTTGAAGTATTCTTTTGATATGTTGCAGAATGCCTCAATCTTGTTCCAATGGAATTCCATTGCTCTCAGTACCAACTCCTTTGATATGTTGCCAAATTGTTAATCTTACTGGAAAAGTCAAACGAATCTTTTACATAATATGCATTATCCTGGTCATAGGCTTCTGTTAGGATTTGTGCAATATAATTTGAAAATTTACATGTGGGACCCTGTACATCAGATACGATTGGTCGCATTGGGACATTTTCTTTATGTATTTTGGGATTTCCGTACATTCTAGGGCTCACTGAATTATATGATTTCATTGATCTTGCAGCTTCTTTACTTAGTATATTTTGGTTTACAAGTGTGGATATGATCTTGTTGGTTTTATTCTGGATAGTGGTCGTTGGGTCTCTAGAAATATTTTTGAAATCGTCAGTGTCAACAATTGAGTACATCTTCTGAAGATAATCCGCCCTATCCATAAGTACAGTCACTGAACCTTTGTCACTGTCGAGAACTACAAGGTGATCATTAGTTCTCAAAAAGTTTTTCGTTGTTTTATATAGCCTTCTTATGTTGTCTGTCGCACAAATATTATTTTTACCTTTATGTAGATGACCGGTTATAATGCTTGCTATCTTAGCTCTCAAAGTGTCTCTTCTATCTTCCTCCACCAAGTCCAAAATGCTCTCAACGTCTGCTATTAGGTCTTTGATGTGTATTTCTTTGTGGTCTAAAGGGACGTTAAATTTGGAACCCAAACCAAGGACTGTTTTAACCTCTTCAGGTACTGTTGTCTGGGACAAATTCTTGAACCATTTCTCTGGAACTTTATAATCTGCTTTATGTATTCTTCTTTGTAGTGCTTTAATTTTTCTGTCTACTTTTGTACATTTCTTAGACTTAGAGATTAACCTCGCATTCAGTAAGTTGTTGTACTCTGTTTTTTGTTTTATTGTTGATGATGTGTTTTGTTGTATTTTACAGTTGCCCTGAGGAAGAAGCAAAAAAAAGCTTCGAAAGCTAGGCTTTACATGAATAAAGAGTGAATATATCTCGTTAATTACTGATCGATATCCCTTATATAGTATATATTATCATTTTCAACGATCATTATCTTGAACATATATATATATATATATATATATATATATACATACAGGGTGAGTCTTTGACTTGTACATATATTTCAACTGAAGATTCCTGAGGTCAAAAGAAACACTTTTTTCCTTTATAGTTTTTTCCGATTCGGCCCGGTTACAAAGATACAGGCTGTTGAAATTCGATAAAAAAATGTGATTTTCAGTTATATCTCGTAAATGGTTCTATTGAAGGAAATGATTTTTGGAATATAGCTTTTCCTTGATGTGATACATCTTATCCGAATACAAGATTTCCTACACATCTTTCAGTTTCTTCATTATGAACATTACATCACATAAAAATACCAGAAATTCGAAGAACTCAACTCTTAAAAATAATTTGAACGTTCATTGAACAATATTTGGCTAATTTTGAAAAATAAAAGTTTTCTTCATATTTTCTCCTACAAAGCGCCGTTTTCGAGTAACTTGATCTCAAAAAAAAAAATTATCTGTGAAATTCGAAAAATTGGGTACTTTGGCTAAATGCAACTCTGTTCTGTTGTGAAAAAAAAACCACAGAAATGAATATTTACTATGATGTCAAGTTCTCAGATTTTAGAATTGAAGTACTAGCCAACTTAGTTTGAAAATGAAGTTATTTGAATAAGCTCACCTCAACTCTTCTATTTGATTACAAATTACTGAACTTTGACACAGCTCTTATAATAAGAAGATACTTCATTAAAATCAACATTCTATTTTGAAAAGTCCAGATTTCCCATGAAGCCCCTGTTTAAAAAAGTTTTCACAAAATAGTCCCATTATAATGGCAACAGTCAATATCCCACTAAAGACTGCTGCTATCGAACAATACTGTATTCTTCGAGGGTCATTCAAACTCACATTGAAACATACCACTAAGTACATACTAGACAAATTTTCATGTGATTGAGATTGAATACTTTTATTCTTTTGCTATTCCATAAACTCATCCTAGAGCATATGATTGACGTACTTCCAAGAGTGCCATAATTGTTTTAATATGAAAACAAATAGGTGAGTTGAAAGAAACAGGATATTCAACTGTGGATATTTATATTGAATACTTCTCATTTATTTTCAATGGCAAAATCAAGATGAATCAAGTAGTAGAGTTGGCTATAATGTAGGTACATATTATAGAACAAATTCGTTTACAAGTGGAGTCTAACATTTTCCATTGATTACAGAGCCATAAAACTTCATTTCCATTTTCACACTGATGGCTTCAAAAATATTGATGCAGATCATTATTTTCATGAGATAGTTGAAACAAATCAAATGCTTCATTTCATAAAGGAATTACTTTCTATCAGAATGCACACTTATTTATTTTGTATCCACACAATTATTTTGGAAATTGTTTTTAAATTTCTCGAAAATTTATATGGAACTTCAATATTCTGTTGGGATTCTTCAAATCTTCGATGATTTTCATTGCAAGCTAACATAATATCAAATATCATAATAACAACAGTGTAATCTGTAAATGAATATTTTAGGTTAGAAAATAGATTATTCGAACTGCTGTGTTTAAATTTGCAACACTCGAAATTTAAGGTTCAAACTTAAAACCACAGACAACTAGTCTGTGTTAGAACTTTTACAGATGAATTTGAGAATGTGAGGTTAATTGTACGAAATGAAATGAACAACGATATATTATAAATGCGATATAATAAATGAATGGATATGAATTATGACTATCAGAGCTAAGCTAATATGGGTGGTAGCGAGCTCAATTCGTTATGATTATCGAAAATGAAATAGAAAATCAAGAGAAAAATATTTAATCTTTATCGTCAATGAAATTGGGATAATTGTATTATAAATACAAATTCAACAAATGGAATGTTTAAAGTGAGTTTATGATGGTTTTTCCAATTTAGTAGCTTATTTCCAAGGTTCAAATTGTATATCTTATACTTGCGAAAACTTCAGTGTCCCGGTTACCAGGGGTGAATTAGCCCATTATGAAAATTTAAAATGGCTATATCTTTTTAACAGGGCCGAATGGGAAAAAATGGTGAATGAAAAAAGTGTTTCTTTTGACCTCTAGAATCTTCGGTTGAAATATATGTACAAGTCAAAGACCCACCCTGCATGTATATATATATATATATTTTTTTTCCTCTTCACCATATAGGGTTGGACTCTTCGCTGCCGGGCAGATTCTGCCAAAGCAGGTCAGAGGGATGTCAGGAACTTCCTCACCAGTCTTGTGTTCGCGAGGATAACTTCTTTTTGGGCTGCGCTGATGACCTCCTCGTCCAATTCCAGTCTCTGTGTATTCTCAACCAGATGTTTCTCGACCAATCCATTTCTTGACATGAGCAGAGGCAGTATTGTTGTTGACTTTAAGTTGTAGATAGTCTTCAGTTCAAAAGCCAGATCATGGTATTTTGTCAACTTTTCGATGAACGTTTTGCTCAGGTTATCGTCGGCCGGGATAGCGACGTCCATAATCACCACTGTTTTTTCCTTCTTGTTATGAAGTAGGATATCCGGTCTGTTATGTTTGACTGGTCTGTCCGTCGTGATGAAAGTATCCCAGTATAGCTTGTAGCTTTCGTACTCAAGGACGCTACTTGGCTGATACTCATATATATATATATATATATATATATATATATATATATATATATATATATATATATAGCACCCGGCGAATCTAATTGAACCCACGAGAGTGTGAAAAAAAAAAAAAAAAAAAAAAAAAAAAAAAAAAAAAAAAAAAAATATATATATATATATATATATATATATACTATATTTTTATGATTTTGCGCCGACTATATATCTCAGGAGGGTTCATTCAAATTCAATTATATATTTTTTTTTTAATTTAATTAATATTTTCGAAATTCACTAACTATAAAGAAATTCTTATATAATAACTAAATTTATATTAATCTAATCTTATATTTACGTATCAGGTGTGTGAATAAGTCTTTCCCGTTTCTTGTAAGAGATGACGCCACCAATACTGTGTGAGTATTTAATGGTTACATATGTCATAATCAAAGCTTATTCATCTGTCAACAATTCCACACTAACACATTAGTTGAAATTTTTTTGCATCATAAATTTTTGAAATCGTGAAAATGTCGAAATTTGAGCCGAGTCGACGTCATTTGCGGGAAGTTTCACTTTATTGGTTCAATTTGAAGAAATCTGCTGCCGAGGCGCATCGGTTGCTTCAGGAAGCTTATGGAGAAGGTTGTGTCGATGATTCAAGTGTTCGCGGATGGTTTCGACGCTTCAAAAGTGGCGATTTCGACGTGGAAGATAAGGAGCGTTCCGGGCGGCCGCAAATCTTTGAAGATCAAGAATTGGCGACTTTGCTTGATGAAGATTCGTGTCAAACGCAAGAAGAACTTGCTGAAGCATTGGGAGTTGACCGAACAACCATTTCCAAGCGTTTGAAAGCCATGGGAATGATCAAAAAGCAAGGAAATTGGGTGCCGTACGAACTGAAGCTGAGAGACGTCGAACGGCGTTTTTTCACTTGCGAACAGCTGCTTCAGCGACATAAAAGAAAGGGTTTTCTGCATCGTATCGTGACTGGCGATGAAAAGTGGATCCGTTACGATAATCAGAAGCGAAGAAAATCATGGGGACTACCCGGCCATGCATCATCATCGACGGCCAAGCCAAATATTCATGGCGCCAAGCTCATGCTCTGTATATGGTGGGACCAGCTAGGTGTGGTTTACTATGAGCTTCTGAAACCGAATGAAAAGATCACAGGCGAGGTCTATCGACGACAATTGATGCGTTTGAGCCGCGCACTGCGAGAAAAACGGCCACAATACTCCGACAGGCACGACAAAGTTATTTTGCAACATTACAATGCTCGCCCACATGTTGCACAGCCGGTGAAAACATACTTAGAAACGCTCAAATGGGAAGTCCTACCCCACCCGCCGTATAGTCCAGACATTGCTCCGTCTGATTACCATCTCTTCAGCTCGATGACGCATGGCCTGGCTGACCAGCACTTCCATTCCTACGAGGAAGCCAAAAAATGGGTGGATGACTGGATAGAGGCCAAACCGGTCGAATTTTTTCGCAACGGGATTCGTATGTTGCCAGAAAGATGGGGAAAAGTTGTAGCTAGCGATGGCCAATACTTTCAATAATTCATTTGTAACCATTTTATCACAATAAAGGCTCAAAATTTGAAAAAAAAACGGGAAAGACTTATTCACACACCCTATATTTAAAACTTCATCGACCTCATCAGTGTTCTATGTTATGTTATGGTATCGTCTTCTATGCTCCTAACCTCGAATGGATTATAACCTTAATTTGTATTAATTCAGTTGCATTGTTTTGAATCCATTTTCCAGTTAATATTGCTTCAACTTGCTTAAATCCAGGGAAATTTCTTCTTGAAATTGATTAAGTATTTTTCCACTTCTTCTCACAATGACTTTCAGGTACGTATTTAACAATTTTAATATCTTGCAATTTTTCGTAAATAAATTCTTTCGTTTATCAATTGTTTCAGGTATATTTCTTGAGTCAGGTGATGTGCTCTCAACAATGGTTTTTTACTGACTGATTAGCTGTCATTCGGCTGGGCTTTATATAGATTTTCAATTTTTTCTTGAAATCAAGATTGCCTTGGATGTCAAAAAATTTTCCAAATATGATGCTTTCGCAATTTTCTCTTTTGAGGTAAGTTTTCTCTCTTCAATCTTGATCTAGTTAATTTCTTCATTTAATTCCGCATCTTTTGGTACCACATATGTTGCATTCGGTCGATTCGAAGTTACAAAATTTTCAAATATTCTATATACAATTTGGAAATTTTTCTAATATTCACTTTCTTTGGCCTAATATTCAAAGATTTCTATCTATAACTCCTAAAATCTACTACATATTTTTAAATTATACTATAATCTAAAGAAATATATACATTTTTGTATGTTTGAGACATTAATTACTTTGGAATCCCTGATTTATCATTCGATATCCTATCCCTATCCATTTTTTACAATTTTATTAGGAATTTCAGCTAATATTACATTTTTGAGATTGTATCTAGATGTAATTCACTAGATCACAAGCTATTTCATGAAAATTAACATAGGAAATATAAAATAAATGATTATTTTTTACCATTTTGAATGAAAATTGAATATTCAGTCTTTTGACTCTTTTAACATTATTTACATGATATATAAATGGTTCCTGATGCTTGAGTTGAATATCTTTTGTTGATTTTATCAAATTGAACTTGAATTTTATTAATATTTTCATTTTGTTTCAGGTCCTGAGATGTTTTGAATGAATATTGATATAGTACTTTAGAAATATTGGATTTATGCTACTTTTATAATGTGCAAGTGAATGGAATAAATGAATAAAGTTACTCTACTTTTCTTTAAAATTATTGGATCATATCAAATTAAAATTTATTATCTATTTGATGAATTTGCTGTAGTTTCCGAGAGATAGAGTCTGGTAATGTATTCTCATTGATTTTATGAGTTGATAATACCATTCCATAACAATATATATATATATATATATATATATATATATATATATATATATATATATATTCTCTGATTATATCAGTGAATGGCTTGGTCGAACAGCACATGATAGAAAATACTAGACGTTTGAAGTTAGATTCTAGCCTCATTAGTCGAGCTCAGAAGGAGGTTGTACTGGCCACAACCCGAGCAGTCTGGAAGTTCCTTACCAGCTCCTGAGGACACCTTGTCTGCAGAGTAGACCGGTGCTCCCAGCGAACCGACCCGTCTATCGGTGGATTAAAAAAAAAAAAATTATATATATATATATATATATATATATATATATATATATATATATATATATATATATCTTAATATATATATTTCTTGTGTGCGTGTGTATGTGACTGAACTCCTCCTAAACGACTGGACCAATTTTGATGAAATTTTTTGTGTGTGTTCGTGGAGATTCGAGAATGGTTCAGATTTACAGTTTGGTCTACTGGAAAATGTTATTTCAATTAATTTCTTATTTATAAGGAGTTGTTGATTTTGGAATGTTTTACATTAGATCCGGCGGACGGTGCTATCATCGCATTCAATATTATTCTATTTCAATTTTAGTTTGTCCCGACAGATGGTGCTACGATTAATTTGAAAAAAATTTTGTTATTCAATTCATGTGCTGATTAAAATATTAAATGTAATTATTTTTCAAAGAGTTTTGAAGTGTGTATAAATAATTTTGTGAATTCAGATGTTTTTTAATTAATTTTTATTTGTAAGGAGTTTTTGATTTTGGAATGTTTTACATCAGATTCGACGGATGGCGCTATCATCGCATTCGATATTATTCTATTTTAATTTTAGTTTGTCCCGACAGATAGTGCTACGATCAATTTGAAAAAGTATTTCGTTATTTTGTGTTATAATTGTGTTATTCAAGTGAAGTTGCTAATTAAAATATTTAATGTCATTAGTTTTCGAAGAGTTCTGAAGTGTATATAAATAACTTATACATTTTGTAAATTTAGTGCGGAATCGAAGTGAGTATATTTTTTATAAATTATCTTTTTTAATTTACACGTGCGTTTATTAACAACCAACATAACCTTCAAGTTTATTTGTGTAGTTAGAGGATTGAATTTTTTTAATTATTTTTATTGACAATTAATTCATTTTTGGAGATATTAAATAAAAAAACTCACAAAATGCGATTACATGTTCTTTATCTAAAATTTGTCATTATAAATCTTTTGAGTTAATTAATTAAAAATTCATTATCAATAAGTAACTCATATTCATTGTATATTATTTTGCAATATTTTATTTTTGTAGAAAAATGTCACGTCCTCGTGGAAGAGCAAGAAATATTGGTCGACGTACTCAGCACGCGCAATTAGTTCATGATCATCGATCGAATAGAACAGTAGAAGAACATTCTATGGATAATGTAAATTTAAGAGATCGAGCTGCATGTACACGTGCAAATGAAAATTTAGAGCAACGTGCTCAACGTCTTCGTGCTAATACATTAAGACAACGAGAGGCACGTCAACGAGCGACCAACGCACATAGAGAACGTAACCAACAGCGAGTACAAGATAATCGAGCATTGGCACGAGCATCACTTAATCGTCTCGCGTTTGAATATGATCCTGAAATAGATTATTCATCACATGCATTGATCACGATTGGTAGTATGGACAAAGAGTGTCAACATTGTCATGCTTTCAAGTACAAAGGTGAATCAGCTGGTTTATGTTGCGCATCTGGAAAAATATCACTGCCACCGCTAAAACCACCACCAGAACCTTTAAAAACGCTTTTAGCTGGAATCACATCTCAATCGAAATTATTTTTACGGAAAATTCGTAAATTAAATTCATGCTTCCAAATGACATCATTTGCAGCAACAAAAATTATTCATAATGAAGATGGCCGTAATTTTGAATCCACATTCAAAATTCAAGGCCAATTATATCACCAAATTGGTTCGTTACTTCCAATGCCTGATGCCGATCCAAAATTTTTACAAATTTATTTTATGGGGAATGAAGAGCAACAATCACATACACGCTGCGTTTACAACCATATAGAACAGATGGAGGAACGAGAAATTGTGGACATTTTGGAAAGGTTTTTGCAAAACCATAACCAATTAGTACAATTGTTCAAGACTCTTTCTAACAGACTGCAAAACGATAACTATGTCATTGTTATTAAAGCAGACAAAGTACCCTATGGAGAGCACGCAGGCACATATAAAATGTTTTGAGTGCAAGCTTTTTCACCTTTCATTAAAATGAGTTAAAGTTTTCATTTACGATGCTGTTATTTATTTAACAAAGTAATAACTTTTCAATAATAATTTTCATCAAAGCGGTCCAGATTGTTTCAGCTCATTAAAAAAAGTATGAAATTAAAGACGTGTGTACAGGACAACGTCTGTCGGGTCCGCTAGTATATATATATATATATATATATATATATATATATATATATATATATATATATATATATATATATATATATAAGGAGGTGTGGTTGGGTATCTAGGCAATTTAGAAAAGATCAACAGTCTATAGTCTATTCGTCTATATTTCGAACCAATATGCGGTTCTTCTTCAGGATGCTAAAAAAATCACACAAATTACAAAGTTGTAAAAACAGCAATCTATGCTTACATCTGACTGGACAGTATTATTTAAGATGATAAGTGCAGCTACAATAGGTCTTCTACTCATAAAATTCAATAAAAATACAATAATCGTAGAAATATCAGAAACGTTGCCGTAATGCATATGTCAATTTTAAAGGTTAAAACTCACAGAACAGGGGAACACAGAGAAAACAACAATTCACAAAGTGACATAAAGTCATGTTTGTCTAGATGGCCTACGATCTAAGGATAACAAATAACTATATACAACACTTAAATTCTTCAAGTCAGTCTTCTTATTTATATTATTTTCATTTTCATTTATAAAACACATTTCAAGGAAACTTCTTTTATTATAGTTAGAATTGGTACATAATATTTCAACTTCATCAAACTTAAAATGGTGGTCTAGAGAGGACGAATGGCTAGCTAATGCACATCTATCAGGTCGTAATCTGGCGTCACTCTTATGTATTGAGATACGTCTTTTCAAACATTGTGATGTCTGTCCAACATACACAGACTCACAGTTCTCACATGGAATGCGATAAACCACGTCAGATCTAGACATGGTGTGGATCCTATCTTTAGTTTGGCTGAAAAGAACGCCTACTACTAAAGGATTGTACTTCGCAATTTTTATGTTCTCAATTTCTTTTAGAATTTTGGTCAATTTACCTGTTAATGGTGGAATGAGGGGCAGGCTTACATATTTGTCATGTGTGGCAGGTTCGACTAATGTCGATGTTCTTATTTGTGGGACCTCGTCGACTTGGTCAGAAGTTAGAGAATGCAGACATCTGTTCAAAAACATCCTAGGGTAACCATTGTTCTCAAAGATCTTAAGCAACTTTTCTTCACTGTTATGAAGAAAGTCTGGATGGCAGATTTTCTTAATTCTACGAAACATACCTTTAATTAAGTTAGTTTTCATAGCCCAAGAATGGTTGGAACTATAATGTATATAGCGACCTGAAGAGGTCGGTTTTTGGTACCAATCCAATTTTACAATGTTACCTGCACACCTGATAGCTTTGGTGTCAAGGAATGGGACACCATTTTCAGTTTCTTCTTCTGCAGTAAACTTAATGTGTGGGTCGTAGTTATTGAAAACTGCCAAAGTCGTAGCAGTCCTGTCTTCGGGAATAGCAAGGAGAAGGTCATCAACATATTGATAGGTAATCGGCACCTGGAAGGGCAGTAGAGGAATGCAATATTTCAAAAGCACTGACATGACTATATTAGCCAAAATGGGACTGATTTTACTCCCCATTGCACAGCCAAAGATTTGTGAAATGAAGGAACCCTTGAAAACGAAATAGCTGGACTCAAACAAAAACTTTATGATTATTAGAAAAAGTGATATATCTATGGTTGTGACCTGACTTACTCTGGACCATTCCTGTTGGATAATTTGTATAACTAGCTCTAGTGAAATATTAGTGAATAAACTGACAGCATCTAAGGAAATGAGTTTATACCCTTGGGGTAATATAAAGTTATTAATTTTGGAAGCAAATTGGAAAGAGTCAGCTATGGTATAATCATGGAAATCTGAGAATGCTTCTGTGAGAATCTGTGTCATAAATTGACTGAGTTCAACTGACGCTGAGCCAATTGTGGAGACGATGGGCCTCAATGGGATGTCTGCTTTGTGTACTTTAGGAAGTCCATATATTCTTGGTGGAATCGCTTTATAGGTGGTTAATTTTCTGGCCATGGAAGCATCAATAAAACCTTTGTCTTTCAGTTGTTTGACAATTTTGTTGTTTTTACATTGAAATTCATTGGTAGGGTCTCTCCTTAATTGTTTGTAAACTGACGAGTCTTGTAGAAGCTGGTTCATTTTCTGTTCATACTGTTCTGTGGAAAGTATTACTGTGATGTTACCTTTGTCAGCAGGAGTGATAACCAAGTCATCGTGTGTCTTGACAAATCTTCTAGCATTGGTCAAAAGGTAGTGCTCAAAGTTATGTGTCATCTTTGAATTGTGCACGAAGTTGGTAATAGCATTAGTGCATTTAGCTCTCAAGATATTCTGCCTGGTGATAGGAGCCAAGTTGATTATGTTCTCTACATCTGCCACAATATTCTTGATAGGTATGTCTTTAACAGGAAGGGGAGCCACACCAAATTTAGGTCCCAGACTCAAGATAACCTTAACTTCTGTGGGAATCTGTGTAGTAGTGAGATTGCAAAGCCATTCATCTCTGATTTGGATGGACTGGATTTTTCGTTTTTTTAGTGCAAGGAACTTCTTTTCAAGAAGCTTCTTGTTGTTGGAAAATACTTTCTTGTATGATCGGTTCTGTGAAATGTAAAATCGTTCAAGGATGCTAGTTGGAACGAGTACCAACAATTCAGTTTTCAGGTATTCCAAAGTGGAAGAAAAATTATTGATTTTCTTAATGGTGAAGGAAATCTCCATGTTAAGAATTCTGGTAGATATTTTTTTGTTAAAAAGACTAACCTTTCTGTTGTTCTCGGCATCATCTGATAAGAGGTTGGTCAAACATTTGATGTTCTGGACGATATGTCTGGGTAAAATACCGGTCGTTCTGCAATGGAGCAAGAAGTTCCTTCTACAAGCCAACCTCGCCAATTTGGTGTTCAAATGAGCCCATAGTCTCATCTGTTCAGACGCAGTTCTACCATACGCCAAACCTACGTCATCAAAGAAACCCATCTCTGTACAATTCAGTGAGATAAATTATTTGCCGAATAAAGTAAGTAGGTGTGGTTGGGTATCTAGGCAATTTAGAAAAGATCAACAGTCTATAGTCTATTCATCTATATTTCGAACCAATATGCGGTTCTTCTTCAGGATGCTAAAAAAATCACACAAATTACAAAGTTGTAAAAACAGCAATCTATGCTTACATCTGACTGGACAGTATTATTTAAGATGATAAGTGCAGCTACAATAGGTCTTCTACTCATAAAATTCAATAAAAATACAATAATCGTAGAAATATCAGAAACGTTGCCGTAATGCATATGTCAATTTTAAAGGTTAAAACTCACAGAACAGGGGAACACAGAGAAAACAACAATTCACAAAGTGACATAAAGTCATGTTTGTCTAGATGGCCTACGATCTAAGGATAACAAATAACTATATACAACACTTAAATTCTTCAAGTCAGTCTTCTTATTTATATTATTTTCATTTTCATTTATAAAACACATTTCAAGGAAACTTCTTTTATTATAGTTAGAATTGGTACATAATATTTCAACTTCATCAAACTTAAAATGGTGGTCTAGAGAGGACGAATGGCTAGCTAATGCACATCTATCAGGTCGTAATCTGGCGTCACTCTTATGTATTGAGATACGTCTTTTCAAACATTGTGATGTCTGTCCACCATACACAGACTCACAGTTCTCACATGGAATGCGATAAACCACGTCAGATCTAGACATGGTGTGGATCCTATCTTTAGTTTGGCTGAAAAGAACGCCTACTACTAAAGGATTGTACTTCGCAATTTTTATGTTCTCAATTTCTTTTAGAATTTTGGTCAATTTACCTGTTAATGGTGGAATGAGGGGCAGGCTTACATATTTGTCATGTGTGGCAGGTTCGACTAATGTCGATGTTCTTATTTGTGGGACCTCGTCGACTTGGTCAGAAGTTAGAGAACAGACATCTGTTCAAAAACATCCTAGGGTAACCATTGTTCTCAAAGATCTTAAGCAACTTTTCTTCACTGTTATGAAGAAAGTCTGGATGGCAGATTTTCTTAATTCTACGAAACATACCTTTAATTAGTTTCGTTTTCAAGGGTTCCTTCATTTCACAAATCTTTGGCTGTGCAATGGGGAGTAAAATCAGTCCCATTTTGGCTAATATAGTCATGTCAGTGCTTTTGAAATATTGCATTCCTCTACTGCCCTTCCAGGTGCCGATTACCTATCAATATGTTGATGACCTTCTCCTTGCTATTCCCGAAGACAGGACTGCTACGACTTTGGCAGTTTTCAATAACTACGACCCACACATTAAGTTTACTGCAGAAGAAGAAACTGAAAATGGTGTCCCATTCCTTGACACCAAAGCTATCAGGTGTGCAGGTAACATTGTAAAATTGGATTGGTACCAAAAACCGACCTCTTCAGGTCGCTATATACATTATAGTTCCAACCATTCTTGGGCTATGAAAACTAACTTAATTAAAGGTATGTTTCGTAGAATTAAGAAAATCTGCCATCCAGACTTTCTTCATAACAGTGAAGAAAAGTTGCTTAAGATCTTTGAGAACAATGGTTACCCTAGGATGTTTTTGAACAGATGTCTGCATTCTCTAACTTCTGACCAAGTCGACGAGGTCCCACAAATAAGAACATCGACATTAGTCGAACCTGCCACACATGACAAATATGTAAGCCTGCCCCTCATTCCACCATTAACAGGTAAATTGACCAAAATTCTAAAAGAAATTGAGAACATAAAAATTGCGAAGTACAATCCTTTAGTAGTAGGCGTTCTTTTCAGCCAAACTAAAGATAGGATCCACACCATGTCTAGATCTGACGTGGTTTATCGCATTCCATGTGAGAACTGTGAGTCTGTGTATGTTGGACAGACATCACAATGTTTGAAAAGACGTATCTCAATACATAAGAGTGACGCCAGATTACGACCTGATAGATGTGCATTAGCTAGCCATTCGTCCTCTCTAGACCACCATTTTAAGTTTGATGAAGTTGAAATATTATGTACCAATTCTAACTATAATAAAAGAAGTTTCCTTGAAATGTGTTTTATAAATGAAAATGAAAATAATATAAATAAGAAGACTGACTTGAAGAATTTAAGTGTTGTATATAGTTATTTGTTATCCTTAGATCGTAGGCCATCTAGACAAACATGACTTTATGTCACTTTGTGAATTGTTGTTTTCTCTGTGTTCCCCTGTTCTGTGAGTTTTAACCTTTAAAATTGACATATGCATTACGGCAACGTTTCTGATATTTCTACGATTATTGTATTTTTATTGAATTTTATGAGTAGAAGACCTATTGTAGCTGCACTTATCATCTTAAATAATACTGTCCAGTCAGATGTAAGCATAGATTGCTGTTTTTACAACTTTGTAATTTGTGTGATTTTTTTAGCATCCTGAAGAAGAACCGCATATTGGTTCGAAATATAGATGAATAGACTATAGACTGTTGATCTTTTCTAAATTGCCTAGATACCCAACCACACCTACTTACTTTATTCGGCAAATAATTTATCTCACTGAATTGTACAGAGATGGGTTTCTTTGATGACGTAGGTTTGGCGTATGGTAGAACTGCGTCTGAACAGATGAGACTATGGGCTCATTTGAACACCAAATTGGCGAGGTTGGCTTGTAGAAGGAACTTCTTGCTCCATTGCAGAACGACCGGTATTTTACCCAGACATATCGTCCAGAACATCAAATGTTTGACCAACCTCTTATCAGATGATGCCGAGAACAACAGAAAGGTTAGTCTTTTTAACAAAAAAATATCTACCAGAATTCTTAACATGGAGATTTCCTTCACCATTAAGAAAATCAATAATTTTTCTTCCACTTTGGAATACCTGAAAACTGAATTGTTGGTACTCGTTCCAACTAGCATCCTTGAACGATTTTACATTTCACAGAACCGATCATACAAGAAAGTATTTTCCAACAACAAGAAGCTTCTTGAAAAGAAGTTCCTTGCACTAAAAAAACGAAAAATCCAGTCCATCCAAATCAGAGATGAATGGCTTTGCAATCTCACTACTACACAGATTCCCACAGAAGTTAAGGTTATCTTGAGTCTGGGACCTAAATTTGGTGTGGCTCCCCTTCCTGTTAAAGACATACCTATCAAGAATATTGTGGCAGATGTAGAGAACATAATCAACTTGGCTCCTATCACCAGGCAGAATATCTTGAGAGCTAAATGCACTAATGCTATTACCAACTTCGTGCACAATTCAAAGATGACACATAACTTTGAGCACTACCTTTTGACCAATGCTAGAAGATTTGTCAAGACACACGATGACTTGGTTATCACTCCTGCTGACAAAGGTAACATCACAGTAATACTTTCCACAGAACAGTATGAACAGAAAATGAACCAGCTTCTACAAGACTCGTCAGTTTACAAACAATTAAGGAGAGACCCTACCAATGAATTTCAATGTAAAAACAACAAAATTGTCAAACAACTGAAAGACAAAGGTTTTATTGATGCTTCCATGGCCAGAAAATTAACCACCTATAAAGCGATTCCACCAAGAATATATGGACTTCCTAAAGTACACAAAGCAGACATCCCATTGAGGCCCATCGTCTCCACAATTGGCTCAGCGTCAGTTGAACTCAGTCAATTTATGACACAGATTCTCACAGAAGCATTCTCAGATTTCCATGATTATACCATAGCTGACTCTTTCCAATTTGCTTCCAAAATTAATAACTTTATATTACCCCAAGGGTATAAACTCATTTCCTTAGATGCTGTCAGTTTATTCACTAATATTTCACTAGAGCTAGTTATACAAATTATCCAACAGGAATGGTCCAGAGTAAGTCAGGTCACAACCATAGATATATCACTTTTTCTAATAATCATAAAGTTTTTTTTTGAGTCCAGCTATTTCGTTTTCAAGGGTTCCTTCATTTCACAAATCTTTGGCTGTGCAATGGGGAGTAAAATCAGTCCCATTTTGGCTAATATAGTCATGTCAGTGCTTTTGAAATATTGCATTCCTCTACTGCCCTTCCAGGTGCCGATTACCTATCAATATGTTGATGACCTTCTCCTTGCTATTCCCGAAGACAGGACTGCTACGACTTTGGCAGTTTTCAATAACTACGACCCACACATTAAGTTTACTGCAGAAGAAGAAACTGAAAATGGTGTCCCATTCCTTGACACCAAAGCTATCAGGTGTGCAGGTAACATTGTAAAATTGGATTGGTACCAAAAACCGACCTCTTCAGGTCGCTATATACATTATAGTTCCAACCATTCTTGGGCTATGAAAACTAACTTAATTAAAGGTATGTTTCGTAGAATTAAGAAAATCTGCCATCCAGACTTTCTTCATAACAGTGAAGAAAAGTTGCTTAAGATCTTTGAGAACAATGGTTACCCTAGGATGTTTTTGAACAGATGTCTGCATTCTCTAACTTCTGACCAAGTCGACGAGGTCCCACAAATAAGAACATCGACATTAGTCGAACCTGCCACACATGACAAATATGTAAGCCTGCCCCTCATTCCACCATTAACAGGTAAATTGACCAAAATTCTAAAAGAAATTGAGAACATAAAAATTGCGAAGTACAATCCTTTAGTAGTAGGCGTTCTTTTCAGCCAAACTAAAGATAGGATCCACACCATGTCTAGATCTGACGTGGTTTATCGCATTCCATGTGAGAACTGTGAGTCTGT